>NC_057863.1:286206160-287406160 GCF_019393635.1 Dromiciops gliroides
TTCTTAGCACAATAGTTTACATGAAGTCAACACTCAAAAATATTTTAAAATCATTTATTCTTTCATGTAGCACAACATTTCTGAGTAATTTAGGGGTTCTTTACTGCTGTCTATATCATATAGTTAGGATAATATGAATAAGTTGATACAGCAAATAATTTTGTCTCTTTATATCAGGCATAAATATAATGGTACTTTGGATACACATCTCAAGAAAAGATGTCGATCCGTCTATATATTTCATCTGACCTTTATCCAATACTCAAAAACAGTGATTTAGGAAAGATGGGAATTAGTATATTATAAGTATAAAATATCATTGATTGTAGAGGACTTATTTTTCTTTTTGTAGTGAGTCTGACATTTTTCATAATTAAAATCCCTCTAATTTTTGTACCAAAACCCAAATATTCAGCCAAGTAGTAATTTGTAAATCTTATGTTATATGCTTGATATGACTGAATTTGATTTATTTTTTTCTTTGTCATATAAAACATTAGTTGAAATAGTTTAATGTATAGCAACTGAGGACTACTACCTCCCTTCCCTTTGTGCCACTTTTTGGCTTCCTTTGTTGAAAATATTTCTTTACATGAACCTATTTAAAGATTTGAGATTCATTCACAATTGATGCACATGTGTAACATTGCTATTAATGTCAATCAAGACAAGAATATTCCCTCTTGTCAAATCCTTAGAGCACTACTAAATTGCTCTGACAGCATAAGAGAGACCAGCTGTAAATTTTCTATTTGCAGGATGGCACAGAAAGGCAAATATAGTGAAAGGGGACCAATTTCCGTTCCCTTGAAGAAAATTGCTGAATGTTTAATATGTACATATGTAGCTTGGAGACTGATAAAATTCCACAGTTTCAAGTAATATTCTTTAACCAAAATCCTTTAACAACATTTAAGATATGTTTTGTTGTGTACAGTTTTTCTGCTGTGTACCTATTTCATAAAAAGAGATGATGCATATATAACTTACAAGGGATAAAAAAAAATAGTTTCCTTCAGTACTTCTCTACATTTAAAATACCCTTGTGTGAACTTAGCTTCAGGAAAGGCTACATGGAGATGGTACTGTCCAAGGTACAGTATTTACTTACGTATGAACAAGCCATTTTGTTATACCCCTAAGCTTTGGAAGAGCTTTGTTTTCAAAATAAACTAACTTCACCTCAACTGGTAAGAGTTTTTGACTCGCCACTTTTCACAGTCACTAAAGTCTTTCCTCATTGTTGTACAGCAACTCTTGTCCAGTATATGATGAGAATGGAAACTGGAGATGATTTTGTGTGGCAATCTGAAGAAAATCACTTGTCTAAAATGCCCAAAGCATCAGCATTTCAAGGACTCAATTGAGCACAATTGAAACTATATGATGTAGAAGTGAGTGATGAATGAATAATAGCAGTAGGGCCAGGTAATTGTAGTTGAATTATTTCATTTAAGAAAAAATATATATATGTACTCAAGAGAACAGGGCAGAGGGTCATTGGTGAAAGAAGCAAAAAACATTTTCATTAGTAGATACAAATGTAAAAGCAAAAAACATAGATTGGATTGAAAATTTTCCCTCCTTGGCCTCATTTCCTTTATACCCATGAATGAAGAATTAGTTATAAGCTCCTTTTTCCTGACACATGTATGCACATAATGTTTTTTCTAGTGTCATTCATTTAATTTCTGTTGCTCTGAGATTGGACTTCTACCAATTTTGGAGAATGTCTATGAAATCTAGTGACCAGTGAGTCAGTTATCATTTTTTGTTCATGAAATGCCTGAACTAGAAAATCCCATGGTTAGTGAATATTGTTTTGTGAAACAAAATGTTCTACCAAAGTTTTATTTAATTATGCAATATGTAATTTTGAATTAAAGAGCCACATCATAGCATGAATTCATTATAAGGACTGGTCATGGCACTAGAAAGACCTATGTTCAGGGCAGCTAGGTGGCGCAGTGGATAGAGCACCAACCCTGGGAGTCAGGAGTACCTGAATTCAAATCCGGCCTCAGACATTTGACACTTACTAGCTGTGTGACCCTGGGCAAGTCACTTAACCCCAATTGCCTCACCAAAAAAAAAAAAAAAAAAGATCTATGTTCAAGTCCTGTCTTTGACATATGATTCCTTTATTTTTTTTTGGGGGGGGGGAGTTGAGGGTTAAGTGACTTGCCCAGGGTCACACAGCTAGTAAGTTTCAAGTGTCTGAGGCCAGATTTCAACTCAGGTCCTCCTGAATCCAGGGCCAGTGCTTTATCTACTGTGCCACTTAGTTGCCCCTGCCACATAGCTGCCCCCTATATTATTGCTTTCTTAACCTAAATAAATCACTCTCACTTAACCTCTTAGTTTCCCATATGATACAAATTCAAAGTTATGTAAAATATGTTCATTTTATATAAGCAGAATTAGTTTACATATCGGGAGTTCCTTTATACCTATGATAAATTCACAGGTATGAAGCAACATTTTAGATTAGAAGATCATTGAAACTACAGTCAATAGCCTATCAGTGGCTCTTTAAGTGCCAAGCTCAGTGATTTGCTATACACCTAGAACCATGAACCTAAACCTAAATAACTCAAAGTGTGTGTGTGTGTGTGTGTGTGTGTGTGTGTGTGTGTGTGTGTGTAGCAAAATGCAGTACTTGGGCCTGAATTAAGAAAAAAATCATTTCTTATATGGTTACTATTTACCCAAAACTGTTGTAGGATCTGAGGATATAAATGCAAGAAGTTAATTCTTCTTCTCAAGTAGCTCCTACTCTAATTAGGAGAGACAACATGGCAAAAATAGAGAGTTTAGTTTAGGGGTAATTAGAAATGCCTTGAAGTTCTAACGGTATAATGGAATGGTCAGTGGCAAGACACAGGTATAAATATTACAAATAAATGATTTAATGGCCTGAAAAATATTTAAATATAGTCTGAGGTAAACCAATTACATAAATATGAGGTGGTATTTAATGAATGTTCCAATAGAGATACAAAACAATACTATATGTTTATTCTAGTCAGGACAAAGATAGTGACTGGTCAGTGACTATCATTGTTTGGTCTGAATATTATGCTTCTTTTACTGCTGCTGTGATTATATTATTATCATTTTTTATTTTTAGCTTCAGCATCATTAATTTTAATCATACATCAAATATTTTACTCACTGAGCTGCAAAACCACTAAAATCCCAGATCCATTTCTCATGATCTACTGTCTAACCACAGATATCCAATCATATACGTATTTAATTGAATGAATAAATACATTTATAAATCTTTACATTTATCTGTAGTAAATTTAACCATATAAGATTGCATCCATTGTTTCACTGTCAAGATCTTTTGGGATCTTGATCCCATCCATCATCCAGCACATTAACTGCCCCTCCCTCTTTGGTGAGATGTGTGAATTTCCATCATTATCATTGACAAAATAATTGTTTAAAATGTTGAAAAGTAATAGGAAATACCTACTGGACTCCAAAATTGACTATATCCAAGTCAGTGTTGGCCCAACCATCACTAATCTGGATAAGGCCCTTAAAGTGTTTTGACAACACTTAATTGTACAATCATGCATTACAAAGTTTTCTATCTTATCTGAAAAGACCAGATAGATCTGAAAAGATCTATCTCAGGATAGAATTTGTCAAATTCATTATTGAAATCTATGTGTGTTAGGTTGACAGTAACTTTTCTACTCTATCCTGCTCCATAATAATTGTTTAACACATCATGGCTTTTATGAATTGTATTAAGATCATGCTGTCTTATAATAAACACTTACCTATCAATGCATGCCTTCAATGTTTCAAGTTTCTCCGGAAATTGAAAATAAGATCACTATCCTATAGTTTTGATGATTTGCTTTTTTTCCTTTATGAAAATCTGGATGAAATCTGGACAGATCCAGTCCTGAAAACCCCTCCTATTCTGAATGAACGAATATATATAATCTCTCTTCATTCTACATTTGATTCTCCCATAAACCCACAATGATTTAATTCAAACTTCAAACATGTCAGTTTGTGACTGTTTCTAGAACTGATTTAAAGCCTTCTCGGACTCTAGAATTCTATTTTTATTGTCCAGGCTCTTAAGTAACAACTTAGATTTTCTGGTTTTGTCAGACATGAAGTTAATTATAATTTAACTACTCTAGAGATGCCCATGCATTTTGTAAAGTCAGAATAAAAAAAGTTTTTTGTAGGAAGTGTGAGATGCACTGATATTGCTCTACCTTTTAATTTTAAAAAATATTTATGGGTTTGAAAACCTTAATCACCTAGTTTTGCTGAGAAAATGAGTAAGATCTGGAAATATCCATACTTACTATTTCAAGAGAATTTCTTCCTATAGAAAGTTAAACCTAAAGTAGTCTAAAGAGGCTATATTTTTGTTCTAAAATGACATTTAATTTTTCTTTAAGCAAATTATTCTAGTTAGCAACTATATGCCTGATTGTGGTTCAATAGGTAGGAAGGAAGGTAGGTAGTTAGGTAGAGAGATGGATGAATGGGTGATAGATAGATAATGTTTTCTCAACTGTCAGTACATGCAAAATATATGGATAATTGGTTTCCTTTCCTGCCTCTCTCCCAAAGTCATGAGGTATATAATTCACATCCCTTATTTTACAAATAAAGTAAAGAAAATTGAAGCTCTTTGACCAAAATCACTCAGGTTTTAATCAGTAAGCATAGGATTAAAACCCAGATCTCTAGCTTCAGATCCTATTAATTGCCCCCATGTCACTGCTTTGTCTCCCATATGTATATGTGTTATGGGGTCTTTTGAAAATGGGTTTTCTGCAGAGTCCTCCTTGTGAAACCAATATCAGCAGATCTCATGCTCTCTTACTTTAAAAAAAAATCTGTGATGGAGTAGTGAAATTAGGAAAAAATGTAGTGTTTCCTCTAACATTTTCTAGAATGAAAGACAGGTATTTATGTGAAATAAAAATGGTCAGAGACTTCAGTTCCAAGTGGAAATGAAGTATAAGAAAAATAGCTCTGTTGATGCTCCCTTCCTCCTCCCAATCTCCTCATTTGTTATTGTTTGACCTTCATTCTTGAAGAGGACCATGACATCAGGATGATGTGATGACTTGCACTTAATTGGATTTAAGTGAGGGAAGGCTGTGCAAAGTTACCAACCTCATTTTCTCCTCCAAAGACATCTGGTTCTACTGGCAAGACATACATCAGGAAAACTTGAGCCGAGCCTGGATGTTTAAGGTGATTGGGGTTAAGTGACTTGCCCAGGGTCACACAGCTAGTAAGTGTCTGAGGTGAGATTTGTATTCAGATCCTCAGGGCCAGTGCTCTATCTACTGTGCCTCCCAAACTCCTAATAATACAGGAATAACTTGTGTGAATACAGAGGGGCTCTGTGGCTAAATGGAAAAAATACTGATATCAGGAACCAGGAGATGAGATATGTCACTGATTCTCCCCATCTGTGTGACTGTGGATATGTCACGTTGCCTCTCCAAGGCTCAGTTTCCTGATCCCATAAATGGGGGCAATACTATTGCTTTAACTACTTCCCAATGTTGTTTTAAGGAAAGTGTTTTTTAAAGCTTATATTGAAATATACATCATTAATTGTCAAGTTTATATAGTTTGCCAAAATAAAATACATGCATCATCTGGTACTTAGATTCAACATCTCAGTCATTTAAATATTAAGCACCTGGGGGTAGCTAGGTGGCACAGTGAATAAAGCACCAGCCCTGGATTCAGGAGTACCTGAGTCCAAATCTGGCCTCAGACACTTGACACTTACTAGCTGTGTGACCCTGGGGAAGTCACTTAACCCTCATTGCCCTGCAAAAACAAACAAACAAAAATATTAAGCATCTACTATGCATAAGACACTGATAATATGAAGATATGAATGAAAATCTTTGCCCTCAAGGAACTAAATCAATATATGACAAAAATTTTCCAGTTATATTTTTTAGGCTGTATTCATTGCCTATTTCTCATTTCTATATGTGGCTGTATCATTATTAACATGTGATAGTAACTCTTAGGAGTGTTTTATTATGGATTAGGGTATTCATTCATCTGCCTAGTGAATTATCATTCATTTTCATAAAATATCCATGAAAAATGTTTTTACTCTGAAGCAAAATTTCTACATTGTATTACAATGAGAATAAAGATAGTAAATAAAACATATCTACTTTATTTTCCTTTAAAAAATTAATCAAATGATTTATAATGGCTTAATATCTAACAAATATAAAATATATCTATAACTACAAATATTTTACAGAGAAAATATTACAGTTGCTCTATATAGTACATTCCCCTGCAGCAATTATTTTGGATAACTTTTTATTGATTGTCACAAAAAAATTGGCATCTAGCCTATTTTCATCAACCACTCAAAACAGTACTTTCAAATCATATTTTTGTAATGTGGAAAAATTTTATAACCACTGTCATTAATGAGTTATTTCATGTAGCTACCCTAACTTCTCTAAGGCGTGAATTTCATCCATAACCTTTCAATACTGTATGTGTGTGTGTGTGTGTGTGTATGTGTATGTATATATATATGTGTATATATATACATATAAAACACTTTATTGATTGTATATCCTCTTATTGTGTTTAAGAAGAGACAACAACAAACTGGCTATCATTCTTCTCAAGAAAAGATCCTTTAAGTATCCACAGGTTTTTAAAAATAATAGTACTTTTGACTTCTAGAATATCAAGATTATAGATGGTCTGATTTTATTATGCCTGTTCTTTAAATTTATCCTTCTCTAAATCTTCTAAGGCCTTTTCCTAGTATACCCATTTTCCTGCCATCACATTTATTTTGGTACTTCTTTTGGATACCAGCTCAATTGACTTTTTTCATAAAGGTTACAAAAACAATAAAATCCTTTTTTTTTTGTTTGGGCTAAATCAATATTTTTCTTGTTCCTAATTTATTTAAAGAATGTGTTTCTGTTCCTTCTGCAAGTTACATCCCATTTCCTGCTTTAACTTTTTTCATCTCAGTCACTCTATATGTCAAAAATTGAGATTATAGATTACCTGGTCTGTTTTTATTCATTGCACACAGTTGATATCATTTAAAATGTATTTTGGGGAAAACTAGGTGGCACGGTGGATAAAACACCAGGCCTAGATTCAGGAGAACCCGAGTTCAAATCCAACCTCAGAAACTTGACACTTACTAGCTACGTGACCCTGGGCAAGTCACTTAACCCTCATTGGCCTGCAGGGAGAGGGGGGGCAGAATGTATTTTGAAGTTTAAACATAACTCATTCTTAAAAAAAAAAATCACAAAGTGAATATTTTCTGATAATTACTGACAATATTTTTTTCTATCTGTGCTGTAACTGTCAATCAAAAGTCATACTTGCTTCTAACCAACAATTTAAGATATACTTTCTATCTTTATGCATTAGATTTGTTTTATAGATTCAAAGCAGGAAATTGTCAAAAAAATGATTATTAGAGGAACTTTTATTTGTTGAGAGATGGAAAATCATTATGATTACCAGCAACTCTATGGCACTATGCATGGCACAACTAAGGTTGTCTCATTGAACACACATTTTTTAATGTTCTAGTAACAGATAAACACTTTCCTGCATAAGTGTCTCTTTTACTTCTTTTTAGTACTTGCAAAAAATCTGTGGATCATTACTGTAATCCCTAGAGTGAGTTTAAACAGTTATTTTAGAAACAGGGAAAAGAAACATCAGTGCAGCAGAAATTTGTTTTTATACTTTGACTTCAAGGTCAGAACCATTTTTTTTCTTTTTATAAAGTGTTTATAGAAGAAGACTGGGAATCAAAATCGTTAAGCCTTTATTTTTATATGTAATTTATGAATATTTTAAAGCTTGAGAGTACAATGTAGAGGATGAAATCTGATTTCAGTGGTAAGGAAAAACTCTAAGAACGTATAGAAATACTTTCTTGAATAGTTTATATTTGATAGTTTGTATAGATTTGATTAATCTTCATCCAGGGGCTTAAATAACAGTATTCAAATATATTATGTATAAAAACTATTATAGGTGGAGCAAAGATGGTGGAGAGAATCCAGTAAACTGCCTGAGCTCTCCCAGATTTCCCTTAAAAACAACATTAATCAAGCCTCTCAACAGATTCTGAAACTATAAAACCTATGAAAAGAAAGAGGATCACAATCTTCCAAACAGAGATAATTTAAAAGACTTCAGGAAAGGTCAGTCTCACAGATCCAGGAGAGACAATTTGAGAATCATTGAACTGCCTAAAAGCCATGATCAGAAAAAGAGTCTGGACACCATATTCTGGGAAAATATTAAGGAGAACTGTCCTGATATTATAGAATCAGAGGATAAAATTGTCATTGAAAGAATCTACTGATCACCTCCTTAAAGAGACCCCTAAAGGAAAACTCCAAGGAATATTGTAGCCAAATTCCAGAATTATCAGGTGAAAGAGAAAATAGTCCAAACAACCAGAAAGAAGCAATTTAAGTACCATGGAGCCACAGTCAGGATTGCTCAGGAACTGGCAGCTTCAACATTAAAGGATTGCAAGGCTTGGAATATGATATTCCGGAAGGGAAAGGAGCTTGGATTGTAGCCAAGAATCTATTACCCAGCAAAATTGAGCATTCTCTTTCAGGAGAAAAGAAGATCATTCAATGAAATTGGGAACTTTCAAGGATTTCTGATGAAAAGACCATAACTGAATGGAAAATTTGATCTTAACGTACAGGACTGAAGAGTATTTTAAAAAGGTAAATGGGGGGAAAATGTTACTCAATAAACTGTTTACATCCATACACGGGAAGATAATACTTATAACTCTTGAGAACTGTATATGTATTTGGGCAGACAGAAGGATTATACACAGAGGGTATAATTATAAATTGTCTTTGATGAGATGATATAAAGAAAATTAAGGATTTTAAAAGGGAGTTTATGAGGAGGAGGAAAGGGGAGGTAGAATGGGGTGAATTACATCACATGAAGAGGTGAAAAAAACCTATTACAATAGAGGAAAAGAAGGAAGGGGTGAAGATTGTTTCAACCTTACTCTCACTATATTTGATTCAATGAGGTAACGTATAAGTTCATTTGGATAAAGAAACATAGCTTATTCTTTAGGGAAGTAAAAGGGTAAGGGGAAAGGCGGGACTGATAGAAGGGAGGGTGATAGCAAGGGGGAAAAGGGTAAGGAAAAGGGAGGGGGTAATAAAAAGGGAGGGCAGATTGGGGGAGACAGGAGTAAAAAGCAAGGCATTAGTGAGGAGGAATAGGGTGAAAAAAGGGGGTAAAGTACAAAGGGGGTAAATAGAATCGAGGGGAATAGACAGTAATGATAACTGTGGGGGCAACTAGATGGCACAGTGGATAGAGAACCTGCCCTGGATTCAGGACGACCTGAGTTCAAATCTGGCCTCAGACACTTAACACTTAGTAGCTGTGTGACCGTGCTCAAACCACTTAACTGCAATTGCCTCACCAAAAAAAAAAAAAAAAAAAAAAAGAAAGAAAGAAAAAGAAAAAAAGTAATATTAACTGTGAATGTGAATGGGATGAACTCTGCCACAAAATGGAAGCAAATAGCAGAATGGATTAAAAAATAGTATCCTACAATATTCTGTTTACAAGAAACACATTTGAAACAGAGAGATACACACAGATTAAAGGTAAAAGGCTGGAGCAGAGTATATTATGCTTCAGCTAAAGTCAAAAAAGAAAGGGTAGAAATCCTTATCTAAGACAAAGCAAAGGCAAAAATAGATCTAATTAAAAGAGATACGGAAGGAAACTATATCTTGCTAAAAGGTAGTATAGATAATGAAGTAATATCAATATTAAACATGTATGCTTCAAGTGGTATAGCATCAAGATTCTTAGAGGAGAAGTTAAATGAGTTAAAAGAGGAAATAGCAAAACTATATAAGTGGTGGATCTGAATCTTCCCTTCCAGAATTAGATAAATCTAACCACAAAATAAATAAGAAAGAAGTTAAAGATGTGAATAGAATGTTAGAAAAGTTAGATATGATAGACATCTGGAGAAAATTGAATGGGGATGGAAAGGAATATACCTTTTTCCTCAGCAGTACATGGCACATATTCAATAATTGATCATGTATTAGGGCACAAAAACCTCATGCTCAAATGTAGAAAGGGAGAAATAGTAAATGCATCCTTCTCAGATCATGATGAAATGAAACTTACATGTAATAAAGAGGCAATGAAAGGTAGACTGAAAAATTCATCGGAAACTAAATAACTTCATTCTAAAGAACGAGTGGGTCAAACAACAAATCACAGAAAAAAATCAATAACTTCATCCAAGGGAATGACAATAATGAGAAAACATACCAAAATCTATGGGATACAGCCAAAGCAGTGCTTAGGGAATATTTTATAGCTCTAAATGCTTATATCAATAAAGAAGAGATCAATGAATTGGGCATACAAGTTAAAAAGCTAGAAAAACAACAAATTAGAAATCCCCAATTAGATACTAAATTAGAGATCCTGAAAATTGAAGGAGAAATTAATAAAATTGAAAGCAAGAAAACTATAGAATTAATCAATAAAACTAAGAGCTGGTTTTATGAGAAAACCAAAAAAATAGATAAAACATTGGTTAATTTGATTATAAAAAAGAAAGAAGAAAACCAAATTACCAGTATCAAAAATGAAAAGTGTAATTTCACCACCAATGAAGTGGAAATTAAATCAATAATTAGGAACTATTTTGCCCAACTGTATGCCAATAAATTTGACAATCTAAATGAAATGGATAACTATTTACAAAAATACAAACTGCCCAGGTTAACTGAAGAGGAAATAAAATCCTTAAATAAGCCCATATCAGAAAAAGAATTTAAACATGCCATTAATGAACTCTCTAAGAAAAAGTCTCCAGGGCAAGATGGATTTTCAAGTGAATTCTACCAAACATTTAAAGAACAATTAATTCCAATATTATTCAAATTATTTTGGTAAATAGATGAAAGAATTCCACCAAATTGCTTTTATGACACAAAACCAGGCACAGCCAAAACAGAGAAAGGAAATTATAGGTCAATTTCCCTAATTAATATTGATGCAAAAATCTTAAATAAGATATTAGCAAGGAGATTACAGCAAGTGATCATCAGGATAATACACTATGACCAGGGGGGATTTATACCAGAAATGCAGGGCTGGTTCAACATTAGGAAAACTATTAACATAATCAACCACATCAATAAGAAAACCAACCAAAATCATATGATTATCTCAATAGATGCAGAGAAATCTTTTGACAAAATACAGCACCCATTCCTAATAAAACCACTAAAGAGCTTAGGAATAGGTGGAGCTTTCCTTAAAATAATAAGCAGTATTTACCTAAAGCCATCAGCAAGCATTATATGTAATGGAGATAAGTTAGAGGCCTTCCCAATAAGATCAGGGGTGAAACAGGGATGTCCATTATCACCCCTATTATTTAATATTGTCCTAGAAATGTTAGCTTTAGCAGAGAAGAAAAAGGAATTAAAGAAATTAGAATAGTCAAGGAGGAAACAAAACTATCACTCTTTGCAGATGATATGATGGTATACTTAGAGAATCCTAGAGAATCAACTCAAAAATTACTTGAAACAATTAACTTTAGCAAAGTAGCAGGATATAAAATAAATCCACATTAAATCATCAGCATTTCTATACATGACCAACAAAGTCAAGCAGCAAGAGATAGAAAGTGAAATTCCATTTAAAGTTATGGTAGACAATATCAAATACTTGGGATTCTACTTGCCAAGACAAACCTAGGAACTCTGAACAAAATTTCAAAACACTTTTCACACAAATCAAATCAGATCAAAATAATTGGAAATAAGTCAATTTCTCATGGATAAGCCCAGCTAATAAAGTAAAAATGACAATTCTACCTAAAGTAATTTACTTATTCAGTGCCATACCAATCAGACTACCTAAAAGTTATTTTATAGAGCTAGAAAAAATAACAAAATTCATCTGGAAAAACAAAAGGTCAAGAATATCAGGGGAAATAATGAAAAATAAATGGACAGAAAGGTAGGATAGCTGTACCAAATCTGAAGCTTTACTATTGTGATGTTTAAAATCTAAATTGTGGTTGTCTTAAATTAGAAGCTTTAGTCCCAGTCCTTGGTCATTAAACATTTATTAAAGTATACAGATATTCCCATGGAGTTCAGAAAGTTAAGAAAAAAGCCTATTTAGCCTAGAGTTCCAGTCTGGTCTGGTTCTTCCTCAAGTCCTCTGCCATAAGCCTGCTTCAATCACGAACTCTCTCCAGCAAACTGTGGAAACTTTTTATAGGTCTGGAACAGAGGCGGTCCTTACACACTACTTCAAGCTGATTGGTTGGTGTCATCCAAATCCATTGGTTCTGAAGGTGTTCTCAAGGTGTGATTACAATCCAGTTAACTTGAAGTAGGCTAATCAGCAGTTAATCACTCTCACTTGATTCAATCAGTCTAGATTAATCTCCAGGTGGGTCTTTGAGTATCTGCTAAATCTCATTATTTCATCACACTATAAAGCAGCAGTCATCAAAACTATCTGGTACTGGCTGAGAAGAAGAGTTCAGGATCAATGGAATATTTTAGGCACAGGAGATACAATAGTAAATGACTTTAATAATGTACTGTTGCATAAACCCAAAGACTCCAGCTTCTGGGATAGGAATTCTGTATTTGACAAAAACTGCTGGGAAAACTTGAAGAGAATATGGCAGAAACCAGGCATAGACCAACATCTTACACCTTATACTAAAAATAAGGTCAAAACAGGTACATGATTTAGACATAAGTGGTGATACTATAGGTAAATTAAGAAAGGAAGGAATAGTTTATTTCTCAGATCTTTGGACGGAACAGATTATGACCAAACAAGAGATAGAGAATATTATGAAATGCAAAATGGATTACTTTGATTACATTAAATTACAAGGTTTTGTATAAACAGAAGCAATGCATACAAAATTAGAAGGGAGATAGAAAACGGGGAGACAATTTTTATAGCCAGTACTTTGGATAAAGGCCTCATTTCTAAAATATATTGAGAATTAAATCAAATTTATAAGTATCCAAGTCATTCCCCAATTGAGAAATGGTCAAAGGATATGAACAGACAGTTTTCTGTTATTTTTGTTTGTTTTTTTGTTTTGGTGGGGCAGTGGGGGTTAAGTGACTTGCCCAGGGTCACACAGCTAGTAAGTGTCAAGTGTCTGAGACCAGATTTGAACTCAGGTACTCCTGAATCCAGGGCTGGTGCTTAATCCACTGCTCCACCTAGCTGCCTGAACAGATAGTTTTCTGATGAAGAAATCAAAGCTATCTATTCCCATATGAAAACGTGCTCTAAATCACTATTGATTAGAGAGATGCAAATTAAAACAACCCTGAGGTACCACCTAACACCTATCAGATTAGTTAATATGGCAAAAAAGGAAGAGAATAAATGTTGGAGAAGCTGTGGAAAAATTGGAACACTAATGCATTGTTGGTCCAGCTATGAACTGATCCAACCATTCTGTAGAGCAGTTTGGAACTATGCACAAATTTCTATAAAGCTTTGCATGCCCTTTGTCCCAACAATAGCACTATTAGGACTTTTTCCCAATGAGATCATAAAAAAGGGTAAAGGAACCACATGTACAAAAATATTTAGAGTTGCTCTTTTTATGGTTGCAAGGAATTGGAAAGTGAGGTGATGGCCATCAATTGGGGAATGGCCGAACAAGGTGTGGTATATGAGTGTAAAGGAATACTATTGTGCTGTAAGAAATGATGAGCAGGCTGATTTCAGAGAAACCTGGAAGGACTTGTATGAACTGATGATGAGCGAGATGAGATGAAGCAGGAGAACATTGTACACAGTATCAACAGCATTGTCTATAGATTAACTGTGATAGACTTGATTCTTCTCAATAATAGTGTTCCAAGATAGTTCCAAAGGACTCATGATGGAAAATACTCTCAAAATCCAGAAAAAAAAAGAACTGTTTATTCTGGATGCAGATCAAACCATATTATTTCTATTGTTTTTGTTGTTCTTTTTCTTTTTTGAGGTTTTTCCTTTTTTCACTGATTCTTCTCTCTTTACATAACTAGTGCAGAAATGTTTAATGTGATTGTACATATATAACCTATATCAGATAACTTGCTGTCTTGGGGAGGGTGAAGAGAGGGGAGGGAGGGGAAAAAATTTGAACCAAGAAATCTTGTAAAAATAAATGTTAAAAACTGTCTCTACATGTATCTGGAAAAAATAAAACTATTACAAACTTACCACTTTAAGCTAAATGTATAACTTTCCTTGTAACAATCCTGTGACCACTGTGGAAGTTATTGTTGGCATGTCTGTGTAATTTTGTATTACTCTGCAAACACACATATATACAGACAAACAAAAGGATCACAAAGAAAATGTCATCCACTAAAAGGCAGTGTGATAAAGCTATTTATTCCATTAACATATTGGTATTCATTTTTGTGTCTGATGGTATAGTGGATAGAGGACTGGGCCTGGAGTTAGAAAGATCTAAATTCAAATTTGACCTCAGATATTTACCAGTTGTGTGACCCTCAGCAAGTATCTTAACCTCTGTTAACTTCAATTTCATCATAAAATAAGGATAATAATAGCACTTACCTCTTCAGGTTGTTATGTGAATCAGTTGAAATAATATTTATAACATATTTAATAATTTGTTTAAGATCAAATAGGGAAGGACCATTCATGCACAAAGAGTAAGGGAACAAGACTCAGTATTCATATGTCCATGGCTGGTGAATCTATTATGATGGGGGCCAGGGTGTTGGGGGGAGGGGACAGTAAAATATTTGAAAGAGATTGTATCTAATGGTAAAAATTTAATTCATCACTACTGGTAGTGGACTGTTTTTAAAACTTAGCTCTAAAGAGAGAATGGAATAATCAGATATTCACAAGGGCTCATTATTCTCTTAGATCCTGTCTTCAGACTGGGAATTACACACTGCAGGATACATATAAGGTCTACAAAATGACTTATAAATGTTTTATCATAGAAAATCACTTGATTAAAGTTATATTCCTAGAGAAATACACAGAAGTGTGTCTGTCAATTTAAAGTACATGAAACAGTTGTAAAACATGCCTAATATGAGTCACTTGTTCCTTTATCCAAAAGTAAGTTGTAAATGATCAGTTATTTGGGGAAAACTTATAGTTGTAGGCTATTTCATGAAAAATCCACATTATTTTGTCATGGAATCGTTATCTTAGATATAACTCCATCTCCATAATATTTTATTGTAACCTGCATTAGTCTGTCATCTTTATCTTAGCAACACATCTAAAGAGAAAAAAAAGTGTTGTGACTAAGAGTCAGGACTTGAGTTCCAATCCTGCCTCAATTACTCATTACCTGTCTAACCTTAAGCATATTACTTTACCTCTATGCACCTCAGTTTCCTTTAACTATAAAAAGAGCTTTGATTAGATGACTTCTAAGAGGTTGTTCTACTCCTAAATATGATAGTACAACCATACAAGTGAAATATAAAATCTTAATAAATTGCTATCAGTCATTGGTGAACACATGCCATACTTAGCTTCAACTGAGACAGACCAAACTATTCCTCTTAACACTATTTTCTTGTTATGTGCTATTCTGCCCCTGACATATCCCAGCATGGTCTGTTGGAAGCTTCCTCCTTCCCACCTCCAGTTTTGGGTACAGTAATCAAAAATCAACACTACCATTCCTCACAAGATGAATCCATTAATTGCCCTATTATTCTACCCAGGGCCCCTACCTGTAACTTTCCAATAAAAAGCAAAGATCACAGTCCCCCTATATGTGTTGTTTTTCCTGTCTTCCTATATTAGAATATTATTTCTGTGAGGACAGGTGGGGTGTGTGTGTGTGTGTGTGTGTGTGTGTGTGTGTGTGTGTGTGTGTATGTGTGTGTCTGTCTCTCTCTCTCCCTTTGTCTGTCTGTCTGTCTGTCTCCCTCCTTCCCTCCATCTCCCCCTCTGTATTATTTTCTATTTATGGGTTGCTTTCCCTTTCTTCACTCCTCATCTTTGATCAAACCCTCTTCTGATAGGTTGTGGAACTTATGGATTAGGTCCTTGACAGTAAATGGTGTATGAGGAGAGTGGTGAGGAGAGACAAAGGACTGGTAGTACGGCTGGGTTTTAGTTCCTCTTTTTCAGTCCAAAAGACAGTCACCCACTGGTGCTGTCATCCATACCAGGGCCTTGTCCTATGCCTCCCTCTACTCTCCTTCTTTCTTTCACTTGACTGGAGAAAATCAATATCTACTGCTTCTTGGAGAGAGGAATAAGAGGGAGAGAAAAGGACATTTGGGCAGAGGTGTCCTTCTTGCAGACAAGCCCTCAGTCACAAGACAATGCATTTTTTTCAGGGCAGTGGGGGATTAAGTGACTTGCCCAGGGTCACAGAGCTAGTAAGTGTCAATTGTCTGAGGCCTGATTTGAAGTCAGGTCCTGCTGGGTACAGGGCCAGTTCTTTATCCATTGAGCTACCTAGCTGCTCCAAGACAATGCATTTTTACCAGAAACAATTCCACCCTCACTCTCCTCTTTTCATTTGTTCTCTTGACTGAGAAGAATCAGGGTCCACAGGTTCCCCCAACTCCTAGAGGAGAGGAGTTAGGACAGAATCATCAGATTAGATACAGAGGTTCTTACATTAGGGGACCATACTCCATTCCTAAATTCCTGGAGATAACTAGAGCTTCCAGTTAGGGGAATTCATGTTGTACTTGGTGGGAACATTTAATCAGCAAAAAAAAAAATCACTGAAGCTCAGAACTCTAAAATTCAAGAGGTCTGCAAGCCAAAAGCTTCTCAGCCATGAGCCACCACATCAATTTATAACTTTCTTAATTGATCATAAGATTTCATTAATTTTCTTGGCCATTTAATTGTGTTAAAGTAGATGACTTCCCTGGGAATTTTCTACAGAACAAGGTGTAAATTCTTATGTAACCTAACAAACATGTTATCCATTATCTACAAAAGAAATGTCTTAGGCCAGAAGTTTACTATTAAAATCTTTTCTTTCTTTTGTTTTGAGTGAATGGAAGGAAGGAGAAAAGGTTTTAAATGCATTCAGTTTCTACCTAATAACAATCTGTTGAGTTAGGAATGAATGTTTGTTTAGTAATTATACCTTGATACAAACTGAAATCTAAGAGAAATAGAACAATCCTGCTAACAAAGTGTATCGATTAAAAACTAAAATCCTTTTTGGCAAGGTGGAAAATTTTTCCATTTGAAAAGGATTCTGCTGAATTTTGTGAGAAGTATAGATCATTTAAAATGTTACTGAGGGAAACTTTTGTGAGGAACAGTACAGAGGAAATTCTAGATGGTAGGACCTCTCATTGTAGGGGTATATTTGTCTGGTCCATTAAAAAAAAAAAGAACCAAGAATGCAGAAAACTTGAGAGAGCATTAGCAAGAATGATCAATTTAATGATGAATCTAAATCCTTTAAGAGAAAAGGGGGGGGGCAGCGAGGTAGCACAGTGGATAAAGCACTGGCCCTGGATTCAGGAGGACCTGAGTTCAAATCCAGCCTCAGACATTTTGACACTAGCTGTGTGATCCTGGGCAAGTCACTTAAACCCAAATGCATCACCAAAAAAAAAAACAAAAGAGAGAGAGAGAGAAAGAGAAAAGGGTCTTGGGCCACTTTATTAGAAAGAAATTTTGAGAAAAAATAAACAATTAATACTAATTTTTAAAGGCTACATTTTGAGTCTGAACTGAAGAGTAACCCTCAAATTCATTACTTCAAAGAGTGAGGCTAAAATATTTCATTCTTTTCTTTCCCTTCTTCATGGAAATAAGGTTAAAAATAATATAGTGATATCATAGTAGCCTATTATTTTATTTAATGTTATTATTATTATTTTTTTTTTTTTGGTGAGGCAGTTGGGGTTAAGTGACTTGCCCAGGGTCACACAGTTAGTAAGTGTCAAGTGTCTGAGGCCGGATTGGAACTCAGGTACTCCTGACTCCAGGGCCGGTGCTCTATCCACTGCATCACCTAGCTGCCCAATAGTAGCCTATTCTTTAAAAAAAAGTTCGCAAACACACTTACTTGTGACATTAAAATGAAATAGGAAAACTTCAGGATTTAAATCCAAAGTCAGTTTAACTGAAATAAAGCAACTACTTCATTTAAAATCATATGAAAAACATTTAAAGAATATTTAGGTGTTTCATTATTATTAGTGTTAAAAACCTAATTTGTAATTTTACATCTATCATTTTTAGTAAATGTCATAGGAAAGCTGTCACTTTTGATTCTATCAAGCCCTTGTCTTTTTAATCACAGGATACTAAGCAAATTCAACTTCTACACTGTGCAAATGTGGAAGTTGAGGCACATGGAGTTTGTGATTTTGCCAGACTCACCTCACTAGCAAGTATTTGAGATAGAATTTAAACCCAGGCTTTTCTGATTCTAATTCTAATGATCTATCTATTATGCCACTATACCTGGATGACTCAGGCATATACATTCAGCTAGCTAGCTAGATGGATAGATATAAATTATAGACATATATATTATATATACACATGTATACACACATAATTATATATATAACTATCCAGATACTATACATGCATGCACACATGTATGTGCATGTATGTTTGTGTGCATGTTTGTATGTATGTTTGTGTGAAAGGATTGTTCAGGACCATACTGTACAGTCTACCATTTATTTCCCCAAAAGATAGTCCTAAAGAAGTTAAGTGACTTATTCAAGTTGCCATGGCTGGTCACTTGAAGAGTCAGGACTGTTATATAGGTCTCTGCTATTCCATCCATTATCCTATGACTCTTTCCATTTTCTTCACTTTGTTACAAACGGTTCCCATACATGGCATTTAGACATAGTTGGATATTAAATTTACATTTGGAAGTGCTATAATCTGTATCTTGTCCTAAACTAAAATGGGGTAAGGGAGGGAGGAGAATAAGCATTTATATAGTATGCATTATTCACCAAGCACTGTGTGAAGTGCTTTTTTGCAAATATCTCATTTTATCTTCACAACAACTTTTCAATTCAGGTGCTAATATTATCTCCAATTTATAATGGAGGAAATTAGGGTCAACAATGATAAAGTGACATGTCCATTGTCATATAGCTAGTAAGTGCCTAAGGCCAGATTCTAACTCAAGTCTTCCAGAATGCATTCCTAACTTTCTTTAGACTTCACCACTATCTAACTCTGGTGCTTGGGGTAGGAGGCAGTCTTCTATGGGTTCATTTGTGGTTGTATCAAGCTTGATTCCTTATGAGCCTGCAGTTTAATATAGTCATCAAAAATATAATGCTATCTTGAAATTCATCAGCAGTAAAGTTCACTGGCATAAGGTGAAGAAATTAGTCCAAATCCATCTGCAGAATCATGCTCAGATCTGGATGACACAGTCCAGGAAAGTCATTAATAAGCTGGATAGTATCCTGGGGAAGGCAACCATGATGATAACCAAGGACCTTGATACTATTTAATATTTATACTGTGATGACCAACAGAAGGAACTAGTGATGTTTAGTCTTTTAGAATTCAAGTTATGAATTATATAATTGAAATGTTCAAGTATTTGAAAGAATGTCACATTGAAGAGGATTTAATATTGTCCTGTTGGGTAGGAGACAGCAGAAGAAGAAGCAATAGGTAAATATTACAGAGAGAAAATCTTAGGAGAGAAAAAAATCCTCATTGATTATTAGAAATTTTTTAAAAAATTGAATAAAATACCTCTAGAAATGATGCATTGGGGGCAGCTAGGTGGTGCAGTGGATAAAGCACTGGCCCAGGATTCAAGAGAACCTGAGTTTAAATCTGGCCTCAGACACTTGACACTTAACTAGCTGAGTGACCCTGGGCAAGTCACTTAACCCTCATTGCATCACAAAAAAAAAAAAAAAGAAAGAAAGAACTGTTGCATTCACCCCTCACTATAATTCTTCAGGTAGAGGTTGGATGACCATGCATTAGAAATACTGTAGTGGACATCAGTATCACTTATGAGTTAGACAAGATGATTTCTGATATCCCCTCTGAATGGTTGGTTGCTGTGAAGTGTCTAAAATTCTAGGTATACTGTCTGAAAAAGCAAAAGAGTGGTCCCCAATAAATTAGAAGCTTTAGCAAGAGTTTAAACTTTTAAGCATTTATTAAGGAACATAAGAATTTTGTGAAGAGAGAGAAAGAGGCCTAGATGCCTATATCTATATATCTCAGGGAGCCAGCATTTCTAGCTCTACTCCCCACAAGGTCTTAATGGGGAAAAAAAAAGCCTTCTATATAAACCAGAAATAGCAAATGTCACTTCCTGATGCCAAGGAACTGACCTTCCAAGCCACATCGCTTGCCCTCAGATGCCTTTTCCTCATGGCAGAGCTTTCCTACAGTATCTCTCCAGAAGGGGGTGTCACTCCAATTGTCCCACCTCCCACTTTGAAATTCTGTGAGTCCATAATTCTTTTTCATAGAAGAGGGAATTAAGTATCAGCTTCTAGGATAGCAAAATAAAGGATTTTTAAGTCAACCAATAGGTATTGATGTAACTCTTCCTACAAAGAAAAACATCAGAAAGTTCTACCTGAACAAACAAAAGTTTGTTTAAAAGGTTTGCAAAGGGCTTTGCATGTATTTTATTGTTGATCCTCACAACAACATGAGGTAGGTGGTACTATCACCATTTAACAGATGAGGAAACTGAGGCAGAGAGAAATTAAGCGACTTGCCCAAGTTCACACAATAAGTATCTGAGATAGGATTTGAACTCAGTTCTTTTTTTAATCTTAAAAGTATTTGATTATTTTTCCAGTTACATGTAAAGATAGTTTTCAACATTTGTTTTTATAAGATTTTGAGTTCTAAAGTTTTCTCCCTCTCTTCCCTTCCTTCTCCCCAAGACAGAAAACAATGTGATATATGTTATACATGTACAGTCTCAGGACAACTAGGTGGTGCAGTGTTTAAAGCACTGGCCCTGGATTCAGGAAGACCTGAGTTCAAATCCAGCCTCAGACACTTGACACTACCTGTGTGACCCTGGGCAAGTTACTCAGCCACCATTGCCCCACAAAAAATAAAATAAAATAAATTTATATATATGTATAGTCACATTAAATATATTTCTACATTAGTCATGTTATGAAAGAAGAATGAGAACAAAAGGGAAAAACCTTAGAAAGGAAGGGAAAAAACAACAACAAAATAGAAACAACATGGGTCAATATGAATTCAGATTACACAGTTGTTGTTTTTTTGGATGTAAAGAGCATTTTCCAACATTAGTTCTTTGAAATTATCTTGGATCATTGTATTGCTGGGAAGAGCTGTCTATGACAGTTGATCATTTCATGATGTTGGTATTGCTGTGTACTATCTTCTCCTCATTCTGCTCATATCAATGCCAACATCATGAGATGATCAACTGTCATAGACAGCTCTTCATCAGTCCATTTAAGTCTTTCCATGTTTTTCTGAAATCTGCACATTCATCATTTCTTATAGCACAGTAGCATTATATTACATTCATATACCACAACTTGTTTTTTTTTTTTCTCTTTACCTTTTTATATCTCTCTGGAGTCTTGTATTTGAAGATCAAATTTTTTTGTTCAGTTCTTGTTTTTTCATCAGGAAACCTTGGGAGTCCCCTGTTTTATCGAATTTCCATCTTTTCTCCTGAAAGATAATCATCAATTTTGCTGAGTAGTTGATTTTTGGTTGCAATCCAAACTCCTTGGCCTTCCAGAATATTATGTGCCAAGCCTTCTAATCTTTTAACATTGAAGCTGCCAAGTTCTGTGTAATCTTGACTGTGACTCCATGATATTTAAATTGCTTTCTGACTATTTGCTGTATTTTCTCCTTCACCTCATAATTCTGGAATTTGGTCACAACATTCCTTGGAGTTTTCCATTTGGGATCTCTTTCAGGAGGTGATCAGTGGATTCTTTCAGTCACTATTTTATCCTCTGATTCTACAATATCAGGGAAATTCTCCTTAATAATTTCCTGGAATTTGGTGTGTAGACTCTTTTTTTGATCATGGCTTTCAGGTAGTCCAACAATTCTTAAATTATCTCTTCTGGATCTAATTTCCAGGTCAGTTATCTTTCCAATGAGGTATTTTACATTTTTTTCTATTTTTTCATTCTTTTGATTCTATTTGACAGATTCCTGGTGTCTCGTGGAGTCATTTGCTTCCATCGATCCAGTTCTAATTTTGTCATTATTTTCTTCAGTGAACTTTTCTACCTCCTTTTTCATTTGGCCAATTTTACTTTTGAAGGAGATGATTTTTTTCCCATTAGGCCAACTGTATTTTTTATGGAATTTTATTTCTTCAGTCAATTTTTTTGTTTTCTTTTCTGAGCTGTTGATCCTTTTTTTCATAATTTTTTTGTGTAACTCTCATTTATCTCATTTCTTTTCAAATTTTTTCTTCTACATATCATAATTGATTTTTAAAATCTTTTTTGAGATCTTCCAAGAAGGCTTTTTTGGTCTTGAGACCAATTCATCTTTCCCCTTGAGTCTTCACATGTAGGCATTTTGACAGTATTGTCCTAAGCTGAGTTTGTGCTTTGGTGTTCCCTCAGGCCATAGAAGCTCTCAATGATAAGGGTTCTTTCCTTTTTCTTACTCATATTTTAGACTTTTTTTTGAGTTTTAAAGTTGAAGTCTGCTCCTGGGGCACAGGGGCCACTGTTGAAAGCTTCTTGTGCTATGGGATAGGAGCCTGGTCACTGACTCTGCTCTGAGGCCTCTGTGGCTTGTGGATTCCTCACAGCCCTTGACCTGCTCCCTGTACTGGGATGGCTTATCTTAGTTTTGCCTGTCCTGTGGGTGGTTCTCCAGCTAGCAGTTTGCCCTCTCTCTTGAGGCTGGCAGGTCTCACAAATGGTCTGCAACAGTCTACTGAGCCAAGACTAAGAGACCTCAGCTGTTGATCTGTGCTATGGCCAAGAACTATCTGCCGACTTGCCCAGATCTATGTCTCTCTTTGATGAGCTGCTGTGCTTCCCTTTTGCCCAAGTGAGATAGACCTTTCCTGAAGTCTTCTAAATTATCTCAAGTTTGAAAATTGTGTTTGTCTATCTTTTTGTAGGTTATATAGCTCCTGAATCCATTTAGAGGCTTGATTAAATGTTGTTTCTGAGGGAAACTAAGGGAAGCTCAGGCAACTCCCTGGTTTCTCTCTGTCATCTTAGTTTTGCCTCCAAAATAAAGTTAACAGGAAGCAAACAAAGGACAGATCTGTAAAATATAAAGAAGGAGGATATTTCCTCATCTTCAAGAGGAAGTCATGTGTATTAGGGAAGAATCAGTGAATACAGGCTTAAGACAAAAGAAACACTCCATTAAGCCATTGTTTTATGCCATATATAACAAGAAGCACAATATAAACATATGAAATTGCTAGTAAATAACATATCATCAAAAAGAAAAGTGAATGTTTTCAGATTTCCTTCATACTTGGAGATAAAGTATATTTTTCAATCTTAATAGTATTTTATTTTTTATAGTTACATGTAAAGATAATTTTCAACATTCATTATTATAACATTTTGAGTTTCATTTTTTTCTCCCACCATCCCTTCCTTTCCCCTTCCCCAAGATGGCAAATAATCTGATAAAGGTTAAATATCTACATTCACATTAACCATATTTCCACATTAGTCATGTTCTAAAAGAAGAACCAGAACATAAGAAAAAAAAAAATCTCAAAAAAAAAAAAAAGTAAAACTATTATGGTTCAGTTTGCATTCAGATTTCACAGTTCTTCTGGATGTGGAGAGCATTTTCCATCATGAGTTAAGGGATAAATTTTTAAACAAACAATGGCTATATATAATAACAAAAATTATTTATATTTCATGAAATTGAAAAGACTTTGCACCAACAAAATTAATTCAAGTATGGGAAAAAGGAAAGATATTTACTAGGCAAATATTTATATCCGATTTCTCTGATAAGGTCTGATATGTAAGTTATGTAGATAACTAACAAATATATAAAGCACAAAGCCCATTCTCTAATATTTAAGTGGTCAAAGATATGAAAAAGTATCAACAAAAAGATTTTCTTCTGGGGGCGGAGCCAAGATGGCGGAGAGGAAGCAGCAAGCTGCCTGAGCTCTCCTTCTGTTCCCTCAAAACGAACATTAAATCAAGCCTCTGGACGGATTCTGAAACTACAGAACCTGCAAAGAGACAGAGAGACACAGTCCTCCAACCAGAGATAATTTAGAAGACTTCAGGAAAAGGTCGGTCTGACTCGGGCAAAAGGGAGGCCCAGTGCAGGGCAGCAACCCAGCGCTGAGGGGGTCAGGGCAAGTCAGCAGGAGCTGCGGGCCACAGCCGGACAACTGAGGCTCCCGGAACCTGGTTCAAAAATCTGGTGACCAAGAAGGACAGTGGAAAAACCTACCTGCACCGGCCGGGAGGGAGACAAACGGGTCAGGTGGGATCAGATGCCGGGGTCTGGCACCTGGCTGGCTGAGGGCAATCAGACAGGAAGTGCAGGGCAGGGGATCTCCACACACCATAAAGGCCTCAGAGTAAAAGCCCAGTCACACAGCACCTATACCCCTGCACAAGAAGCCCAAAACAGGGACCCTGGTGCCCCCAGAGCAGACCTCAACTTAAAGAATAAATAAATAAGCTGCAATAATGAGTAAGAAGCAAAAAAGAGCCCTCTCCATTGAGAGCTTCTGTATCAATAGGGAAGAAGCCAACACAAACTCAGATGAGGACAATAGCCTCAAATTGTCTACATCTGAAGCCTCACAAGGGAAGGTGAATTGGTCGCAAGAACAAAACGCCTTCCTGGAAGAGCTCAAAATGGATTTTAAAAATCAATTGCAAGAGGTAGAAGAAAAAATGGGGAGACAAATGAAAGCAAAACAAGAAAACTATGAAAAAAGAATCAGCAGCTTGGAAAAGGAAGCTGAAGAAAACAAAGCCTTAAAAAATTCATTTGGCCTAATGGAAAAAAAGCTGCATAATCTCACTGAAGAAAACAATACCTTAAAAAATTCACTTAGCCAAATGGAAAAAAAGGTGCATAATCTCACTGAAGAAAACAATGCCTTAAAAATTAAAGTGGGACAGTTGGAAGATAAGGAATCCATGAGACACCAGGAATCAGTCAAGCAGAATAAAAAAAATGAAAAAATAGAAGAAAATGTGAAATACCTCATTGGAAAGACAACTGATCTGGAAAACAGATCGAGGAGAGACAATTTGAGAATCATTGGACTGCCTGAAAGCCATGACCAGAAAAAGAATCTAGACACCATATTCCAGGAAATTATTAAGGAGAACTGCCCTGATATCATAGAATCAGAGGATAAATCATCATTGAAAGAATCCACCGATCACCTCCTGAAAGAGACCCTAAAAGGAAAACTCCAAGGAATATTGTAGCCAAATTCCAGAATTATCAGGTGAAGGAGAAAATACTCCAAGCAGCCAGAAAGAAGCAATGTAAATATCATGGAGCCACAGTCAGGATTGCTCAGGACCTGGCAGCTTCAACATTAAAGGACCGCAAGGCTTGGAATATGATATTCCGGAAGGCAAAGGAGCTTGGATTGCAGCCGAGAATCTATTACCCAGCAAAAATGTGCATTTTCTTTCAGGGGAAAAGATGGACATTTAATGACATTCGGGACTTTCAATCTTTCCTGGTGAAAAGACCAGAACTGAATAGAAAATTTGATCTCAATATACAAGACTCAAGAGAAGTTTAAAAAGGTAAACAGGGGAAAAAAAAAAGTTACCCTATTAGGTTAAACTGTTTATATCCCTACACAGGAAGATAATACTCATAACTCTTAAGAACTGTAAATGTATTTGGGCAGAGAGAAGGACTTTATATAGAGGGTATAAATATAAATTGTCTTTGATGTGATGATACAAAAGAATTAAGGGGTTAAAAAGGGAGTCTATGGGGAGGAGAGAAAAGGGGAGGTGGAATGGGATGAATTATATCATATGAAGAGGTGGAAAAAAAACCTATTACAATAGAGGGAAAGAAAGGAGGGGGGAACATTGTTTCAACCCTATTCTCATTAGATTTGACTCAAAGAGGGAATAACATATACATTCATTGGGATAAAGAAACTTAACTCAATCTTTAGGGAAACAAAAGGGGAAGGGAAAGGGGGGGGACTGATAGAAGGGAGGACAAAAGCAAGGGAGAAAAGGGTAAAGAAAAGAGAGGGGGGTGATAAAAAGTGAGGGCAGATCGGGGGAGGCAGGGGTAAGAAGTAAAACATCGGTAAGGAGGAATACGGTGAAAGAAGGGGGGAAAATTACAAAGGGGGTAAATAGAATGGAGGGGAATAGACAGTCAGTAATAATAACTGTGAATGTGAATGGGATGAACTCTGCTATAAAACGGAAGCGAATTGCAGAGTGGATTAAAAACCAGAACCCTACAATATGCTGTTTACAAGAAACACATTTGAAGCAGAGAGATACACACAGAGTAAAGGTAAAAGGCTGGAGCAGAATATATTATGCCTCAGCTAAAGTAAAAAAGGCAGGGGTAGCAATCCTTATCTCAGACAAAGTGCAGGCAAAAATAGATCTCATTAAAAGAGATAAGGAAGGAAACTACATCTTACTTAAAGGTACTATAGATAATGAAGTAATATAAATATTAAATATGTATGCGCCAAGTGGTATAGCATCCAAGTTCTTAGAGAAGTTAAATGAATTACAAGAGGAATTAGACAGTAATACTATACTAGTGGGGGATCTGAATATCCCCCTCTCAGAATTAGATAAATCTAGCCAAAAAATAAATAAGAAAGAAGTGAAAGAAGTGAATAGATTACTAGAAAAGTTAGACATGATAGATGTCTGGAGAAAACTGAATGGGGATAGAAAGGAATATACCTTTTTCTCAGCAGTACATGGCACATTTTCAAAAATTGACCATGTATTAGGGCACAAAAACATCATAGTCAAATGTAGAAAGGCAGAAATAGTAAATGCATCCTTCTCAGATCATGATGCAATAAAAATTACATGTAAGAAAGAGCCAGGGAAAAGTAGAATGAAAATCAATTGAAAACTAAATAATTTCATTCTAAAGAATGAATGGGCCAAACAAGAAATCATAGAAACAATCAATAACTTTATCCAAGAGAATGACAATAATGAGACAACATACCAAAATCTATGGGATGCAGGCAAAGCAGTGCTTAGGGGAAAATTTATAGCTCTAAATGTTTACATGAATAAGAAAGAGAAAGAGGAGATTAATGAATTGGGCATGCAACTTAAAAAGCTAGAAAAAGAACAAATTAGAAATCCCCAATTAGACACTAAATTAGAGATCCTGAAAATTAAAGGAGAAATTAATAAGATTGAAAGCAAGAAAACTATAGAATTAATCAATAAAACTAAGAGCTGGTTTTATGAAAAAACCAATAAAATAGATAAAATATTGGTCAATTTGATTAAAAAAAAGAAAGAAGGAAACCAAATTACCAGTATCAAAAATGAAAAGGGTGATGTTACCACCAATGAAGTGGAAATTAAAGCAATAATTAGGAAATATTTTGCCCAACTGTATGCCAATAAATTTGACAATCTAAATGAAATGGATGAATATTTACAAAAATACAAACTGCCCAGGTTAACTGAAGAGGAAATAAAATCCTTAAATAAACCCATATTAGAAAAAGAAATTGAACAAGCTATTAATGAACTCCCTAAGAAAAAATCCCCAGGGCCAGATGGGTTTACAGGTGAATTTTACCAAACATTTAAAGAACAATTAATTCCAATATTATACAAATTATTTGGAAAAATAGGTGAAGAAGGAGTTCTACCAAATTCGTTTTATGACACAAATATGGTGGTGATACCAAAACCAGGCAAAGGAAAAACAGAGAAAGAAAATTATAGACCAATTTCCCTAATGAATATTGATGCTAAAATCTTAAATAAGATATTAGCAAGGAGATTACAGCAAGTGATCACCAGGATAATACACTATGACCAGGTGGGATTTATACCAGGAATGCAGGGCTGGTTCAACATTAGGAAAACTATTAACATAATCAACCACATCAATAAGAAAACCAACCAAAATCATATGATTATCTCAATAGATGCAGAGAAAGCTTTTGACAAAGTACAGCACCCATTCCTAATAAAAACACTAGAGAGTTTAGGAATAGGGGGGAGCTTTCCTTAGAATAATAAACAGTATCTACCTAAAGCCATCAGCAAGTATTATATGCAATGGAGATAAATTAGAGGCCTTCCCAATAAGATCAGGGGTGAAACAGGGATGTCCATTATCACCCCTATTATTTAATATTGTCCTAGAAATGTTAGCTTTAGCAATCGGGGAAGAGAAAGGAATTAAAGGAATTAGAATAGGCAAGGAGGAAACAAAACTATCACTCTTTGCAGATGATATGATGGTATACTTAAAGAATCCTAGAGAATCAACTCAAAAAGTACTTGAGGGGGCAGCTAGGTGGCACAGTGGATAGAGCACCGGCCCTGGAGTCAGGAGTACCTGAGTTCAAATCCGACCTCAGACACTTAACACTTACTAGCTGTGTGACCCTGGGCAAGTCACTTAACCCCAATTGCCTCACTAAAAAAAAAAAAAAAAAAAAAAGTACTTGAAACAATTAACAACTTTAGCAAAGTAGCAGGATATAAAATAAATCCACATAAATCATCAGCATTTCTATACATGACCAACAAAGTCCAGCAGCAAGAGATAGAGAGAGAAATTCCATTTAAAGTAATGGTAGATAATATAAAATACTTGGGAGTCTACTTGCCAAGACAAACCCAGGAACTCTATGAACACAACTACCAAACACTCTTCACACAAATCAAATCAGATCTAAATAATTGGAAAGATATCAATTGCTCATGGATAGGCAGAGCTAATGTAGTAAAAATGACAATACTGCCTAAATTAATTTACTTATTCAGTTCCATACCAATCAGACTACCTAAAAATTATTTTATACAGCTAGAAAAAATAATAACAAAATTCATCTGGAAAAACAAAAAATCAAGAATATCCAGGGAAATAATGAAAAAAAATTCACAGGAAGGTGGGTTAGCGGTACCAAACCTGGAGCTTTACTATAAAGTGGCAGTCATCAAAACTATCTGGTACTGGCTAAAAAATAGAGTGGTAGATCAATGGAATAGGCTAGGCTCAGGAATGCAGTAGTAAATGACACTAGTAATGTAGTGTTTGATAAACCCAAAGACTCCAGCTTCTGGGATAGGAACTCAGTATTTGACAAAAACTGCTGGGAAAACTGGAAGATAGTATGGCAGAAATTAGGCATAGACCAACATCTTACACCTTATACTAAAATAAGGTCAAAATGGATACATGATTTAGACATAAGAGGTGATACCATAGGTAAATTAGGAGAGAAAGGAATAGTGTACCTATCAGATCTTTGGAAAGGAGAACAGTTTTTGACCAAACAAGAGATAGAGTATATTATAAAATGCAAAATGGATGATTTTGATTATATTAAATTAAATATTTTTTGTACAAACAGAAGCAATGCATCCAAAATTGGAAGGGAGGCAGAAAGCTGGGAAACAATTTTTGAGGCCAGTGCTTCTGATAAAGGCCTCATCTCTAAAATATATAGGGAATTAAATCAAATTTCTAAGAATCCAAGTCATTCCCCAATTGAGAAATGGTCAAAGGATATGAACAGGCAGTTTTCTGATGAAGAAACCAAAGCTATCTATTCCCATATGAAAAAATGCTCTAAATCTCTAGTGATTAGAGAGATGCAAATTAAAACAACTCTGAGGTACCACCTGACACCTATCAGATTGGCTAAAATGACAAAAAAGGAAGATAATAAATGTTGGAGAGGCTGTGGGAAAATTGGAACACTAATGCATTGTTGGTGGAGCTGTGAGCTGATCCAACCATTCTGGAGAGCAATTTGGAATTATGCCCAAAGGGCAATAATGCTGTGCATACCCTTTGACCCAGCAATTCCACTTTTAGGTCTTTTGCCCAAAGAGATCATGGAAGGGGGAAAGGGACCCACATGTACAAAAATATTTATAGCTGCTCTTTATGTGGTAGCAAGGAATTGGAAGTTGAGGGGGTGCCCATCAATTGGGGAATGGCTGGACAAGTTGTGGTATATGAATACAATGGAATACTATTGTGCTGTAAGAAATGATGAGCAGGAAGAGTTCAGAGAAATCTGGAGGGTCTTATGTGAGCTGATGATGAGTGAGATGACCAGAACCAGAAGAACATTGTACACAGTATCATCAACATTGAGTGTTGACCTACTGTGATGAACTATATTCTTCTCACCAATGCAATGGTACAGAAGAGTTCCAGGGAACTCATGATAGAAGAGGATTTCCAAATCCAAGAAAAAAAAAGAAAGAAAGAACTGTGGAGTATAGATGCTGATTGAACCATATTAATTCTTTTGTTTTGGGTGCTGTTGTTTTTTTTTTTTTCTATTTTGAGGTTTTGCATCACTGCCCTGATTTTTTCTCTTGTAACAGGATTAATGCAGAAATAGGATTAATGTTATTATGTGTATATATATATGTGTGTGTATATATCTATATCTATATGTATATGTATAGAGATATATAGATATAACCTATATCAGATTACCTGCTGTCTAGGGGAGGGGGGGAGGGAGGGGAGGGAGGGAGAAAAATCTGAAATTGTAAAGCTTGTATAAACAAAAGTTGTGAACTATATTTACATGTAATGGAAAAAATAAAATACCTTATACATTAAAAAAAGAAAAAAAAGATTTTCTAAGTATTAAGAATATATAAAAGATAGTTTGTGATCACTAATGATAAATGCAAAGAAAAAACACTGAGATTTCAGCAAATTGACAAAGGTGACAAAAGATAACAGTAGTCAATAGGGAAGGAATTGTGAAAACATAGGCATACTAAAGCCCTATATGTGGAACTTTGAATTGGTGCAAGCATTCTGGACAGAAATTTGGAATAATGTAAAATAATGAAGACAAATATCTAAAATGACCCTATCCTTTGATCCCAAAATCCCACTGCTGGGCATATGCTCCAAAGATGTAAATAATAAAAAGGAAATTCAGTATATGAATAGCAGCACTTTTTTTGATAGTAATGAAGTATAAACAAAAGTACGCATGTTGATTGAAGGACTGGCTAAAGCAAATTATAGTATATTTAGTACATTTGGTATATAAGACATGGCTATGAGTAATAATGTATATGATGAGTACAAAAGATAAAAAAAAAAGAAATGATGCCTCAAAAAGTACATTGAAATACAGCGTGCATAATAACTACAGTAAAGTAAATTAAAAAAAAAACAATTAAATCTGAATACTATAAAATTATAATCAATGAGCTTGCCACTCTTATTTGCAAAAGTTAGAAAATATGGGAAGGCATAATGAATGTATGTGATCTTATATATATATATATATATACACACACACACACACAAACATATATATGTATGTATGTATGTATGTATGTATGTATGTATATCTATTTAGTGAGAACCAGGGGCCCCTATCCCCTGCCAAGAAAGACCTTTCTGAGGTTTCTAAGACCAGATTGTCATCCCTGAAGTTGCTTCCATTCATAGACTATATTTAAGTCATGTCAATCAATGGACTTGAATGCAACTAGACAATTAGCTTGGAGTTGTGTGGGGGGACTGCCACTCTTCCAGCCCCACATGTAACTTCCACTTGAACTGACTCAGCCTCTTTTTCTTTACAGAATCATGTGCGGCTAGGGGAAGGAACTCTTTCTCTCTCTGTCTTTTGAGTGTAGGTCTGAGTTAGGGTTTTTTCTCTTCTTTCAGAGACATGTGCTCTATGTATACTAACTTCTAATATACTTTAATAAAAGCTTAAAACCTCAACTGTTGCTGAAGCTCCTGAATTTATAATTAAATCCTAATTAGTTTCCCCCTGCTGGGGGGGAGGGGCAGGTAAGGATACAAACATTAGATTTTACTCATTTCAGTTGGTGACCCACAAAGCAGAGTACTGAACCCCTCAATCTTCTGATCTTCAAATTGGGTAAGAAACTTTCCTCTATTTCCACATGTCTGTCCTTTTAAACTTTTAAATGGATCTCTTAAGTACTTTAGTCTGGCTGCTCATACAAGCAAAGATTAAGTTCATGTTACCCTCGGTGCATTTGATTTTGAATATCCTATTCCTATTTTTATTTTTACTTTTATTTAGTTATTTTTTTACTTTTCTTTGTGTTATAGTGAGGAAATTTTTGAATTACAAAAAGGGGACTAAAATGCCAGAGAGACTAAAAATACCAGCAGGACTAGAAATACCCAAACCTACCATATACTACATGAGTCTCCCCTAGAAAGGATAATCACAGCATGGGATTCTTATAAGCCACCCATTCAGCCAGGCATGAAAAAAGCAAGGCTTATCAAACTGTGTTTTATGTGGCATAAAAAAAATATATTTTAGCTTACAATAGAATCAATTCTTAGGATCTGAAACACCTGAGAGACTTTACAACCACACCCAAAACTTTATAGTTGAGACTTGCTAGTTGATCATTAGTATCCACATTGCTATGAGTAAGAATGTATATGATGAGTTTTGCCCCATAACTACACCCAGAGGATATTCCAAGAACCATCTGAGATAAGACTTTCAAAGACTTAAATGGACATTTTCCTGTTTTTTCTTTTTCCCCACTGCATATACTATTTATAATGTCCACTTGCTAAAAGGGAGTGCCCTCTTTAGTTTTTCTTTATTTGTAATGTCCACCTGCTAAAGGGGAATGCCCCATTTAGCTGTTGTAAATTCATCCCTCAATTTCTTTTCTCTCTTTTCATTCCCTTTATCTTGTTAGTCATAAGTATCTGTAATGTTATTGCTTCATGTATGGAAACAATGATTCTTCATGAAGCACAGCGGGGAGTGTGAGAACCAGGGGCCCCTCCCCCTGCCAAGAAAGACATGAGGTGAACTTTCTGAGGTTTCTATGGTCATATTGGAATCCCAGGAGTTGCCTCTATATACGTCGAAAGCCTTTAAGTTATGTCAATCAGTGGACTTGAATGCGACTAGCCAATTAGCTTGGAGCTGTGTGTGTGGGGACTGCCTCTCTTCTGGTCCCACACAGAACTTCTGCTCCAACTAGATCAGCCTCTTTTTCTTTACAGAAGCATGAGAAGTTAGGGGAAAGAGCTCTTTCTCTCTCTCACGCATAGTTATGAGCTAGGGTTTTTTGTATTCTTTCAAAGACGTGCTCTATCTATACTAAATTCTAATATACTTTAATAAAAGCTTAAAGCCTAAACTGTTGCTGAGTGTCCTGAATTTATAATTAAATCCTAATTAGTTTCCCCCCACTTTGGGGGGGGAGGCAGGTAAGGATGCGCACATTAGATTTTACATATCTGTATCTTTCCATCTATCTGCTGGTATATATGTGTATATATATATATATATATATATATATATATATATATATATATATATATATGTATATATATTTGTGTGTGTGTATATGTATACACAATACACATATATGTATGTATATGTATATATATATGTATGTGCATGTATCTGTGTATGTGTGTGGAGATTATATATGTGTGTGTATATATACATACACACACACATATATATGTATGTATGTATATATATATATATATATATATATATATATATATATATATATATATATATATATATATATATGTTTGCTGTGCTGGCTGGTGAGTTTTTCTAAACTATCTTTTTATCACCTATTTTATTTCTTGTTTTAATGGATGGATTTCTGAGAGAATGAGGAAAAATAAATGTAGGGAAATGTAAGTTATATAAATAAAATTGTTATCCTTTTTAAAAACATGATAATGTATGGTCAGTAAACCTGAAAATGATCAGGCCAAATAATAAGTTCTGACTTGTCCCAAGAGTTTATAGCATCTTTGGACTTTTAGGTTTGAAGATAAAGAAAAGTAGCCCTATTTCCTTCTCCAATGGAACTCTAAATGTTTCTTAGTTAGAGATAGTTATACTAGACAGGTGTCACTAGATATTAAGGAGTAGTTCCATGTTTAGGGTATTTTGCTTATTCTTAGTATTTTATTAAGTATATTTTCCCTCTATTGAAATGTGTTATCAATGGATAGTGACATTGTAATCTTTGGAGGTGGTAAAGGAGACCATGTGAAAAAAACATAAAATTCCCTTCCTCACATTTGGTCAAGGTTGAGAGAGTTACGTGGCAATAACAAAGTGACTACTGGTAATGCCTTCTCAACTAGATTTTATTAACTATTGGTCCTTCAATAAAGGGAGAAAAGTGGCCCTACCCTGTTGGTGGTTCACATAAGTTTAGGCAAAGTATTACTATTGGAAGTAATGTACCTGAGACTTGGATTATATATTTATGCATTTCTCCTATCCTTTATTTTACTTATTTCTCCAAACTTTTCTTCTATTTTTCCATATTCATTTCATCTCTCCTTTATCTTAATCATTTATTACCGGCCATTGGGTATAGCAGAGAAGCAAAGCAATGTGGAGAGTAAAAGAAAATTAAGTGGCTATTTAGAAACTAATCAACCTTGTTTTTGTCTGCCCATGATCCTACATCCTCTACCAACCTCCTTAGATTGAGATCATACTTACCTATGGTGCATTTGAATTTTAATATTCTATTCCTATTTTTATTTTTACTTTTATTTATTTTTTTAACTTTTCTTTGTGTTATGGTGAGGAAATTTTTGAATTACAAAAAGGAGACTAAAAATACCAGGAGCACTAGAAATACCAAAATCTACCATATACTACAGGGGTCTCCTCTAGAAAACATGGGATTATTATAAGCTACCAATTCAGCCAAGCGTGAATAAAGCAAGGCATATTTTCCATGAAGATTTATGAGGGCCTCCTATATCTAGTCAGCTTTAGCCACCTGACAATACCTGTCTTATCCTATCCTTAGGCTCCCACACTTGATGCTACAGTTTAAACAATTATTTAGTATTTTATTTTTCCACAATTATAAGTAAAAATGTTTTAACATTCATTTTACAAACTGAAAGTTGTTAAGGGCCAAAATTCTAGCTTGTCTGTCTAAAATATCTAATGAGTGGTCGCCAATAAATTATAAGCTTTAGCAAGAGTTAGACTTTTAAGCATTTATTAAGGAGAATAAGAATTTGGTAAAGAGAGAGAAAAAGGCCTAGATTTCTATCTATTAAAGGGAGAGCACATTTCTAGCTCCCTTCTCCACCAGAGTCCAGAGGAAAAAGAGAGCGAGACTGAGCGCCAGTCTCTTCCTTCCTCCTCCCACTAGCCCGCGTCACTTCCTGACTCCTGGTCTTGCCCTCAAAGACCTTCCCTTCATGGGCAGAACTCCTCTACAGTAAGTATCCAGCAGGTGGCGTTATTCCAATCGTTACAGTCCCCCCTGTTGTTCCTCAAGAAACAAAATGTTTCCTTGACGGAACAGTAAAAACAATATGATAACTATTGCTAACTAATAATATGTGAACAACAATATAGAAAAGGAAGAGAGGAAAGTTTTGTCCAGAGGGGCGAATTTTTGTCCTCATGAACCGACGCTTTGACATTAGTCTTGCAAAGGGAGGGCCTCTGCAGAGAATACATGTTACAGATGGTGTATATTATAACAGAAAGAGAAAAAAACCAACAAAAAGAACAAATCAAAACTGTTCATTTAAAGTCTCTGAAAGTCTTTTCTCAGATGTCCTCTAGGTGTAGTCGTGGAATGGAAGTCTTTTCAGGGGTTGATGTGTGGATGCTGGTAATCAGCCAGGAAAATTTCCTACAAAATTGAGCTTAATACAACTTTAAAATAGCTTTGTCAATAATCAAATCAAACAATGAAAGTTCTCAAAAACATGTCTAAGGTAATACAGAATCTTAGTTGTTAACACGTGAAACATACAATAAAACAAAAATTGAACCATTCTTTAAAATTACATTATTATTATAGTCCCCCCTTATGGAGAGTAATTGAGAAGACAATTGCTGCGACATTAATTTTTAAAAATAATTTTTATCTTTGTTTCATCACTTTTTGCATCATCTGCCTAATTATCCTCATGCCATTATGAGAAATTAGAAAATCTAATATAATTGGTAACAGGTGTCAAGGCCAAATTCAACACTGTTATTTATCATGACACCTGAGATAATTATGGGGGTTACCATAAAAGAACAGAGAAATGATGGGATATGAGCATTCCCACACTTGAGCAATATGTACTGCCCATACAGTATGCCAGGCTTAAAATAGGTGGATGGAATATATGTCCATGCCACCGAACATATTGGAAGAAACTGAGTCAGACTTAATCAGATGCATGGGATTGAGATGTCCATGGCATCAGGCATATAGGAGGGAGCATAGAAGCCAGGTGTAGAAGTGAGATGGGTGGGATGAATACTTCCAGCCATCTGTACAATATTGTGGGGAAAAAGAGAATAAAATATTAAACCAAGAGAATCCAACCTCAACATTTGTCAAAAGCCGTTCCCTCGGCCATACCTTGACTTCATGCATGTCTCCCCTCATGTGACAGTTCAGTGTCTGCTCTTGCATGTATTCCTCTTGTGATTGGATGGCATCTTGGCCAACTGGCATCTGATAACTCAGAATAAAGGCAATTAATGTCTTAAATGATAAGTTCCCATAATCCAAGTCTCATATGGATTTAAAATTGAGGATAATAAATGATTGCAAAAAATGTGAATACATCTTGACTCAAAATATAATATATAATTATGCAACAATTTCAAATAATACCCTTTTTTTTTACTTAGTATACAATTACTTTTGTGAAAAATCAGAACATACTTAAATACAAGTTAAAGCACAACAGAATCTCAAAGAACTTTTTTTTTTTTGAAAAAAGAAAACTTTTACAAATGTTCCCCTCTTTTTTTTTTTTTTTTGGGAATATGCTTATCAAAAATAATACTTCTAGAATCAATTTACACTTGCCATGGCAAACAATTTGCCAGGGAAATGCTTTAAAGAGTTTGATCAAATAATCAGTTGAGGAAAAAAAATAACAAAAACAAACAACTCAGAATATGGGAGCACAATACTCCTAGAATTAACATTGTATTATGAAATCAAAACCATGTTTCAAAATTAGATAGATGAATGAATAGAAGAAAATACACGTGGAATAATAAAAGACAATGAAATTCAAACTAGGGAAATCTAAATGAATATGAATTTAATATTAATAAGAGTACTATAAAATATAAACTTGATCACATGACTATAAAAAGCTTTTACAAATATTCTCCTTGTTTTAAAAACTAAGTATAAGACACAATCTCAAAAGCATGAAAATCTCTATGAAAATAAACCCATACCATTAATTTCAAAATGTATATATAATAGCATAGAAATCCTATGTAACCTCTGAACTGACATTAATACTCTGAGTGAATTCAGAACACTTTTGATTCCGATATCTAAAATCCCCAACACTCGTATCAATACCTTGCTGCTTACTTCTACATTTCTCTAAAATATATACCCTTCCATGGCAAAAGAAGCAGAGTCTTGAACTATGTTGATGGTTGTCATTCTTATTCAGCTTAAGTTTTTCTTCTTTAACCCCTTTATATTGTCTGTCAGTCTTTTCACCATACAAATGCTTTATAAGATTACTAATTAAAGACAAAAGCAGGTTAGCAAAATTATGAACAAAACAAGCATATCTGGAATTTAAAGAGTTTTCTAAGATTGTCTCAAAAGCACAGCCAGGCCAGGGAAGGGCTGAGCCTGAAGCTGCAAATGCAGGTAGAAAAAGTTGAGCATGCGCATCAGATCTCTGGACTTCCCAGGCAGGGGAAGCAATGGGCTTGGCCATAGGAGGAGTAGAGGGTGGGGTCTGGAGAGGAGGGGAGGGACCAGAGCAATTTGAATCAGACTTGATTTTGAACTCAGGCCTGGATTCCTCTTCCCCCACTTTGCCTCCAGGTGCTAGGGGATTAAAAGCTTCTAGAGGGTGGGTCATTGCCTCCAGGCATGCAAAATTAGAGCAACAATTAGTGTTAGAACTGGGAAAAGCTGCGGGAATCTCTTCAGGTTTCTCTGAAAAAGCATGGTTGGGAGAGGGAGAGATATTTCCTTGTGTGAGTAAGTTGCTGGCTCTTTTAACAAAAATAAAAAGAAAAATAGAAAATCCACAAAAACAAAGCATTAACATGATCTTATCTCCCATTTGTCTGGTTAAACAGACCAAAATCAAAAATAGGATAATTAGGGAGTTTAAAAGGTCCATTCGAAAAAATTCAAAGGAAAAACACAGCCAGTACACCAGTACTTAGCAGTTATCAAACACTACATTACTAGTGTCATTTACTACTGCATTTCCTGAGCCTAGCCTATTCCATTGATCTACCACTCTATTTTTTAGCCAGTACCAGATAGTTTTGATGACTGCCGCTTTATAGTAAAGCTCCAGGTTTGGTACCGCTAGCCCACCTTCCTGTGAATTTTTTTTCATTATTTCCCTGGATATTCTTGATTTTTTGTTTTTCCAGATGAATTTTGTTATTATTTTTTCTAGCTGTATAAAATAATTTTTAGGTAGCCTGATTGGTATGGCACTGAATAAGTAAATTAATTTAGGCAGTATTGTCATTTTTACTATATTAGCTCTGCCTATCCATGAGCAATTGATATCTTTCCAATTATTTAGATCTGATTTGATTTGTGTGAAGAGTGTTTGGTAGTTGTGTTCATAGAGTTCCTGGGTTTGTCTTGGCAAGTAGACTCCCAAGTATTTTATATTACCTACTGTTACTTTAAATGGAATTTCTCTTTCTATCTCTTGCTGCTGGACTTTGTTGGTCATGTATAGAAATGCTGATGATTTATGTGGATTTATTTTATATCCTGCTACTTTGCTAAAGTTGCTAATTGTTTCAAGTAATTTTTGACTTGATTCTCGAGGATTCCTTAAGTATACCATCATATCATCTGCAAAGAGTGATAGTTTTGTTTCCTCCTTGCCTATTCTAATTCCTTTAATTCCTTTCTCTTCTCTGATTGCTAAAGCTAACATTTCTAGAACAATATTAAATAATAGGGGTGATAATGGACATCCCTGTTTCACCCCTGATCTTATTGGGAAGGCCTCTAATTTATCTCCATTGCATATAATACTTGCTGATGGCTTTAGGTAGATACTGTTTATTATTCTAAGGAAAGCTCCCCCTATTCCTAAACTCTCTAGTGTTTTTATTAGGAATGGGTGCTGTACTTTGTCAAAAGCTTTCTCTGCATCTATTGAGATAATCATATGATTTTGGTTGGTATTCTTATTGATGTGGTTGATTATGTTAATAGTTTTCCTAATGTTGAACCAGCCCTGCATTCCTGGTATAAATCCCACCTGGTCATAGTGTATTATTCTGGTGATCACTTGCTGTAATCTCCTTGCTAATATCTTATTTAAGATTTTAGCATCAATATTCATTAGTGAAATTGGTCTATAATTTTCTTTCTCTGTTTTTGCTTTGCCTGGTTTTGGTATCACCACCATATTTGTGTCATAAAACGAATTTGGTAGAACTCCTTCTTCACCTATTTTTCCAAATAATTTGTATAATATTGGAATTAATTGTTCTTTAAATGTTTGGTAAAATTCACCTGTAAACCCATCTGGCCCTGGGGATTTTTTCTTAGGGAGTTCATTAATAGCTTGTTCAATTTCTTTTTCTAATATGGGTTTATTTAAGGATTTTATTTCCTCTTCAGTTAACCTGGGCAGTTTGTATTTTTGTAAATATTCATCCATTTCATTTAGATTGTCAAATTTATTGGCATACAGTTGGGCAAAATATTTCCTAATTATTGCTTTAATTTCCACTTCATTGGTGGTAACATCACCCTTTTCATTTTTGATACTGGTAATTTGGTTTTCTTCTTTCTTTTTTTTAATCAAATTAACCAATATTTTATCTATTTTATTGGTTTTTTCATAAAACCAGCTCTTAGTTTTATTTATTAATTCTATACTTTTTTTGCTTTCAATCTTATTGATTTCTCCTTTAATTTTCAGGATCTCTAATTTAGTGTCTAATTGGGGATTTTCTAATTTGTTCTTTTTCTAGCTTTTTAAGTTGCATGCCCAATTCATTAATCTCCTCTTTCTCTTTCTTATTCATGTAAGCATTTAGAGCTATAAATTTTCCCCTAAAGCACTGCTTTGGCTGCATCCCATAGATTTTGGTATGTTGTCTCATTATTGTCATTCTCTTGGATAAAGTTATTGATTGTTTCTATGATTTCTTGTTTGGCCCATTCATTCTTTAGAATGAAATTATTTAGTTTCCAATTGATTTTCATTCTACTTTTCCCTGGCTCTTTCTTACATGTAATTTTTATTGCATCATGATCTGAGAAGGATGCATTTACTATTTCTGCCTTTCTACATTTGACTATGATGTTTTTGTGCCCTAATACATGGTCAATTTTTGAAAATGTGCCATGGACTGCTGAGAAAAAGGTATATTCCTTTCTATCCCCATTCAATTTTCTCCAGACATCTATCATGTCTAACTTTTCTAGTAATCTATTCACCTCTTTCACTTCTTTCTTATTTATTTTTGGCTAGATTTATCTAATTCTGAGAGGGGGAGATTCAGATCCCCCACTAGTATAGTATTACTATCTAATTCCTCTTGTAACTCATTTAACTTCTCCTCTAAGAACTTGGATGCTATACCACTTGGCGCATACATATTCAATATTGATATTACTTCATTATCTATAGTACCTTTAAGTAAGATGTAATTTCCTTCCTTATCTCTTTTAATGAGATCTATTTTTGCCTGCACTTTGTCTGAGATAAGGATTGCTACCCCTGCCTTTTTTACTTTAGCTGAGGCATAATATATTCTGCTCCAGCCTTTTACCTTTACTCTGTGTGTATCTCTCTGCTTCAAATGTGTTTCTTGTAAACAGCATATTGTAGGGTTCTGGTTTTTAATCCACTCTGCAATTCGCTTCCGTTTTATAGCAGAGTTCATCCCATTCACATTCACAGTTATTATTACTGACTGTCTATTCCCCTCCATTCTATTTACCCCCTTTGTCCTTTTCCCCCCTTCTTTCACCGTATTCCTCCTTACCGATGTTTTACTTCTTACCCCTGCCTCCCCCCAATCTGCCCTCCCTTTTTATCACCCCCCTCCCTTTTCTTTACCCTTTTCTCCCTTGCTTTTGTCCTCCCTTCTATCAGCCCCCCCCTTTTCCTTCCCCTTTTGTTTCCCTAAAGAATGAGTTAAGTTTCTTTATCCCAATGAACGCATATGTTATTCCCTCTTTGAGTCAAATCTAATGAGAATAGGGTTGAAACCATGTTCCCCCCTCCTTTCTTTCCCTCTATTATAATAGGTTTTTTTCCACCTCTTCATATGATATAATTCATCCCATTCCACCTCCCCTTTCCTCTCCTCCCCATAGACTCCCTTTTTATCCCCTTAATTCTTTTGTATCATCACATCAAAGACAATTTATATTTATACCCTCTATATAAAGTCCTTCTCTCTGCCCAAATACATTTACAATTATTAAGAGTTATGAGTATTATCTTCCCGTGTAGGGATATAAACAGTTTAACCTAATAGGGTAACTTTTTTTTTTTCCCCTCTGTTTACCTTTTTAAACTTCTCTTGAGTCTTGTATGTTGAGATCAAATTTTCTATTCAGTTCTGGTCTTTTCACCAGGAAAGATTGAAAGTCGCCAATGTCATTAAATGTCCATCTTTTCCCCTGAAAGAAAATGCACATTTTTGCTGGGTAATAGATTCTCGGCTGCAATCCAATCTCCTTTGCCTTCCGGAATATCATATTCCAAGCCTTGCGGTCCTTTAATGTTGAAGCTGCCAGGTCCTGAGCAATCCTGACTGTGGCTCCATGATATTTACATTGCTTCTTTCTGGCTGCTTGGAGTATTTTCTCCTTCACCTGATAATTCTGGAATTTGGCTACAATATTCCTTGGAGTTTTCCTTTTGGGGTCTCTTTCAGGAGGTGATCGATGGATTCTTTCAATGATGATTTTATCCTCTGATTCTATGATATCAGGGCAGTTCTCCTTAATAATTTCCTGGAATATGGTATCTAGATTCTTTTTCTGGTCATGGATTTCAGGTAGTCCAATGATTCTCAAATTGTCTCTCCTTGATCTGTTTTCCAGATCAGTTGTCTTTCCAATGAGGTATTTCACATTTTCTTCTATTTTTTCATTTTTTTATTCTGCTTGACTGATTCTTGGTGTCTCATGGATTCCTTATCTTCCAACTGTCCCACTTTAATTTTTAAGGCATTGTTTTCTTCAGTGAGATTATGCACCTTTTTTTCCATTTGGCTAAGTGAATTTTTTAAGGTACTGTTTTCTTCAGTGAGATTATGCACCTTTTTTTCCATTTGGCTAAGTGAATTTTTTAAGGTACTGTTTTCTTCAGTGAGATTATGCACCTTTTTTTCCATTTGGCTAAGTGAATTTTTTAAGGTATTGTTTTCTTCAGTGAGATTATGCAACTTTTTTTCCATTTGGCCAAATGAATTTTTTAAGGCTTTGTTTTCTTCAGCTTCCTTTTCTAAGCTGCTGATTCTTTTTTCATAATTTTTTTGTTTTGCTTTCATTTCTCTCCCCATTTTTTCTTCTACCTCTTGCAATTGATTTTTAAAATCCATTTTGAGCTCTTCCAGGAAGGCTTTTTGTTCTTGCGACCAATTCACCTTCCCTTGTGAGGCTTCAGATGTAGACAATTTGAGGCTATTGTCCTCATCTGAGTTTGTGTTGGCTTCTTCCCTATTGATACAGAAGCTCTCAATGGAGAGGGCTCTTTTTTGCTTCTTACTCATTATTGCAGCTTATTTATTTATTCTTTAAGTTGAGGTCTGCTCTGGGGGCACCAGGGTCCCTGTTTTGGGCTTCTTGTGCAGGTGTATAGGTGCTGTGTGACCGGGCTTTTACTCTGAGGCCTTTATGGTGTGTGGAGATGCCCCGCCCTGCACTTCCTGTATGATTGTGCTCGGCCAGCCAGGCGCCAGACCCCGGCGTCTGATCCCGCCGTTCGTGGCCCTCTCGGCCGGTGCAGGTAAGTTTTTCCACTGTCCTTCTTGGCCACCAGATTTTTGAACCAGGTTCCGGGAGCCTCAGTTGTTCGGCTGTGGCCCGCAGCTCCTGCTGACTTGCCCCCGACCCCCTCGGCGCTGGGTTGCTGCCCTGCGCTGGGCCTCCCTTTTGCCCGAGTCAGACCGACCTTTTCCTGAAGTCTTCTAAATTATCTCTGGTTGGAGGACCGTGTCTCTCTGTCTATTTGCAGGTTCTGTAGTTTCAGAATCCGTCCAGAGGCTTGATTTAATGTTCGTTTTGAGGGAACAGAAGGAGAGCTCAGGCAGCTTGCTGCTTCCTCTCTGCCATCTTGGCTCCGCCCCCCAGTACTTAGCAGTTAAAGGGAGAGGGAGGGGAAATTTCTTACCCAACCAGCAGATCAGAAGAAGACTGTGGGTTAGCTTTCCTCTTCGTGGTCAGCCATCTGTTAACGGCTAAAATTCTAGCTTGTCTGTCTAAAATATCTAATGAGTGGTCGCCAATAAATTATAAGCTTTAGCAAGAGTTAGACTTTTAAGCATTTATTAAGGAGAATAAGAATTTGGTAAAGAGAGAGAAAAAGGCCTAGATTTCTATCTATTAAAGGGAGAGCACATTTCTAGCTCCCTTCTCCACCAGAGTCCAGAGGAAAAAGAGAGCGAGACTGAGCGCCAGTCTCTTCCTTCCTCCTCCCACTAGCCCGCGTCACTTCCTGACTCCTGGTCTTGCCCTCAAAGACCTTCCCTTCATGGGCAGAACTCCTCTACAGTAAGTATCCAGCAGGTGGCGTTATTCCAATCGTTACAAAGTTTAATATTATCTGCTTTCCTTCCTCCCCACAGCCCTCATTGAGAAGGCAAACAATTCTACATACGTTATACATGTGTAGTCATATAAAACATTTCCATATCAGTCATGTAAAAGAAAACCAACAAAAATCTCAAGAAAAATAAAGTTTAAAAATTATGCTTCAATTTCCAGGGCAGAGACAAGATGGCAGAGGAAAGGCAGTAAGCTGTCAGAACTCATAACACAATCACAACAAAAAAATCCAAATAATGTCATATGACTATTCCTGCAGCAGTAAAGCCAACAAAAGAACAGGCTGAGATAATTTTCTAGCCAAAGATGGCTTGGAGGGTTGGTGGGGTGTTGCTGTGCCAGGGAAGAAGTAGAGTCCAACCCCACAGTCCCACTGACACAGATCCAGTCCTAGGCAGGCCTCTTCAGAGAAACAGAGCTCCAAAGCCTCTGAATCAGCTACAGTGCCAGTGTCATCAGGAACTAAACTCACAGTCTGGTGAGAGGGCTGAGAGGTTGGCAGGGCAGAGATTACAGGGGTCTCTGCTGGTGCTGAGGCAGAACTTGGGGTTTTTGCCCCTTCTGGGAGCCAGGAAATGGACTTGAGTGGCAGTGGCCCAGGTGCGGGAGGGGCGCAGGCTCCTTGGAGCTAACAACCAGGGCACACAATGTTTTGCTCTCTGTTTAATCAGCAATTCAGCCTGGTGTTATGTGTGAACCAGGGAACAGGCCAGGTGAGTGAGTAACATGCCACTCCTTAAATCATACCACGTGGGATCCCCTGAAGCTTACGACAGTGCAGTACAGAAACACTGCCCCACTTAAAGGAGATAAAAAGTTAAAAAAAAGACAGACAAGATGAGCAGACAGAGAAAGATGAGGACCATAGAAAGCTTCTTTAGTGACAAGGCAGATTGAGGTGCACCCCCAGAAGAGTATAGCAACATCAGGGCCTCTACATCCAAAGCTTCCAAAAAAAATATAAATTAGTCTCAGGCCATAGAGGCACTAAAAAAGGACTTTGAAGATGAAGTAAGAGAGGTAGAGAAAAAATGGAAAGAGAAATGAGAGTGATGCAGGAGGGTCCTGGAAAAAAAAAAGTCAACAGCTTGAAAAGCCAAACTGGCCAAATGGAAAAGGAAGTACAAAATCTCTTTGAAGAAAATCATTACTTAAAATTTAGGATTGAACAAATAGAAGCTAATGATTATGAAAAACCAAGACACAATAAAACAAATCCAAATGAATAAAAAATAGAGGGCAATGTAAAATATCTCCTTAGAAAAATAGCTGACCTGGAAAATAGATTTAGAAGAGATAATTGGAAATTATCGGACTACTTGAAATCCATGATCAAGGAAGGATCTTAGAAATAATATTCTAGGAAATTGTCAGGGAAAATTGTCCTGATATTATACATTCTGAAAGAGATCCCAAAATGAAACCTCCCAGGAATATTATAGCCAAATTCCAGAGGTTCCAGGTCAAGGAGAAAATACTGCAAGCTGCCCAAAAGAAATAATTCAAGTACTATGGAGCCACAGTCAGGATATCACAAGATCTAGCAGCTTCTACAGTAAAGGACCAGGGGCATGGAATATGATATTCCAGAGGGCAAAGGAATTGGAATTACAAGCAAAAAACACCTACCCAGCAAAACTGTCTATAATCTTTTAGGGGGAAAAATGGGACTTCAACCAAAAAGAGGACTTTCAGGTATTTGTGATAAAAAGACCTAAACTGAATAGAAAATTTGACTTTAAAATGCAAGACCCTAGAGAAGTACAAAAAGGTAAACAGGAAAAAAGAAATTAAGAGGGTTGTTAAATGGTTAAACTGTTTACATTCCTACATGGAAAGATAATAGGTCTAACTTCTCAGTATTAGGGCAATGATAGAAATAAATTTAGACAGAGGACACAGGTGGGAATTGAGTATGAAGGGATGATACCTGCAAAGAATTTACTTTTTGTTTATCTTTTTTTGTGGGGGTGGTTGGATGGTTGGAGTTGGGTTACATGCATGGGGCCATGAAGTGGGTGAGTGTCTTGTGTCTGAGGCCAGATTTGGGCTTGGGTCCTCCTGGGTCCAGGGTGGGTGCTTTATTCACTGTGTAACCTATCTGCCCGATGATGGCAAATTTAGCATAAAAATGAGGGGTGACAAGAATCACTGAGGAGGGGGAAGTGGAAAGGTTGAATGGGGTGAAATCCCAAATGAAAGAATCAGGAAAGGGTTTATGGAGTGGGGGAGGGATGGGGAAGGAGCAAGGCAGTGAATGAGCCTTACACTGGTCAGAATTGGCTCAAAGACCTTAATCTCATCAGAGCTGGCTCAAGGAGGGATTAACATATCCAGCCAAGTGGGTAGAATAATTTATATAAGATGGGCAGTAAATGAGCCTTACACTCATCAGAATCGGCTCAAAGACCTTATTCTCATCAGAATTGGATCAGGGAGGGAATAAACATACATGCTCAATTAGGTGGAATAATCTACCTAACCCTGCAGGAAAGTAGGAGGGGAAAGGAATAAGGAGGGAAGGGTAAAAGTAAGGAAGGAAGATTGGGGGTGGGCAGTCAGATGCAAATCCCTTTTGAGGAGGGATAGGGTGAAAGAAGATATAAAATAGAGTAAATATGGGGAAGGGAATAGGATGTAGGGAAACTGTTAACAATAGTAACTGAAAAAGAGAAAATAAAAAAATTGTACAAAAAAGTATTTATAGCCACTCTTTGTGGTAGCTAAGAATTAGAAATCAAAGCAATGTCCATCAATTAAGGAATGACTGAATTAGCTCTGGTATATGATTGTAATGGAATATTATTGTGTTATAAGAAATGACAAGCAGGATAATTTCAGAAAAACCTGTAAAGACTCATATGAACTGATGTATAGTGAAGTGAGCAGAACCAGGAGAACATTGTGCACAGTGACAGTATTATTTCTCTATGAGCAATTGTGAATGACAGCAATGCAATAATCCAAGACAATCCTAAAGGATTAATGATTAAGTCTACTATCCACCTCCAGAGAAAGAACTGATATTCATTGAACACAGAGTGAAGCATGCTATTTTACACTTTCTCTTTTTTTTACTTTAGTTTTATGTAAAATTACTAATATGGCAATGTTTTACATAATTGCACATGTATAACCTATACTGATTGCTTGCAACCTTAGGGAGGGTGGAGGGTAGAGAAGATGGGAATGAGAGAGGGATAGAATTTGGAACTCAAAACTATAAATAAATAGATAGATAGATGAATGAATGTATAGATAGATAAATGAATAACAAGTATGCTTCAATCTGTATTCAGACAACATCAGTTCTTTCTTTGGGGATGGGTAGCATTTTAATCACAACTTCTTCAGAGTTCTCTTGGATCATTGTATTGCTAAGAATAGCTAAGTCATTCATACTTGATTATCTTACAATTTTGAAGTTACTTTGTACAGATTACATTTTACTTTGCATCAGTTCACGTAAGTCTGACCAGGTTTTTCTGAGAGCATCCTGTTTATCATTTCTTATAGCATAGTAACATTACGTCATAATCACACTTCATAATTCATTCATCCATTCCCCAATTGATGGCTATCTCCTCAATTTTCAATTCTTTGCCACCAAAAAAAGAGGTTCTGTAAATATTTTTGTACATATAGGTCCTTTTCTTTTTTGCTCATTATCTCTTCTTAGCTACAGACCTTGTAGTGACCTAACACATTGCTAGATCAACTGGTATTTATATATGGTTTTGTAGCCCTTCGGGTATAGTTCCAAATTATTCTACAGAAAGGTTGTATCAGTTCACAACTCTACCAACAGTGTGTTAATGTCACATTTTCCCCACATTCCCCATTTGTCATTTTTCTTCTCTCTTCTATTAGCCAATCTAAAACTCTGTGGTACTACTTCAGAATTGTTTTAATTTGGATTTCTCCAATCGATAATGAATTAGAGCATTTTTTCCATATGTCTAATTTTATTATTTCATCAGAAAACTCTTCTTTTGATCATTTATCAACTGGGGAATGAATCTTCTTTAATTAATTTTATTCCTTTCACCTTAATTCTGAGAAATGTGGCCTTTGTTAGAGAAGCTTGCTCCAAAATATTTTCCAGTTACTATTGCTAACTGTATTTTCCTCCATCCTATTCCCTTATTTATACTATTCTCTCTCTCCTTTCACCCTGTCGCTCCTCAAAAGTATTTTGCTTCTACTACTCTCTTCCCCAATATTCCCTCCCTTCTATCACCCACAAACTTCTTCGATGTCCTTTCACTCCCACATTCCTGTAGGGTAATAATAGATTTCCATACCCAATGTAATATTATGCTATTCCCACTTTAAGACAATTCTGATGAAAGTATGATTTACTCCCTCCCTCTTGTCTCCCCCATTTCCCCTCCATTCTTGCCTATTTTATGCGAGGTAATTTATTCCATTCTACCTCTCCCTTTCCCCTTCTCCTAGTACATTCCTCTCTCACACACACACCCATTTCACCTTTTTAGGTATCATCCCTTCATATTTAATCCACACATGTCCTCCATATATATATATACTCCTTTTAACTGTCCCAATAATGAAAAAATTTTAAGAGTTAAAAGAATTGGGAGCCAAGATGGCTGAGGAAAGGCTTGCATAAGCTGTCCCCAAGACACCTCCAAATACCTTCAAGTAATGCCATGAGACAATTACTGGTGCAGCAGAACCCAAAAAAAGACAGACAGGATAAAATATTTTTCCAGCCAAAGAAAACTTAGAAGGTCAGCAAGAAAGGCCACTTGTACCAGGGTAAGAGTGGAGCTCAGCCCTGCAGAATCTATACCAGCATAGACTCAGCCACTACCACAGCAAATCAGAATTAGGCCTTGGGAACCTCTGAATCACCAGCAGTAGCAACTGCTTCTGTAACTCAGCACGCAAAAGGTAATGGTGTTGAAGAATTGGCCAGAAGATCTCTTTGCTAGCACTGAGGCGGGATTCAGTTGTTTTGCCCATACTCAGATCCAGGTCACAGTCTTGGCTGGCAGTCCCATGTGAGGGAGGAGCACAAGCACATGAGAGCTTGCAGTCACAATGGAGCAGCATGCTGTTCATAGTTTCAGGACAGAAAAGAAGGCCTGTGTTTGCTTGCAAACCATATCACAGGCCAGAAGAGTCATAAACGTACGTCTCCTTAAATCATACCACCTTGGAAGAACTAAAAACTTACAAATTCCTAGAAGTATTCTGAATACAGCTGCACAAACCTCCTGAAGCTTAGGACAATGGACCCTCCACCTGGAAGCAGTGCCCCACTTTAACAAAGAATTAAAAGTCAATAAATAGGCTCAGAAAATGAGCAAACAGAACATGCTGACCATAGAAAGTTTCTATGATGACAAGGAAGATCAAAATACACACTCAGAAGATCACAAAGTCAAATCTCCTACATCCAAAGTTTCCAAGAAAAATATGAATTAGTCTCAGGCCATAGAAGCATTGCAGAATGACTTTGAATATAAGGTAAGAGAGGTAGAGGAAAAAATGGAAAGAGAAGTGAGAGTGATGCAAGAAAATCATGAAAAAAATCAACAACGATAAAGTAGACAGACACACACACACATACAATACTGAAGAAAATAACATCTTAAAAAACAGACTAGGCCGAATAGTAAAAGAGGTACAAAAAGCCAATGAAGAAAATAATGCCTTAAGGCAAATTGGTCAAATGGAAAAGGAGGTACAAAAGCTCTCTGAAGAAAATAACTCCTAAAAAATTAGGCCTGAGCAAATGGAAACTTATGCTTTCATGAGAAATCAAGATACAACAAAGAAAAACCAAAAGAATCAAAAAATAGAAGGCAATGTGAAATATCTCATTGGAAAACTGACTGACTTGGAAAATAGATCCAGGAGAGACAATTTGAAAATTATTGCACTACCTGAAAACCATGATCCAAAAAAGAGCCTAGACATCATCTTCCAAGAAATTGTCAGGGAAAATTGCCCTGATATTCTAGAACCAGAAGGTAAAATAGAAATTGAAAAAATCCACAAGTCACCTCCTGAAAGAGATCCCAAAATGAAAACCTCCAGGAATAGTATAGCCAAATTCCAGAACTCCCGGGTCAAGGAGAAAAAAATGCATGCATCCAGAAAGAAGCAATTCAAATATTGTGGAGCCACAGTCAGGATAACACAAAATTTAGCAGCTTCTGCAATAAAGGGATTGGAGGCTTGGGATATGATATTCCAGAATGCAAAGGAACTTGCATTACAAACATGAATCACCTACTCAGCAAAACTGAGAATAATCCTTGGGGGGGGGGGAATGGGAATTCATTGAGAAGAGGACTTTCAGGCATTATTGATGAAAAGACATGAACTGAATTGAAAATTTGACTTTCAAATACAAGATCCTAGAGAAGCATAAAAAGTTAAACAGGAAAAATAAATCATAAGGATATTAAACAGAGGGCACAGGTGTGAATTTAATATGAAGGGATAATATGTTTTTAAGAAAATAAAATTAATGGGTGAGCAGAATGCACTGGTAGAAAGGGAGAAAGGGAAATGGAGAGGTGAAATGGAGTAGAGTATCTCACATAAAAGAAGCAAGAAAGAGCTCTACAGTGGAGGGGAACATGGGGTGGTGCTGGGATGTGAATGAACTTTACTCTTATCAAAATTGGCTCAAAGATAGAATAAGATACACACTCAATAGGATATAGTAAATCTATCTTACCTTGCAGGAAAGTAGGAGGGGAAAAGGATAAATGTGTGTGTGTGTGTGTGTGTGTGTGTGTGTGTGTGTGTGTGTGTGTGTTGGGGGGGTGATTGAAGGAAGGGCAGATTGGGGGAGGGAGCAGTTAGAAGCAAAATACTTTTGAGGAGGGATAGGGTTAAATGAGATAGAGAATAGAAAAAATTTCATTGGGAGGGAATAGAATGGAGGGAAATACAGTTAGCAATAGTAAGTATGAAAAAAAAATTAAGTAAGTTTGTCTGACAAAGGCCTCAATTCTCAAATGCATAGAGAACTGAGACAAATTTGTCAGGATAAGAGCCATTCCCCAATTGATAAATGATTGATAAATGATGAAAAGATATAAAGAATTTTCAGATGAAATAATCCAAGCTGTCTATAGGCATATGAAAAAAAAAGTTCTCTGATTCACTTTTGATTATGTATGGGCCAAATTCAGTATGGGGAAAGTTAATTGGGCAGCTCGCCATTATATTGGGGTTCAGAAAATAATGGGAGACCTCTACGTCCAGAGTTTCCTCTCTTCCAAACTGCCTTTTCTTTAGTTATTTCTCTCAGACTGATAAGAAAGAGATTAATAGCCTCTTTTCCACCAACAAATCAGGTTTTCTTAATGGGAACAAAATTTACAATACAAACTCACCACCACCTGGAATCTGTAGTTCTAAGGAGAATCAACTGTGCAGTGTCTCCTGTTTCCGTCCAAAGGTCAACCACTACCAACTCCTCTCATTCCTCTCTCTCCCTCTCTCTTCCTCCTTCCTCCTGGAGTTATCTTTTTCCTTTCATGCCTCTCCCACATGAACGGAGGTTTTTAGCTCTGCTGAGTCTTCAGTTGGTTCAACATACTCCCTGGGCTGTTCTTTGTGTTATTCAGTCCCACCTAATGTACATGACAAATCTGATCAGAGTTCCTTTTGTTTGTTCTATAATCTCTTCAAGTACACACCCATCTTCTCTTAGGCTTTTCAAGATTACATCTTTTCAGTCTGACCATAATGAAGCAAAGATGGGGTCATAGAAACCCCAAATCATAATTAATTCCTTAAAGTTAGAAAGATACAAGTCAGGGCAATCCTGGTGTACTACTTCATACCTATTGGATTTTATAATAGGACAGCAGAGGAAAAGGACAAATGTCATAGGGAATATGGGAAAAATGAGACATTAATGAGCTCTTGGTGGATTTGTAAACTGATTCAAACATTCTGTAGAGCAATTCAGAAGAATGGCCAAAGATCTGTAAAACCATGCATACTCTTTGACAAAGTAATGCTACTACTAGGTCAGTATCCAAAAAGAGATTTAAAAAAAGTTAAAGAACCTATATATACAAAAATATTTATGGCAGCTCTTTTCTGGCACAAAGAATTTGAAATTGAGGAGATGTCCATCAATTGGGGGATGACTGAACAAACTGTGGAATGAGGTGATGATGGAACACTATTGTACTATAAGAAATGATGTGCAGAATGCTCTCAGGAAAACCTGGAAAGACTTACATGAGCTGATGCAAAGTGAAATGTAGCATATACAAAGTAACAGAAATATTGTAAAATGATCAACTGTGAATGAAGTAGCTCTTCTCAGCATAACAATGATCCAAGAAAACTCTAATGGACTTATGAAAAATGTACTCCATCTCCAGATAAAGAACTGATGGTGTCTGAATAGTGTGAGATTTAAAATTGTATATAAGATCATAAAATTCCCATTTTAATTTTTCCCTTATATATCTCCCAGACCATTAAGAAAAAGAAGCCTCTGAGCTTTAATCAGTGAGGGATTAGCCTTTATCGTTTAGACAACAAACAGGTCATACCAATTAGGGAAAGAGGAAAGTAGAAATACAAATAAATAGTCTTAGATCTTAATCTAAGCTTAGTCTATATTCTTTTATAAGACTCACCGAATCCCAAAACTGCCTGCCAGGCTGAGAACCAGAGCTGATCACCAAAGCATGCACTGTCAAGCCAGAGTGTGCGAGACAGAGAACAAACTTCCATTTCTACTCTCAGTTTTAAGTTGGCATCCCTGAAGTACAGTGTGCTTGGCCACAATCTCCTGGGCAGCAGAAGGCACAATGCTGCTCCTTGCTGTCTTCTCCCCAAAAGGGCGGTCTTTCAAAAGCCCCTTCAGTAGCATGCATTCAACTCGCAAATGATTAAGCTAAAACTTTTGTTTTTTACCACAATAGATTTTGAAACAAAATTTTTTAGTTCCTTTTTCTTGAGATTTTTTGTCTGATTTCTTTCACAACCTGACTAATATAGAAATGTTTTGCATAACTTCTATTGAATTGTTTCAGTTCATAAGAGGTGGAAGGAAGGAGGAAGAGAATTTGGAACACAAAGTTTTAAAAATGGATGTTAAAAATAATTTTACATATAATTGGGGAAAATAAAATTCTAAATAAAAAAATAAAGTAAAATTTTTTTTAAAAGAGTTACAAGTATCATCTCATGTAGGAATGTAAACAGTTCAACCTTATTAAATCCTTTTCCTGTTTACCTTTTTATGTTTCTCTTAAATCTTGTATTTAAAAGTCAAATCTTGGGGGGCAGCTAGGTGGTGCAGTAGATAGAGAACCTGCCCTGGAGTCAGGAGTACCTGAGTTCAAATCCAGCCTCAAACACTTAACACTTACTAGCTGTGTGACCCTGGGCAAGTCACTTAACCCCAATTGCCTCACTAAAAAAAAATAAATTAAAAAAAAATTAAAAGTCAAAATTTATATTCTGTTCTGGTCTTTCCATGAAAAATGTTTGAAAGTACTCTCTTTTACTGAATATCATTTTTTACCATGAAGGATTATACTCAGTTTTTTGTTGTTGTTGTTGGGTTGTTTTTTTTTTTTTTTTTTTTCTGTATAGGTGATTCTTGTTTGTAATCTTAGGTCCTTTGCCCTCTGGAATGTCAGATTCCAACCTTTCTTATTTTTTATGAAGAAGCTGCTAAATCTTGTATTATGATCCTGACTGTGGTTCCATGATACTCGATTTTTCTTTTTGGTTGCTTGCAATATTTTCTCCTTGATCTGGGAGCTTTGGAAATTGCCTAGAATGTTCCTAGAAATTTTCATTTTGGGGTCTCTTTGAGGAGTTGTTCAGGGGAGCCTTTCAATTTCTATTTTACCATCTGTTTCTAAAATATTGGGTCAGTTTTCCTTGAAAAATTATTGAAAGATGATGACTAGGCTCTTTCTTAAAAAATCATGGCTTTCATGTAGTCCAATAATTTTTAAAATAATTTATCTTGGGGGTGGCTAGGTGGCGCAGTGGATAAAGCACCGTCCCTGGATTCAGGAGTACCTGAGTTCAAATCTGGCCTCAGACACTTGACACTTACTAACTGTGTAACCCTGGACAAGTCACTTAACCCCCGTTGTCCTACAAAAGAAAAATTATCCTGGCTCTATTTTCCAGGTCAATTGTTTTTTCCAATAAGATACTTCACATTGTCTTCTATTTTTTTTTTCATTATTTTGGTTTTGTTTTATTTTTGCTTAATTTCTCATAAAGTCACTGGCATCAATCTGCTTAATTACACTTTTTAAATACTTATTTTATTCAGCAAGTTTTTGTATCTCTTTTTTCCGTTTGTTCAATATTACTTTTTGAGTGGCTTTTTCTTTCTTCAGTGAATTTTTGTGCCTACTTTTCTATTTATCCAATTATGCTTTTAAAGGTATTCTTTTCTAATTGTTTTGTACCTCTTTTACCAATTGGCCTCACCTGTTTTTAAGGTGTAATTTTCTTCAGTATTTTTTTGTATCTCCTTTCCCAAGCTGTTGTGTCTTTTCTCATGATTTTCTTGAAATATTCTAATTTTCTTCTGAATTTTTCCTCTTACTTCATTTTCAGAATCCTTTTTGAGGTCTCCTGTGTCCTGAGACCAATTCACCTTTTACTTGGAGGCTTTGGATGTTGGATCTTTGACTTTTTATCTTCTTTGAGTGTGTATCTTGCTCTTCTTTGTCACTATGGTAACTTTCTATAGTCAGAATTTCTTCTGATTATTGCTCATTTTAAAATTTTTAACTCTTTGTTAAAGTGGAGTTCTGTTTCCTGGGTGGAGGGCACATTTGTCCCAAGCTTCAGGGGTTTGTGTAGTTGTTTTCAGAGATACTTCTATGAACCTAAAAACTTCTAAGGTGGTATGAACTAGGAAGAGCTGGGTTTACTACTCTACTGACCTGTGTTGTGGGCTGTGAACAACCAGAAGCACTCTTTTCTTCCCTGGAACTGTAATTATGGTCCCTGCCTTACTGTGGTCACATGTTCTGATGTGTTGTTACTCCTCTTAGCCTTGGGCCTGCTACCCAGGACTGAGACCAGAATCTGAGCATGGGAAAAGCAACAAAGTCATGCCTCTGTGATAACAAAGAGAACCCAGTACTTTCCTTCTGATTAGTTGTTCAACCCCCTTACAGTCTATGGACTGAGAGCTCGAAAAAGCAGCTGCTGTCACTGCTGATTCAGCACTTTTCAAGGCCTGTTCCAGGTTTGCTGGAATCCTTTTTGTGCTAGAGAGTAGCCTGAACTGGACTGTGCCCTGCTTTCACCTTGGTAGGACAGACCTTTCCTGTCTTTGACTAGAAAATTATTTCTCCCCAACCTTTTGTGGGTTCTCCTACTTCAAGAATATTTTATTGCATTAATTAGAAGTATTTGGAAGGGTTTGGGGGAGAGCTCAGGTGAGTCCCTGTCCCTTCTCTACCAGCTTGGCTCTGCTTCCTTTGATGTCACGTCTTGACCTACAGATCTCACCCTAGGTCTGGGTGAATTGAAGAAGGCTCACTATATCTAACTAGTCCCAGCCACCCCACCATGCTATCTTCATAGCATGCTGCCAGTTTAATAAAATATTGACACCCATACCACATATATATGTATCTGTGCTTGTGTATGTAGATGTATGTGTATATATGTATATGTGTAGATATTAATATGTGTATGTATATATCATCTGTATACATATGCACATATGCCACTCCACACACATATACACATAGATGATTTCATAATTGATCCTTGAAATAATAAGGAGGCACAGTAGTTTTCTGGGGCCCAGAATAGTTTTGGGGGAAATTTTAGTAAGGGAAACTAATCAGAAATAGCTAGGTAGGGCAGTGGATAGAGTACTGCACCTGAAGTCAGGAAGACCAGAGTTCAAATATGGCCTCAGATACTAACTAGCTATGTAACCCCAGGCCAGTCACTTAATGTCTATCTGACTCAGGTTTCTCATATTTAAAATGTTGGTAACTATATCACCTATCTTCCAGGGATGTTGTGATATTGTAAAGATTAGATTTTTGCTGTAATAGTTGTTGCTGCTACTGTTGCTAATGTTTCCAGGTAAAACTTAATGTGACTCTGAGTAAAAGTAATGACTGAGTATGTAGATAAATAAAAAGTACCTGTGTAAGAGATTATGGAGATATAGAAATCCAGAGCCTGGTTAGATATATGTGGTACCTGAGAATGAAAAACTGGTGAAGAAATACATTTTATCTGTCAAACATAGTTTCAAACCTAGGTAATTCAAAGGATGATGACAGTATCCTTGAGAGAAGTGGAATTTTTGGAAGAGGGATGGATTTGGGGAATAAGATATTGAATTCTATTTTAGATATCTTCAATTTTGTGTGTATGCAGGACATCTTATTCAAAATTGTGCTGAGAGACTGAATCTCAAGATAGAGACTCAGCTGGATATATTGATCTGGGAATACTCTGCATATAGATAATTGAATTCAGGCCAACTGATGTGGTAACTAAAAAGAGAAGACAAGAGGGCCTCAAATATAGTCTTTAGATATTTTAAGTAGTATCACTTTTATTTTATTGGTGTTGCTCAACTCTGAGCAATAAGTATTCCTTCCAATTATCAAATATTTCTTCATTTCTGTAAATAATATTTTACTTTTAAATGTATATGTCTTGCTTTTATCTTGCAGCAGTCATTGGTTTTTGTGTATCTTTATAGTTATTTTGAGTGTTTTCTCTTTAACCTACTTTATTCCAGATTATGTTATTCTTATAGAGAAATAATGATTTTCATGAATTTATTTTGTATCCTGTTGTTTTCCTGGAATTATTGTCTCAGATCCTCTACTGATTCTCTTTCTCTTTCTCATTAAATCATCATATCATCTCAGATTAAATATTTCATACCCTCTTTGCCAGTGTTTAAGCATTTATTATTTTTATTTTTTATTGATATTGTTAAAGTTTCTTGAACTATGTCAAATAATAGTGGGGAAAGAAGACATTCTTATAAGCTTATAAACTTATACTTGTTAGGACATATTCTAGTGTTTTCTCAAATGGTAAAATTTAATTTTTTCCCTAATTTTAGTCTTTTGGAATATTAGATTAGCTAAAGATTTATGAAATTTTGTTCATCTTTCCAAAGAACTGGTGTCTTAAAATAACTTCTAAAGTCTGTATGCGTTACATTTTACAACTTTCTCTCCTAATTCCCAAGATTTCTCCTTTGATTATTTGTTGATCCTCTATTGTTTTATTTATTGTTTATTCCATCAGTCTTCAAGAGGTTTCTTTAAAAAATTTCTGTGAACATGTTTCCAAAGAGATTTTTCTTTAAGGAATGCTTTCACAGTATTCTGTGACCTCCTAATTTTTAATGTTCTCTCTAAATTACTTCCCTTTTTAAATGTGTTCATTCTTTCTATGATTTACTATTCAATTCATTCAGAATTTCATTCAGACTTCATTTAGGTCTGTTTCTTTTCCTCATGGCTCCTCTATTAGTTATTTTGGTGGCATTATGGTCTATAATAGAAATGTTTACAGTTTTTGAGTTTTACATTTGTTTATACAATGTCTACCCTGGTCTGGAAGCCAGGTAGATTACATTTTGCTTCTCTCTTCTTCTTCACTGTACCCTCTTTTACGAAAGTTTTTTTTTTTTTTTTGGTATATTACAGAGTACATCTCTTTCAATTTTTTTCTTATATATTTTTTAATACAAATTGCTGAAAATACTGCCCAGTAGTCACATACTTGTATGGTTTCATCCTTCTGTGATGCCTCATTATAAAATACATATACTAAATCTTCACAGTAATTTGTATAAATCTGAAGCTAATTGTGACTTAAAAAGAATTAATCCCTCTTAGAACTGAAAATAGAGGAAAAATGACATCTTTAACATAGGAACATAATGAGATGTTTGGCTATAATTTAGCTGTGAGATCCTGACTCTTAACATCTCTGTCAATCAGCTTCCTCCTCATATGTAAAAATGGAGTTAGAAAGGAGAATTTCTAAGGTTTCTTCCAGCTCTAACATATAGGTTTCTATGATTCTTGTTTCTGACAAACATAAGCTATGACTTTTCTCTAGAATTTCTTATACCAGGAAAATTGAAGGATAAAAAAGTATTACCTCATACTTGGAAACCAGTGTACTTCATAGTGTTAAGGTATCTATAAGGTTCACCTCATCCCCTTTGTCTCTAGGCAGCCTATGCTTTTCACACCCATGGTTATCTATTTTTCTTTAAAGAATTTGAGGAAAGAAAGGAGATTCCACAATGTGCAAAATCCTCTGTTTTATAGTTGATGTATCAAGTACATATTAAAACAGTTTTTTTTTATAAAGCAGAATACATATTTGAAACCTTGTAATTTTTTTTTGTTTGTTTACTGAGAATAAAATAATTCATTGGATAAGCCATTGCATAGGCATTATTTCTATTGTCACTTGCCAACAAGTGCAAATTAAATTTAAGGCTCTAGTGAACTGAATTCCTGAAATTACTGACACAAACTCTGATGTAAAGATTTTATTTTTGCTTTTGTTATAACTTTTTAGGCAAAATATCAAAAGTCCTAAAAGGTACCTTGGAGGAACTTCTGGAAGGAGTAAACATAAAATATTTTTGTGGTAGAATAAAATCTTCAAGAAAAGTTATTTACAAATCCATGATTTATATTTCTTTTTCATTATAAAGTTAAAGAATATTTAGCCTAATACTGCACGTTCTTTTTTTTCTTGTTGTTCATCCTTCATTTTCAAAGTCTAGTGACATCACTAGGTCCTGCCTTGACTTGCTTATGAATTGGATTTAAGTCATTCAGTGCAGTAAAATTGTCAGCTTCACCCTTTCCTCCAGAGTACCTAATACTGCATGTTTATCTTGGTCTATCTGCTGAATCTCTTCCTGGCAACCCCATAGAATCACGTTAAGTTTAGCATGTCAAAAACAATTTATAATCTTACCTCCTAAATCCACCAGCCCCCTTTTATATTTCCCTGTTTCCCTATGAGGCAAACCATCAAATTTTCAACTAAGTCACCCCCTTTTGTTTTTACTCTGTCTGTTACATATCCAGCCCTTTGCAAAATCTGGTTGATGTCACCAACCTTTTTTAAGCCATTATTGCTGCTGACCCTGCTACTGTAATGGCCTCTTAATGACTTCCTGTTTCCAGTCTCTTCCCTTTCCAATCGATCACAGCTGCCAAACTGAAATTAATAAAGAATAGTTCTTACTATATCATTCCCCAAAACTTCAGTAACTCTTCATGTACTTTAAAATGAAATATATAATTATCTATTTGACTTTTAAGACCCTTTACATTCTGTTCTAACCTATCTTGCCATGATTACACATTACATATTACTACTCCTCATGAACTTCTAATGATACATAATGTTGTAGTGCATAGAGAAGAGATGTGTAAGTCAATAAGACATGGACTTAATCCCTGCCCCAACACATACGAGCTGTGTGGTCTTGGGCAAATCACTTAATGTCTCAATGTTTATGTAAATCTTGAAGAGTATCAGTTGTAAACATGGTGCTGATCTGCATTAGATAGAATGAATTTCATCATCTAGAAGTTCTCTATATCAATAGAATAACAGATCCAGTCCTCCTCCTTCTCTCATGGAATTGACATGCCATTAAAATTGTCCTGATAATATTTTCCCTTCACATGCTATTGTGTCTATGTTCTCTTCTTTTGTGTCTCACTTCTGTTCCTGGATTATGCAGAGTGGGTCTTGCTTCATGTTTCAAATCAAGGTTACCTCTGTCAGCAGGCCTTTGCTGATTGTTCAGGAATTCTTGTACCACCCTAATTATGCATTTATTTTACATCAGTGCTATATTTATTTATATGATCACATGGTGTTCCACTCCAGTAGAATATGATACTATTTTTTCAGGGCAATGGGGGTTAAATGACTTGCCCAGGGTCACACAGCTAGTAAGTGTCAAGTGTCTGGGGCCAGATTTGAACTCAGGTCCTCCTGAATCCAGGATCGGTGCTTTATCCACTGTGCCACCTAGTTACCCCCTGAATATATACTTCTTTTGTTTGTTTGTTTGTTTGTTTTTTTGGTGGAACAATGGGGGTTAAGTGACTTGCCCAGGGTCACACAGCTAGTAAGTGTCAAGTGTCTGAGGCTGGATTTGAACTCAGCTACTCCTGAATCCAGGACCAGCATTTTAACCACTGCACCATCTAGCTGCCCCTGAATATATACTTCTTAATGGCAAGGAGTCTTTCAATTTTGTATGTGTCTTTAGCACTTAGCACAGTTTCTGAAACCTAGTGGTGTATGATAAAAGTTAGTCCACTGATTTTTTCTTCAAACTAGGGACAGTTTTTTTGTTTTGTTTTACTGAGGCAATTAGGGTTAAGTGACTTGCCCAGGGTCATACAGCTAGCCAGTGTTAAATGTCTGAGGCCGGATTTGAACTCAGGTACTCCTGACTCCAGGGCCAGTGCTCTATCCACTGTGTCACCTAGCTGCCCCTAAACTAGGGACAGTTTTAACAAAAATTACTTTCTAGAATTATTATTGTATTATTACATTTAAAATGCCTCCAGTTCAATATTCATTGTTATAATCTACTTTTTTGATCGAGTGCTTGCCTTTGAAGGACCACTGATGGGAAGATAACAAGAGAATTACATCAATTGTAAGTAATTGATAGATAGAACCAAGGTGCCAAAGAAAAGGCAGTGACTTGCCTGAGCTCTCCCCAAGAACCCTCCAAACACCTTCAAATTCCTGGACAAGACAATTCCTGGAGAAACAGAACAAACAAAAGGACAGGGTGAAATAATTTCCCAGACAAAGTCAACTTAGAGAGTTGGCAGGAAAAGTCTGTTGCACCAAGGGAAAAATGGATCACAGGCCATGCCAACACAGACCCAGACCCATAAAAGCAGGAGCAGGGCTTGTGAGCCACTGAATCATCAGCACCAGCAGCAAAAATAACAGCAGCAGCAACTGCTTCAGGAACGTGGACCACAGGTGGTAAGGGGGTCAAACAATTGACCAGATAAAGATTACAGGGATCTTTTTGCTAACACTTAGGCAGGACTCTGTTGTTTTGCCAATACTGAGATCCAGGTCACAGCTTTGAATGATGGCGCCAGGGAGGAGTGGAGCATTGGCACACCAGAGCTTGGGACAATCCTCATAGTTCCAGGGCAGAAAGTAGGCTTGTGGTCACTTGCAGACAAGAGCACAGGCCAGGAGAGTAGCAAACATACTTCTCTTTAAATCATACCACCTTAGAAGAACTGAATACATACAGATCTCTAGAAATATCTCTGAGAACAACTGCACAAAACCCTGAAGCTTGGGACAGTATGCTTTCCACCCTGGAAGCAGTGCCCCATTTCAACAAAGAGTTAAAAGTCAAGAAATAGGCTGGGAAACAAGCAAACAACAGAAAAATTCTGGACATAGAAGGTTATTACAGTGACAAGGAAGATCAATTCCTCAGAAGAAGACTGTGACCTGGATCTGAGTATGAGTAACAACAGAGTACTACCTCAGTGCTAACAGAGACCCCCTGTAATCTCCATCTGGCCAGTGTTTTGACCCCCTTACTATCTGTGGACTGAGTTGTACTGCTGAATCAAAGACTTCCAAGGCCTGTTCCTGGTTTGCTGGGGCTGGGTCTGCACTGGGGTTGGATCTGTGCTGGTACAGCCTTCACTGGGCTGCACTTCGCTCTCACCCAAGTACAATAGACCTTTCCTGCCATCCTTCTAAGTTGTCTTTGGCTGGAAAATGATTTCACCCTCTTTTTGTGGGTTCCACTGTTCCGGGAATATTTTTTATGGAATTATTTGAAGGTATTTGGAGGGGTCTTGGGGAGAGTTCAAGCAAGTCACTGTCTTTCTTCTGCCATCTTAGCTTTGCCCCCCCCCATTTAATGAACTGTTGGTGGACTTGTAAACTCTTTCAATCATTCAATCATTTGAACATATGGCTGAAGGGCTATAAAACCATGCATACTCTTTCACCTAGCAATATCACTATTAGAATGCTATCCAAAAAGAAATAAAAAGCATACAGGTAAAGGATCTTCATGCACAAAGACATTTATCACAGCACTTTTCTGGTATCATATGCCCATCAATTCAGAAATGGCTGGAAAAAATTGTGGTATGTGATTATGATGGAATACTAATGTGCCATAAGAAATGATGAGCAACATGTTCTCAGAAAAACCTGGAAAGACTTACATGAGCTGATGCAAAGTGAAATATCCTCTGTAAAAAGTAATAACAATATTGTAAGTTGTCAGCTGTAAATGACTTGTCTATTCTCAGCAATACAATGATCCAGAACTACTCTGAAGGATATATCATAAAAACTGCTATCAGTCTCCAGAGAATGAAGTGATGGTATCTGAATACAGATTGAAAGATACTTTTTTAAACTTATTTTTCTTGAGGTTTTTTAGTCTATTTTTTCTCAACCTGATTAATTTTGAAATGTTTTGCATGACTGCACATATATAACATATTGAATTGCTTGCCTTCTTAAAGGGAGAGGGAGGGAGGAAGGAAGAGAATTTGGAGCACAAATTTTTTTAATGTATGTTAAAATTGTTTTTGCATGTAATTGGGGAAAATAAAATGCTAATAAATTATTTTTAAAATTCATGTAATTATTCTGCAGGTTATATTAAAAGAAGACACATTTAATTTAAATTAGAGTCAAATAATACAATACAAATAAAATATAGCAAATTAAAAAGGGATATTTTCCAGATTTGAATTGTTTTCATATCATAAGTTTAAAATTATCTTTTCCTTGTTTATATATGCACCCCTTTGTATACATAGATAGATAGATAGATAGATAGAATAAATGCAACCTAACACTGATAAAAGTGAGCATATTGCCTGATATAATTAGTTTTCACTGACTTCAGTATTTGAGAAAGAACATCTATTTCATGGAATAGCTATTTCACATTTTAAATAATCAATTAGTAAACATAGAAGTGTAGTTTATATGCTTTTTTAAAAAATGCAATTGATAAAATACCATTTCACTTTTGTTTTTCTTAAGTTTCTTTTTCTTTTTGGGGGGGGCAATGGGGGTTAAGTGACTTGCCCAGGGTCACACAGCTAGTAAGGGTCAAGGGTCTGAGGCCGGTTTTGAACTCAGGTACTCCTGAATCCAGAGCCAGTGCTTTATCCACTGCACAATCTAGCTCCCCCTTTTCTTAAGTATCTTTAAATCTCCCTTCTATATCTAGAATTATCTGAAAAGTACAGAGACAATGTAGACTCACTTTATAACAATTTTTACTCATGTAGCCTTTTAAAACAGTAAATTAGTTGCAAAGATTATTACTCCATTGCAGTCAAAATGAAAAGGGAGTATATGACTGGTTAGGGAAGGATGTGGGAAAGGGACTTGAGAAAGCTGATGTCCATTAAATTATGATAATAAATGCAGTAAAAAGCAGTCTCCTTTGTTAAAAGGTGATTTATTGACTTGGAGGATTTAATTAATGATTTGATTAAATTTAATTTCACTCAGTAAACATAGTTGTCAGCACCTAAATTTATTTGTTAGAATTACTAGCATATAATATTTCTGAAGATAGAATATTGGAAGAAAAATCTTAGCCATCAACTGAAAAGGCAAAAGGCCATGCATTATGATACAGAGGTAGCAATTTTCAGCAGCTGCTAGGACATATGAACTCCTTTGGCAAAATGTTTACATAATCTCTATGTTTTTCCTTCCTTCTTATTCCCATTTATATACTAATTATTTTCCATATATTCATTATAGAGCCATTTTCATCATCTCAATTGATAAAATATTGCTGGTTTTCCCTTTTCTGTGTATAAGTAACAGAATGAGAGTGCCTCTGACAGAAGATCTGCCTGAGGTTAACCAGCACTCAACATCATTATTTACTACATGCTCCCACACCCATACAAAGCTGTATTGCTGTTTTGTTCCTTTCTAAATGCCATGCGACTATACATGTTTTAAATGACAGTATAATGTAATCTTACCAGACATAAAAACATAAGAGACATTTATATGAGATTCACTATTCCATAATCTACAATTCTTTGTTCAGATAAAAATAGATTTCTTTCTTTAAAAAAAGACCTTGACAGACCAGAGCACAGGCCAGGTGAGCTGAGAACATACCTCTCCTTAAATTGTACCACCTTGGACTCCCTGAATTTGAGACAGTGTGTCCTAAGAGACATGCTCCACTTTAAGAAGGAGTTAAGGGGGAAGCTAGGTGGCTCAGTGGATAGAGCACCGGCCCTGGAGTCAGGAGTACCTGAGTTTAAATGCGGCCTCAGACAGTTAACACTTACTAGCTGTGTGACCCTGGGCAAGTCATTTAACCCCAATTGCCTCACCAAGAAGAAGGAGAAGGGGAAGGGGAAGGAGAAGGACAAGGACAAGGACAAGGACAAGGACAAGGAGTTTGTTTGGTGACAAGATAGATCAAAATAAACCCTCAGAAAAAGATAACAAAGTCAAAGCTCCTACCTCCAAACCTTCCAAGAAAAATATTAATAGGGCTCAGGCCATAGAAGTTCTCAAAAAGGAGTTTGAAGATAAAGTAAGATAGGTAGAGGGGACAAATGGAAAGAGAAATGAAAGTGACACAGGAGGGTCATGAAAAAAAAATCAACACCTTGAGAATCCAAATTGGCCAAAAGGAAAAGAAGGTACAAAAGCTTTCTGAAGAATAGGATTGCTCAAGAATTAGAATTGATCATATAGAAGCTAATGACTCTATTAGAAATCAAGACACAATAAAACAAATTCAAATGAATAAAAAAAATTGAGGTCAATGGAAAATACCTCCTTGGAAAAACAGCTGAGAAAATATCTAGAAAAAAGCTGGAAAATCAATCCAGGAGAGATAATTTGAAAATAATTGGACTACCTGAAAGCCCTGATCAAAAAAGAGCTTAGCCATCAGCTTCCAAGAAATTGTCAGGGAAAATTGCCCTGATATTCTAGAAGCAGAAGTTAAAATAGAAATTGAAAGAGTCTATTGATCACCTCCTGAAAGAGATCCCAAAATAAAAACTTTCAGGAATATTATAGCCAAATTCCAGATCTCCCAGGTCAAGGAGAAAATATGGCAAGCAACTAGAAAGAAATAATTTAAGTACTGTAGAGCTACAGTCAGGATAACAGAGGATCTAGCAGCTTCTACATTAAAGTATCAGAGGGCATGAAATATGATATTCCGGAGGGCAAAGGAACTGGGATTACAACCAAGAATCACCTACTCAGAAAAATTGAGTATTATCTTTCAGGGGGAAAAATGGGACTGCAACCAAAAAGAGGACTTTCAGGTATTCATGATGAAAAGATTTGAACTGAACACAAAATTTGACTTTTAAATGCAAGACCCTAAAGAATCATAAAAAGGTAAACAGGAAAAATAAATCATGAGGGATGTTAAAAGGTTAATCTGTTTACATTCCTACATGTACAGATGATACTTCTAATTCATAAGAACTTTCTCAATATTAGGGCAGTTGAAAAGAATATACTTAGAGGTCACGGGGTAAATTGAATAGGAAGGGGAGATTTCTGTAAAGCATTTATTTTTTGTTTATTGCTTTTTTTTATTTTTGTGGAGCAGGCTAGGTGGTTTGGCTTGTGTCTGGGGCTGGATTTGGGCTTGGGTCCTCCAGGGTCCAGAGTTGGTGCTTTGTCCACTCTGTCACCTTGCTGCCCCATGATGACATCTTTAAAATAATATTAATGGGTTAGAGGAATGCACTGGAAGAAAGGGAAAGAGAGAGGAGGAATGGGATAAAGTAGCTCACATAAAAGAAACAAGAAAAAAGCTTATGGAGTGGAGGAGAAGATGGGGAAGGAGTGGTGGAGTAAGTGAACTTTACTCTCATCAGAATTGGCTCAAAGAGGGAATAACATACACACTCAAATGGGTATAATAATATATCTTGCCCAGTGGGAAGGGAAGGGGATAAGGGGGGAGACATGAAGGAAGGGAGGGCAGATTGGGGGAGTGGGCAGTAAAAAGCAAAACACTTTTGATGATAGGGTAAAAGAAGGTAGAAAATAGAGTAAATATCAAGGTGAGGGAATAGGATGGAGGGTAATACAGTTAGCAATAGTAACCATGAAAGAAATGATGAGCAGGATGCTATCAGAAGGATTTATGAAAAAATAGAATCCATCTACAGAGAAAGAACTGATAGTATCTGAATACAGATTGAAGTATAATTTTTTTTTGTTCCTCTTTCTAAAATTATTTTGTCTGTTTTCTTTAACAACCTGACTAATGTGGAGATGTTTTGCATGACTGCACATGTATAACTTATATTGAATTGCTTGATTTCTTAGGGAGGGGTGGGGAGGGATGGAGAAAGAGAATTTGGAACACAAAGTTTTAAAAGATCAATGTGAAAATTTGTTTTTATATTGTAACGGGGGGAATCTAATTAAATTTATTATTAAATAAAAAAAATTTAAAATTTAAAAACTTTTAAAAGATCTTATATTTTACTTTTCTTCATCTTGCCCCTCTTCACTAACTGTGCACTGTGGAGTTTTCTGAATTTCTTGCTCCCTAAGTCAATCTTTTCTCTAGATTGCCCCCAGACTAATGTCACTAAAGTATTCATATTTACATATTCTCTCTCGCTCTCACGCTCTCTCTCTCTCGCTCTCTCTCTTCTCTCTCTCTGTCTCTCTTTCTCTCCTGTACCTATGAACTCACACATGCATATACATACTATATAATAGTTACAAAGAAGGTATATGCAGCATATTATGCAGTAGGTATCATAAAAAATGAGTGGATTTCATAGTATGTATATATCATTTATATAATAAATATGTTATATTTACATGAATATATGTGTATTTATAATACTCAATGTTATACATAATTTGATTGAATTTAAATATATAGTTTAATAGAATAACAAAATAATGGAGTATAATTATATATGTCATTTATTTATATATTATCTATTATATAAGTGTATTTATATGTAAATATATAATATAATAAATATATTATTATATATAAATATTTCTTCATATTTATATATAATTAAATATTAAATTCACTAATTTGTATAGTATCTAATATGTGCTAAGCACTGTTATAGGCTCTAGTTTGGAGTTTGCTTTTTTTTTTAATTTGGAACCAACAAGTAATTTTTTTGGTATTGAAAGTTCTCAGTAAGGAAATTAACATCACCAATATAGATCTTATGATTACAGAATAGCGACCTGAAAAATATGCTCCAACCCACAGACCCAATCCCCTAATTTTATTCCTGAACTAATGAGTCCTCAGAAGGTTAAGTGACAGTCCAAGATCAAACAAATAATAACAATCAGAAGTGGGTATTTGAATATAGGATCCCTGAAACCAAATCTAGTACATTTCTCCTGTGCTATACTATTACATAATTTAAAATTTTATTAAGGTACTCATGACACTGAGAAGTTGAGTTACTTGCCCAAGGTTATTTGAGCAATATATGTTGAGAGAAAACTTGAAACTTGATCCTCCTGTTGAGGTTAGCTCTCTATAAAATATATCACATTAACTATGTGGGCCTCACAATATACATAAATACAAAACAATGCTATCCTCCTAAAACAAAACAAAAAAACCCCACAATGCTATGGGTAGAAACTAAAGTTCAACTAATTTTTTTGGCAGGAGTGAGAAGGATAAAAATGAACAGTAATAAGTAAATACAAGTAAAATCCTATCAAAAAGAGCACTTAAAATTGGGATACTTAGAATAGGCCCCGTGTTATTAAACAATTTATCTGAACCTAGAAAGAAGATAAAGATTCTTAAAAAAAAAAAAAAAGCATAGATGTATGACTAGAGCCACATTGTAAATGCCTTATATAGAAGTTTGTATTTAATGTCTGGCACTTGGGAACCAGTTTGTTTTCTTTATATAAGGAGTGCCACAATTAGACTTATATTTTAAGAATATTAATTTACCAACTCTTTATATGGTGTCTTAGAAAGGAGAGACTTGAATCACTGAGACCGTGTTAGAGGCTATTGAAGTAGGTCAGATTTAAAGTATTAAGGATATGAACCAGAGTATTGGCTGTTTGGATGAAGAACTAGGAATGGATGTGAAAGGTATCATGGAAGTAGAATCAATAAGACTTGGTACTTACATGGATATGGTTGTGGAGTAAGAATGAAGTATCATGGGTAATTCCAAGGTTGTTAAGATGGATGTCCTGAAGGATGATGGTGTGTTCAAAGTTAACAAGAAGACAGAAAGAGGAGATGAGTATTGGAAAAATAATGATGAGTTCTATTTTGGATATGTTGAATTTGAGATATGTACATATATTCATACATACATGACATCAATTTAGAAATATTTAATAAGAATTTGGTGATTTAACTCTTGATCTCAGAAGAATGATTAGGGATGACCATATACATTTGAAATTCAGCTACAGAGATACATGTTCTCCAGTTCAGTTGTTCTTCTGATGAGATGTTCACTTTCTCTTACATTTTTTTCCATGCTTTTGGTTTTGTTTTGTGATTTCTTGGTGTCTAAGAACATCATTAGCTTCTCCTCACTGAGTTCTAGTTTGTTTTGTTTTGTTTTGTTTTGTTTTGTTTTGTTTTGTTTTTTGGTGAGGTAATTGGGTTAAGTGACTTGGCCAGGGTCACACAGCTAATAAGTGTTAAGTGTCTGAGGTTGGATTTGAACTCAGGTCCTGCTGAATCCAGGGCCAGTGCTCTATCCACTGCGCCACCTAGCTGCCCTGAGTTCTATTTTTTGAGGGATTATTTTCTTCCCTGTGTTTTTGGTTAGCCTTATTTTCATAATTTCCTCAATTTTCTTGGATCATTCATATTTTTTCCCCAATTTTTACTTAATCTCTCTTATTTGACCTTTAAAGTCCTTTTTAAATTCTTCCAAGAACTCTTTTTGTTCCTGGGACCATTTGGCATTTCTCATTGAAAAGGGAGTGACTTGGGGCAGCTAGATGGCACAGTGGATAGAACACCGGCCCTGGATTCAGGAGTACCTGAGTTCAAATCCGGCCTCAGACACTTAACACTTACTAGCTGTGTGACCCTGGGCAAGTCACTTAACCCCAATTGCCCCCAAAAAAACAAACAAACAAACAAACAAAAAAGGAAAGGGAGTGACTTTTTCCCCCTCCATTATCTTTCTCTGAATATGAATCCAGCTATTTTATATCCCCATAGTAACTTTCTATGCTTAGATTCTTTCCCCTTTCCTTACTGATTTTTTATTTTATTTTGTTTTGAAAAGTTCTTTTTTGAGATCTGTCTCAGACTTATCCTCTTCAATTCTAAATCATGGCTAGGACTCAAGCCACAGTGTGGTTCAAATGATCATGCTCCCTGTAGTCCCTCTGGTAGCTACAAACTATAGCTATCCTCTGTACCCTGGAACTAAAACTAGGGACTGTTCTCCTGCAAGTACCCACAGCCAACAAGATCCCTGCCCCTTGCTAGTGCACTCACAAGGTGTGTGCTAGCTCCTTCTCCATGCAGTAATAGCGTGGGACATATTTGGTCAACACAGATGTGCTTGGCAGTCCTTGACAGTGGAAGGTCTTTCAAACTTTTCCTGCTCAGCCATTAGATCCTGGACAGTCTGGGAGATGAAAGTTTCTAAGACTGAGGCTGCCTCTCAACCCTGCTGTCTCTAGGGCATCAGTTTGCTGATTGTGCAGAATAATCCCAGTGTTTTTTGTACTTCACTCAAGCTAAAACTCTGCCCCTGAAGGTCAACTCCTTCCTAGTGGTCCTTTCCATTTGTCTTAGGAGGGCAACTTTTACCTAATGTTCATTCTGCTACTCTGAGGCAATGTTATCTCTCTGTTTGCGTGTGTGTGTGTGTGTGTGTATAGGCAATTTAGAGAGCCAAACAGCTTTGAACCTACTCTGCCATCTTCCCTGAATCTTCTCCCCACTAAATACCACTTTTCCTACATCTCATGGGTTTTACAATATTGTCTCATTGTCATTATCTTAAATGAAATTATTAATTATTTCTATGATTTGCTCTTTGACCCACTTATCATTAAGGATTAGACCATTTACTTTCCATTTTTGAAGTGCAGCTAGATGGTGCAGGGATAGGACCTGAGTTCAAATCCGGCCTCGGACACTTGACACTAGCTGTGTGACCCCAGGCAAGTCACTTAACCCCCATTGCCCTGCAAAAAAAAAAAAAAAAAAAAGAATTTGGGTGCTATCCCATTTGATATTCATTTTTTTTTTTGGCTGGGGCAATGAGGGTTAAGTGACTTGCCCAGGGTCACACAGCTAGTAAGTGTCAAATGGCTGAGGCTGGATTTGAACTCAGGTCCTTCCGAATCCAGGGTTGGTGCTTTATCCACTGTGCCACCTAGCTGCCCCTGATATTCATTTTTAATAGTAACTTTTAGTTATAGTCTCCCTGATAATTTGTTTTAATTATTTCTATTTTTTGGTTTTGTTTTGTATAAATAAGTTCATATTTCTATTCTTTCCTCTTTTTTTTTTTGCTTTAGCTAAAGCATAATAGATTCTTCTACAATCCTTTATTTTAACTGTGAATTTTCCAGTTTCCAGTGTGTCTTCTGTAAACAATATATTATTGGTTTCTGATTCAAGCAATCAATTTAAAATCCATTCTGCTATCTTATTCCATTTATGGGTGAATTCATCCCATTCATAATTGTAATTACTATCTGTGTATTTCCCTCCTTTCTATTCTCTTAATTATTTTTCTATTTTTACCCTGCCCCCTCCTCAAAAATGTTTTGCCTCTAACCAAACCACTGCCTCCCTCAATCTATTCACTCTTATGCATCCTTTTTCTGATCTCCTTCTCCTCTTACTTTTCTATTTAGTATAATGAGCTTTTGTACTCAACTTTCTGTGTGTGTGTGTGTAATATATATATATATATATATATATATATATGGATATATTCTTTCTTCCTTGAACCAGTTCAAACAAGAGTGAGACTCAAGCACTTATTTCTTCCCTCCAACTGTATACCTTTCCATTGTATAAAATTGTTTTTGTGAGAATTGTTTCCCCATTTTTCTTTTCCCTTTCTTCCAGTAAATCCCTCTTTCTTATACCTCCATTCTTCTTTTGAGATCTTCTCAAAATAACAGAATCGCATCCATGCCCTCTAAGTAGACTCCTAACTTCCCAAATGTTGAAATAGTTCTTGGGGTTTATATGAATAATCATCCCATGATAATGTAAAGAAATTAACTTTTAATCACTTATCAGTTCTCATTCATATTTACTTTTTTATGCTTCTATTGATTCTTGTGTTTAAATGTCAGATTTTCTATTCTCCTTTGTTTTTTTTCCTCAGAAAAACTTTGAAATTCTCTATTCCATCATATATCTACTTTCCCCCTGTAGGATTATATTTAATATTACTGGGTAGGTTAGTCTTTGTTGTAATACTAAGTCCTTTGCCTTCCAGAATATCGCACTCCAAGCCCTCCCCTCCATTCCTTTATCATGGTAGCTGTATAATCTATGCTATCCTGACTTTGACACCATGGTACTTGAATTCTTTCTCTATAGATGAATAAAATATGACCTGGGAGCTCTGAATTTTGACAATAAGATTCCTGAAAATGTTTATTTTGTGATTTCTTTCAGGATGTGACCAATATATTCTTTCAGCTTCTACTTTGCCCTCTGGATATGAGACAGCTGCAAAATTTTCCTTTATAATTTCTTGAAATATGGTATCAAGGCTCTTTTTTGTTGTTTGTGGTTTTCAGGTAGACCAACAATTCTTAAATTCTTTCTCCTTAGTCATTTTCCAGGTGAGTTATGTTCTTATGAGATATTTTACATTTTCTTCTCTATTTTCATTCATTTCTCTTCATGTTACTGCTCCTTGATTTCTCATGGAGTTATTAGTTTCCACTTGATTAATTCTAATTTTTAAGAACAATTCTAATGAATTTAATTCTAATTTTGATTAATAATGAGTTATTTTCTTCAGTATGTTTTGTGACTTTTAGCAAGCTATTGGTTCTCTTCTTAATTGTCTGACATTTTTCCTCTACTTCTTTTATTTTATTTTGAATTTGTTTCTGCTCTTTAAAAAAAATTTTTTTTGCTCTTTTAGGAATTCTTTAGTAGCTTGTGTTCCATCTGAATTTTCTTTGAGGCTTTGCTTGTAGATATTTTTCATTCATTTTCTTCTTTTGAGTTTGTGCCTTAAGATACTGTTATCACAGTAGCTTTTGATAGTCTAGTTCTTTTGTTGTTGTTGTTGGTGGTGGTGGTGGTCGTTTGCTCATTTTCCTAGCTCACGTCTTGCTTTGGCCTTTATGTTAGAGGTGAGCTCTGCTTATTTCCATAGGTGATATCTGACCTAAACTCCTGATTTTTGTTTTGGTCCTTCAGCTTTCCCAGGGCAGATAGATAGTATAGTGGATAAAATGCTGGGCTTTAAATCAGAAACACATTTTTTAGGTTCAAATCTGGCCTCAGGCACTTACTAGATGTGTGACACTGGGTAAATCACTTAACCCTGTTTGCCTCAGTTTCCTCATGTATAAAATAAGCAGGAGAAGGGAATAGCAAACCATTTTACTATCTTTGCCAAGAAAACCCCAAATGGGATCATGAAGAGTTAGACACAATTAATATGACTGAACAACAAGAGTTTCTTTCCAGCTTTGTCAGGGGGACTATTAGGTTTTTTTATTTTGTTTTGATTTTGTTTTGTTTTAAGCTTGCAACATTTTTTTGATTTAAAGAGATGTCTGTTCACTGCCCTCCTGGTCTTTGCTCTTGTCTGTGCACAGGTAGGGCCCTTTCTGCTTCAAGCTGGAAAGTTCCTTTCTACCCTAGAACAGTATATGACCCAGAACTGAGTAATTTGTGAAAAAGCTGCTAAATGACATCCAATCCTGCAACCAGTACTAGTACATGTAGCCCTTGAAATCTACTTCTGCATGGGTTTTCAATCCCCTTACTGAATGTAGGCCACGGGCAGATATTGCCACTTCTTCTATATCCACAGTGTAGTGCTGTCAGTGCTACTGGTGCCACTTCTGCTGTTCTATGCCCCTGGCATAACACCAGCCCTGGTGTTTGTGTACCCCTCTTTCTTTCTTCCTAAGGTACACTGGGCTAGAAAAGTTACTTGCTATTATTATTTTTTTTTAACTTTCTCATTCAGGATTCAGTTGGGAACATTCTCTCCGCTCATTGTAGAAGGGGTTTGGGGAAGTTTTGGGCAGTTGTGACCGTCTACTGTTCCATCTTGATTTGCCGTGCACTAAAGGCGTTTTTCCCATGCAAACTTATTCAAATACATCCTCTGCTACAATCACCTATCATATAATACAAATAAAAATTTCTTCATAGTTAAGTATTTGTGTGTGTTTGTATGTATGTGTATGTGTATATGTTTGCACGTGACAGGGAAATTCATGTGTCCTTGGTCATTAGGCAAAAGATAGCAAGGATTCTTTGTTTTTTATTCAGCTTTGGACTTTGAATTATTGACATATTAATACTTTCAAAAGAATAATTTTTCTGGCTGAGTGTTGCATGTTTTAACATGTTTTGACATTTCAAATAGAATGTTTTAATTTGGAAATGCAATGGTGAAGGATTTTTAAAGACTGGAATTATTATCTGACTGAAGTTCTCTCAAGCAGAGAAATCAACTTGATGGCAAGAAATAGGTTGTTTCCATCAGTGTGCATAATGGGAAATTCATAGAGTGAGTAATTCTGGTGAGAGAGCAGAGAAACAAAATCATTGATTTCTTTCCATATTTCATGAAGAATATCTTAGAAAAGGTCATCAAATCATTAGTTCAAGAAAAACTGTCAGTCAAAATTTGTTAGGATGTTCATTAAGTGATATTTGGTTTATAATGATTATTTTTCTTGACCTCTTATTTGTGAAACTTAATAGGGATGTGAAAATATTAACTATATATATACACATAAATACACACATATGCATACATATATATTTCTAGTGAAGAACATAAATTTCTACTAAATCATTTGCTTTCCTTCTCTCCTCTACAAAGTCTTAATTATTTACACATATTTCAACCATATACTTGGTTAAAATATAAGAAGGGAATAGGAGAAATGCAAATAAAAATGGTGAAATTTCTTCTCACACCCAGAAAATTGGTCAAGATTACAAAATATATGAATAGTAATATGGGGACACTAATGAATTGTTGGTGGAGTTTTTACTTACCACAACAGTTCTGGAGATCAATTTAGATTTATTCAGATAAAGTGGCTAAAATGTTCATACTTTTTGAGACAGAAATTCCCCTGCTAGGCATATAATCCAGGGATGTCATTCCAAAAAAAAAAAAGTCTATATATGCCAAAATATTTATAGCAAAAGTATTGTTGTTATAAAGATTTGGAAACACAATTGATGTCCATTAATTAAGAAATGGATAAACACATCTTTATAAATAAGTGTGATAGGACAATTCTGTGATACTAAAATGTTGAATATAATGACCTCAGAGAAACATAGAAAAAAAATAAGAACTTATGCAAAGTGAGCTGAGCCTGGAAAGAGATATATCTATCTATAGCTATCTCTACCTCTATCTCTACCTCTATCTCTATCTCTATCTCTATCTCTATCTCTATCTCTATCTCTATCTCTATCTCTATCTCTATCTCTATCTCTATCTCTATCTCTATCTCTATCTCTATCTCTATCTCTATCTCTACTCACACACATATATACACACATACATATATATATATACATATATACACACATGTGTGTATATACATACGTATCTAGATTGATAACATATAGATAAAGATATATATAGATCTAGATGATAGATAGATAGATAGATAGATAGATAGATAGATAGATAGATAGATAGATAGATAGATAGATAGATATGGAAATAGTAATACCAATAGAAGGAATATCTAACAGAAAACAGTTGACAATGAATGCTATAAAATTACAAAGAAAAAGCTTGAACTCATAGAAGAGATAAGGAAGGACCATCCATACACTCCTTGGAAGAAATAGTTTTTCTTTGCATGTGGAGTATTGTAAGAATATTATATGAGAATTGTCACATAATGTAAGAATTATTTTTATGAACTCATTTTGCTGATATTTTCCTCTTCTTTCTCTTCCATTTTCTCTTTTTTATTTTTGTTTATTTATTGATTATAAGGGATGGGTTTCTGGGAGGGGTGTAGGAAAAATTGTGAGGAAATGTGTAATTTAAAAACAAAATATATTAACAAAATATATTTTTAAATTATAAGGAAGTAATATATTAATTATATTATTTTAGTGGGGGGAGGAAGGTTAATTTAGTTTGATTTTTTTAAGAGTAGATTTCCTAATTTTGTGCAGGCAAAAAGTTCAGGTGCTATTCATAGGCCCAATCCCATTGCTGATCTGCATTGGAGCTTTGACATACTACATTTCTGACATGGATCAAATTGCCTTTCCCTATGTACTCTTATGCCTCATCTTCATGTCCCCTTTCATAAGGGCTCATAATATTGGTGCTCGGCTTACTGTGGACACTTCAATTAGCATATTTCAGTTTAAAACTTTTGAGCTTAAATGATTGATATGAATCAACACATGTAGCAACAGATAAAAACACACACACATACACACAGGAATATATCATATTAATATATATGAATACATGTGCATATGCATATATATATACATATACTTCAAGCCAAGAAGAAATAATACCTTAAAGGTTTTTTTTTTCTAAAAGTAATATCCTATGAATATTTAAAGATAGTTAAAAATTCCTTTTCAGCATTTCTAAAATTCTATTGATCTTTTAAAATTCTTTGTTATTTAGTTTATTGCTAAATTTATCTAGTTCTGAGAGGGGAAAGTTGAGGTTCCCTACTACTGTAGTTTTACTGTTTATTCCTGTAAGTCTTTTAACATTTCCTTTAAGAATTTGGATGCTGTATCAATCATTAGGTGCATAAATGTTTACTGTTTATATTACTTTGTTGTCTATGATACTTTTTTTGTTTAGCAAAATGTGATTTTCCTGATTATCTTTTTTAAATTAGGTCTATGTTTCCTCTTAGCTTTTTCTGAAATGATGTTTGCTCCCTCTGCATTTTTTTACGTCTGCTGAAACATAATAGATTCTAATTCTCTGTGTATCTTTCACTTTCAAGTGTGTTTCTTGTAAATGTCGTATCGTTAGGTTCAGGTTTCTGATGCATTTTGCTATCTACTTTAGTTTTATTGGTGAGTTCATCCCATTCATATTCACTGTTATGATTGCTATGATTACTAATTGTGTATTTAACTCTATCCTATTTTCTTCTGTTTATCCTTCCTTCTCTCTCTCTTTCTCTCTCTCTCTCCCTCCCTCCCTCCCTCTCTCCCTCTCTGCCTTTTTCCCTTTCTCCTCTCCCTCCCTCCCTCATCTCAAAGGTTTGTTTTGCTTCTATTTACTGCCTCCCTTAATATTCCCTTCCTCTTATTATACTCCCCCCTTTCTCTTATCTCCTTTATCCCCTACTTTCCTTTTGGATAAGATATATTTCTGTAGTCAACAGAATCTGTATGTATGTAAGCATACATACATACCCATATATGTACTCATATATATATGCATACATACATTTCTTCCCTCTTTAAGCCAGTTCAGATGAGAGTAAGGTTCAATTGTTGACTGCCTCCCCACCATTCATTTTCCCTTCCATTATAAAAGATCATCCTTGAATGTCTCTTTGAGTTCATTTCCTCAATTTGATATCTCTCTCTTTCCCCTTCTCCTAATGCATTCCTCTTTTTTACCCCTACATTCTTTTGAGATGCTTCCAACATAATTCACACACACACACACACACACACACACACACACACACACACACACACACACAGGCCATCCATCTACATAGAGTCCTTCTAACTGCCCTAATAGTGATAAAGTTCTTAGGAGTTTTATTACCATATTACCATAGAGGAATGTAAACAGATTAACCTTAAGTCCCTTATGATATCTCCTCCATGTTCAACCTTTTATGCTATTCTTAAGTGTTGTGTTTGAATGTCAGATTTTCTATTCAGCACGGGTCTTTTCATTGAGAATGTTTGAAACTTTTCTATTTCATTAAATATCCATCCCTCCCCACCACTAGCTACCCCCCCCCAAAAAAAAAAAAGATTATAGTCAGTTGTTCTGGGTAAGTTATTTTTGGTTGTAATCCTAGGCCCTTTCTCTTCCAGAATATCATATTCCAAACCCTTTACTGATTTAACATTGTAGCTGCCAAATCTTGTATGAGCCTGACTATGGCTGTATTTTATTTGAATAGTTATTTTCTGGCTACTTGGATTATGTTCTGCTTAAACTGTGTGCTTTGGATTTTGATTTTAATAATCCTGAAAGTTTTTATTTTGGGATCTCTTTCCAGAGGTGATCTATGGACTCTTTTTTTGTTTATTCTGTACCCTGGTTCTAAGATGTTGGTACAGTTTTCCTTTATAATTTCTTAAAATAATGATATTTAGGCATTTTTATAATATTTTTCAGGTAATTTAATAATTACTAAATTAAGTCTTTTCAATTTCTTTCCAAGTCAGTTGTTCTTTTACAATGAGATGTTTCATAGTTTCTTCTATATTTTATTTTGTTGACTTTTTTATTGTTTCTTGATTTCTCATGGAGGCATTACCTTCTACTAACACATTTATTTTAAGTGGTATTTAGTGGGGAAAAGATTCTGAGAATATGGAAGAGGAGGTTAAAAGATATTTGGCTTTCTAAATTGCTTTCACACACACACACACACACACACACACACACACACACACACACACAGAACATTGCCTCAGAGTAGCAAAATGAACACCAGGTAAAACAGTTGCCCTCCTAAGACAAATGGAGAGGACCCCAGAAATTATTTTATTCTCTGAGCATTTTTACCTCTTTTACTATTTTCCATTTAGTGAATTTTATTTTTTAAGTTATTTTCTTCAGTCATTTTTGTGTACCTTTTTAAACCAAGATCTTAATTCTCTTTTCATAATTTTCTTGCATCATTAACAGTTCTTTTTCCAATTCTTCCTCTGCCATTCTTTTTTTTTAAATTTTTTTTTTATTTTTGGTGATGCAATTAGGGTTAAGTGACTTGCCCAGGGTCACACAGCTAGTAATTGTTAAATGTCTGAGGCCGGATTTGAACTCAGGTTCTCCTGAATCCAGGGCCAGTGCTCTATCCACTGTGCCACCCAGCTGCCCCTCTGCCATTCTTATTTGTTTTTTAAAAAAATAATTTTCCTTTAAAAAAAAAAAGCTCTTCCTGGAATTCTTGTTGATTTTATGTTCAATCTGATTTTTTTCTTTAAGGCCTTGCTTATGGCTCTTTTTACATTGTTATGATCTTCTGGGTTTGTGCCTTGATCTTAACTATCACCATAATAGCTTTATATGGTCAAGTTACTTGTTGTTCTTTACTAATTTTCCCAGTCTATTTCTTTACCTTGAACTTTATGTAAAGTTAGGCTTTTCTCAACTGGTGGTGGGGGGAGGGGAACGTAGACTCTCCCAAGGTTCAGTCTTTTTTTACTCTGCTGTTTTTGTAGTTAATTCTTGGAGGTTATAAGTTTTTGATCCTTTGAAGTTGGTGTGATCTGGGAAAATGTACTGTACTTGTATGCTCAGCTTATATGAACTCTAGTTCTTACTCAGGATGGGTCCCTGCTGCTTTGTAACTGAAAGCACTCCTCTCTACCCTAGAATTGTGACCTGGAATTTTGTATGGGCAATGGAGTTGCCAGACAGCATTCATCCAGGTTCTGGCACAGGAATCCTTTAATATATTTCTGACCATTTTTCTAATCCCTTTATCATCTCTGGGCTGAGAGCTTCTGAAACTGCTCTCACAGCTACCTCCAAGGCCCACAGCTTGTGCTGCCACTACATTGGCTCTAGACCAGCCTCCACCAAAATGTCATAGATCTTTCTTTCTGACCTCCTAAATTGTCTTGGAATGGAAAACATCTTACCTTACCTTTTTGTAGCTATCTATGCCACTATAGAGTTAAATTGAAGGTGCTATCTTTAAATTGTTATGAAGGGAATGTTGAGAAAACTCAGATAATAGTGCTTTCTCTACTCTACCATCTTGACTCCCTCAGGGGCCATCTTTTTAATATTGACATTTTATTGGTGTTGCTATATGTGAGTGAAATTTGGATTACCACTCTTTCTAAAGAACTAAGAATGGCAATTATATGTATCATAGTGAAGGTACATGGTGGTTATGAGCAGACTATAGCATATAACCAGTGAGAAACTCCAAAAAAAACCAATAGAAGCAAAGGATAACATCAAAAAATTAAGGGGCACACATGAAAGAAAGAGGAATGGGCTTTTTGAGTGCAGGGGGGATATATGGGGAGGAGAGGGGCAGTGAATGAACCTTATGTTCATCAGAATTGACTCAAAGATGTTAATCTCATCAGAGTTGGCTCAAGGAGGGATTAACATACACACTCAATTGTGTGGAGTAATCTATCTAAAATGGGCAGTAATTGAGCCTTACACTCATCAGAATTGGCTCAAAGACCTTAATCTCATCATAGTTGTCTGAAGGAGGGATTAATATGCACACTCAGTTGGGTGGAGTAATCTATCTAACCCTGCAGGAAGTAGGAAGGAAAGGGGATAAGGAGGGAGGGGTGAAAGAAGGGAGGGCAGATTGGGGGAGGGGGTCAGTCAGAAGCAAATCCCCTTTGAGGAGGGATAGGGTGAAAGAAGATAGATAATAGAATAAACATCACGGGGAAGAGAATAGGATGGAGGGAAACAGTTATCAATAGTAACTGTGAAAAAGAGAAAAGGAAAAAAAATTGTACAAAAAAAATATTTATAGCAACTCTTTGTGGTGGCTATGAATTGGAAATCGAAGCAATGCCCATCAAATGGGGAATGACTAAACAAGCTATGATATATGAATCTAATGGGATATTATTGTGATATAAAAAATGATGAGCAGGATGATTTCAGAAAAACCTGGAAAAACTTATGTGAACTGATGTATAGTGAAGTGAGCAGAACCAGGAAAACATTGTACACAGTGACAGCATTATTGTTCGATGAACAACTGTGAATGACTTAACTACTCTCAGCAATACAATGATCCAAGACAATCACAAAGGCCTATTGATAAAGCATACTATCCACTTTCAGAGAAAGAACTGATATTGAATGAACACAGACTGAAGCATGCTATTTTTTGTTTACTTTTTTTTTACTTGAGTAAATGACTTATATGGTAATGTTTTATATAATTGCACATGTATAACCTATATCTGATTGCTTACCACTTCAGGGAGGAATAGAATTTTGAACTCAAAACTTTAAATAAATAAATAGAAATTTTTTAAAAAATAAATTAATGGGCAAAAAGATGAACTATTAATATGGCAAAGATAAATGATAACAGAGGGACAGTTGGAATGTTCCACTGGTTTACGATCCAGGTCAGAAATCCTGAGAAAAGGAGTTGATTTCATTATGTAATGTAAGTGTGGGATAGGAGGCATAAAATGTGAGTGCTTCATTAACTTCCAAGATATGTGGAAAGACCTAAAACAATATCTCAAGTGATGGTTTTATGATAGGAAATGAACAAGAAATGATATAATAGTCATGTTTTACTTTATTGAAGATATATCTACATCAATGCAGTCTACAAAAATGTATAGACACCAATACACTCAGGATGGTTACATTTTTCAATAAATTATGAAAATGGAAAATTTATCTATAGTAGAGGTGAATTATTTCTTACTATAGCATATTTTCAGAGAAAAATAAATGCCATTTACATTCAAAACACAAAAAGCCCTGCAATGTTGTTTTATTTCGGCTGCTATTTTCTTGCTTGGTGTTGCCAATTAAGGGTGATGAACAGTACAAGGAAATATCATCTAAATGTCATCAATCTACCTTGGCCACATGTTCTTTTATGTTGTTTTCTTTTCTGGGCTCTTGTTAACAAGTTGATCAACAGAATAGATCTCATGGGAAAATAATTGACAGGTCTGAAATAGAATGAGTTAAAGCTCTACTCTTCCTTTCCCTTTTGTTTTCATCCTTAGTGAAATTCCCAAGAAAAGTAGTGATAGAAAATCACAGATTAGCAAATGCTGAGAAACCCACTTACTGAATAATTTAAGGAAATAATGGGCATGGGATCCTAGGATATACTATGTCAAGATAAGTATTTCATGGACATTTTGATATTCTATGTCTGGAATTATACAGTGACTTGGAGAAAACTATAAGTTTGGACAATATGGACACACTAATTTTAGGTATCAGCAAATGTTCAGACAAAAAAGCTTTGAGTCCTTCAGGGATAAGTCATATAATCTTAGTGATTATTCTGTCCTATTACATACACACATACATGCTTACATGCATAGAACATACACATAAAGGCTTTGAATCTGAAGTAACTTCTTCAGGCTACCAGAGTAACAATTAGTACACACAAGTAATTTACTGAATTATCTCTACTTCAGTCATTTGAAAGAGTTAATTGGTTTCCTCAGAAGCTGCTTTTCTAAGTTTTTGTTTTTGTTTTTGTTTTGTTTTGGTGAGGCAATTGGGGTTAAGTGACTTGCCCAGGGTCACACAGCTACTGTCAAGTGTCTGAGGTCGAATTTGAACTCTGGTCCTCCTGAATCCAGGGCCAGTGCTTTATCCAGTGCACCACCTAGCTGCCCAAGAAGCTTCTTTTCTGACATGAATTGCTTAGGCAGGGCCTGAATGAACAAGATTGTATGGATTCTCAGGCATTCACTTCAAAATAGAAGGGAACATAAAGTCAAAGGACCTCTTCCCTTTCTTCTTCCTTCCTTGGATGCTTTCCCTGTTCTAAGTATGTTCCTGCCAAAGTGTAGAATGTCCTGACCCAGTTGTCTTTCTTGAAAGAGGAGAAAAGAAAGAAGGGAGAATTAAATATACATGTTTTGAGTTCAAAAAAAAACCTGGCTCCTGCCATGAATTTAAACAATGGAAAAATCTAGTTCATTGCAAAAGAGTAAATGTTAGTAACTTCATAGTGTTAAGAATTCTGAGATGTTTCTGTATCATTAAAATCTAGAGGTTGTTTGGGAAATATTGGATAAGTTCATTTTGAATTGCCATTTTTTTTCCCACAACAGGCAATATTTATGAGTTGGTGTCCTTTTCTTCACAGCCCATCTCAAGGGCTTTTCCAGATCCCTCTGGCTATATGTGTTCATTCCTTCTATAAATATCACATCATAGTCCAACATTTGGACTTTCTTGCACCTACTGTATTCTAACAGGTTATGCTATTCTTGTGTGAGGAAATCAAGGAAGCAGAGAGAAATAGAGCCCAAGCCAGAGGAAATCATGAAGCTAACCCAACTAGGTCATTTTCAAATTTATATTTTCTAATGTGATGCTTAACATCTAAATTGTGTGGTTGCCTTAAGTTAGAAGCTTTAGCACCAGTCTTTTGGCATTAAGCATTTATTAAAGCATACAGGTATTCATGTGGATTTCAGAAAGTTAAGAAAAGGCCTATCTAGCCTAGAGTTCCAGCCTGGCCGGGGTCTTCCTCAAGTCCTCCACCATGAGCCTGCTTCAATCATGAACACTCCAGCAAACTGAGTGTGGAAGCTTTTTATAGGTCTGGAGCATGGGTGGTCCCTACACACTGCTTCAAGCTGATTGGTAGGCATCCTCCAAATCCATTGTTCACTGGACTTGAAGGTAGTCTCCAGTTAAGGTCAAAGTCTAGCTTCTGAGAACAATACCTCTTTAAGGGCTAGCCAGATGTGCTTACAATCTAGTTAACTCGAAGTAGGCTAATCAGCAGTCAATCACCCTGACTTAATTCAATCAGTTTAGATTAATCTCCAGGTGGGCCTTTGAGTATCTGCTAAATCCCATTATTTTATCACACTAGCCTCAAGTGAGCCCTCAGTGCAGCAAAATAATCTTGTTACTCCATCTTGAATTATTTTCTATGCCCCACCACCCGAGCTTTTTCTAAACCCTCTCTTTCCCTTCTAGCCAATCCTAGCATCCCCTACCCCCTATATCTCAGCTGAGGACATAGATCCATAGCTAACAACAACTACAACAAAAAATTAAGCCATTTGCCCAAAATTTCCTCTTCTTTCCTTTGGAGCTCCTCCTTTATGCCTGTATCAGATAAAGAGATAGTCTAGTTGTTGAAATGATCTGTAAACAAATGAAGAATTGGCTATTCTTAATTTTTTAATCAATTTCCTCTCAAAGAGTTTTGAGATAGCATGTAAAAACCTAATGATTTTTTTCAAGTCTAGTCTATCTCTTTCCCACAGTTTTGTAGGCCCTAGCCAAAGCTTCTCTTCATATCCTTCTTCTTTGCCCTTTCAAGTCAACAGACTCAACATCCACATATGAATCTTTCATGTTTCTATATCACTGCAAAACATATTTATCAAATTTTTGTCTGACCATATCACTCCTCTGCTTAAGAAATAACAGTGACTCCTCATTTCCTGTAGGATTAAATAGAAATTTCTCTGTTGAATATTTCACTTATTTTAAAATATGTCTCCAGCCTATGGAACCAGGATGATTATACATTGAGCTTCCTCATGTACTCTACAATCTAACTAAATATACCTATTTTCTGACTCCCCTACATAACACTCTATTCTCTTATTCTTTGGCTCTTGCTCTCACTCTCTGTAAATACTATATTCTATGTGTCCAGTAGTCTTCATTTCTGCCTTTTAGAATCTCTGACTCCTATCAGAGTTTAGCTCAAGGGGGCAGCTAGGTAGCACAGTGGATAAAGCACTGGTCCTGGATTCAGGAGGACCTGAGTTCAAATCCAGTCTCAGACACTTGACACTTAACTAGTTGTGTGATGCTGGGCAAGTGACTTAACCCTCATTGCCCCACCAAAAAAAAAAAGTCTAGCTCAAGTTCCCATTCCTTTAAAAAAGTCATTTCTGACTCTTCCATTTTCCACATCCCCAGTCTAATTATTTTTTTCCTCATCTATCCCATACTTATTTATCTCTGAAGTTTTTATATCCTCCCAGTGGAATGTAAACTCCTTCAAGGCCAGGATTCAATTGAGAATTTGCATCTCCATTTCCTAGTAAAGTACACAATACATTGTAGATACTTAAAGGATTATTGTATGACTGGAAGCTCTGAGTCTAGAAAGTTCTAGTTTCCTAGGTGACTGAAGTCTATATATTTGAAATCCCAGGAGGGAGAAACACTTCAGACTTGCCTGAACCTCAATTTGATTCAATAAACTCTATAGATGAATAAAAAAGAAGTCATGGCAGACGCTAGATGGCGTTTTCAAGGAGTTTAGTTGAGAAATGGAAGAGAGATATACAGTAATAGAGAAGAAGGTAGGATCCAATGAGATTATTGTTTTTCCAACTATGAAGGAGACATGGGTATATTTGGAGCATTTGTACGTTGGTAAATATTTTAAAAACCAACTTGCTAGAAAAAATACAACTCTGAAAAAAAATACACCTCTGACATATTTTTAAAATTTAGCTTCTTTATTAATATTTTCATTATTTTAAGTCTAGACAATTAACAAAACAAAATATCAAGCCCTGATTGTAGCATTTTTTTTCATATTTCTGAAGTTTAAATGTTCATGGTGAAAATTTAACAAATAGCTCTCATTAGCAGGCAATAAATAGCATACCAAACACTCTTGGTTTGGAGACATCAAGGCAATCAAAATCTGGGTGATATCAAATAAAATGTATAAAATATTATATCATAAAATATTTTATCATCAGATTATATCATGATTTTACCTTTTGTGACTCTGTTTTCTAAATCAACATTTATAGCATTATTATTATTGTTATTATTATTATTATCATTATTGCTATTACAAAATATATATACTAGAGGGCAGCTAGGTGGCATGGGGGATAAAGTACCGGGCCTGGATTCAGGAGGACCTGAGTTCAAATGTGGCCTCAAACACTTGACACGTACTAGCTGTGTAATGCTGGGCAAGTCATTTAACCCTCATTGCCCCACAAAAAAAAGAAAGAAAGAAAGAAAAATGTATGTAATAGTTTTCTATCAACTACCTTATATTTGCATATTACAAATACAACATATGTGTCACAATCACATGGTATCTTTGAAGGTAAGTAAAATGTGCAATAGTCACTTTAATTTTAAAATATAGTTGGTACACAATGGGTAGAGCACAGGCCCTAGATTCAGGAGGACCTGAGTTCAGATCCGAACTCAGACACTTGACAATTACTAGCTGTGTAACCCTGGGCAAGTCACTTAACCCCAATTGCCTCACCAAAACAAACAAACGAAAATATAGTTGGTAACATTTAGTCTGCTGGTGTTTTAGAGCTTATCAATATGATTGCATTTACTTTACTTCTACTTAAAATGTAACTAACATTTTACTATAAAGATGACAGATATATCTGGCTTACCTCAGTAATTCTATTCTTCTTTCTTTCTTTCTTTCTTTCTTTCTTTCTTTCTTTCTTTCTTTCTTTCTTTCTTTCTTTCTTTCTCTTTTTCTTTTTCTTTTTCTTTTTTTGGTGAGACAATTGGAGTTAAGTGACTTGCCCAGGGTCACATAGCTAGTAAGTATCAAGTGTCTGAGGCCGAATTTGAACTCAGGTCCTTCTGAATACAGGGCTGGAGCTCTATCCACTGCACCACCTAGCTGCCTCATTACCTCAGTAATTCTTAAGAATAAAAGTTTGTTACATAAATTTGAAATATTCAAAACTTTGGAATTTTGGAAGCTAAGGTTGTTTAGACATTGTTGGCAAAAGTAGTGACTTCTGACATTTGTAGTTAGTCCCAGTATACAGTAAAACTTAAAAGTCAAAAACAGTTACCTATATTTTTTTAACCTCATCATCACTCAATTTTTTATTGTTGAAAAGTTGTTTTCATTGTGTCTGAGTCTTCAGGACCCTATTTGTGGTTCACTTGGCAGAGATACTGGATTGATTTGCTACTTCCTTCTCCAGCTCATTTCACAGATTAGGAAACTGAAACAAACTGAGGCAAATGTCTTGCCCAAGTTCACACAGGTAATATGTGTGTGAAACAAGAATTGATCTTAGAAAGATTAGTATATGGGGGCAGCTAGGTGGCACAGTGGATAGAACACTGGCCCTGGAGTCAGGAGTACCTGAATTCAAATCTGGCCTTAGACACTTAAACTTACTAGCTGTGTGACCCTGGGCAAGTCACTTAACCCCAATTTCCTCACTAAAAAGAAAGAAAGAAGGAAAGAAAAAGAAAGAAAGAAAGAAGGAAGGAAGGAAGGAAGGAAGGAAGGAAGGAAGGAAGGAAGGAAGGAAGGAAGGAAGGAAGGAAGGAAGGAAAGAAAGAAAGAAAGAAAGAAAGAAAGAAAGAAAGAAAGAAAGAAAGAAAGAAAGAAAGAAAGAAAGAAAGAAAGAAAGAAAGAAGAAAGATTAGTATAGGGGATGTCAAACCCAAGCATGTGAAAATGTTCCTCACTGGGATGGGTGAATGAGAATAATGTATTCCAACGGCTATGAAGGTGGCTGAGGCAGGTCCTTGTGGAGTATTTAGAGTTTGGTTAGATATTGAAGATGCCAAGATCATCTACTTCATTCCAGACCATGGCTGGTAATTTTGACTTTGATCTTGCCATTAGATTTTGATAACTCAGGAAAAGAGAGTGAAACTGACAGCTGTTAAATTCTACCTTACTAAGATCCAATTCATATGTGAATCAAGACACCACCCCATTGATGCCATTGGTCCTATTTGAAAACAGGACAGATAACAACACCTCCATAAAAATCACATGCTACACCTTATTCAGCTGTTCCCCAACTGATGGGCATTACATCAATTTCCAATTATGTGTCATCAGAAAAAAGCTACTCTAAATATTTTGTACAGATAAATATTCCCTCCTCCCCTTTGATCTCTTTGGGATACAGTCCTAGAAGTGGGACTGCTATGTTGGAGCAGTTCACAACCCCATTAATACTGCAGGAGTAAAAGCATTTATTACTTTCCTCTTCTCTCATGTTAGATCATTTGATAGGTTTGAGCTGGTACTTGAGTTTTGTTTTTTTTTATTTCTCTAATCAACAGTGATTTAGAGCTTTTTGTGTGACTGTATCTCTGATTTCTTTTTTCTTAAAATCATCCTTCATAACTTTAACTATCAATTGTAAGATGGGTATTATTTTTATATATTGTGCTCAGTTCTCAATATATTTGAGAAATAGGGCCTTCTTCAGAGAAACTTGCTATAAAAGTTTTCTCCAGTTTTCTGCTTACCTTCTAATTTTGGTAGCATTGGTTTAATTTTTGCAAAGAAAAATAACCTTCTTAATTTCATGTAATCAAAATTATTAATTTTACTTCATGTGATCCTCTCTGTCACTTCTTTGCTATTAAACTTTTCCCTTATGCATAGATCTGACAGTTTCATTTTCCATCCTCCAACAAATTATTTGAGATATCACCCCTAGGAGCAGCTAGGTGGTATAGTAGATAAAGAAATGACTAGCCCTGGATTCAGAAGGACCTGAGTTCAAATCGGCCTTGGACACTTGACACTTAGTAGCTGTGTGACCCTGGGCAAGTCACTTAACCCCCTCATTGCCCTGAAAAGAGAGAGAGAGAGACAAAGAAAGATGAGAGATAGATGAGAGAGAGGAGAGAGAGAGAGAGAGAGAGAGAGAGAGCGCACACCCTTTATGTATGTCATATACTCATTTTGCCTCTGTCTTGGTATATGGTATGATATGTTGGTCTATGCCCTAGATTCTGCCAAAGTGCCCTTCTATTTACTCAACCATTCTTGTAAAATGGTGAGTTCTTGACCCAAAAGTTTGAATCTTTGATCACTCTATGCCCTCCTTCTTCCTCAAAAGGCCTTGCCTACAACTTTACTGAAAAAGTTTGGTTCATTCACCTTGAAGACTCACTACTCTGCAATTCAATATCTCAAAAATCCTTGATATATTTGCCTTTAATTTTATTCTATATTTTTCTAGGCTCTGAATAAAACATCCATTCTCCTTACCAAGGACAACCACTCTACTTGACCCCATCCCTTCTCACTTCTTTCTGTAGCTTGCCCCTTTTAACCATTCCTGCCACCTCCTTCTCCAGCCTATAATGTCTCCCTATCACTAATTCCTTCTCTCCTTTCTTTAAATTGACTTCAGTTTTCCTATCCTTGAGAAAACTTTCACTTGAATACGTGATCCTGTCTGCCTAAGCTGTTATCTAACATCTCTCCTTCCTTTCACATTTAAACTCCTAGAAAAGGCCATTTGTACTCATTTTCTCCATGATCTCTACTCTCCATATACTCATTAAACACTAGATTATTACAGTCATTTACTAGTGCCTAACCTATTACATGGATCCACTGGTCTGTTGTGTTTTTTTTTGGGGGGGGTATCAGACACTAGATTATTATGATCATTTCTTATTGTGTTTTGTGTTACTAATCTATTCCACTGAGATTCCCACAAAAAGTTATAAGAATGTATTTCTCTATCCACTACTCTATCTCTTACCAAGTACCAGATTGTTTTGACTATGTAATATGATTTGAAACCTGGCACTACTAAGCCATAATCCTTCAGGGTTTATTGTTTGTTTGTATATGTGTGTTTAATTTCCTTAATATTCTTCATTAAAGTCCCATTTTTTCCGCTGAAAGATAATGCTGAGTTTTGATGGGTAGATGATTCTTGGTTGTAATCCCATTTCCTTTGCCCTTTGGAATATCATATTCCAAGCCCTCCTGTCCTTTAATGTAGAAGCTGGTAGATCTTGGGCTATCCTGACTGGGGCTCCACAGTACTTGAATTCTTTCTTATGGGCAGCTTGCAATATTTTCTCCTTGACCTGAGAGCTCTGGAATTTGGCTATAATATTCCTAGGAGTTTTCTTTTGGGGATCTCTTTCTAGAGGTGATCGGCAGGTTCTTTCAATTTCTATCTTAGCTTCTTCTTCTAGAATTTCAGGGCAATTTTCCCTGAGAATATCTTGGAAGATGATGTCTAAGCTCTTTCTTTGATCATGGTTTTCAGGTAGACCAATAATTTTCAAATTATCTCTCCTGGACCTATTTTCCAGGTTGGCAGTTTTTCCCAGAAGATATTTCACATTGCCCTCTATTTTTTTATTCATTTGGATTTGCTTTATTGTGTCTCGGTTTCTCATAAAGTCACTGGCTTCCATTTTTTCAATCCTAATTCTTAGGCAATCCTTTACATCAGAGAGCTTTTGTACCTCCTTTTCCATTTGACTTTTCAAGCTATTGACTTTTTTCTCATGTCTTTCCTGCATCACCCTCATTTCTCTTTCCATTTTTTCCTCTACCTCTCTGATTTTATTTTCAAAGTCCTTTTGAGCACCTCTATGGCCTGAGACCAATTCGTATTTTTCTTGGAAGCTTTAGATATAGGGGCCCTGATGTTGACATCTTCCTCTGAGGGTGCCCCTTGGTCTTCCTTGTTACTGAAGAAACTTTCTGTGGTCTTCACCTTTCTCTGTCATTTCATCTTGTCTTTCTTTTACTAGACTTTTAGGTCCTTAAAGTGGGGCACTGTTTCCAGGCTGCACTATCCCAAGCTTAAGAAGTCCCAGGTGGTATGATTTAAGGAGAATCAGGTTCTTCCCTCACCGGCCTGTTTCCTGGTCCTAGATGACCCCAGACCAACTTGCCAATCGACCAGCTTTGTTTGTTGTGGTTGTTAGCTCCTACGAGCCTGTGCCCCTCCGCCACCTGGGCCACCTCTACTCGAGCCTACCACCTAGCTCTCAGTAGGGGTGTAGAATCCAAGTTCTGCCTTAGCACCAGCATAGACCTCTGTAGTCTCTCCCCTGCCCAGGGCTCAGCCCACTCACCAGACTGAGCTTAGTTCCAGACGACACTGGTGCTTCAGCTGATTCAGAGGCTCTGGGGGTCTCCTTCTCTGGTGAGGACTTCCTGAGACTGGATCTGTGTCAGGGTGACTGTGGGGTTGGGCCCGACTTCTGTATCAGCACAACAATTGACTTCCAAGCCGTTCTTGGTTAGAAGATGATTTCAGCACATTCTTCTGTGAGTTCTGCTGCCTAATTTCCTTAATATTCTTGATGATTTGTTCTTTCAGGTGAATTTTGTTGTTTTCTAGCTCTATAAAATAATTATTTGGTAATTTGATTGTTATGACACAAAATATGTAAATTTTACTTTTTATTATGTTTCAGTCTACCTATGAGCAATTAATATTTCTCCAGGTTTTTTAGATAAGTCTTTTTTGCGTGAAAAGTGTTTTGTAGTGAGGTTAATACTACTGGATTGTCTTGGCATGTAGACTCCCAAGTACTTTATATTGTGCAATTATTTTAAATTTAATTTTTCTTTGTATTGCTTGGTTCAGGACTTTGTTGGTTATATATAGAAATGCTGATGATTCATGTGGATTTATTGTATATCCTACAAATGTAATAGAGTTATTCATTTTTTCCCTTATTTTTTAGTTGATTCTCCAGGATTCTCTAAGCATATTCTTATATGCAAAGAGTGATAGTTTTGTTCCCACACTGGTTACTTTTTATTCCTTAAATTTCTTTTTCTTCTCTTGCTGGAATTTCAAATAGAAAAAAAAAATTTAAAAATACTGTTGATAATGTTTCACCACTGATCTTATTAGGAAGGCTTCTTATTTATCCTCATTATATAATATTCTTGCACTTGGCTTCAGATAGGCACTACTTATCATTTTAAGAAAGGCTCCATAATTCCTATGCTTTTAAGTATTTTAATTAGGAATGGGTGTTGTATTTTCTCAAAAGATTTTTTTGCATATTGGGAGATGTTCATATGATTTTTATTTTGTTATTGATATAGTTAATTATAATGATAGTTTTTTCTTTTTTTGGGTGGCAGTCAATGAGGGTTAAGTGACTTTCAGGGTCATACAGCTACTAAGTTTCAAGTGTCTAAAGCCAAATTTGAACTCACATCCTCCTGAATCCAGGGCAAGTGGTTTATTCACTGTACCCCTTGATAATTTTTCTAATATTGAACCAGACCTACATCCTTCATGCAAGTTCTATCTGGTTATAATGTATGATCTTTGTGACATATTGTTGTAATATTCTTGCTAGTATTTATTTAAAATTTTTTGCATCAATATTCATTAGGGAAATTGGTCTAACATTTTTTAATTTTCTGTTTTCACCCTTACTTTTAAGCATCAGCACAATATTTGTCTCATAACAATAATTTTGTAGGACTCTTTCATTACCTATGTTTTCAAACATTTTATATAATATTGGGATTCATTTTTCCTTACATGTTTGGTATAATTCACTTTTTAAATAACATTTTATTTCTCCTCAATTTCATGTTCAAACATTTTTTAAAAGTTTTGAGTTCTACATTCTCTCTCTCCCTTCCTCCCTCTGTTCACTCCTCCCTGAGATAGCAAGCAATCTGATATAGGTTTTACATGTGCAATCATATAGAACATTTCCATATTAGTCATTTTCTAAAAGAAGACTCAAATGGAAAAAAAGGAAGTGAAAAACAACATACTTTAGTCTGTTTTCAGAAAATATCAGTTCTTTCTTTGGAGCCAGATAGCATATTTTATCATAAGTCCTTTTAAGATTGTCTTGGATCATTGTATTACTGAGAATAGTTAAGTCATGTACAGTTGATCATCATCAAATATTATTACTGTGTATAATGTTCTGTTTCTACTCATTTCACTTTGCATGAATTTATGTGTTTCCAGGTTTTACTGAAAGCATCCTATTCATGATTTTTTAATAACACAATAATATTCCATCATAATCCTATACCACAGCTTGTTCTGCTATTCCCAGATTGATAGGTATCCCATCAATTTCCAGTTCTTTGCCAACATAAAAAAGAACTGCTATAAATCTTTTTCTACAAAAAATTTTTTTCCTCTTTAAAATATTTTTTGGGTTAGAGATCTAGTTGTGATATTGCTGGGTCAAAGATTATAAGCAGTTTTTTTAGCTTTCCTGAATGGCTGGATAATTTCACAAGTCCACCAACAATGCATTAGTGTCTCTTTTTTCCCCACCCCCTCCAACATTTGTTATTTTACTTTTGTCATATTAGGTGTAAGGTTACCTCAGAGTTGTTTTAATTCTCATTTCTCTAATCAAAGGTGATTTATAGCATTTTTTCATATGATTATGGATGACTGATTTCTTTTTCTGAATATTGACAGTTTATCAATAGGGGCATGACATATTCTTATAAATTTGACTGAGTTCTCTGGTATAATTCACTTTTGATCCATCTGGTATTATGCTTATTTATGGTTTCTTCAATTTCTTCTAAAATAGAGGTATTTAAGTATTCCATTTCCTTGTTAGTTAATCTTGGCAATTTGTATTATTTGTAATTATTAATCCATTTTATTTAGATTGTCTTATTGGCATATAAGTAGGCAACATGACAATAATTAATGTAATTTTATCTTTTTTGGTGGCACATTTGCCCTTTTTATTTTTGATGCTTGTCATTTCCTCATCTTTCTTTTTCTTAAATGAAAATAATTAATGTTTTATCTACTTTATTGTCTATTCATTCAATGTTTTTTTCTTTACATTTTGTTAATTCTTTTATGATTTTCAGGATTTCCATTTGGGAATTTAGTTTAGATTTAAAAAAAAAATTCCAAACTATTTGTCTAAAATATTTATAAAAAGCTCCTTTTTTGTAGTGGCTATAAATTGGAAATGAGATGATCATCATTTGGGCAATGGCTGAAAAAGTTGTGGTATATGATTGTAATGGAATGTTACTGAGCTGTAAGAATTGTTGAATAATTATGGACAAACCTGGAAAGACTTACATGAAATGATATAGAGTGAAATGAGCAGAACAAGAAGAACATTGTACACACTAACAGCAATATCATATGATGAATGACAGCTATTCTCAGGAATAAAATGATACAAGACAATCCTAAAGAACTCCTCATAAAAATTCTATCTGCCTCCAGGGAAAGAACTGATGATATATAAATATAGACCTAAGCATACTATTTTCCATTTTCTTCTCTTTCCTTCTTCTCTTTCTTTTCTTTTCTTTCTTTCATTTTGTTACAAAAAATTACCAATATGAAAATATTTTATATGATTTAACATGTTATAACCCATATAAGATTGCTTACCATCTATGGGAGGGGATGAATTTGGGACCCAAAACTTTAAAATAAAGAACAATAAATGTTAAAAATTGTTTTTACGTGTAATTGGGGGAAATAAAATATTAATTTTTTTAAAAATGTTTTTCTAGCTTTTTTAGTTTCATGCCTAATTAATTGATCTGCTCTTTCTTTTTTATATATGCATTTAGAGATATAAAATTTCCCCTTAATACTGCTTTGGCTGCATCCTACAAATTTTATGTTGGCCCTTGTCATTATTATCTTTAATGAGATTGTTGTTTCTGTCATTTGTTCTTTAACCTATTCTTTCCTTAGCATTAGATTATTTAGTTTCTAATTGATTTATTTTTTTGAATGAAGTCAGGGTTAAGGGACTTGCCCAGGGTCACATAGTTAGTAAATGTCTGAGGCCAGAGTTGAACTCAGGGTCTCCTGACTCAAGGTCCAGTGCTCTATCCACTCTGACAACTAGTTGCCCCTAATTAATTTTTAATCTTTACTTCCATGGCCATTTATTATCATTTTATTGCATTATACTCTGAAAAGTTGAAGTTAATGTTTCTACTTTTTTGCATTAGTGTGTGAGGTTTCTATGCTATAATACATGATCAGTTTTTATGTAAGTGCCAAAAATAGCTTTTCCATTTGCCATTCAGTTTTCTCCAGGGATTAAACATATCTAACTTTTCTGAAATTCTATTCATCTTCTTAACTTCTTTCTCATTTATTTTATGGTTACATGTATCTGTCTTTAGATGGGAAAGTTGTGGTCCTCCACTCGTATGCTTTTTTTTCTTCTTTCCTCCTATAATTTTTTAAATTATGTATTTATTTTGAGCCTTCTTTTTTAAAAAACAATTTGAGTTCTAAATTCTCTCCATCCCCTCCCCTGTTCTCTGAGAAGGCAAACATTATATCAATTATACATGAAAAATCATATAAAACATATCTCCATATTATGCACATTTCCAAAAAATCCCAGAAAACAAGAAAGTGAGACAGTTTTAGAGTACATCAGTTCATCAGATGTGGACAGTATTTTTCCATCATTAGTTGATCACTATTACATTGCTCTTTGTGTGCTCCATGATCTCCCAGTTCTTCTAACTTCACTTTACATTAGTTCATAAAAGATTTGCAGTGTTTTTCTGAAGCCATCTCCCTCATCATTTATTATACCACCATAGCATTTCATCACAATAATATGCCACAACTTATTTGACCATTCCCAAATAGATGAGCATTCCCTCAATTTCTGCTTCTTAACCACTAAAAAGAGCTGTGATGTATATCTTTGTTCAAATAGCTCCTTCTTTATTTTTATCTCTTGGTAGGTAGACTTCCAAATAGTTTATATTGTCTATAGTTATTTTAAATGGGATTTCTCTATCTCTTGTTGCTAGACTTTGTTGGTAATATGTAGAAATGCTGATGATTTATATGGGGTTGATATATATCCTGCAACTTTACTAAAGTTATTATTTCAACTAGGTTTTTAATTGATTCTCTAGGATTCTCTAAGTACCAAGATATCATCAGAAAAGAGTGACAATTTTGTTTCTTCATTGCCAATTCTACTTCTTTGAATTTCTTTTTTTCATTTTATTGCTATAGCTAACATTGTACAACAAGTACATCATTGAATAATAGTGGTGCTAATAGGCATCCTTGCTTCACCACTGTTCTATTTGGGAAAGCTTCTAGTTTATCCCCATTACTGATAATACTTGCTTATGGTTTTAAATAGATAGTATATATCATTTTAAATAAAGTTCCATTTATTCCTCTCCTTTCTAGTGTTTTTAATAGGAATGGATTTTGTAGTTTTCAAAAGCTTTTTCTTCATCTGGTGAGGTAATCATATGATTTCTGTTCGTTTTGTTGTTAACATGGTCAATTATATTGATAGTTTTCCTAATATAAAACCAGCCCTGCATTCCTGCTATAGATCCTATCTGGTTAAAATCTTTATGACATTCTCTTTTTTTTTTTTTTAGTGAGGCAATTGGGGTTAAGTGACTTGCCCAAGGTCACACAGCTAGTAAGTGTTAAGTGTCTGAGTCTGGATTTGAACTCAGGTCCTCCTGACTTCAGGGCTGGTGCTCCATCCACTGTGCCAACTAGCTGCCCCCTTTGACATTCTTGCTAGTATTTTTATTTTTTTTAAATTTAATCAATATCCATTAGGGAAATCAGTTTAAAATATTCTCTCTCTGTTTTTGCTCTTTCTAGTTTAGGTATCAGTAACATATTTGTGTACTTTCCCAAATACTTTATCTAGCATTGGAATTAATTGCTCTTTAAGTAGTATAGAATTCACTTCTTTTTTTTTTTTTTTTTTGCAGGCAATGGGGGTTAAGTGACTTGCCCAGGGTCACACAGCTAGTAAGTGTCAAGTGTCTCAGTCAGGATTTGAACTCAGGTACTCCTGAATCCAGGGCCGGTGCTTTAACCACTGCGCCATCTAGCTGCCCCCCTAGAATTCACTTCTAAACCCATTTGATCCTGGAGATTTATTCTTTTTTTTTTTTTTTTTTTTTTAGTGAGGCAATTGGGGTTAAGTGACTTGCCCAGGGTCACACAGCTAGTAAGTGTGTGTTAAGTGTCTGAAGCTGGATTTGAACTCAGATACTCCTGACTCCAGGGCTAGTGCTCTATCCACTGCACCACCTAGCTGCCCCAAGATTTATTCTTAATAAGTTCATTGAAAGTTTGTTCAATTTCTTTTTCTAAGGTAGTGTTATTTAGGTGTTCTAGTTCTATTTCTGTTAATCTGGATGATAAGTATTTTGTAAATATTTATTTATTTCACTTATATTGTTAGATTTATTCTCAAATAGCCTTACAAAATGTCTCCTAATCATTGCTGTAATTACATCTTCATTGATGGTACATTCACCCTTTTCTTTTTTGATACCGGTAATGTGGTTTTCTTCTTTCTTTTTTAAATCAAATCAACCACTTATTTATTTATTTATCTATCTATCTATCTATCTATCTACCTATCTATCTATCTATCTATCTATTTATTTAGCAGGGCAATGGGCGTTAAGTGACTTGCCCAGGGTCACACAGCTAGTAAGTGTCAAGTGTCTGAGGTCAGATTTGAACTCAGGTACACCTGAATACAGGGCCAGTGCTTTATCCACTGCGCCACCTAGCTGCCCCCAACCACTTATTTATTGTGTTGATTTTTCCCCATAAAAGCAGCACCATGTTTTATTTATTAGTTCAACAGTTTTCTTACTTTCAATTTTATGAATCTCTCTTTTGATTTTCAGGATTTCCAATTTGCAATTTAACAGGGTTTTAATTTTTCCTTTTCCAGCTTTTTTAGTTGTATGCCCAATTTATTGATCTGTTTTTTCTATATTTTTATTGATGGTTCCTTGTTATTTTTAATCAATATGTTAATCCCCTTTTTCTTAGTGGACAAACTGTGAAAGTTTATTTTTATCCTTTATTCTATCTAGAGCTTAAGGATATTTACTTAAAAATTCCAATTTTACTATGGCAGTTTGTGGAGTTTTTTTTTTTCCCCTAATTATTTTCCACTGACCAAATGCCACTGCAGTTCTGTGTTATTTTGACATAGGATTTTTGTTTTGGAAAAGTTTTCACTTTTAGAACAATATTTTTAGGACATGATTTAGCAAAAAGGACAAGTTCTCATTGCCCTTATGGTTGATGTTGAAACATTTCTAATTTCTTTTTAAGTTTAGTTTGTTCTTCAAGAAAAAAAATAAAACTTCTCATAAGCAATGATATATGCTAGAAATATGGCAAAAACTACCTGAGGTTGTTAAGCCAAATGAATGAAGGGAACTCTGAAAGTTATGCATGGGGCCTATGATAGTATTCGGTTTGCCTTTTCATTTACCTTCAACCTAACCTGAAAAAAGCAACACCTTGTTCTTCCTAAATATCGTTTCATGCTGATCTAGAGTGAGACTCTTTCAGACCTGGTTCATTGGGTAGCGATGTAATTCACAAGCCTTTCATAATATTAATAATTTAAGTAGCCAGACATGGTGGTGTATACTCATGGTCCCTGTGGCTTATGAATGTCTTGATTTGGGAGTTTTGAGTTCCAGTATGGCCAGCACCAAGAAGTCTTGTGCACTAAAGCCCATCACCACTATAGTGAGACCCCAGAATGACACCAGGTACTATTCTGCCTAAGGAGGTATAAAAAGACCCAGGTTAGAAGCAGAGCAGTTCCAAGCTTCCATGCTCATCAGCAGTGGAAGTGGGGGTATGTGTAGTCAATGTACTTCCAAATAATATCACCCTGGCTCAAAAAAGAAAAGAAAAAGAACTCCCAAGCAACCAAGGTAGGAGTGTAGGATGTTTCTCAACAAGAAGGATTACAAAGTAGGGAGGATCTGAATGCTAGCCTATAGACGTACTCACTGTTCTACAAACTTACTGTGACTATACAGCTACCATTCTATCTTTATAAATTCATGCCCTTGTCGGGGCAGCTAGGTGGCGCAGTGGATAGAGCACCGGCCCTGGAGTCAGGAGTACCTGAGTTCAAATCCGGCCTCAGACACTTAACACTTACTAGCTGTGTGACCCTGGGCAAGTCACTTAACCCCAATTGCCTCACTAAAAAAAAAAACAAAAAAAACAAAAACAAATAAATTCATGTCCTGGTCTCTGAAAATCAGTGGTAACTTTTTTCCAATGCAAGTCCAGTTGAAGTAAACTGAATTTTCTTTAATAGGATAAATTCACCGACTAATTACCTAAAACTATAAAAAAAGCTTTTAAAACCTCAAAAATAACTAGAACTTTCTCCATATCCCTTCTCCCCAAGTTTTAACATGTAATATTATAGCATACACACACACATACACACACACACACACACACACACATAGAGGATAAAATATGTTCCTTGCTATGAGAAACATGCCACATTTTATTTTTAAATTTGTATAACCTGATTTTGATTTTTATATACATTCATGAATCCTATTTATTTCCCCTAGGTCTTTAATGCCCAAAATGGGAAAGTTAGAACAACTTTAGATTGGAATCATACCAGAAATCATACTAGAAAGCATTTGGCTTTTGCTTAACTTAAATAAAGTCCCCAAACATCATAATACAATCTGATGTTACTCTGGAAGTGAAAAATTTTAATGAGGCCCCTAAATTTACCTTAACATTTTGTCAAGTAGTCTTGTATATGTGATCAAATTTGTTTTTTTAAAGAATTAATCATTTTATTTATAGAACAATTTTGTATAACTTTGCAAATAATGTATTTTCCATTATACTTATGTACAGCATAATTATAGGCTAGTAAGATTTGATTTATTTTATTGTTTTTAATCATGGCTTACTTACATCAAGGATAGCAGTGTTTTTTTCTTCCTGAAAAAAACTTAGAATTAAATTTATTTCTCTATAATATTATAGAGTACTATTATACAATATTCTTCACCCATGTGTACTTAAATATCTACTGACTGATTACTAATAGGAAAGGCTAGATAAGAAAGAATATATGTGACACTGTGAGTATAAAGAGAGCAAAGCATGATTACAAAGCCAGCTCCCATTTTTCCAGGGATGCCAGAGCTGATGAAATAACAGAACTAGTAATGAATTAGTCTCTAATAAAGTTTGTCTTACAGATCTTTTGATATTGGCTATAACATGCCTTGAAAATGTGTACCACAGAATTTTTTTGACTCTGTGTGTGTATATTTGAGGGAGAATCAGGGGAAGGAGAAGAAAACACACACACACACACACACACACACACACAGTTACCAGAAGAGGGAGAGGGAAAAGGAATGCTTAAAGCAAAACTTAGAAAAAAAAACTTTCCAAGGACATGTCTAAGGGTAACACCAACCCTTCTCTTACCTCCTGGAGCTGTGTATCCAGAAATTGGTTGAATTAGATACCAAACAGGAATAATTCTGAGTAAAGAAGGGTAGAATATTTGAGATAAGGAATAAAAAGTAGCCCTTCCGTCTTCAATATCCATTGTCTTTCTTTCAGTTGATGTCATACCTCAATATTAGGGTCCTAGTCAGCTACATAGCATCACCTTCACTGATTCCTATTCTCCACTCTCCTGCAATGTAAAATAGAATTTGACCTCTAAATCTCTCTTCAAGGCACTCCCAAACCTCTCTTTCCATGGTCTTGTGATTTCCCTTTCCTCAAAGAACCCTGCATTCCCCCAAGTTTCCTTTTCCCAATCCCCTAAGAATGAATTTACTCTCCCAGAAATCTATAAAAATCAAGTACAAATGGGAACTCCTAGGAGTCTTTTAACATCAGTCCTCAATTTTCACCAGTATCAACAGAAGTATTACAAGATAAATCATGGTTTCTAGCAAAATAAGCCCAAGATGGACTTGAAAATATCTGATGTTGAAAAAGGACATCTTTCCATCCAATCAGAAAAGCTTTTGCCGTTGAATTCATTTTGGGCATTTAACTTTTCATTTTGGGCATTTAACTTTCTAGAATCTTCTCACTTTTCAGTGGGCTGTTGTGACTGATTATGCTTTCAGCCAGATATAGCAACACAAAATATTCAGGTTTTCAACCACTTATCAGTTTTGCATTGTAGACAGTGGCACCCATCCATTACATTCAGCTCATATTGATTGGAGGTTTTCATATTTTTGTTGTTAATTCAGATGCCTATCACTGGTAAAAAAAAAAAGTGTCTTTTTTTTATAAAATGAAGACATAGCTTGTCTGGAAATTTGCAAAGTAATTGTTTATCATTGATAATGAGGTCATTAAATTCAACTCTTTTTGCATAAAAATAAGTATTGGCAATTTAAATGAGTGTTTCTACCAAGTAGCAGTATACTTACTTATAACCATATCAGAATGTGGCCTGGATTTTGAAGAGTGAATAATCAAAACTTGAATTACTCGAGAAATAAACTTTTCTGTTGTGCCTTTTGCATATTTGTGAATTCTTGCTGTTTTACAATATTCTGAGTCTATGACTGCTTATGCAAATTTCCATTATGTGAAAAGTATTACTGTTTGGTTTTTTCAGCACACTTGTATCCTCCAAATTTGTTTAATTTATATGAGTACCTTTCTCTGATCATCTAATTGTTAAAAATGCAAAATACCCTCCAGTACAATGACTAACACAGGGAGCTATAAACTGCATTGTGAACTTCGACAAGTGCCTTGATGGTTCTGGCTTCAATTTTCTTATCTATAAAATGAGAGGGTTAAATCAGATCAGAGGTTCATAACTTGATTTTTTTTTTTGGTGAGGCAATTGGGGTTAAGTGACTTGCCCAGGGTCACACAGCTAGTAAGTGTCAAGTGTCTGACTCAGGTCTTCCTGACTCCAGGACAGGTGCTCTATTCACTGTGCCACCTAGCTGCTCCCATAACCTGATTTTTAAAAATATATTTTGAGAACTATGTCAATATGATTTGTTTCATTTGAAATCATATATTTTATATATTTAAAGACATCCTGGAAAAGGCTATATAAGATTCACCTGATTGATAAATGGTCTTATAACAAAAAATGTAAAGAATTCCTGGACTATGTGATGTTTAATGTCATTTCCAGGATCAAACCACCAAATCCTATAGATTTGAGTTACTGTGGCTAATTCTGGTCTGGCAAAATGAACCAACAGTGTGGGATTTAATGATAGAGCTCAAAGTGTTGCCTGACATAGTCTATAATTTCTTTCCTCCATAGCCCAAGCTTTCTTAAATACCCCATAAGTAGCCACCTCAAGAGGTCTATTCATAATTTTTTTTTTTGGTGAGGCAATTGGGGTTAAGTGACTTGCCCAGCACCACACAGCTAGTAAGTGTCAAGTGTCTGAGGCTGGATTTGAACTCACGTCCTCCTGACTCCAGAGCCAGTGCTTTATCCACTGTGCCATTTAGCTGCCCCTATTCATCAATGTCTTCTTAAATATCCCACCTCTGACTCCCCTGTATCCCATGATTTTATTAATCTTTTTCTTCTCCTAGTTCTCCTTCTCCTCCTCCTCATCCTTCTTCTTCTTTTCCTCCTCTATCTCCTCCTCCTCTTACTCCTCTTCCTTCTCCTCCTCCTGCTCTGTCTTCTCTTTGTCCTCTTCCTTCTCTTTCTCCTCCTTCACCCACTATCATACTTTCCCCTGTTTCTCCATGATCACTGCTTCCATCACTTGGTAATTTTCTCACATTCAACTCTGCTTTCAGATGTTTGGGGTGAATAGGTTTATATTATTAATTACTCTTATTTTCAGGTGACATTAGTATAGGAGGTGTAGATAATGTAAAAGATAATGTCAAAATTCAAATGACCCTAAAAAGCTGCTGTTCCACTCTGACTCTCCTTCCACTTCTCAATAGCCTGATTTGACATTAAAGAGTTGAAAGGGAACTTGAAGCCCATCTAACCCAATGTATATGTACCTCAAAAATCTCTTCTATATAATTCACAGTCATCCAAATCCTGCTTGAAGAACTCCAGGGAGGAAAAATTTGTTATGTCCTAAATTAACCCAATTCAATTATGGGCAATTTCTTTGTATCAAACTGACGGCAGCAACAAGTAGCAGATTTTAGATAGAGTTCCATGCATTTAGGGATGTGAGGCTAAGAACTTTGTTGTGAGGTGGCTTGGATTCTCACGTCCTTGACCTCCTTTGCCTAATTGATACCCCTAAAGAGCACCCAGAGACTTATCAAAGCCAACCCCCCAAATTTTTTTAACATTCTTCTCTATTTCTGAAATCATATTTACTTTAAGATTCCTATAATGTTCTAAAGGTGATAATTTCTGTTTTTATAGTCACTTAAAAATATTCTTATCCCTAATATGTTGCCCTGACTGATCACAACTGCTTTGTTATTCGTCTTTATTCTGAATTTTGAAGAGGAAACTGCAAGGAAAGAGCCAATAAATGACTTGTTAAATACTTGAAGAGAAGTGGAGAACTGATGCTTTCTCTGGATTTATTGAGTTGTCAAGAAAAGACTTGTCTCCAAATTGAACTGGGGGTTTGATCCACATGAAAGCTATCTTTATATGTTGTATTTTTCCTTATGTATAACTCTTCTAAGCTTCTAAGTAGCAGATTAGATAAAATTATATAACTGGACAATCTTCATGTATTGGCTATTGAGTCTTGAGTCAATAGACATGTGCTTTATTAGGTACTGGGGCAGGGGTTAGCTAGGTGGTGCAGTGGATAGAGTCCTGGTCCTGGATTCAGGAGGACCTGAGATCAAAGTCAGATTCAGATACTTGACACTTATTAGCTGTGTGACCCTGGGCAAGTCACTTAACCCTAGTAACCCCACAATAAAAAAAATTAATTAAAATAAGGTGCTGGAGTATCTAGGTGGTCCAGTGGATAGAAAGCTGGACTCGTCTTCATAAGTTCAAATCTAGCCACAGATACTTACCAGCTGTATGACCCAAGTCATTTAACCCTATTTACCTCATTTTTTTCTCATCTGTAAAATAAGCTGGAGAAGGAATGGCAAACCACTCCTGCATCTTTGCCAAGAAAATCCTAAAAGGGGTCATGACATGACTGAAACAACTGAACAAAACAGCAACAACAAAATGGATTTGTGAAAGTAGGATTTAGTGCCTTGTCTCTTTTCATTTGAAATTGTTCTCTCTATAATGAGAGACTGAATAGAGGGATTAACTAAAGGAAACTCATATCCCAAAGTCATAAATTAAAGGAGAAATTGGTAATTTGTAAATATGCTTGTATTCCAAATATTGGGCCCGACAGCACCATGTCATATGCACACATGGTGAAAGAACATGCTGTGAATGTTAATTCAGGTTTAAAAAAACCCAAAATTATGATAGGATTATTATTTTTGAAAATATATGTGGGGGGCAGAGCCAAGATGGTGGAGGAAAGGCAGTGAGCTCTCAAAACCATGACACAATAGCTCCAAAAATCATCCAAATAATGCCATAGGACAATTCCTGGAGCAGCAAAACCCACAGAAGAATGTGGGGAAATCATCTTCCAACCAAGGACAGCTTGGAAGGTCAGAAAGAGGGAGCTGCTGTGCTGAGACAGGAGTGCAGCCCAACCCCACTATCACCTTAACACAGATCCAGTCCCAGGAAGGCTTCACTAGAGAAAGAGACCCCCAGAGCCTCTGAATCAGCTAGAGTACCAGTATTGTGTGGAACTAAGCTCACAGTCTGGTGAGAGGGCTGAGCCCTTGGCAGGAGGGAGATTACAGGGGTCTCTGCTGATGCTGAAGTAGAACTTGAGTTTTTCACCGCTGCTGGGAACCAGGAGGTAGGCTTAAGTAGCAGTGTCCCAGGTTGGGGAGGGGCGCAGGCTCATCAGAGCTGGCAACCACAAGACACAAAGTTGGTTGATTAGAAGGTTGGTCTGAGGTCATCTACAGACCAGGGAAGAAGCCAGGCAAGTGAAGAATCTGATCCTTAAATCATACCATTTGGGACCTTCTGAAGCTTGGGATCATGCAGCCTGGAAACAGCACCCCATTTTAAGGAGCTAAAAGTCAAGTAAAAGAACGGCAAGATGAGCAGACAGAGAAAGGTAAGGACCATAGAAAGTTTCTTTAGTGACAAGGAAGATCAAGGTGCACCCTCAGAGGAAGATGTCAACATCAGGGCCACTATATCTGAAGCTTCCAAGGAAAATATTAATTGGTGTCAGGTCATAGAGGCTCTCAAAAAGGACTTTAAAGATAAAGTTAGAGAGGTGGAGGAAAAATGGAAAGAGAAATGAGGGCAATACAGGAAAGACATGAGAAAAAGTCAACAACTTGCAAAGCCAAATTGGCCAAATGCAAAAGGAGGTACAAAAGCTCTCTGATGAAAATATTTGCCTAAGAATTAGGATTGAACAAATGGAAGTTAGTCACTTTGTGAGAAACCAAGACACAATAAAGCAAATCTAAATGAATAAAAAATAGAGGGCAATGTGAAATATCTTTTAGGAAAAACTGCTGACCTAGAAAATAGGTCCAGGAGAGATAATTTGAAAATTATTGGTCTACCTGAAAACCATGATCAAGGAAAGAGCTTAGAGATCATCTTCCAAGAAATTGTAAGGGAAAATTGCCCTCATATTCTAGAAGCAAAAGATAAAATAGAAATCGAAAGAATCTACTGATCACCTCCTGAAAGAGATCCCCAAAGGAAAATTCCTAGGAACATTATAGCCAAATTCCACAGCTCTCAGATCAAGGAGAAAATATTGAAAGCTGCCAAAAAGAAAGAATTCAAGTACCATGGAGCCCCATTCAGGATAACCCAAGATCTAGCAGCTTCTATTTTAAAGGACTGGAGGGCATGGAATATGATATTCCAGAGGACAAAGTAATTGGGATTACCAACAAGAATCACATATCCAGCAAAACTGCGTATAAACTTTCAGAGTAAAAAATGGGACTTCAATGAAGAAGAGGACTTTCAGGTTTTCGTGATGAAAAGATCTGGACTGAATGGAAAATTTGACTTTCAAATACAAGACCCTAGAGAACTATAAAAAATTGGAGTTGGAGGACATATGTGGGGTCATGCAATAGGTGACTCTATTGTGTCTAAGGCTGGGTTTTGGCTGTGATCTCCCTAGGTCCAGGGTGGATGCTTTGTCCACTGTGTCACCTAGCTGTGCCCCAGTTTCAGACTTCAAATCACTTATTTTCTATATAAGAGAAAACATGTGCATTTAAATATAAACATTATAAGAAATAAAAAACCAAGTTAATTTAGGGAGTGGGGCAAGTAAAGACTGGGGGAATTCAAGAAATGCTTCTTGGGGCAGCTAGGTGGTGCAGTGGATAGAGCACTAGCCCTGGATTCAGGAGGACTTGAGCTCAAATCCGGCCTCAGACACTTTAGACACTTACTAGCTGTGTGACCCTGGGCAAGTCACTTAACCCCAATTGCCTCACCACCCCCCTTCCCCCAAAAAAATCACATCAAAAAAAAAGAAATACCACTTGTAGGAATTGACATTTTAATGGAACTTTACTAAAAACTAGTTGTCCTAAGAGGCAAAGTTAGAGAGGAAGTGAATTCCAGGCATGTAGGAAAGTCTGTTCAGAGGCATACAGATGATAGATTCTGTACCATGTGTGAGAAACGGCAATATGGCCAGTTTGGCTGAAACTTACATTTCTTCTAGTTCAGTGAATAAAGGGTAATAATGTATAATTAAACTAGAAAGATTAGAAAGCAGTTTGGGGCCAAGATGTGAAGGGATTTATTGCCAAGCAAGAGTTTGTATTTAGCCCTTGAGGTAATGGGAATCCACTGGTGTTTATTTAGCAGGAGAGTGACATACTCAGTCCTCTACTTCAGGAAGATTTCTGTGCAGTTGTGTGGAGTTTGGATTGGACTGGAAAAATAGTTGAGGCAGGGACACCAATCAGGACACTACTTCAATATTAAAAGTGAGAGATAATGAGGGCCTGAATTAAGGTGGCAGTCGTGTCTGTAGAAAGAAAGGAATGGATATGAGAGATATCATGGTGGTAGAATAGACATGATGTGGTAACTGATTAGATACTTGAAGATTAGGGAAAGTTAGGAGTCAAGGATGACTGCAAGGTTCCAAAACTGGAATACTACAGAGTTGGTGGTGTGGACCCAGTTAGTGATTCTGCAGGACTTCCTTCAGTGTGTACAGCATCACTGACCATATTCCAGCAAACCCTTTGCTATTAGCCTCCCTGATACACAATTTGCTCATCTGTAAAACAATAGCAGGATAATTATGCTACCTATTTCACAGAGTTGTTGTAAAGGTCAAACTATATGATGGATACAAGGCTTTTTGTAATCAAAAAAGTGATTAAGAAATGTAAGATATAATTGTTAGTAAGGAATTATGGCAATAAAGTCTTCTGGAATGTTGCAAAGAGCATTGCTGCATTGGTTGGAAGACTAAACCAAATAACTTTTTTGGTCTTTTCCACCTATAAGACTGTGCTAGCACATGAATGAAAATGATGATAAATATACAACTTAATCTATTTTTCTAATGCAATAAACTGAGAGAGCTTTGGCTCAAGAAATATTCACTTTTGCTCTTCCAAGGCTAGCTGGAGTTGTTCATTTAAGTCAGACAGTTTGGCCCTATGATCCCAGTGTCCAATTTGCATGGTTGGTTGAGAATGAACTGACTGAATTGCTCCCTACACAAAATCAGGATGATGTAGAACAGATGGTTAGGCTAAGGGTATGGAGCATGCAACTCCTGTGAATTATATCCAGCCCAAATACCAAACCCATCCTGGGTGAAATTCAAGGTGTTGACTTGGATATTTTCCCCATTTGTAACAGTTTCATCCAGAACAACTGTGATCTTGGCATCTTTTTGCTCAAGAGTTGCCCAGGACCAGAATAACAGTTTCCTACACTAGAACCGAAGATTATTACAACCTTAACAACTTTTAAATACTTCTCACAATGCTCAGACCCTAGATTCAGCCTTATACTGTAAATGTCAAAACATTCTCATTAGACAATCCATAATCAATAAATGTTTATTAAGCACCTTTTGTGAACCAGGTACTGTTCTAATTGCTCATGGATACAGAAAGAGGAAAAAGACAATCCCTGCTTCAAGGAGCTCATTATTTAGTAATTACAATCTTGACCCATAGTTATCAGCTTTATGTTCTGGTTATCTATTGGTTTGGGTCCAGAATTAGTTTAATACAAATTCTAATCATCAGCTCAAAAATCCATGGAGCCATAAGATAGAAGTAGACCTTTAATTATTTGCAATTAAAATTCATATATTGAATGTAGCTGTAGGTTTGCAATATTCCTGTCTATATTGGGACACATTAATACCATACTGCTCATATTCCATATGATTAAGCATTGAGTGGGGCAGCACAAGAGGTGGAATACCAGTGCCCTTCACTTTCTCTCCCCTCCCCCCCCCAAAAAAGAACATCATGAGTATCAGGCTGAGTATTTGAAATACTGCCAGGAGACGTCTCCTTAAAAAGCTCTACTGGCTTAAATCCAGGTCTATCTTTCAGCTGGTGGTAAGACATGACTTCGTAATGATGCTGCATTTAATTGTAATATCACTGCAGTGCTTGTGAACCCACAGCCCAGTGGTGTACTGCCAGTGTAGGCAAAGGCTGGGATATTGGCTGGCTTTCTTCCAGTAGGAAGATTCTTAAATCTGAAGTGGTCCTACTGGAAGAACCCAGCAGTAAAAGTATCTAATTTTCTCTTTGCTCCTTCTCATGGTATTTAGGACTGTGTTCAATAACAACAGTACTTGAAAACACTGGGGCAGATGTGAGGGAGGTCTAGCTATGACATCTGTCATTGAATTGATTGCTGGGGTTGATTTGCCTGAATTGCTGGCTCAGTGGTTGTCCTTTTTCTTCTTTGCTCCATATATTTCTTTCCCAAAGCTGTATGCTCTATTTGAATGAGATATCAATAAATATTTCAAAAGATTAGTGTGAATACTACCTCGATTAATACCAATAACCACTAATTACCATTAGTAACTAGAAAGGAAATCAGAAGTCATCTGATCCATGCCCCTCATTTTACAAAAGAAGAAACTGAGGCCTGGTGTTGATAAATCACTTTCCCCAATATTACATAGTAACAGAACAAGGATTCAAATTCAGTTCTTATCACCCCAATTTCAGTATTCTTTCCAATGCTTTCTGTGAATTACTTTATCCTCTAATCTCCCCATCCAAATTATTGCCCGTAGAAGCTCATGCTTCTAAACTTTTCTTTTGTTTCTTTTTTTAAAAAATTTTATTCTTGCAAATATTCAAACAAGAACTTTGAAGGCTGAAGTGCAGAAAAAAAATTTATTCTTTTCATTCTGAACTTACCAAATAGTAACCCAAATATTCAACATTTCCTTGTATAGAATACAAAGTGGGGGAAATAGTATTGTATATGAACCTGCAAATCTCTGTTATCTACAGTTTGCTTTAAAGTATATAATAAATGCAACTTGTTATTTTAACAGCTTTCCTGCTTATCCCCATTTTCTTCTGAATTTTGTTCTGTTCTTTTCTGTATTATGATTCTAAACTTAATTAGGCTAATGGTCTCATAACAAATAGGCTATTGTCAAGGTTATTCTCTAAACCTTTACAATTTCACAGTAGCATCCAGAATTTGTGTTCCATTGGCATAACCTTCAAGTCTGCATAGCTTCTGTAGAGGATGTACAAATGGAGTCCTTCAGTTGAGTTAGCTTTTTACTGAGCATTTATGTGCCTTACATGAACCTAAAACAACTCAATTCCTCTGCAAAACTGCCTTGGCCTTTGTGATCGCTAACCATCTGGGTGGCCCCTCAACTCTCATCTGCAAGTCACCCATCTTTTTTTTTTTTTTTTTGCGGGGCAATGGGGGTTAAGTGACTTGCCCAGGGTCACACAGCTAGTAAGTGTCAAGTGTCCGAGGCCGGATTTGAACTCAGGTACTCCTGACTCCAGGGCCGGTGCTTAATCCACTGCACCACCTAGCTGCCCCCCCCATCTTTAATCATAACAAATTAATTGTGGCATCTTATTTCAGATTCAATTTGTATTGGATATATTGAATATACTGAAATGTAGCTTGATAAAAAACAAGTGTGTACATATATATATATTCACACACATTTATTCATTCATTTATACATTTATTAATTCATCTATCTATTTGTTTGGTTTTGTTTGTTTATTTGTCTATTTGCTTGAGCTTTTATTTTATCAGTTAATGAACAACGGAAAAATCATTTATCCACTTTGATGGATTTTTCATTTGCAAAATGGGAATAATAGTACCTATCCCATGGGGTTATTGTTAGAGTCAAATAAAATAAATTTATGTAATATTCTTTGTACACTTTAAAATACTGGATAAATGTCAGCTTTTATCATTCTATGGCCATTGTCTGTCAGCCAGTTTTCAGTACAAACCAGAGAGGATGTTTTTCAGCTTAAGTTTTTCACCTCTAGGACTTGGACCATAACGTCTTGATCTCTTCTTATTGGTAGGTGTTTCATGCCTTACACTATAAAATAAACTATATCCATATTTCCCCTTAATTTCGTAGTCATGTTTTTAATTATCCAAATACTTCATAACATCTCCTGCCTCAACCCTTTTCCAATTCTGGAACTATAATCAAATTAATATTGCCTTTGCTAATAAAAATAAAGTATGTAAAAACCTACTCCCTTATGTCTCCATTGCCCATCTCTGACTTTCCAAAGCAAAATAACCCTCCCTGGTCAGCATTCCTCTATGTGTCATCTTCTCCATTAGAATGGATACTCTTTGAATGCAAGGTCTTTCTGATGAATAAATGTATTTAGTTGATTTTTAACATCATCTCATTCTTATCTCTTTTCCTGCATGGGAGTTCAGATGGAAATGGTTTGAGGTAAGGCTCTCCCTATTATTTTTTTCAATTAGTTCTATAGACTAAAGTAAACATGGATAACACAACTTATTTTAAGTGAATAAAAATAGTAAGATGTTATTAGTAGTATTAGAAATATAAGTAAAACTGGGGCTGCTAGGTGGCACAGTAGATAAAGCACTGGTCCTGGATTCAGGAGGACCTGAGTTCAAATCTGCCCTCAGACACTTGACACTTACTAGCTGTGTGACCCTGGGCAAGTCACTTAATCCTCATTGCCTTGCAAAAAAAAGAAATGTAAGTAATACTATTAAGTACTTATTAAGTGCTTACTATGTGCCAGGAATTATTCTAGGGACTTGGGAAACAAAAAGAAAAAGAAAAACTCCCTATTCTCAAGAAGCTTTCATTCTAATAAGGAACACAATAAATACATATATACCAAATTTTGTCTATTTCTATTTGCACATATCATTTAACTACCTCTTGGACCCTGCAAGGACCTCTCTCTTTAGATATGCAAGGCTTGACTGCCTGAAGTTTCCACTTCAGCACCTTTCCCGAGAATTTCTCTAACCACTTTCCTTATTATTAAAGATCACATTCCCTCAAAGCATATATAAGAACTCAGTAGCTTGGAGAAAAGCAACACGATTAAACTAATTTCCAGAAATGTGTGAATTAAGTTCTCAAGATATGTGCATTTTTAAAAGAAAATGTATCTTAAGGCTAGTGAGTGTTTGGTAGAATTTCAAGAACCATAGAGAAATATAGTTTGAAATCAAGGAATTCTGAATCAAAGCATTTTCCAAATCGTCAGTTCATGAGAGATCCCATAACAGTCAGAAACATGGTACCAGTATAGTGTTTATATATCTTCTTTTATACTTCACCAGCAGGTGTTTTTTGATACACAGCAATTGATGACTGTCACCTACAAAAGCATGGGTAAAAAAGCATGGAAAAGGAAGTAATCTATCTACTGGCAGAGTCCCACACTGATGAAATCATGGGCTCTTAAGGATGAAGTAAATGGTACAGTATCAAGATACAATAGAAACATTCCTTGAACATGTTCAGTTAACACCAAGTACTTGGGATTTTTCCGTATTTAATTTTCCTAGAAAAATGCATTCTTTATGATGAAGCATAAGTTTCTAGAATTTTCAAGCTTAGAAATAATTTTTCAATATTTTTTCAATTTATCAGGGTTTGTTAAGAGATTTTCAGGACAGGCAATTCAAATACCATAGTTTATTAAGTATCAGCATGTCACATTTCTATTTGCACAATACATGTCTTCATGCTTTAATTAGCATGCCATTTTGTTAATGATTCCATACAAAACAAGAAGAAAAAACACTGTTACTTTAAATACCTATTCACTATGCAAGGAAGAAATGAGTCCTTTTCCTCATTGTATTCAGTTATTTCAACACAATGGCTTCTCTAAGTGCTATACTACACATTAGACTTGGTTTTTGTATGTCTTTTCTCATAACCACTTAGACTGTTGGAAGAGAATTGTCCCCTGGGAGATTTCCACCAAGAAAGTGGAATCACAGAATGGAAGGCATAGCTTCCTCACATACCCCTAAAAAACCACAAGGGAAACACTGAAGGGAAACAAAATATATTTCCAAAAATATTTATCTTAATACTTTAAAAAATTTGGTATTCTCAATCATCCCTATAGTTCTCTCTCCATGCCTTTTCATTGTCTGTGATATGATTCCCTATATAATCCCATGAATTCTCCAAAGAAGATTTACCTAGTGTTTAGGAAGCTGTCTTCTCAGAAAAAAACAAATGGGGAAAATTATAAAGAATATAAAATTAACTAACAGCATTCTTACTATATATAAACAACAGAATTTCAGATAATATAAAAAAGTGGGATGTGGGCTCAAAATGACATTAGTGGGGACAGCTAGGTGGCGCAGTGAATAAAGCATCAGCCTTGGATTCATGAGGGCCTGAGTTCAAATCCAACCTCAGACACTTGACACTTACTAGCTGTGTGACCCTGGGCAAGTCACTTAACCCTCATTGTCCGGGAAAAAAAAATAGCATTAGTGAATGCATTGAATCATGATATCCTAGATTTAGAGCTGGAGGGGACCTTAATGTTTGTCTAGCTCAAACTCTTCATTTTACAACTGGAAAAAGTAAAATCCAGAGACTTTACATTACTTGCCTCAGGTTTCACAGATAATAATTGTTAGAAATGGAATTTTTAATCTAGCTTTTCTGTTGTTGTTTTTCTTGTTTTGTTTTTTGTAATGAGGCATTTGGGGTTAAGTGACTTGCCCAGGGTCACACAGCTAGTAAGTATTAAGTGTCTGAGGCCAGATTTGAACTCAGGTACTCCTGACTCCAGGTCCAGAGCATTATCCAAGTTACTTGTAGAGATTCCTAGATAATTCTGCTGAAATCTGTACCTGGAATATGATAAACACTTCACAATCATTACATCATTTGATCCTCACACCAACCCTGGGAGTTAGGTAATAATCCTATCTTTACAAATTAGGAAATGGACACAGACAGAGGTAATGTCACCTAACAATTGCAGTTTATATTAAGTTCTGTTCAGGAACAAAATTTCATCAAAATAAAATTTGGATTTTTAATAACTAAGGCTAACACTTAAACACCCCCCCCAAAAAAAATCCCAAATGCTATTAGTTGGCAGCATTTCAAAATTCTAGAGCCCATTGCTATCAATCCGCTCATTTCCAAAGATTCTCAGTAGTACTCCCAGCTCCCTATATCTTTTTCTTTCTTTCCCTTTAAATTGTTCCAAAGGCCAAATCAATTCCTTTTGTGTTCATACCCAAGCTCCATTTTCTCACCTTTTTCTGAAGCTTTTTATTTTCAAACCCTAGATGAAAGATAGGAAAAGTCTCCAAGTAGTAGTCTTGCACTGGTGGTCTGAGTCCTATTTTGACTGGTTGGCTTCACCAAAAATTGTGATGGGTGAAATCGGAATTATTTGAGGAACAAAGGTTAAAGCTTCCAAGCATATTGGTTTATTAAGCAATGCATGCCAATCGCATAACAAATTATGACCAGGCTCCTCAGCTGACATTGGACCCCAAATTTAGGAGACAGGTTTGTGTGTCTTAAAAGCAAACAATTACCAAGACATAAATAAAGGTAGAAGATAAGGTAATTTGATCTCTACTTGGGAGAAAAATTAGGGACTTTTTGTTTTGGGAGGAAGATGAGTGAGTTTTGAGAGTTGGGAGTGGGGAGAGCCAGCACGTTGACTTTCCTGTATGTGAAATAGGATGTCACTCAATTCCTACTATTAGCAAAAAGGTGGAATTTATGGGAAAATGGAATATGTCTCAAAATAGAATCAGTTTTACAAGATGGAGTCAGTTTGTTTCACAAATTCTGCATTGCTGAGAGCTGTTGTCTGTAGTTTTGGCACCTACTTGAGGAACAATACTGAGAAGTAATCCAGTATGAAAGTAACTGGTCCCTGTACTCTGCTGCTTACTTTGTCTTTTGAATCAAAAGTATATATGCTTTAAGAAAGTTTTTGTTTAAAAAATAATAGAATTATAGGCAATACTTCATAGATTTTCTATACTTTTTCAGTCTTTATACATAATGATATCATTATATGAGAATGAATCCTCATGATAAGCATCTAGATGGCACTGTGGATAGAGTGCTTGCTTGGTCTAAAGTCAGGAATACAAGTTCAAATCTAGCCTCTGACCTGTTGTTTGTCCTTCATTCTCCAAGAGTAACATGACATTGTGGTGATATCATGACTTACAGTGAATTGGATTTAAGTGAGGGAGGGCTGTGCAAAGTCATCAGCCTCACTCTCTCCTCTGGAGCCATCCAGGTTCAGTGGCAAGATACATGAGTGGAGATGGCCCTGGATATTTTAAGGTAATTGGGGTTAAGTGACTTGGTCAGGGTCATACAGCTATTAACTGTCTGAAGTGATATAATGAGCCTCTGGCACTTACTAGCTACATGATCCTGGGCAAGTTATCTCTTTGTTTCCTTGACTGTAAAATGGAAATAACAGCATCTATCTTGTAGGATTATTATAAGGATCAAATTAGATATTATTTGTAAAGCACTTAGCACAGCGCCTGACACATTGTAGTGCTATATAAATGCTTATTCTCTTCCCTTCCTTCCCATCTTCCCTAAAATAATTTTGCTAATGGGACTACACCATGGAAGAGATGTCCACTATAAACATGTAGCATTCTTTTTTTGGGATACGCCTCCAAATGTACTCATACATGTTTCAGGGTCTCCTCAAATCAAGGACTTTTATGGACCTAGGAATAACCTTGTGGGGCTATAACTAGTGAACCCCACCAATGTACTTCACTGAAAAATCAATCTATAGACTTAATAAGATTTTAAAATAGAATTCACTAAGATGCCACAATAGGAAAAGTTTGTGCAAAATATTTCCTTTCGAAACCAGGCAATTACTGGATCAAAAATACATACAAGTACAAATATATAGTAGGATAAAATTCAGAGGAAAAAAGGGTAGTAAGTCACATAAGTTGAGGAAACATATAGCAGTTAGTCTATAAACCTTTTTTAAGCACTCATGATGCGCCACTTATGGTAAGTGCTGGGGAAACAAGGAAAGATAGAAACACTGATCCTTCCCTTAAGGGGTTCACGTGTTAAGGGAGGAGACACACACACACACACACACACACACACATATATATATATAAATATATATATATATATATATATATATATATATATATAAAAGATGGGAAGTAATCTCAGAAGGAAGGAACTCGAAGCTGAGGAAAGGCAAGGAAGGGTTTTACAAAACCCTCCTGCCAAAAGTGGTATTTCAGCCAACTCTTAAAGTAAGTCTGAGAACCAAATAGCTACAATTATGGAAAACCGCTATTGCAAAAGAACAGAGTTGAGAAGGGAATACATGTTTATATAGTACCTACTATGTGCCAGGCACAGTCCTAAGTAGTTTTTAACAAATGTTAACTCATTTGTTCTTCACAGCAACCTTCTAAAAGGGAGATGCTGTTGTTGCCCACATTTCACAGTTGAGGGAACCTAGGCCCAGCCTCACATGTCTAGTGAGTGTCAGAGGCCATATCTGAACTCAGGTCTTCCTGATAGCAGGCCCATCACTCTATCCACAGCACCACCTAGCTGCCTAGGGAGATGAAGTGACATGTGTGAAGAAAAACAAATAGGCCAGTGAACTGGATGAGAGTGTTTATTGAAGGGATAAAGTATAACATGGGAAAGGAAGGAATACACCATAACAGAGGAATTTATAATTGATCCTGGAGGTAATGGGGAACTAATGGATTTTATTAGTGAATGAGTTTGGTGACACGGTCAGAACCATCCTGCAGGAAAATAACTATGGCAGCTAAATGGAAGATATATTGCAGTGAGGGGAGGTATGAGGCAGGGTAACCAATTAGAAGGCTACCCCAATAATCCAGGTGAGAAGTGATGAGGGCCTGTATTAGGATGGCAGGTATTTGAATCAAGAGAAGGAATAATATGTGAAATTTGTTGTTTAGGTAGAAACTTATAACTCCTGGTGCTGGAAGACCTTTCTCAGGAGAGACAGAATCCACCGTGGTTATGATTCTCTCTTGGGTCAGCTACTTATCTGGCTTCAAAAAATGTGTGACTTTCTTGAATATGTAGCTAACACCTCTCTCCCCCCATGAGGAAGACATATTCCCTGAGGCTGCCTTTACTCTGTTGAGTTTCTCTGTATAAATGTCTGTCATCATTGTGTCATTTTCTATTGATGCAGATGCTTCCCTTGGTGTTTGCCACTGCCACTCCAGACATACTGTCACTTCTGCCTCACGGGCTTTCTGAGACCCTTCAAAACACACTATTTTACTTGGATACTCCATCCTGCAAACTGTGTTTGCCTCAGATCAGAAAAGAACACATAAAACAGGGCAGCCATGTGACCACAACCTTCATGGCCAGGAGACAGGGCCAGTTGCCTATTCCCTACCCAGTTTTCAAGAGGAAGCTCAAACAAGCCATATCTCCTTTGCTGTTGGGAAGGAAAGAGAATGAAAGAGGGACAAGTTGCCTCTTTTCTATAACTGAGTTCTGGCTCAGTAGCCAGTTAGGGAACTCTTCATCATCACACCATGCAAGCCCCTTAGTCATGCATGATGAGATGTAGGCTCCCCACCCCTTGAATTTCTGTGCAGTTAAATAGAATTAGGCAGGGAATGTGTATGTGTGCTCTGAGGAATAGCCCCTGTAGATGAGTTTTCCCATATTACACACTGATAAGATATTCTTGAATATTCTATAAATAGCTCCCAGCACCTTTTAAAAAATCTTATTGACCATCAAGGCCATCTGGGGAAGCATTCTTTCTATTTTTGTCTGACTATTTGCTCTTACCTCACAACTCTGCCCTTTAGCAGTTAATATGTGCTTGATCTTTCTGTGATTGAATGAGCCAACTGGCCATCACAAATAGCAAATCACAGCTAGAGGGTTGGATTCCTGGGACTTGATGTCTCCTAAATTTGACATGGAAATATGTGCTAAGAATACTGAACTTATTTCTACTTGGAACTTTAAAAAATCTATTCACTGCTTACATATGCAGGGAGAGTTAATTAGATAGCACTTGGCAGGGACTGAAAGTCCCATTCTTTAGATGACCCTGAGCAAATTGTTTAACATTAGACCTTGTTTTCATTTGTATGCCTGTCTTATTGATACTTAGGTGGCTTGAATAGTAAATTAAAATCTATGGTGTTTTTAGTTTTGAGAGCATCAGATGAGAGAGAATGGCTAGCAGAGCTTGCCAAATGATTGATTGAGGACAGCAGTATCAGGGGTCAAAAACTGTGGGTTCAAATCCCAGCTGGGCTGTTGAATACCAATGTATTCATGGGCAAGTCTCTCTACTTTTCTGGGCCCATTTTTCTCATCTATAAAATGAAGTGGTTGGGCAAGATGATGTCTAGTACCCCTCATAATTATAACTTTGCATAATCTTCAGTATACTTCTGAAATAAAACTATGGCAGAGCAGACAAATCTGAAGAGGATTGATTGCTTCTCCTTTATTGAACAGGTTTTCCTCAGCATGCTGGGATAAGTTCTTGTAGATATTGGCTTATTACTGAAAGCACACATTGTCCCCAAGGATATGAGATAGATGAAACAGTAAAGTTGCTGCTTCCACTGAACCTAAGAGAAGAACCAAATTCCCCTTTCACCACACAACTTCAATCAATCAGTTTCCTTATCCCTTCCTTCCATCAACAATGAGAGTTTTACCTTAGAGACAACATCAATGAAGAATTCTAATTTTCTCATCAGACATCATCAGACAGGCTTTTTTGGTTTACAAGCTTCTCCATACTTGGTAGTTGCCTAAACCTATGACTTGTAAAATTTTACCTTCTCCTTCTCCATTCCTACTTATTTAGTACAGCAATCTTTCATGATGAAAATTCTTTCTCCTCCTTCATATTTGTCAGAAAAGATGTTTGATGATGAAAAACAAACAAAATAACAACTGTGGCACTGAGAAGTATCATAGATTTAAAGGTAGAAGAGATTACATATCATCTAGTCAGCTAGGTGGTGCAGTGGTTGGAGCACCGAGCCTGTAATCAGGGAAACCTGAATTCAAGTCAGGCCTCAAATACTTACTAGCTGTTTGACCACTGGCAAGTCACTTAACCTCTTTCTGCCTTAGTATAGCATCTACCCCCCATGGTTGTTACGAAGATCAAATAAGATAACTATAAAACTCTAAGCACAGTGTGTAGCATATAGCAAACACTATTAGCTGTTTAAAATAAACTATTAGCTGTTGTTATTATTTAGTCATAGGATTATAGGTTTAGAACTGGAAGTGATGGGGGCAGCTAGGTAGCACAGTGGATAAAGCACCGGCCCTGGATTCAGGAGTACCTGAGTTCAAATCCGGCCTCAGACACTTACTAGCTGTGTGACCTTGGGCAAGTCACTTAACCCCCATTGCCCCGCAAAAAAAAAAAAAAAAAAAACCCGGAAGTGATATATCTAGTTCACAGGTATCTGACATGTGTCCAGCACTCCTGAGTGTGGCCCAAACCAGTTTAAAATGTAGTTGAGAACTAATAAAATATTTTTAAAGCAATAAATCATAGTATTGGGGCACCTAGGTGGCGCAGTGGATAAAGCACTGGCCTTGAATTCAGGAGAACCTGAGTTCAAATACAGCCTCAAACACTTGACACTAGCTGTGTGACCCTAGGCAAGTCACTTAACCCTCATTGCCCTGCAAAAAAAACCAAAACAAAACAAAAAAACCCATAGTATTACAATTTAAAACTAGGTTAATATGCAGCCCACAGAGATGTATGGATTAGTAGCTCCTGTTGCTATTTCATCTTCACATCCCTGATATAGTCCAACTCCCATATTTTACACACCAATTTTGAAGGCAATCACAAAATGATGCCAATCAATAAATGAAATGAAAAAATATTCTTGTAACAAATGTGTATGATCAACCACAGCAATGTGTTGCAATGTTCAAAAATACATCTCACTTTGCATTTCTGATTTATCACCTTTCATTTAGGAGATGGGTAGTATAGTTCACCAGTCCTCTAGAATCATGGTTGTTCAGTGCTGTGATCAAAGTGTTTATGATGTTATCATATGTAAATTGTCTTCCTGGTTGTGCTCATTTAACTTTATATCATTTTACTCGTCTTCCCAGGTATGTCTGAAATTACCCTTCCAGTATTCTTTTATGATCAAATACCATTCCATTATATTTTTATAAAACAATTTTTGCAGCCTTTTCCTAATTGATGGGTACCTTCTTAATTCCCATTTCTTTGTTATTAGAAAGAGTTGTGGTTTTTGCTTATGAGTATGTTTTCTTTTGTTTGTTTTTTGTTTTACTTTTAAAAATCTCTGCAAAGTATAGCCCTGGTAGTATTATGATTGAGTTAAACATAGGAGATTCTAGAATGGATGGAAATCAACAGTGCATTAGGATGTTTGTTTTCCTAACACTCACTCAGCATCTGTCGTTTTCCTTTTTTTAACTTTACCAATTTCCCAGTGTGAGGTGGAACCTCAGAGTTATTTTAATTCATATATCTGAGTTATTATTGACTTAAAGCATGTACCTTTTGAGAGCTTGAGTTTCTTCCTCTAAATACTATTTATACATATCCTTTTACCAATGAATGGGGAAATAATTCTTATTTTTGTAATGTTTAAATTATTGTTTCTATATTTTGGAAATGAGAGAAACTTGCTACAAGGTATTTTTCCCTAAGCAATTGTTTCCCATTTAATTTTTAACTATATATTTTTTGTTTGGGCAAAAATATTTATGTAATAAGAATGTAATTTATGTAATAAGAAATCTGAATTGTATTTCTATGAACCTCTTTATTCTTTGATAAGTTATGTATGAACTGTTTCCTCAACACCACAGTTCCAAGAAGTGATTTCTTTTTTAACCTTACAGTCTGCTTATTATATGACCTTTTATAATCTTTTTAATCTGTCATGTAGCCATATTTAGTGTAAACCTATTTTCTTCCAAACTCCTAGTTTTCACAGGTATTAGGGTTTGTTTGTTTTGTTTTGTTTTATTTTGTGAGTACTTACTCAAAAGTGTGCTTTTTGGTTTTATAAAACACTATGGGGGGAGGGGGGCAAGACAAGATGGCTTAAAAAGTCAATGGCTAGCCTGAGCTCCCCCCAAGACCACTCTAAATATCTTCATATAATGTCATAAGACATTATCTGGTGTAGCAGAACCCACAAAAGACCAGGATGAAGTACTTTTCCAGCCAAAGATGACTTAGAAGGTATGCAGAAAAGGTCTGTTGTGCCAGGATGAGTGTGGAGCACAGTCCAGCAGAGGCCTCAACATTGCAGACCCATCCCCAGGAAACCAGGAACAATCCTCAGGAGCCCCTGAATCATCCACAACAGCAACTGCTTCTGGAAATCTTAGCCCACAGGCAGTAAGGGGGTCAAACAGTTGGCCAGAAGGATATTAGCTAGCAGCAAGGCAGGACTCTGTTGTTTTGTCCATACTCAGATCCAGGTCACAGTCTTGGGTGGATTTCCCCGGCCAGGAAGAAGTACAAGCACCCCACCACAGTGGTACAGGACTCTGTTCTCCAGGGCAGAAAAGCATGCCTTTGCTTGCAGATCAGAGCATAGGCCAGGAGAGTAGTAAGCATACCTCTCCTTAAATCATACCACCTTGAAAGAACTAAAAACTTACAAATTCCTAGAAGTATTTCTGAAAATAGCTGCACAAACCCCTTCAAGCTTGAGACAGTATGCCCTCTCCCCTGGAAGCAGTGCCCCACTTTAATAAAGACTTTAAAGTTAAGAAAATAAGCAAACAGAGATAAATGATGACCATAGAAAGTTATTATGGTGACAAGGAAGATCAAAATACACCCTAAGAAGATGATAAAAAAGTCAAAGCTCCTGTATCCAGTGCTTCCAAGAAAATTATGAATTGGTATCAGGCCATAGGAAGCACTCAAAAAGGACTTTGAAAATAAAGTAAAAGAAGTAGAGGAAAAAATGGAAAGAGAAATGAGAGTGATGCAAAAAAATCATGGAAAAAAATGTCAAAAGCTTGATAAAGGAGACACACACACACAAAAAAAAATACCAAAAAAAATAACTTAAAAAACAGACTGGGCCAAATGATAAAAGAGGTACAAAAAGCCAATGAGGAAAAAAATGCCTTGAAAAGCCAAATTGGTCAAATGGTAAAGGAAATACAAAAGCTCTCTGAAGAAAATAACTCCTAAAAATTAGGATGGAAGATGACTTTGTGAAAAATCAAGTAAGAATAAAGCAAAACCAAAATAATTAACATATAAAAGGCAATGTGAAATATCTCATTTGGAAAACAAACAACATGAAAATAGATCCAGGAGAGATAATTTGAAAATTATTGGACTACCTGAAAGCCATAATCAAAAAAAAGATCCGAGACATCATGTCCCAAAATGTTGTAAGGGAAAATCGCCCTGGTATTCTAGAACCAGAAGGTAAAATAGATGTTGAAATGATCCACCAATCACCTCCTAATAGAGATCCCCAACTGAAAACTTCCAAAAATATTATAGCCAAATTCCAGAGCTTCAAGGTCAAAGAGAAAATATTGCAAGCAGCCAAAAAGAAACAATTCAATTATTGTGGAACCACAGTAAGGATAACACAAGATTTCCACATTAAAGGATGGGAGGTTTTGGAATATGATATTCTAGAGGGCAAAGGAACTTGGATTACAACCCAGAATTACCTACCCAGCAAAACTGAGTATAATCTTTCAGGGGGAAAATGGGAATTCAATGAAACTGAGGACTTTAAGACATTCTTGATGAAAAGACCTAAACTGAATGGAAAATTTGACTTTCAAATACAATAGTCAAGAGAAGCATAAAAAGGTAAACAGGAAAAAGAAATCATAAGGTATATTAAAAGATTAAACTGTTTATATCCCTACATGGGAAGATTATACTTATAACTCATCAGAACTTTTTCATTATTAGGGCAAATGGGTGGAGAAATAGGGCACAAGTATGAGTTGAATATGAAGGGATGATATATTTAAAAAAATATAAAATTAAGGGGTGAGAGAGAAAAGCACTTGGAGAAAGGGAAAGGGAGGGGTGAAATGGGGTAAAGGAAGCATGGAGAAGCTATACAGAAGAGGGGAAGATTGGAGGGGGGGTGCTGGGGAGTGAGTGAACCTGACTCATCATAATTGGCTCAAAGAAGGAATAACATACACACTCAATTGGTTATAGAAATCTATCTTGTTCTGCAGGAAAGCAGGAGGGGAAAATTATAAATATGTCGGGGGGTGATAGAAGGGAGGGCAGATTGGGGGAGGAGGAAGTGGAAGCAAAAATTTTTGAGGAGGGACAGGGTAAAAGGAGATAGAGAATAGAGTAAATGTCATTGGGATGGAATAGGATGGAGAGAAATACAGTTAGCAATAGTAACTTTGAAAATTTTTTGAAACAAGTTTGTCTGACAGGCCTCATTTATCAAACACATAGAGAACTGAGTCTAATTTATTAATATAACACCCAATCCTCAATTGAGAAATGATCAAACCACGAACAGTTTTCAGATGAAATAAAGCTATCTGTAGTCATATGAAAAAATGCTATAACTCATGATTGATTAGAAAGATGCAATTCAAAACAATTCTGGGGTACTAACTCATACCTATTACACTGGATAGTATGACAGCAGAAGAAGATGACACACATTGTAGGGAATATGGGGAAAATAAGACATTAATTTACTGTTGGTGGAGTTGAAAACTGATTCATATATTCTATAGAGCAATTTGGAACTGTAGTCAAAGGGCTATAAAACCATACATAGTCTTTGATCTAGAAATACCACTACTAGGTTGGTATCCAAAAAGAGATAATAAACAAAAAGTTAAAGGGCCTATATGTGCAAAAATACCTATGGCTACTATTTTCTGGTGCAAAGAATTTGAAATTGAGAGGATGCCCATCAATTGGGGAATGACTGATCAAATTGTGGAATGTGATATGATGGAATACTATTGTGGTATAAGAAATAATAAGCAGGATACTTTCAGAAAAACCTGGAAAGACTTACATGAGCCAATGCAAATTGAAATGAACTGTACACAAAGTAACAGCAATATTGTAAGATGATCAGTTGTGAATGACTTTGGTATTCTCAGCAATACAGTGATCCAAGACGACTCTGAAGTACTTATTATGAAAAAATGTGATCTGTCTCCAGAGAAAGAACTGGTGGTATCTGAATACAAATTGAAGCATAATTATTTTAGTTCATTTTTCTTGAGTTTTTGTCTTGTTTTCTTTCACAACCTGACTAATATGGAAATGTTTTACATGACTATACATGTATAACTTATATTGAAGACCTTTCCTTCCTAAGGGTTGGGAGGGAGGATGGAAGAGAATATGGATCACAATGTTTTAAAAATAGATGTTTAAAAGTGTTTTTATATGTAATTGGGAAAAATAAAATTCTAAATAAGCGAGAAAAAATAAAAATAAAAACAACACAAAACAAAAAAAAGAGATTCATGTATACACATATATAGTTGTATTCATAAGTAAAGCCCTTATTCTCTCTTCCCCCCAAAAGAAACCCCACTATGTCACTATGGTTGTTTATTTCTATATGTTGTATAATTAATTTGTTCTACTGATCAAACTCTTTTTTTAACCAATATCAAATTTCTGTTATGATTAATGCTTTGAACTATAGTTTGAGATTTTATACTGCTGCTTTCCTTTCCACTTTTTTTCATTATTACCCTCCAAATTCTTCTGTTTTGCAAGTTGTATTTTCTTATTCTTTTTTTTCTAGTTTTATAAAGTAATATTTTGATAGTCTTAGTTGTGTTACACTGAATAAGTTGAATTATTTTTGGTAGGATTGATTTGTCCCCAGTATTGGCTTAGCCTATTCATGAACAATGAATATTGTGAAATAATATTCAATGATTGATCGATTATTTATTTTAATCACATTCTATAAGTACATATATAGTCTAATTCTTGTAAATCATGGTAGATTAAGAAGTGTGATGAGATTCTATTCAGGCTGACAGGACAGTGGTTTCAGCCAGACTGTCTAAATTCCTGTTTAACACAGCTGCTCTGGAACTCAGCTAATAGGCTAAGTACCTCATATCTACCTACTAAAGGCAAAGCTGTAACTTATACATTATACGGACTATAGATCAACTGGAGCTGGAGCACCTCCATGCCCTGAGTGCTCAGCTATCCTGTGGAAGTTCCCTGTGCTTGACACAGGATAACTTTCTTTTTTTCTTTTTTTTCCTTTCTTTTTTTTTTCTTTTATTTACTTATTTTTTTTGCAGGGCAATGAGGGTTAAGTGACTTGCCCAGGGTCATACAACTAGTAAGTGTCCAAGTGGCCAAGTCCAGAATTGAACTCAGGTCCTCATAAATCCCGGGCCAGTGCTTTATCCAGTGCACAACCTAGCTGCCCCAGACACAGTATAACTTTCAATGATGGCAATGGAAAGTCTCAAAATACCCTAATCACTTAGCTTAATTTCAGATGTTCCTCATTTTTGTCCATAAGAATTCTTTGTAAAGTCTGTTCTGTGTGTAGGATTACTGGGGGATTAGATGACCTAATTTACAAGCAACTTGTTAAACTTGTTACTAAATCATTGTGCTCAGGAGTTTTGTGCCTCCGATTTTTCTTTTTAAGGCAATAAATTCACAGTATTTTTTCCAGTCAAGGTGGCTAGGTGGCACAGTAGATAGAGCACCATGTCTGGAGTCAGGAAAACCTGAGTTCAAATATTACTTTAGACATTTACTAGCTGTACGACTCTGGGCAAGTCACTTAACCCAGTTTGCCTTAGTTACTCATCTATAAAATGAGATGGCCAACCACTCTAATATCTCTGCCAAGAAACCCTAAATGGAGTCACAGATAGTCTGACATGACTGTAGAAGAACTTAACAGCAAAAATTTCTCCAATTATTTTTTTAGAAGTGCTTTGTAATTTTGTTCATATAGTTCCTATTTGCATCATGGTCCCTAGGCTCCCAAGAATTTTGTATATTCTGTAATTATTTTGAATAGAATTTCTTTTCTATCTCTTCTTGGGTTTTTTTGGTAACATACAGATATGCTAATTATTAATGCAGACTTCTTTTATATCCATTAATGTTGCTGAAATGTTTCAATTTTATTTTAGTTGTCTCTTTTGGCTTCTCTAATAATTAATCTGCAAAAATAGCAATGATTCAATTCCTTTTTGCCTGTGCTTATTTCTTTAATTTTTATTTCTTATCTTACTGCTTTTTGTTAGCACTTCTGACATAATATCAAATAATAGTGGTGATAATGGGCATCCTTGCTTTACCACCAATCTTATTGGAAATGCATCTAGTTTATTAATTTTGGCTTTTCATTTAAGATAGATACTATGTACCATGTTAAATCAATTAACTACCGTTTATTTTCAAAAAATAAACTAATGTTTGTTTTATTCAATAATTGAATGGTTTTTGCCTTTAATTTTGATACCTTCTTTACTTTTCAGAATATTAATTTTAATTTGATAGGATTTTTAAAAATTGGTTTTCTAAGTTCTATTTTAGTTGTATTCCTAATGTTTTCTTTCTATCTTTTATTAATGAAAGTGTTTAGAAATATAAATTTTTCTTTAAAGTCTTATTTGGCTATGAATTATCAATTCATCTATTGAATTATTTTGACCCAAATAAAGGGAAAACTCTCCTCCTGGGAGGATACATGGAGTTCAGCTGCCCCTCCTTGCTTTTTGTGAATAAATTCAAGAGGCTCAACAGTCCATGATTGTGTGGATAGATGTGGCTATAAGTAATGTGTAGTATTAGGACTGGTGTGCCCATTTTAAAACTAAACAAATGGGACTGCTAAGGAGGTCCTTTGGAAGGAGGGGAAGGCACACCTCTTTTGTTGTTGTTGGTGGTGTTTGTTTGTTTGAGGTGGTGTGTTGTATTTTTTTAATATTTGATGGGAAAGACCACAATGGAAGCAAGCATGGAGTAATGCTTCAATCAAACTTTAATAAGGCACAAAGAGTGCAGAGGCCAATAGTGTGGGGTTGAGGGATGGCATGGTGGAGGGAAGAAGGCAGCTGTGGGGAAGAGAAAAAGGAGGGAGAGTGGAACAGAGAGTCATTAACCTAACTGTTAATCCTAGTTGGGAGCATTTCGGCATCATTCACCTTTAGCAGGTAGATGAGTGCTGGGGGCAGGAGTTTGGGATCTCATGGTATTGTGAGGAGAGGGGACAGACTAACACTGATACATGCCACCTTAGATTTAGTTCATTAACATATCCACTTCAACACAAAGTTATCAGAAACAATTTAGGGTTAATCCAAAAGCATAATGCCTTATTTAAGAAATAAATATAGGCAATGTTTTGTTGTCTTACTACATGTGTCTGGAACTTATCTGAAGCTTAAAGAACAAGAGCAGTTAGTAGTACCAAGGGACCTTTACATTAAGGCTGTCTTCTCCTAATTTAGCATGTAGTCTCAGAATGTGGCCTCTGTTAATTTATCAGATGGTTGCCAGTGTCTCCTATGCTACTCTAATTTTTGAGACAGTTTGCAAATAACTATAATGCTCCTTTAATTTATGGGAGAGTTTGTAAGTGACTTCTAGGTTCCCCTTTGCAATTTTACTTCATGTTATTATCACCTTATGGAAACTATAAACTTACTATACTAACCTGGGAGGGGGTATTAATCAGAGGGACCAGAACAAGATTCAATTTTAACACAAGTTATATCCCCTAAATTTTACTTTATTGTCTCACTGTTGTCATTATGGTTGATTAAATTATTTTTCATATACACACACATATATACATACACATATACAAATAACTACATTTATAGTTGTTGTTGTTTGTCCTTCATTCTTGAAGAGGACCATGACATCAGTGTGATGTCATACCTTGCAGTGAACTGGATTTAAGTATGTAAGGTCACCAACCTCACTCTCTCCTTCAGAACCATCTAGGTCCAATGGTAAGATATATAATAATGACTAGAGATAACCCCAGGCAATTGGGTTAAGTGGCTTGCCCTGGGTCACACAGCAAGTAAATATCTGAGATGAGATTTGAACTGATGGCTAACTTCAGGTCCAGTGCTCTATCGACTGTACTAACTAGCTGCCCCATATGTGTATACATATCTGTCTGTCTATCTATCTATCTATCTATCTATCTATCTATCTATCTATCTATCTATCTATCTATCTATCTATCATCAATCTGTCTGCCTACCTATGTAGCTAGCTAGCTATACCGTTTTTCTGTGGGGCAATTAGGGTTAAGTGACTTGCCCAGGGTCACACAGCTAGTGAGTTTCAAGTGTTTGAGGCCAGATTTGAACTCAGGTCATCCTGAATCCAGGGCCAGTGCTTTCTCCACTGTGCCACTTATCTGTACCCTAGCTATGCCTTTTTTTTTACCCCCTTTCTATAATTACTCTTATCTAACTTTTTCAAAATTCCATTCTGGTTCTTACTTTCTTTCTTGTTAATATTTTAAAAGATTTGTCTGGATATCAAATGGCTACATTGAGGTATCCAACAATTATTAGTCTACTATCTATTACTACTTGTAACTAGTTTATGTTTACCTCTCTATAGATTTTATGGCATTTGATACATGTAAGCATTGATAATTGATGCATTGAGCACTGATATGTATTGTTAATGAGAACTTTAAGTGTAATATAATTTGCTTCTTTCCTTCTTATTTCTTTTAATTGGATATTTTGCAGTATTGATTTTTTTCTGAGATCAGGGTTATTATCCCTGCTTTTTTTAAAAGTTCAGATGAAAGAGAATTTTTTCAAGCTCATTATTTTAGTTCTACATAAATCTCTGTCTCAAGAGTGTTTAATATACACAGAATATTGTCAGATTCTGCTTTCCAATCCATTCTGCTTTCCTCTTCTGCTTTATGGGTGAATGCATCCCATTAAAATCCATGGTTATAAACATTAATTGTTTATTTCTTTCCATCCTATTCACTTGTACTTTTTCAAATAATTTCCTCCCCTCACACCTCTTGTATATAAAGAAAATGGTGAGCAAGAAGTAAGGTACTCAGTACTGGCAATCTCCACTTGATTCAATCTGGCTTACATTTGCCCAGCTCCTTTTTCTTTCCCTTTCCTATACCCCAAGCATAGGTTCTTACTCTTTCTTTCTTTCTTTTTATGTTTAGTCCCTCATCACAATCTGCCCACCAAAGTTAAAGTTTTGTTTTACTAATGATTCATAGTCCCAATTATACTGCCTTCTTCTCTCCCAAGTTTCCTTTCACTTCCCTGTTGTGTTGATGGTATTTTCACACAAAACACCCCTTTTTTGATCTGTGCACATTTTACCCCAGTTTGACTTGTTCACATGAAAGTGAATTTTAAGTAGTTCTAGTTTACCTTTCCCTTACTCCTTGCTTGGATGGCCTCCTATTTGTACAACCAGATTATCTGAGATAAGTTCCTTCACCCTGCTGCCCCTTTCTTCTCTGTTTATTGTTTTCAAAGCTGTTGTATTTTTCTTACAGATACTTATGACCACTGTCTGTTTCTTCCTTAGGTTCCCTCAAATGATGCCTTTCAAGAGTTTAGAATCTTCCAAACATGACTACCTCCCATCATCCCCATGCATATGATCATAGATATGCCCTTAACTTGTTTGGACAAGTGAATTGTATATTTTTTTTTCCTCAGACCACTCTACTTATCATTGCCAGTTCCTAGGACAGTGAACCCTTGGAATGAGTACTGTATTTATCTTTTCATCCCCTACTCTCCTTTCTGTTTCTGACCTCACTAAAGCCTGCTTATTTCACATTCCTAATCATCACCTTATATCTGTAGCTGCATAAATATCCCAATCTCTGACACTTTGGGGATCTACTGTTCAGAGAAGGGAATAAATCCCTCTGATGTGCAGCTGTGCCAAATAAACTGCATGTTAACCAAAAATGTTGCCTTGTCTTTGTCATGACAGTTTCAAAAGTCTTGAAGCAATCTAGTTTAGGGACATGAAAGACCTATAAGATTATGCTGATACCATACAAAGATGGTATCATACTTAGAAAACATAGCTGAACTGGCAGAAACATTGAAGTTGAGTGATAACACTGACAAATGGACTCAAGATACAAGCTCAAAGTAAAGGGTAGTCATGATGGAGTGATAGATCATTAGGAGGGAGCCACAAACAGAGGAACTCCTGGAAAACAAAAAGAGGAAGAAACAGAGGGCCCTCAAGGGCATAAATGTAGAAAGCAGACTTATCTTTCTCCATCACCATGTTGGCACTTTAGCTACAAATTGGGGAAAGTGTCCCACTGGGAAGAGGTATGTCCTTTGCCTCCCTGTGGCATGGTATGCAAATTTGTGTTTTGATATTCATTATCATGTAAATGAAATTTATCAACAGTCAATTCAACACACTTTTGCTAAGTGTTTCAAATGTCTAAGATACAGTGATAGGTCCTGAGAACAAGAACACAAACATGAAACAGTCTCAACTCTCAGGTAACCTATATTGTTGTGAAGAAGTCTATACTAATAATTTAATATAAGATATTTTGAGGAGGAGAGAGAACTGACATGGTATGGGGGGGTCAGGGAAGATTTATGGAGTAGATTATGTCTGAAATGAACAGAAAAGGCAGGTAGCATTCTAAGAGGCAGATACATGGAAGGGAACACACTCCAAACATGAAATTTTAGAATGTCAAAAAGTATAATGTGGAGAGTTTGTGGAACTGAAGGTCAGTTTGTCTGTGATACAGATTGTGTGAAAAGGGAAAATATGAAATATGGAAGGCATAGTATGGATGGTTTTAAATGTCAGACTGAAGTATTTTATTTTTCGTATAGGCAAAAGGGAAACTGAGGTCTTTGAACAATGCACTGGCATGCTTAGCCCTGTTTCTTAGGAACATTAATTTGTCATCTGTGTGGAGGATGAATTAGAGAAGGAAGAGAATGAAAGCATCATTAGGAGGCTGGAGCAGTAATCTAGGTGAAAGGTGATGAGGGTATAATAAAAGACTGTGACTTTGTGAGTGGAACGAAAGAACTGAAAATTGGAGATTTTGTTCATATTCTTAAATCATTTAGAAAGAAGAAGGGTCAAGAATAATTTGGGAATGCACTTAAAGTATATATAGGCAAAATATTGTAATGGGTAACACACTAAATTTGGGGTTAGAAGACCTATATTTGAATGCTGGCTCTGCTCTTTGTCATCCTTTTGAATTTGGATAAGCCATATCAGATAACTGTACCTCAGTTTCTTCATCTCTAAAATAAGAGGGTTGAATTAGATGCTAGATTTTTGTTCATCACTAATCCTATGATTCTATATTTAGGTGAATTTAAGCTTTCAGAACTTCGGGTGTTTATAGTAATGAAAGAGGTACTAAATAAAACTTGCTTTATACAATCTCAGTAAACTCTGCTATGAATTTCTGCAAATACATGAAATGTTGGAACTACTATTTAAGCCCTGGGCATCCCTTGAGCAGAGACTGCCAGAGATGCTGATTTAAACCAAATTGATTTAATGGTGTTATTGTCATGGCACTATCTTCCAACTATAAGTTGTTTCAGTTTTCATATTCCACCTAGAGTTTGCACTAAGGGGATTCCTGTGTTATTTTGGACATAGTTTGCAACACTGATTAGTAATATTTAATTCATACCCAGCAAGTGTTCAGAAATAAATATACAACCATAAAGTTTTATTTTGAGTTTAAATTTGAGCAAAAATACCAAATAGGACATCACTTCTGTCTTTGACTTTGAGATAAATTAGCCTGACCTGGGTATATAATTCTACTGAAGCAGCTTATATTAGTGGATTTTAGTATGGATGATATGATGATGATATTATAATCTAACATTAATATATCCCTTATTGTTTGCATATCACATTATATAAAACATCTCATCTGGTCCTCATAAAAGGCTTATCAGGTAGGTCGTCTTATTATCCCTATTTTATGAAAGAGTAAACTGAGGCAAAAAGAAGTTAAGTGACTTTCCCAGAGTCATGCAGTCAGTAAGTGTCTGAGACATGATTTAAACTCAGGCCTTCCTGACTCTGAATCTAGAGCTCTATCCAACATGCCAACAAGTTGCTATTATAATAATATTAGGATCTAAACTTCTTGAAGGCAAGGAATTTCTTTTTTTGCTCCATGATCCTCAGTTCTTAGCACAGTAACACATGGATTAGAACATAGTAGGTAATGAATAAATGGTTGTTGATTTTTGTATTCTTCCTATAGTCTTATAAATTCTGATGAGGTCTTTTAACTCAGTGAAAAATTTATTTGCTTCGACATTCTGTTGTGCATAAGCCATTATTAACTGACCATATTTAAAGTGTTGTAATAATTGTTTATAGTGATGGTTCAGAGATACTTGATGATATTAAAGTTCACAGAATAAAGAAATTAGTCAATGAAATTAGCAAGAGACCTTAAAGATCCACTAATCTTTCCTTTTAATTTTACATATGGACAGAGTGAAGTCTAGAGGGTTTATGTGAAGTCAGAACAGGGTTCACATCCAAGTTTTGATATCTTCCACTTGTGTACTTTGGACAAATCACTTGACACTCTTTGATAGGATCAAAGATTAAGAGGTAGACGGAACCATAGAAGCCATTGAATCTAAACCATTCATTTTACAGATGAAGAAACTGAAACCCAGAGAAGCAGACAAAAGTCACTCATTCATAATAACTAATAAGGTGAGATTTTAATTCAGGTCTTCTAAATTTAAGATTATGGACAAGACTAGAACAGATGGTGGTAAGATTAGTAACCAAAGCTAAGACCAGAAGAAGGTCCAAGAATCTCAGCCCTTCATTCTTTACATGCCATTTCACATGTGTTCACTTGGGGAGGAATTTATGCATACACATGTGCATACATGCATAAGCAATGTACATGTACATGCATAAACATATATTTGCATGTGTACATATATATTTGAAAGAATATTCATATTGTGTCTGATTTAATTCTGATTCTCATAAAATGTATAATTTGATTTTTCTCTGGAGAGAGAGTGTGTTAGTATACTTTTGAACTGTGAGAGAGAAGAGAATGAGTATTTACATAGTGCCTACTAGGTTCCAGGCACTGTGCTAAGCACTTTTACAATATCATCTCATTGGATTCTCACAACAATCCTGCAAACTGAGGCAAACAGAGGTTAAATGACTCACCTGGCATAAGACAGCTAGGAATTGTCTGAGTGAGGTCACATGTGAACTGAGCTCTTCTTCACTCCCTGTCCAGCCCTCTATCTGTTTCCTCTCCAGCTACTTCTTAATTAGAAAAAGTAGTGAGTCAGGGCAATGGATAAAGCACCAGCCCTGAATTCAGTAGGACCTGAGTTCAAATACGGGCTCATACACTTGAAATTTACTAGCTTTGTGACCCTAGGCATGTCACTTAACTCTCATTGCCCCAACAAAGAAAGAAAAAGAAAATAGTGAATCATGAAAGCACCAAATAATACAGCATTACCTAACCATCACATGTAATAAGTTGGGTATGTATTTGCATGCCTATTTCCACTTGCATTTTGGGCAGTACACTATGCATCAGAAATTTAGGACATGCAAGCTAACTTGCCACAATTATGTGCCTGGTATTTTTTTCTGGCCTTTTCCTGTGATAGCTTTGCTGGGTTTTTCCCAGCTTTTTCTCTTCCCACTTGACAGAGAATGTCTTTAAAAAATATTTCCTATTGCTGTTTGTCTGATAGGCCAAAAAATTAGGGAAAGATGTCTGGTTTATTATAAATAGTCCTTTAGTGTTTGTCATTCTGTTCTGTCTAGCAATTGTTTTAATAGAGAATAGGGAAGGGGACAGCTGCAGGTTCGCTCACATTCTGCTTATACTTTTTACTCATTTGCTTTTATTTTATAGGCTTTTTTGGTCACTTAAAGGAAAACCCCCATGAGGGAGCTGCATAAATGGATTAAAGAAAACTGATGAAGTCCAAAGTTAAGAGGCATTAGCAGAAATTCAATATAATTATATTTGTGTATGTATAAGTTATAGAACAGCTAAATATATCCAATTCCTTAAGTTATCAAGTCTATTGATTAGTCCATTTATTCACTAAGTGGGAGGGGGAGGGGGTTACTGAATTGAAAGCTGGAAGTCAAGACCTGGGCTCAAGTCTTACCTCTGACATATACTGCTTAAGTGATCCTTGGCAAGTCACGTCTCAGTGGCAAAGAATTATAAATTGCAAAAGTCATTAATCTGCACTGGTAAAGGGAATTTCTTTACCAGACATCTCCTTACACCAAAGAAATCATAATTCTGGATCTAAAGGAAAACGTTTTCAACATTCGTTAAGGGGTGATTTCATGCAGTGAATTGCATAAGGAGTTAATAAAGCTACAAAGACCCTGTTATTCATCGTAAAAGAAAAATCTTGCATTTGTCTGACTTCCAGCTGTATCTTCTGCTGACTATATGAGCTGATTACCTGTGGTGCTTGGCCAATAGGAAGCCCATATATCGATGGAAACTTTTTCTTACTTTTCTCTCTCTCTCTCTCTCTCTCTCTCTCTCTCTCTCTCTCTCTCTCTCTCTTTTTTTTTTTGCTACCTTGGGGGAACCTGAGTGAAAGCAGAGAAGCTGAGCACCCAATGTGACTTTTTAAATTAAAAACAAATCTCAGATTTGTCATATAAATCGAAGTCATGAAAACAAATTGGCTGCTTCACAAACCAACTGCAACTCTTTGCTTGAGTAAGGAATCATGCTGATATCCCAGGATTTATGAAAAATCTTACAAGTTAAAATGTCCAACATATTTAGAAGTTGGAAAGGAAGACAAAACTCTGATTTAGAGGTATTAATTGGAGAAGATTTTCTATACAGATTGTTTTAATCTTGCTTAATTGGGTCACTGTGCCTGAAACATGAATACAAACACAAAGAAGGTTGGGTTTTTAAGTGAAATAAAAATTCACATTTTACATAAGGAGTAACAGCACTAAAACAAAGGCACATTGCATTTTTGAGTAGAATTGCTTTTGTTTACAAAAATCACAAAGGGCATCAGCCTTCCCAGATAGAGCAGAAGACCATCATTGATGCATTCAGCTCCTTTCCCTGTAATTTGTTTTCCTTTCTTGCTGATGCTAAATCATTAGCAGTCCAAAGGCAGCAAGAAAAGTGACAAAGAAATGAAAGGTAAATTTAGTAATGTGTCTACAGATAAAGGATCGAGCAATCAATTGTAATCCTTGTTAAAGAAAACCAAGGGCTCAGGTTTCAGGATAACATAGGATATGAGCTTCAGTTCCAAAGAACAGGAAGGGAAAGTAGTTTGGAATGCCTACATTTCAATCTTGTAGAAAAAAGAAATTACCAGTAAGTCAAAATTTCATCTTTTATTTACAATAAATTTCATGTTTATCAGTGATGTGACAATGAAAGCAACCATAGCCATTAATTATCTCTATGAAGTAAAGCTAAATAACTATAGATTTAATGCACAGTATTCACTACTCCCAGTAAATTTAATCCTTTCTTTAGATTGTTTAGCTCTTTGCAGTAGAAGTGCCTTTCTTCTACTTATTTGACTTCTTAAAATTTCCATTTCAAGACATGTTTATATGTTCTATCAGCTTAAAAGGATTGAGTTTATTTAAAACAAAAAACTAAACTAAAAGATTGAGGAAAAGAGCCAATTGTTTTGACTTTCCTGAGATATTTGATGACACTTTTCCTGAATGACTATAAGGTTTTGGTTCCATGCCACAAGGATTAAAATACCTACTATGTTCCAAGCAGTGCTTAAATTTTTATTTGTGTAATAGGGGAAACTATAGTTGTTGATTTTTTTATTTTAGTGAAAAAATATAAAACATGTAAAACTTACGGATATCATATTCTTATTCAAATTTGGAGAAGCAACAGGGGATTCTGGAAGACAAGCATCACCTCTGACAAAATTTAGTTGTATGGGCCTGAGCAAGTTTCTTAAACTCTCAGTGCTATAGACATCTTTCCCTAATCCAATAAGTTAAAAATCAGTTCTCTATTGGTAGAGGGATGTTTGTTATTGGGGACTTTTCTGTACCAGAGAGATCACAGGTATAATCAAGGCATTAATGAACAGCAGTCGTTCTGGTAAGGAATCAGAGATTAAAGAAATAGGGATTTAATTAATAAGTAAACATGCAAGATACATAGCAATGAAATATTTCCTAGATAATATTTGTTGATTTGTGAGGAAGTTTTCTGTTTTAAACTACTATGTCTGTTACAAGAAAACATGCAGACAGAAAAAGAGAACGCATTAATGTTACGTGAAAGGAAGGGGGGAGAATAGTCATTTATGTAGTACCAATCATATGCTAATCCCTGTACTAAATGGTATTTTGCAAATATTATTTAATTTGATTCTGTAAGGTAGGTACTGTTATTATCCCCATTTTATACTTGGGGAAACTGAGGTAAGCAGAAGTTAACTGACTTCTTGAGAGACATACAGATTTGAACTTGGATCTTCATGAATCCACATCCAGCACTCTAACCACTGTACCACTTAGCTACAGTGACCCTTCCACAAAACTCTGACAGCCCAAATATCTATTTTGTCATGGATGAATAGGATAATAGGATTTAGGTTATACTGGTATTATGTAGCAAAGTCTAGATTTGAAACCAGGCCTATCTACCGTCTCCAGATTTAAAGCTGTTTCCAGGAGGCTAATTTTTTTTTCCTGAAATTTCTACCATGAAAGTCATTCCTTTGGATAGTGTTGTCTCCAGAAAACCACAGCTGGAGGCAACATGTTTGCTTCAATCTCCACCTCTAGCATCTATCAGCTCTTTGAGCCTAGCTAAGTCACTTAACATCTCAGAGCCCCATGAAGCTTTTGAAAAGTATGAGATCTGGATAAAGTACCCACTTCCACTTATATGGGGAGTTCCTCAGCATAAATACATTAAATCAAATTAAATCACAGGTCAGATCAAAAATCTCTAAAAAAGAAATAAAAATATCAATGGCCTAAGAATATGGAGCAGATTTTGGATATCCTGGCCTTCTCCCAACTAACTATGCTACTTTTGACAGGTTTTCACCCTATACTATACCTGTAAAATGAAGAGATTAGACTAGGTGTTCCCCAAAGTACACCTCATCACACATATCTCCAAAAGCCAATGGTTAGTTTATAGATTTATTATTTTTCTTTATAAAAATTTCTTTGTTGTTTTATTTTTCATTGTTTAAATTTGCTCTGTATGCTTAAGCTATCCCCTCAAAGAACCATGCCTTATAACAAATATTTTAAAAGAGAAAAAAACATCAACAAAACTGAGCAAAACATAATTTAATCTAGGTAGCAGGGACAACTAACCCAGGAAGTATGATCCTGAATGATTTGATTCATGGGTCCTTGAGGACAGGGGCATATAATAGGTGTTGAAGCCAAATTTACTTATTCTGTAATAATTCTCTAATGGTCAGCACTTATTCATTAGTAACTAGCAAGTATTCTAATCATCTCATAATGATATTGACATCATTATTGCCAGAATACTGTGGATTATTATACTTCTTTATGGAATCCTTATGCAATGCAAGTTAAATTATTAAGTCACAAAACTATTAAGTCACAAAATAATGGCTATTAATATCATGTATGTGTATATATGTATAATCATTGGAACAAGTGAATGATAAGAATTTTTGTGCAAGCAGAATGATGAATGTTATAAACCCACATTCCAGGGAATCCTTGCTCCTCTTTTAATTAGTATGGGAAGGACAAAGGTTTCAAGGACTTTGAATAATGGGATGAAGACAGCTGAAGGAAAGAGAATCCTAGTCATAAGGTATACTTTGGGAGAAGGCCTAGAAGTAGTGCAATGATAAGATAAGAGTGGGTCATTAATCAAATTTGTCTGATAGGAACGGAAAAGATGGACAGAAAAGCAGAAATATAAAATGGAAGTGTAGTGGCAAGATCAAAGAATTATCCAGGCTTCATGAGTTTTCATATGCTTTTCATTAATAACTGGGAAAGCTTGAACAAGACACCTAAATAATCTCTATCTTGGTGGTTGTTAATAATAATATCAATATTAGTTATAATTATAGTATATGATTTCATACAATATATTTAAATTGCCACAATTATTACAAATAGAAATAATGAGAACAACTGCAACCATAATAATGAGGTCTCACATTATTTGTTTCTACAACGGATTGTTCATTAGCTAGACATCTGAACAAAATGATAAAAAGGCTGCATAATATAACTTGGGGCCTACCACAGTTGCACCAGCCTGCTGGCAGAACAGGCAGGGTTCTGACTGGTAGTGTCAAATTAAACTCAAAACAGAGGCCATTAAACCATACATGATGATCCTTATAGGCCTCATCCTGACTTAGAAAACTAAACCAAAACCACATATTAACATTATCTATGTTCTATAGTATTTTTACTAATTTTGTTAAATATTTCCCTATTACATTTTAATATGATTCAGGAATGTTTCAGAACATATGTTCAACACGTCCGGTATAGAACATATCTGACCTATGACCAAATTATAGGAGGTAGGTCTGAATCTTGGACTCCAAACATAATGGGATATTACTGTAAGGCTCAGAAGAGTGGGGGGCAGAAGTAATGATAGCAAAAATCCTGTGGTATTTTCTGTATTATTCATTTTGACATGTAACATATGGAATGGCTTGCCTCTTTACCTAATTGATTAATTTATTTATATTTTATCTTGATTTTCCAGTTAGATAGTAAGCTCCTAAAGAACACGTACTCTTTAGGATGCTATTGCTCCCATAGCAAATGCTGCCAGAAAAAAATATTAATTTCATTAATGAATAAAGTAATTTTGACATTAATGTTAGAGTTAACTACTGATACTTGATGCAAGGGCATCAAGAAGAAGTATAATTAACTATTTAGTTAGAAAGACTAGATTTGGTAATTTCTTTAAAAGCTAATTCTTCTCCTACCATATAACATATGCATCCCTTTCTCTTCTCTAACCACCATGGTATTAACTCAAGTTCCTTATAAATTCCTACCTAGACTATTATTATAATCTGCTCATTAGTCTTTCCTCTCTGTTTATTAGATCAATAATATTCCTAATAGAAATGTCCCACAAAGTTATCCTTCTGTACAGAAATTGTCAATGGCTTTATATTGTCCCTATTGTAAAATACACATGCCTTATTTCACATTACGTGCAATATTCCAGTTACCTAGATTCCTAAATGATCCTTAAACCTGATGGGTTTTCTTCTGTTTTTGAGCATCCTCACATTCTATCCCCCATTACTGGAATGCACTGCTGCCTGTTGTTCTGATGTCCAGAATCCTTATCTCAGAATCCCAGCATTGGAAGGAATTTCAAAAGCCTTAAGTCAATCTGTATCCCATTCAATATTCCTTACTAAGTCCAGCCTTTTCTGGAAGACCTGTTTTGAAGTTAAACAAACTCAAACTTAAGACAGTTTATTCTACTTTGTGGCACATTTAATTATTAGGAAATTTTTCCATAACTATATGGAGCCAAAATCTATTTTCTTCAACTTTAATTCAGTAATTACTCCTAGTTTTAATCACCACTGCAAAGTAGAGCAATGCTGGGGCAGCTAGGTGGTGCAGTGGAAAAAGCACTGGCTCTGGATTCAGGAATACCTGAGTTCAAACCCTGCCTCAGCCACTTGATACTTACTAGCTGTGTGACCCCAGGGAAGTCACTTAACCCTCATTGCCCCCAACGAAACAAAACAAAAAACAGTAGAGCAAGGCTAAGCCTTCTCCCATCCCACAGCACTTCAAACACACAAAAATAAACATCATTCCCCCCCCCCCCAGATCTTCTCCTGGTTAAATATCCCTAGTGCCTCTCAAAGCACAGCCTGGTTGCCACTTCCTTGGTAAAGACTGTACTAGTTTTTCCCCCTTTTCACTTCCCTCTCTCCTTCCTAAGATTCTTGTCTTTTTCCCCTTAACCTCTGTATTGCTATTAACTAGAAGGATACATTTCACGTAATAAACGCTTTTTTTAAATCCATGGCCATTTTTGTTGTTGTAAAGATAGAATCATAAAACTTTAAAAATGAATAGGATCTTTGAAGTCACGTAATCAAACTCCTTGTTTTGTAGAAAAGTACGATCTCTGAAATGTTTTCTTCCAGCAATGTACATATGACATTTTAGTAGAGTCAGGCCTAGAACCCAAATCACTAGAATCCAAACCTAATCTTTGAAATGTATTAAAACTGAAGACATTGAAAAATTACCCCAGTGTCTACTAGAGACAATTATTGCATAATAACCAACTAAAATCTCATCACAAATTTAGAGGACTTTACAAATATTGATAATTCTACTTTAAATCTGGATGCATTTTACCCAACTGGTTATTATTATCCACACTAGGTACTGATAGGATATCAAGAATATTGTTGCAATTGTCATTATTGGATTATAGCTATTTGCCTAAATTTTACTACAGTGATGTAAGGGCTCAAGTCATTTCTCTATTGAATCAGTAAATTAGAGGTATGAACTATGTTTCAATAAGGTCTAGAAATTTCCACCCAGAAAAGAAATAGTCACTTCAACTAGATATTACAGGAAGTATGTTGGGATGAAGTGAAGAAACTCAGTTAAAATAAAATAGCAAGCCAATTCAGATACCAGCATCTGAGCAGGATAAGAAAAGAAGAAAGAATAATCATTCCATGAGAGGCAACCACTTGGAATCTCTGTTTCCTCCCTCTACTGCTGATCAGAAAGAAGGACCTGGTGAGTTTGTAGGGTCAGTATCCTAGCAACATTCCCAGGAGAGATATGGCTGCTTGCATTGGCAGTAGACACACTCTAAAGACACACTTTAAGACTTTTTAAGGATTCCAGCAGAAAGCTATACCATGGCTAAGGGGAACTTGACAAATTCCACATGAAAGGAAGAAAAGGACAGCCAGTAACTTCCAGGAGTAATAAATCACTATTTTTTACATGTATGCACTAAACTCGAGTCCACTTATCCCTGGATTCTGTATGTATTGATGAAGCACTATAAAACATACCTTTGTTCTCCTGGTTCTGTTCACTTCACTTTGCGTCAACTTGTATAACTCTTCCCTGTTTTTTCTGAAACCATCCACTGCATCATTTCTTACAGTATAACAGTATTCCATCACAATAACATACTAGAATTTGTTCAGTCATTGTACAATTGATGGGAATTTTCTCAATGTTTAATGTGTTTCCATCACAGAGAGCTGCTATAATTGCTTTTGTACATGGGTCCTTTTCTTTTTTCTGTGATCACTTTGGGAAACAGACCTAGCATGGTATCGATCAAAGGGTTTGCAGTTTTATAACCCTTTGGACATAGCTCCAAACTATTCTCCAAAATGGTTGAACTAGTTTGCAGCTCCACCAACAGTGCATTAGTGTCCCAATTTTTACACATTCCCTCTAGCATTTTTCATTTTTCTTTTCTGTCCTGTTAACCAATCTTATGGGTATGAAGTGACACCTCAGAGTTGTTTTAATTTGCATTTGTCTAATTGTCACACATTTGGGGATATGTTTTGTTCCAACTGTTTTCACTATACCACATTAATAAACACCCCCTTTCTAAAAGAGAATTAAGTTTGACAGATTCATTGAGTACATTAGCTAATTAACAGGGGCATGCAAACTTGTAAGGATTTATGAGCTATAGTGATAGAAAACCTTTTCTCACCCTAGTCATCAAGGTTAAACCAAGAAGTCCAAAGGGAAACCAGTCATTGTCCCCTGGAACCCCAACTTGCCAAAGGAAATGAAAGTTTATTGAGTTAGCAGAGAGGATATGCCATGATAGTATAAGAAATAGATCTTTCAGGCAACAGAACCAATAAGGAAAAGTTAGCTAAAAAGTTGTCAATAGTATATGATGTTCCTGGGTTTACAGAAAAAAAATGACATTTTAAAAATGTATAGCTCTCCCTTGGTTAGCAGACTAGATACATGTCATCGAAATTTGCATGAAATTACATTTCTTTTAAAAGAATCCTACAAAGTTATATTTTCAAATAAGAGATATATTTTTATAGGAAAACTTTTGTCCAGTTGCAAAAAAATTACCTTTAAGAATATTGAGATTATTTTCAATTCATATTTGGAGAGCCAAATAATAACAGTACTACTCAAAGTAAATTAAAGTAAAGATAGCCTCAGAGTGATTGAAATTATAAATGTCTGCCTCACATAGTTCTCATCACAGCAACAGTAATACCTAATGCTTCTGCAATTTGGATACTTAATCACAAACCCCGCAAACACTTTACCATTATAAATTGATGTGCAAGGTAATATTTTTCCCATCATTTAATTGTTCCTCTTTAAATTCATCTTTACCTAATAGTACTTGTGTAGTTTAAAATTATATTATTGGGTGGATGAGCAGCAGATAAACCTCAAGCCTGAGCTTTCTAAGTCCTTTTTTCAGCAAAGTAGGCTTCTCCCAATGTCTGCTGAAATAAAGAATTGTGGGACAATGAAAAAAACATGATGGACCATTTAGTAAAGTTGAGACATACTGACTATGAAGATCGTGATGTGGTATCCACAATCTATAAATACAGAATGTAATGTTTTTTAGATTATCTTTAGTACCATTCATGAGTCTATAAGTTGTAATTTTGTTAATTGGATTTCTTTTAAGCAAAGATATCTCTTTTACAGTTTGGAACTATATAACAACAAGAGGATACATATTGACTGCATTTTCTTTCGAGCTTTTTAAAATTTTAATTCATTTAAAATTATTTAAAAGGTATCAACAAACCATAATCATCATAAATCATGCAATGCATATTTTTGTTGTCAAATCAAAATATCACTTTGTTAAATAACAATAATTTAATAATAAAATGTCTGCAAATATATAATGCAGATAGATGTATGTGATATTAATATATGAACAACCTTTGTGCATCTTAAAATGGACTAGGTATCTAATTTAGTTCAAGAGTTTTACATGACTTGAACAACAAGTAGAAAGGTGCTGACAGTCCATATTTCTGGGTAAAGAATTTTATAGATGCCTACTTTCAAGGTACATAAAATGATTTCCCTTTAGGGAAAAATGCAAAAGTGGATTACATAAAACAAAGATGCAGAAAGAGATACACAAAGATAAAGCCTTGTCCTGCTTAACAAAAATTATTTCTAGTGAGAAAGACATTGGGACAGTCCCTTTTCTGTGTGTATAATTGTGGGTATGCTCAAGCCAATGTATTTTTATCACTTTTTAGATTTGATAGTTTTGACTTTAAAATTATGAAATAAATACCTTAACTTTTATACTGTCTTGATAGTTTCTCAGTATAAAAGAGATAATCAAAAAATCTGAGTTATAAATATCCTCAGAGGTCAACTATTCCAACTATTACCTAAGCAATATTTAGTTCTATAAACATTTCTGGAAAGTTGTCAGCGCCCAGCCATTCCTTGAAGATCTAAAAAGAAGAAAATTACTTTGGATAAATTTAATTTTCAGCAAGTTCCATCCCCATCTCTTGTAATGAAGCCAAAACTTGCACCCATGAAGCTTCTGCCCAAGTAGCCCCTTCCCTAGGATGGGGAAAGGGGAGGTACCTTAAGGCAGATTCTAACAGATTCAATACATCATTAGAGAGAAGTTAATTTAGAAGTATATTTTTCACAGCACCACTCTATATGGTAAAAAGAATAATTTTGAGTTTGAAATCATTGCTGTTTAAATCATACTCTAAAGGGAGCAATACTTACCTAGAAGCAGAGACCAGAACTGTAGTCCTACCTCTCCCACTAATTAGACTGTGTGACCTTGAGTAAGTTATTTAACCTTCCTAGCCTTTAGTTTTTTTTTCATCTGCAAAATGAAGGGGTATGGTTAAGGTCCCTCCTACTTCCATAAATCTCTGAATTTCTTTTTCTTCCAGCCTTTGGGAAAAGCATAAATATAAGCCTTAAATTTCTTTATTACCACAAATATTTGCTTGTCCTGGGAAATATGCAAAAACTTTTTTTTTCTCTCTAAGAAGACTTTTATTAGAATGAATGTAATTTGTAAATCAACATGCTTTAAAGATCGTTTGTTTCATGAAGTAGAGTGGAAAAGGGCTGAATACACCAGAACTATTATTTCTGAAGTACGATCAGAAGAGAGTTTTTCAGTGAAGGTATAATGTAATTCAGTCTGAATGAGCCCACGTTTGATTTAGGCATATATAATCCGAGAGCATACCAAAAGAATTGTGCCATCCATGTAATTAGAGAGCACAATGCAAAATCATTGCATCAATGTGGAGGACAGAGTGAACACAGGGAACTGGAAGAGATTTGCAGATACTCTGCTTTTGAGGCAGGAAGAATGTTCGTTCATTAAAGGCAGGCAGGATGCTTGCTGTGGTTCGTGTGTTTGCACCGAGATGTAGGTTCTGTTAGACTGACGTATCAGATAGTCGGAGTGGTTACCATACTGACGATGTAGCTGCTGCATAATAAATGACTGAGAGAATCATGTTAGGCATGCCCACCTAACCTAACTTGAATCATGCGAAAGGGGAGCTGTTGGAATTCAAATAGACTTTCTGGTCCCCAGCAGTCGGCAGTAATAGAATGCTTTCAGGAAGATGACAGAATCAGGGAAAAGATGCTGTTTTGCACTATCTTGATTTGTTACAGCAGCCAACTTATTGGCATGATGGAGTGACAGGAAAAGCAGCTGGCATGGAAGGTAGGATTATTAAAGCTATTACATCATTATGAATACAATTAGGAACTGACCATGACAAAGCATCTGTTAGAACGAGCATCTGTTGTTGGTTAAGGGTTTGCGGCTGAGGTCCCCAAACTCTGAAAACAATGTTGCTTTCAGAGAATAGAATTCTAAATTGCATTCTGCTGCGTTTGATTTTTGGGGGGGTGGTGGTGGTGCTTTGCCTCCCATCTTTGGTAAGCACTTCTATGATACAAATCATTGTTAAAAGATTTGGGAATAAAGTCTCTCTTCAGAGTCTGGATAGCTCTAGGTATGATAATAAAAGAAAAACAAAATCCTCAATGATTCTACCTCTAGCCAGACTCATACATCGTAGTTGCATGAGGGTGATTGATATGTTGGGCATATTCAGACAGTGAGAGAAATGAAGATGCATGTATAGAATGTTGACATAGGATGAAAAACATAAGAGTGGGTTTCTGCTTTAGAAAAGAGTTTGGCTGTCAGTCTCTTCTCATCAGTTTTTAGCTCTTGACATTTATTCAGTTGTTCTGTATTATATGAAGAAAATACATCAGTATCTCCTGCAGGGCTTTTCAAAAACTCCAGCATCTGTTTCAGCTATTGAACTGTATTCTCGGTTTGCCAAGTTGATATCTATCCAGCTGGTCTATCATTTCTCACTTGATCACTGCTCTTAATTTCCTCTGTATCAGCTTATTTATAATAGGGCTTTGAAAGCTGTTAGTGAGGAATGAAAGAAACTGCTTAATTATTTTTAAAAATTAGAGTTTCTTTTTATTTTGGGTGGAAACCTTATTGAATTTTTTTTCTTATATTGTTTCCTGAATTTCTTTTCTTAAATTCTATTTTGCCTTGCAATATTTTTACTTCTTACAAAATTTTTGTATTGAACTTAAAAATACTTTCAGACAAACAGTTCATAAACAAGGATTTTACTTGACTCTAAAAAGAAAGTTGGGGCTGGGGGGTGCATTATAATCTTCTGTATTGAATATGAACCTCATTTTCACGTATCATTCATATTAATTGCCATGATGATCAGCCAGCAAATCTATATTCTACCAAATATAATGATTTTTTTCATCACCGCTAGGGTGAAAAAAGAATCCTGAAGCAATTTTTAACAGATGATTGTTTAAAACACTTGTCAAATAATATTAGTATCAATTGTCCTAAGAAAAAGTAAAAGTCTCTTAAGAAACTAGCTACCAATTCAAAAATTTCTTAGAACTCTCTCCTACCCCTTCTAAATATTCTAAGTTCTTAGCAAAGTTAATAGCTTTCCAGCTGATCATACTAATTTGATTTTTAAATATATGCTATGTTATTCACAGATGCTATTTCTTTTTTATAAAATGTTAATGTCTCCATCATTTTGCCAAATAACACTTCAGTCTGTTATATAACTTTTTCCTCCTGAATGTTAGTCCATGTATTTCAATTACGTATTCCTCCTAAGAGTGAATTAAAATGTCATGTGTTTACCAATACTCCGAATAAAAGCTGAGGTATGATTATAGCATTTGGATTTTCCCAAATTATCAATAACTTTTTGTATTTGTAAATAGCAAAGGACTTAGATGAACACTTTTAACCTTGAAATATCCATGACTCTGGCCATATAATATATACTCCATCAATACAGGAGAATAAACAGTAAAGAAGACCATGTGGCTTTCAAATGTTAATAGCAATCAAGTAATGCATGATGCCAAAAAAGGATGAATTAATCAGTTTATTACATGTGATACTCTAATCAGACTTCATTTGAGGTTTTTAGAATAGCACGTTGCAGGATATAGTTAATGTCAGGGAACACAGGAGACTGACAGCCAATGCTTCACTCACCTGTGGTGGAATTATTTCAAAATTTGTTGATGAAAATCAACAAATTATTAGTAAGATATTTCTGAGAAGGTGGGTTTGACTTCATTGCACTAATTTTGAAAATACCAAATTGAGGATTAACTCTTGTCAACAACAAAGTAGGTGACATTTCAGATCACTGGCAAAACTCGTGTGCCCTACAAAGATTATCATTACTAGTTGCCATGAGAATTCATTCTGTTCCTTGCCCCAATAGTTCTTGCTTCTAACATCATGATTCAGTTATTATTATTACTTTAAAAGCTTGCACTTTAATTGAGATGCCATAATTTAAAATGACCCTTAAACCTAACCACCTAAAAGCATTATTTTTTCTTCTTGATTATTTTGGGACTTAAAAGTGATTTTGTAGTTTATCTCATTAATGAATGAAGAGGACACTAGGTGGAGCTAGCAGTTGATTTTTCAGAGAACTGAAAGAAGCTTAGGATAACTCACCTGGAAAGCATTATCACTTTTATTATAAACTATATTATCATAATGAAAAATACAGGCCAATCTTGGTGCACTTTGAGAAACTTTAATATTCAATATGGCTGACTTGTACAGACCCTTCTATTCTAACTTGTTATCACTTTGCTTCTACCTATTAGTTTGAGGAAGAATGCAGGCATCAAATGAGAATTCATGTGGTAGGAAAGGTAAGATAACATATGAAGAAGGAAAAAAGAGAAAAGAAGAGAGGTAGTCTATCAAGTTTAAGACATATTTTCTAACTGGCATGATCATTTGCCAGGTTTTCCTTGCCCAAATATCTGTAGATCCTGTTGCAAAGTTATGCAAAAGCCAGATAGATAGGCTTTGCTGCACTTTTAATTCTATAAAAGCAATTGTTCAGTTTTAATGCCCCTATTTTCTCAGTGGAACAAAAAATAATTTATTGAAAAGATTCTATGAATTTGCACTTAAAAATATGACGAGCCATGTTTTCTCTCCATTTATTTCATTGTTCTTGTTTCAAATGATCTGCCACTACCACATGAAGACTCCATTTGTAAATGCATGATGTCAGAAATAGGTTGCTTTGGAAGTATTCTCTTTTATAGATAAAATAATGATCTTGATCTAAGCATGGGTTCTGATGATTTCTCCATACACTGTTCAATAGATATGGCTATTCTATGTGGCTAAGGGGTTACATTAATAACGTGCCTCTCTGAGGAATCTGGTGTAATCTGTCCCAAGCAAATAACATTAATAGCTCACATTTTAAAGTTTATAAAGCACTTTCTCTCATGACAATCTTGCAAATTAAATAGTTCTAGTATTATTTCAATTTTATAGATGAGCAAATTGAACTTGAAAGAGGCAGAGTCTTGCCCACTCTCACACAGTTAAAGGCCTGAGCTCACACTTGAACTCATGTCCCTTTCTACTTTGAATCTGATGTAGTTGTTTTCTCACACCACACTGTAGAACACAGACAATCAAAGAGAATAGAACTAGATACTTCTCCTTTGCTAGCATCATGTTGCAGTACTAGACTGCTGAACTGAGATAATGGATCCTAAGAATATGTTTATTGCAAGGTACCTACCTGAATTTGTATTTTTCAGCATCAATATTGATTTTCAGTGAAAAATTTAGGGCTTGATGCATATTCTTATGAAAGGAAACAGGCCCTTGTGAAAGGCAAGCATTGCATTAATATTTGATAAGTGTTAACTTCTTGGTAATAATTTAAACACTTTTGGGGGGAATATGAAAAACTGAAGAAAATCCAACAAACAAAAAGTTATCTGAGTATTGTTTTATTCTTTGACATCTCTGATATCTCCCTTTATTTTATACACCCTTTGAGTGTTCTACCCTGGTGTTCTCTAAATTTTCTTTATAAATAACAAACTCTGTGAAGGTGGGGATTATATTTATTATTTCTTTGATAGGAAACTTGCTTCTCCTGCCATTGGTAATTTGGGTTCTGAAGACTATCACAGATTTTATTTAGAGAATATGGGTTACATTTGATGACCCAGATTCAAATTTTGAACTATTGTGGGTCTTGACCTAGTTAAAAATCAGTGGAAGTCTCTGAAATATAGGACAGTCCCATATACTATACTCAAAATGTAGTTATCATGATCAGTTGGGTGGATAGAAGACCAGAGATGGTTGTTAAAAGTTGCTATTTAATGTTGACAGTGGCTATTAGCAAAAGCCTTCTCCTGATAAAACCCTTGTGCTTCCTTTTTGATTTATTTAAGTAGAACTGTGTGTAGAAATTGTTATACCTTTACTCATTGTCCCTGCCTTTTCTCCTCTTTATTAGGTTTTTCAGTGGCTAAAAATGAAAATATATTACTCTGTTTTTCCTACACCACTAAGTCTTAATTATTCCTCTAGGATTTTTGTTTTGTTCTTGGCAGATAGGTGGTGGTAGAATTGAGGGTCACAGGTATCTTTAGGAAAGACAAATTATTATTATTTTAATGAAGCATTTCCATTGAATATATACAGTCTTTTCCTGCACCATGGGATTTCATTAGGAATCAGTATAATTGAAAAGGCTAAAAGCATTGCAAGCTAATAGTCTCTACAATTTCTCTGCAGGAAAATGATAGGCAGCAGTCTCAGATCTCTCCTCTGTTTATTGGGAAGCTAGTACTTTCCTCAGATTTGGCTTTGATTCCCCACTGCCTCCCAACTCCCACTATTCTGTTTGAGTCTGTTGTGCTATGATGAGATACTGCTGTTTAAGGTCAAGGATTCAGAGAATATTAGATTTAAGTTAAATAGCAGCTGAGGTCTTGCACACAGATGGAGAAGCTCAGGACTTAGACACTAAAGGGGCCCCAAATGACCAAAATGGAACTCAGTATTCTACCCGCACATATACCATCCAAACTGGGAGATTCTGCTAGCTTAATAAAGGATCATTTCTGATTTTATAAAAATGTTATGTCACTTATTTATATACAGTAATCACTTTGGCTAAACCCTATGGTTTCTTGGTATTCTCTCCTTCCTAAAAATCAGTTATTTAGTTTGTTGAGGCTCATCTCTTATATAGCTCCTCTCTGGATAGAGAAATTGCCAAAAAGAAATGTAAGAAACCAGGGTCAGAGCAAGGAACAATCATTCCTAATTGTTTTTTAAAACCTCAAAAGGCATAAATTCTCCTCAAGTACTGCATACATTGAAAATAAAATGTGGGTTTCTATATAATTCACAGTTTAAAAAAATCAAAATGAGCTTATTTCTCAAATATTTACCTAACCCAAAGTTCTAGTTGTTATACTGGTCGTTCCTACTAGAGAGATAAATACAGACTCTAGAAGAACTAGGGCATGGGATTCTGCTAGAAATAGGCATATAAATAGTATATATTAAACTTAAAAGTTTGGTGATGACAAGTTTCCCTGCAAGGAGAAAAAGGATAGTAACATTTCTTTCTATAGTATAGAAAATCATAAACACTCCTTTTAAAGGACCCTAAATTTACCAGCATAAAGCATGAAATTAAATTGCCTCTCTTTCCCATAATTTTGCAACCAAAGTTATCCCATTTTGTTTTGTTTTGTGTTGTCGTTTGTTTTGTTTCTCATGGGAGGGACATCCTTTCTGCTCACCAGTTGCCCTGGAAATAGCAATAAGACCGATTGGATTCTTACTTCATTTCCATGAGGATGCTACTGAGCAGTTCTCTTGTGCTGACTGTCTCTATGGTAACAGATACAAGACTGAAGGGTCTGAAGGAAATTCTTCCTATTGGCTCAGGAATAAGGAGAGAACAGGGAGACTCACTGAGGAAGAACAAAAAAAAAAACCAAACAAACAAAAAAAAACTAAACGGAGGCAGAAGAGGCAACTGAGAAGATAACTATCCACGAGGAAGTCTTTTCTTTTTGTAGAAATAATTTTGATTCCATTTTAATCCATCTTAGACTGAAATAAAATCCAACACATACAACTGGAAGAAAATTAGTTCTGTTGTCAACCAGCCAGTCCATTTTGTATAATTTTAGGCACAAAGAGATTTTTTTCCTTAGTTTTTTTTTTGCTTTTTATAACAACAGAAAATTGCTCCTTACTTCGAATTGATAGCAGCACCTTTGTAATCCTGGCAAATTTAGATCTTGCTATTCCTATCACAGATCTTGATCTTTTAAAGGATTTTATTTTTCCTGAATCCAAGGAAGGAATAGTGAGTTCTTGGTGCCACTCATTAGATGCACTGAATTTCCAGGTTAGTACCATAATATACTAATCTTTATAAAGACATTCTATTTGTGTACTCTCCCCAGAAGAATCTGCATTAGAAGTAAGAAAAGGAGTCCAGTTTTCTTGTGACATCCAAAATTTCTATATATGTTTGCATAACTTTGAGGGGGTTAGTCTCCATTGTAAAATGTATTTATGTTATTAGTGGTATGTATTTCCTTCTTATACTTCTCACAGATATAAAACAGTCATTCCAAATTATCATTTAGTTATCAGTTGCAGTCTCTCTGCCTTTTTTTCTTTAATAATGCTTAGAAATTTTTAAATATCTTAACTGTGGAGAGTAGATAAATCATCTTTTTGTATGAAAATATTCAAAGCCTATTCATAACATTTTGCCCAAGGAACAAATATTTTCAAATCATTGACTTCCCAAAGCAGATGTGTTCAATTATCTCTATAACAGCTAAAAATTTGGAGAAAAGTAAAGCAGTCATATAGTCAAAAAAAGTAGATTTTTTTTATTCTTTTTTTTTTTGAAGTTGCATAGGCTCACTCATGTTTTCAGACATTCTTTCTGTCTCATGTTAGAGTCAAGGAAATAAAACACTAAGAATAGCAAGTCAGTTCAAAGATAGAACTCCAGTCTGTCTGATTTTGAAATATCTTGAGCATTTCTTAGTTAAAGACTCAGAAGTAGAAAAGACGAGATGGAAAATAAATGAATTAGGGCTTTTTTTTCTCAAATACTTTTTTACATGTGTTAATTTTCATCAAAATGTAACTATGCCCTAGACTCCTAAGAAAGTTTTTTTTTATTCTTCAAAATTACATCAAGATGAATTTATTCACAGACATATATGAACTGAGCACATACGTCATGGTTGAATCCTAGGGATACCATTTCCACCTCCATGCCTATAGATGTAATTCTAGTTAGAGGATTATTAATTGTATTTACCTGTCTTTTATGGAATTGATCTAAACAAATTTGAGGTTTGGTTTTATTAGCAGATCAACTCAATAGATGTTTTGTGACAGTAAGGAAATTGGGTGAAGGAATCTTGATGTTTCAAGGTGTGTGTGTATGTGTGTGTCCGCATGCATGCGCATGTATGTATGCACGTGTATACATAGGTGTGTATGTGTATCCTAACATCACTGTTGGAAAAGTCATCAGAGCCTAAACGAAGGGAAATCCATCATAAGTGAGTGATTTGTTTTTAAAATAGTTATATTTTTAAAAGAATGCAATCAAATGTGCTTCTGTAGCTATTCACATATGCTGTTGGGAGAATCAGTGGGTAAACATCACAGATTGTTACAGTTATATCTCAAGTATTTCATGGCATTCATTGCAGATCTAAGGTGTATGGAAAATGCAAGAGTATTATATTCCTACTGATTAACTCCCTTGCTACACATCAGGCAGCATGCGAGTGTCTCCAATTCAAAATTTGCTCAGTTGTATCCAAGTTGAAAGTCTTTCCGAACAACTTTATATAATGATATTGTCATCTGCATGAAACAGAATCAGTTTAAAAAAATTAAAACATTATTATCAAGATTAAAATTTACAACCCAACATATGAACCAAAGCCTAATATTTTGGCCAAGGAATTGTGGAAACATGAGGTGTTTCCAAGTACTCTGGAGGACCCATGAATCAGTTGTAGAAACTGTAACTTTTTGAAAAAGTTTGATTTTAAAATGTCATTAAAATAATTCTAAAGCTGAATTAATTTTAATGAAATGGTATGAAAGCCCATATAAATAGCAGTAATAAAGAGTTGAGCAACAGTACAAATAATGGTTAGAGAATAGGTCCTGGAGATAGGGGGACCAGACCTGGGTTCAATTCATATATCTTGGACATATTGGCTGTGCCATCATGGGCAAGTCACTTGACCCATCCATCTCCAGGCTAGTGTGTTAGATTATAAGTTATACAGGGTTACTGATCTACACTGGTAAATGAAGCTTCCCCAGCAGGAGTTCCCTTATGAAATCAGAGGTGTAGCTCCTTCCAAAGTGAATACTTAGCTTTGGATAATTATTCAAATTGTTTATGCCTTTAAAAAAAGAACATGTAGGGGGCAGCTGGCTGGCACAGTGGATAGAGCACTGGCCCTGGATTCAGAAGGACCTGAGTTCAAATATGACCTCAGACACTTGACACTTACTAGCTGTGTGACCCTGGGCAAGTCACTTAACCCCAATTGCTTCACGCAAAAAAAAAAAAAAAAGACAGAAAAAAAAAGAACACATAGATAGTGAAAAGATGAAAAGACAGTATGTTGTGTTAGCAAGAACACACTGGAATGAAGTGTAGTGGGTGGGGGTTTGGGTGGGAGTCGAGGGGTCAGACGTGCTCTACTACTACTGTTTTTTCTAGCCCTTTGAGGTTGGCCAAGTAATTGCATAGCATTTAGGCATCAGTATTTTTAATCATTAAAGTAGAACAGCTGATTTATATTATCTTTAATATTCTAGATCTATGATTATCTTTTTATTTCAATTTCTCTAGAAAAAAAATAAAAATATTTTCTTTTTTCAAAGTTCTTTTTCATTAGCAACCAGAAAGCTTTTAAAAAGGTTAAACTCATCTTATTAACTTATCGATCAAATTAATTTTCAGAACTTCTTTTTGCATTAGCCTTCTGTATCTCCCTCTGTTATTCCTCTTTTGTTCTTCTTTATTATGGGAGGGGTGGGCTGGAGGGATGCTACTTACTAAGCAAGAGTTATAATCATCAGCTGTCTGTGGGTGATAGATCGTGAATGATTCCAGGAAATTGTATTAAGAGTGTTGATGGGATAAGATAAGGGTGTTGGGGAAAGAGTTATCATGTTTTAAAAGGGGAAAAGGCCAATTATCATAGTTGCTTTCTGAGAAAAGATGGCCATGAAGGGGAAAAAAAGAAAGTAGCATCTGTTTTTGAAATTTTAAAATCATCTTCATAAAAGAGAGAAAAGAGGATTTAAAAATAAGCACTTTGAAGATTAAGGATTTCTCTTCCCTGAACAGAATTCAGATTTTGATGTGGGCACCCTTTTTCCTTTTAAATGCTCAAGACTTGCTTCAATACCGAATTCATTCCAAATTTTAATGAAAATTGGAAGGGTATATAGGTTTCTCAAAAACTGAGTAATTGTTTTATTTTTCAGAATTACTGTAATATTCCATATATTTCTCTGGCTTCTTCCTTCACCCTACATTTAATATCACAATAACTTTATCTGACTATTTGCTGTTGGTTGTGGAGTGACACAACTTTGGTAAACTCTGTGTATGCATGCTTGTGTACACATATGATGTTTAATCCATTTTAAATTAAGACCATTTGGCTTGGGATGAGAAGATTCATTTATGACAGAAATTGTTAAGTCTATAATCAGGAGGGTTACTAGGCAGCATTATAATTAATTATGCTAATATTACTTTTCATGTAAACTAACAACCTAATGGAGGAACATTCAAGCATGGTGTAATTCTCAAAAGACAGTAAGGATTGCTGCTTTCTAATTTTTTATTTATTTTTAAAAATTGTATTATAGTTAGATTAGAGTTTTACATTTTCATTGAATTAGTGGCATATTTCCTACATGGAAAACTACATTATTCAATTTATTTCCTATGTTTCATAGTGTGTTTAATTAGGACTACTGTCTAGAAGCTCTGCTAATTTATAAACTATAATCTTTTACAAATGGTATTTACTGCTAAAATGAATGAATTACAACCTCGTGAGGCTCAGAGGATCTTCCTGCTTAATGTAAATTAAAATATATGCATATATAAATGTCATGATGTATATATATATACATATATACATATATATATATATATATATATGAATCCTATCTATCTATCTACCTATCTATCTTGCTGTTTGAAAAAATAGTCCAGGTTCAGCACAAGTAAAATAATTATATGTACATATATAGATATGTATTTATGTATATGTGTACATCCATATACACATCTACACACATAAGAAGAGAAAATTATTAAAGTTTAGGAATTGCCTTTGGTAAGAAATTATTTTTTGAAGATTTTAATATTTTTTCTTCAAGTCTAATAATTTAGTCACTTTAAAAGCAATTAGAGCTTTTAATCTTTTCAAATTTGTAGCACTGTCTCATACCTCTCTTTTTATTTAGTAGCATTTATTATACTTCTGTGTACTAATGGTTCATTCGTCTACTGGAGTGCAAACTCCATTATGGAATCATAGAATTTGAGAGGTAGGAAGTACCACAGAAGCTATCCAGTCCATCTCCATACATTAAAGGAATCCATGGTATCTTCTAGTCTCTGGGTAAAGACCTCCACAAAAATGGCAACATCATCTGTCAAAGTAGCCCTTTCTACTTTTTGGGGGTTGTCAGGGAAATGGGGTTTATGTGACTTGTCCAAGGTCACACAGCTAGTAAGTGTCAAGTGGCTGAGGCCAGAATTGAACTCAGGTCCCCCTGAATCCAGGGCCGGTGCTTTATCCGCTGTGCCACCTAGCTGCCCCCCCCTCACTCTACTTTTGAACTAATTTTTCTATTGATATGAAATTATTTTACTGGGCTCTTTGCAACTTCTACTTATTCCTCCTTTTTGTGCCTTCTGTGACCAACAGGCTCATCACTCTCCTAGTCACTCTCTTCTTAATATTCTTCAATTTCCAATGTTCATCTTAAATCATAGAACATGGAAGTGAACCCAGCACTCAATATATGGTTTTATGAGTTTGTAATACAGTAGGTCTGTCACCTCCCTATTCCTGGAAGCAATCCTGTACTTAATATAACCCAAGTTTCCATTATAATTTTTGGCTTCCACATCACACTGGTGAGTCATATTGAACTTCCAGTCCCCTAACACCCCCATATCTTTTTCAGAACAACTTCTGTCTATCCATGCCTCCTTTATTTAATATGTGAAGCTGATTTTTCATTTTAGCCAAATACAAAACCTGACATCTCTCCTTGTTATATTTATTCTGATTATATTCATCCTAATAATCTTCACTTTTCAAGATCTTCTTGAATCATGACGGTTTCTTATTGTCTGAACTCTTAATCACAGGCTCGTGTTATCTGCAGTTTTGATGAGCATACCATCTGTGTCTTGACCAATGTCATTGATAAAAATATTAGACCATGTAAAGCTAAGGACAGATCCTGAGACTAATCACCAAGAGACTTCCTGCTAAATCCAACATGTTCCAAATTCATCTGATTGTGATTACTTCTAATCCATGCTTTTCCATCTTCTCTACTAGAATAATATGAAATCCTTTAGAAAAATCTTGGCTAAAACTTAAGTAAACTATAACCACAGCACATTTCTCATGTATTACTATGAGAGGGAGGAGAGGAGGGGAGAAAATAAGGACTTACATGTTGCCTATGTTTTGCTAAGTGCTTTACAAATGTTAACTAATTGGTAGGATAGGAGTTAGGGCCTCACCTGTGATATAATTGGGGAAATGCAAACCATTAATCCATACATACGGATTCATGTGGGTAACATATTGAATTAGTTTTCAAAGGTAATTTATTTATATTTTATTGTACTTTTATTTATTTTGTTAAATATTTCCCAATTACATGTTAATATGACTCGGCAGTGTTGCCCAGCCTCTTGGCTATATATTTGACCCCTCTGGCCTAGAGTACAGTGATTTTAAATGGTTTGCCCAGGGTCACACAGCTAATATATTTTACATGAAGTACTTGAGGATCAATCTTCCTAGCTTTGAGGCCAGATTTTTGTTTTGTTTTTGTGGGTTTTTTCGTGATTTGTTTATCCACTAATCTACATTGCTTCTAGTTTAGTAGGTTGGCCAAGAAAGAAATCAGGTTAGTCTGCCTTACCTGTTCTTCATGAAGCTATGCCGATTCTTTACAATCACAACTTTCTTGAACATGGGAGCACATACATGCAATCTCTGTTACTGGCAGAGGCTGAGGATGACAAATGCTTTGAATTCAGAAGTTCAGCTACAGGAGGCTAAAGCTGAACTGGTGTTCACAGTAAGTGTAGCACAAATATCATGAGCTCGTGGGATTAGAGCAATACCTGACTCTGTAAAGAGGGGCAAACCAGTTCACATCAGGAAAATAAAACGGAGATGGTTAAAGCTTTAGTACTGATTTATATTGGGATTGAACCAAAGGCTGCTAGGTGGTGCAGTGGATAAAGTGATGGTCTTGGAGTCAGAAAGACCAAAGTTCAAATATAGTCTCAGACACTTACTTGCTATGTGAACCTGAGGAAGTCCCTTTATGTTGTCTCATCTCTAAAATTGCAATAACAATAGCCTCTAGTTCCCAGGTTTGTTGAGAGGATCAAAAAAGATAATAATTGAAAGACATTTAGCACAGTACGTAGAACATAGCAAGTGTTGTATGTGTTTTATCTATTATTACTGTATATGTGAATGGCTACTACACCCCTTCCCTGGATGAGATGAGCCCCAGCCAATAGCTAACTGGCAAAATAGACAGACAGATGTTGAAATAGACAAATAAATTCAGTTTCATTTTCTATTTGTTTGAACATGAACTGTTCAAAAATTTCCCAGGATTTGAACTCAAACTCACTGTTTTCTTCTCTGTTTTGAAAATTTGAACAATTGTACTTCAACCTATCATGAACTTTCAATCATTACCAACAGGGTTTCAACAATTGCATTTATCAGTTCTTTCAGGCACTGAGGATGCAGTTCATTTGGGCCAAATGACTGATTCATTAAGGGGAGCTATGGGCTTTCTTATAATCTTTTTACCTTTATGTATTATGTACTCCTTCTTGGTAGTTTATTGTCATTTTCTGTGTAAAGATAATTCTCCTTTACACAGAAAACAAAAATAAAATAGATATAAAGTAGCTAATAATTTGTGCAATAAAAACAGTGTTATAAAGACAAATACTTCGAAAGACCTAAGTACATTAATCAATGCAATGACCAACCACTCATGAAACATACCACACTTCCTTTCACTGTGAGTTCATGGACTCAAGATGTATAAAAAGACATGAATTTTTTGACATAGCCAATATAGGGATTTGTTTAATTTAACCATGCATATTTTTTGCAGGTGGTTTGTTTTATTATGGGTCAGGGAGTTGGAAGTGAGAAAGGGGATAAGGATAGAATTGTTCAAAAATGAAAAAGAAAATAAAGTCTAGAGAGTAATTGAAACATTTGTTTAAAGTACATAAGGTAAGAGAAGAAAGGCTAGAGGTATTCAAAAACAAGTAGGACAATTTTGGAAGTGTAATGTTGAATTTATGATACACTTAAAAAGAAAATCAAGATCTGTATAATTGATTCACAGTTTCATATAGGTGTATATAAGTATACATATATATATATATATTCTGTATGTATATAGAAATTTATTTTGTGTTTAATTTCATAAAAATAAATTAAAAGGAATAGTCTACCTATCAGATCTTTGGAAAGGACAACAGTTTATGACCAAACAAGAGATAGAGTATATTATAAAATACAAAATGGATGATTTTGATTACATTAAATTAAAAATTTTTTGTACAAATAGAAGCAATGCATCCAAAATTAGAAGGGAGGCAGAAAGCTGGGAATCAATTTTTGTGGCCAATACTTCTGATAAAGGCCTCATCTCTAAAATACATAGGGAACTAAATCAAATTTATAAGAATCCAAGTCATTCCCCAATTGAGAAATGGTCAAAGGATATGAACGGGCAGTTTTATGATGAAGAAACCAAAGCTATCTATTCCCATATGAAAAAATGCTCTGAATCTCTAATGATTAGAGAGATACAAATTAAAACAACTCTGAGGTACTACCTGACACCTATCAGATTGGCTAAAATGACAAAAAAGGAAAATAATAAATGTTGGAGAAGCTGTGGGAAAATTGGAACACTAATTCATCGTTGGTGGAGCTGTGAACTGATCCAACCATTCTGGAGAGCAATTTGGAATTATGCCCAAAGGGAAATAAAGCTGTGCATACCCTTTGACCCAGCAATACCACTTTTAGGTCTTTTTCCCAAAGAAATCATGGAAAGGGGAAAGGGACCCACATGTACAAAAATATTTATAGCTGCTCTTTACGTGGTAGCAAGGAATTGGAAGTTGAGGGGGTGCCCATAAATTGGGGAATGGCTAGACAAGTTGTGTTATATGAATACAATGGAATACTATTGTGCTGTAAGAAATGATGAGCAGGAGGAGTTCAGAGAAACCTGGAGGGTCTTGCATGAGCTGATGATGAGTGAGATGAGCAGAACCAGAAGAACATTGTACACCGTATCATCAACATTGAGTGTTGATCTACTGTGACGGACTATATTCTTCTCACCAATGCAATGGTACAGAAGAGTTCCAGGGAACTCATGATAGAAGAGGATCTCCAAATCCAAAAAAGAACTGTGGAGTATAGATGCCGAATGAACCATACTATTTCTTTTGTTTTGGGTACTGTTGTGTTTTTTTCTATTTTGAGGTTTTTCATCATTGCTCTGATTTTTTTCTTTTATAACAGGACTAATGCAGAAATAGGATTAATCTTATTATGTGTATATATATATATGTGTGTGTGTGTGTATAAATATATAGATATGTCTATAGATATGTCTATAGATATATAGATATATAGATATAACCTACATCAGATTACCTTCTATCTAGGGGAGGGGGGAGGGAGGGGAGGGAGGGAGAAAAATCTGAAATTGTAAAGCTTGTATAAACAAAAGTTGAGAACTATCTTTACATGTAACGGAAAAAAATAAAATACTTTATTAATTTAAAAAAAAAGAAAAAAGAAAGAATTGAGAGACTGTCTTATTTATGTTGTCATTTACATTCATCTTATCCACCCTAACCAAAGGTAGATGCTTCTTTGATCTTTATTTTTCCCCAGTTGCTCTTAAAAGCTCATTCTGAGCTTTAACATTCCTGACTCTTTTTACAGGATTCTATCAAGTTCTTGTATTCATCCTTGCTACCTGACATTACTTTCCATCTTCCGTACCCTTTTTTTTTTTCTTTTTTGGTGAGGCAATTGGAGTTAAGTGACTTGCCCAGGGTCACACAGTAAGTGTCAAGTGTCTGAGGCCAAATTTGAACTCAGGGCCTCCTGAATCCAGGGCCAGTGCTTTATCCACTGTGCCACCTAGCTGCCCCATCTGTACCTTTTTTTTTTTAATATTTAAGTTTGGTTACTGAGTTCCTTGTGCACTTCCACCAGTATCTTCAGATAAATGCCTATTTTCCCTCCTTTTTATAATTGTTTCTTTTTGTATTTTCAGAAATTCATTCCAGAACTTCTGTCTGCTACCTTTGGCTGACTTCTCCTTAATAATTTTAATCCATAGGATCCTACTTAGCTGTCCTCATAACCCTTTAAAATCTGTTTTCCCAAAATCTATTTTACATGTCATTCCCTTCTCAGACTTTCTCTCCTTTTTTACTACAAACTTTAGGTTGGAGTATTAATTTCCTTCCTGTGGATAACTGACAAAAGAGCAAATTATGTATATACAGGGAAATCATTGAAAAGGTTGGATTTTTGAAAAGATACGTAGAGAAGATCAAATCACAAAAAAGTAACAGTCAAAATACCAAAATAAGTGTAATATGATCCTGTAAAGATAATGTTAGCGGTCCTAAAACTCAGAATGTGTTGAGCTTCTCTACAGATGATTAAGGCAGCAAAAGCAATAGCCCCAAAGAGGTTCTATCTAGATGCTGGGCAGAAGAGAATTATGTATAAAAGAAATTTAGATAGATTATAGCTTGGAGTATATTTGATGATGGAGGTGAGATAAAAGACCTAGACTCTCTCTTTTTTCTTCTATTTTCTTAACCAAGAAGAATAATCTTGGGACTAGAAATTACAATACAAAGCAAAAAGAAAATGTTAAAAGAGAATTTAAATCCAACATGAGAATGGAGACATTGAGAGAACACCTCATTTTTTCATACGATCAGGTCTGGATGAACCACATTCAAATGTACTGTGTGAAGTAACATATTGTGTGCATAGGTAATCTCTTAGAGATAGGATAGAATAAAAGCAGTATTAAAAACTCAAAAGCAGACAATGCCTATATTATTTTCAAAAAAGAAGACAGTAGAATCTGAAAATAAGATACCACATAGTTTCACTAAAAGCCAAGATGGCTTTTTCAAGTAAAGGTTGTAACAGGCTAACATTCCCCGCCCCCCAGGCTAACCTGTCCTCCCCAGTTTGGTACAGGACTAATAAACAGGTAGATCAAGCAAATGCTATAGGAATAGAATACAACATTTTTCAGTAAATAATTTAACAAAGAATCTCATGTTACCTTTGCAGATAAGATGGTAAGGTGTAGGTTAGATAATGATAGATTTAGAACTGGTTGAATAAAGAGACTCAAAGATTAATGGTTAATATTTTAATTTCATCATGGATGTAGGTCTCTAGTAGATTTCCTCAGAAATGCAAACATCTGTTTTATCCAGCATTGGGTAAAACCTTAGATAATATACTAATCAAATTTACAGATAACAATTATTATAGGGGTAAACTTCAGAGGGTGGAACTAGGAACAAAGGGTAGAGATATTTTGGCTTAAAGAACATCTCAGCATTCAAATGGATCTGTGATCTAATAAAGTTGCATGATCCTTCAATAAGTGCACAATGAAAGCCATCCTTTGATAAATAAGACTCCTGTTCATATTCTGTAATAGAGACGCCCACCCAATATGCTGAGACCATCTTTATTTTCTCCTCACATTTTTGGTGTACCAGTGCAGCATTCTGAATTTTGACCAATAAGCCTCTGTGTGTGTGTGTGTGTGTGTGTGTGTGTGTGTGTGTGTGTGTGCAGGTGTACAGCCCTTTGTATATTCCTAAGTCCAGACGTGGTCTGCCTTGGGAGTTAATGATTCCCCCTGACTTGAGGTTTTCAAATGAAGGATAGATATTTACTCAGGATATCATGAAAAAAAAAATATTGTTGGCCAGATGAAAGTTGGATTTGGCAGTCTAAGTGTAAGGTTTTGTGATTCTGTGAATAGTCTGTCTAAAAAGAAAGCCTTAAATTTAATCTGCAAATTTCTCCATTATTCATTGAAAGGGCTTGAACTTCAGGATTCTTGATTATAATGAATGTGTTATAAAAGAATAGAAATAGAAATCTGATTCAGGAGATATAAGAAAAGGATCCATTCTTATGTATTTGGCAATCTTTTGTGAGTACATTTTTTAATGCATTCATAATTGATACCTCTGCATTGTGCTTACATATAGTGAAGTATGGCATTGGGTAGGTATTAATGAAGTAGCTAGAAGAGGAGGGGCATGCATGTTTAATCTGGGGACAGGGATTTGTGTCCCAGCACTGATACTTTAGTATTTGTGTGACCTTGGGCAAGTTGTGTGACCTTTCTGTGTTTCTATAGCTTCATCCTTAAAAGCAGAGATTAGATTAGATAATTTCAGATGTTATTTCAGCTCTTTACCTATGATTATAAAGTTGGGTCATGTTAGTATAATTCATTGTTATATTCACTGAGAAGGACATTTGAAGTTGCATTTTACATTATTGACCCAAGGAACATTTTAAAACTTTTTTTAAAGCCTTAAACTTGTAGATATGTAAGGAGAAACTAGGTATGAAATCATTTCCAGCAAATAGTATATTCATCTCTCCCTTTGAGAAAAAACATAGATTACTAGTAATAAATTTCTTAAATTGTTTAAAGATCCTTTTTTATGACAAGAGGAATTTCTGAGATCTATAATGTCAATATGAATATTTATTTTAAAAATACTGTTTTATCATAACTAGAATGGTAAAAGTATTTTTTCTTTCTTCTATGATTCTGAGAGTGCCTGAGGACAGATTAATGATAATATAAAAAGCTTCAAGAAGGAAGGCTGTTTTGAATCTCAAAATAGAAATCTAACATTTTAAAATGTTATCCAAGATCATGCTCAATATTTCTAGGTTTCTAGCTTACTTCTGAGAGATGACCCCAAATAATGGATTGTTATCAGCAACCCAGGTGAGGAGTGATGGCCTTTTTGGGGTTGTTTCTATGCATGATGCCTGCTGCTTTATTTTTGGAGCAGCTGATTGTGTCCTAGAGAAGATGGCTGGCTATCTTTTTTTTTGTCTAGAGATATAAAAAGGTGGGAGGAGGAGGAGTGACTGCTGAAACTCTCAAAAAAAATCTGAAATGGCATGCATAGTTTATGTGCCACATCAACCTGCTTTGTATGCTGCTGTCATCCTGTCTGATGTGTGAGATTAGATTCAGTCAGTGCAAGACAGCACAGGGGAAGGTATGATACCATCACTGGGAACTTCAGGCACCTCAGTGCCTTCTTTGTCATAGACTATTAAGCTAGAGGACAGAGGATGGCCACAATGTGCATATCAAGACATGGGTGTTTTCTTTCCGCATCTGGGAGCTGCTTGTTCTGAAACATGTATCCAGTTCACCAGCCTATTGTTTATACTGTTATTTTGCTGAGTCATTTTTTGCTTACCTGATGTATTTTCCTTGGAGGTTTACTGCTTTTTCTCTTCCTATTGGCTCCTTTTCTGCCTCCCCTATTCTCAAACAATTCTGTCTATGAAGAAAAGTTGGGGTTTTTTTTTTCAGTTCTTCAGGCAATTAGTTCCAATTCTCATGAAACCACAGCTATAGGAAATATATACCAAGGAGTCTCTTGCTTTTGCATTAGGGTGTATGGGATAATAAGTGGAGTAAATAATTGCATAAATACAATAGAGTACTTTCCTTTTTGTGTGCAAATACAGTTACTGCATTGGCTTAAGCTGAATTCGAAGTATTCTCCAGGAGTTTCATTTGGGTCCTAGAGACTTACATTTATTTTGCTCTCTGCCCTAGAATTTTTGGTTGTTCTTACCTACTCGTCTTGCCTTTTTTTCTTATTTCTAAGATGTTAGGAAAAAAAAAATATTTATATATATATATCTTTTTCGTTGTTTCTTACTCTATGATCAGGAAGCAATTGGTATAGAATAGAGGGTTGGTCTTAGAGCCCATAAGGCCTTAGTTCAAGTCCTACGTATGATACCTACTAAACATGTGACTGGCTAGCACAAAGTAGCACAATGAATAAAGTGCCTGGCCTGGAGTCAAGAAGACTCATCTTCCTGAGTTGAATGAAATATGACCTCATATACTTTTGTGACCCTGGGCAAGTCACTTAACCCTGCTTGCCTCCATTTCCTCATCTATAAAAATAGTTGGACAAGGAAATGGCAAACCACCTGGGTATCTTTGTCACAAATCCAAAAAAAAAACAAAAAAACAAAATGGAGCCTCAAAGAGTTGGACATGACTGAAATGACTGAACAACAAACCATATGAACATGACAAGTCGTTTACGTACTCTGAACTCATAAAGTGCTCTAAAATATGTGTTATAGATCTGTATTCATGGAATAAATTTCCTTACTGAAGGTTCCCTACACCTTCCTCTCTCTCTCTCTCTCTCTCTCTCTCTCTCTCTCTCTCTCTCTCTCTCTCTGTCTCTGTCTCTGTCTCTGTCTCTCACTATAGCTCTCATTCTACGTCTGTATTTATGAAGGTGTATATGTATGCATGTACGTATGTATATATGTATACATACATATATGCATATATATCCTAAAGACTGGTTTTTTGTTCACACCTTTGTCTTGAGACAACTTTGTTTTCTCCCCAAACCAGCATCAGTGAGAATACCTGATTGTTTGGTAATTCATTGAAAAATTATGTCAGAAGGTAATGTAGCATTTTCATTTTTTCTTTTATGTTGTACATTTACTTCAGTAAAACATTTGGACAAGTACTAGTACATAAACCTCAACAAGGAAGTGGCTGGACCCAAAGGCCCTGGGGTTTGTAGTTATTCCAAACTTGAAAAGAAAAGAAATTAACTAGGGGTCAGCCCCCAGAAGGCAAGGTAGGGTTTTTCACATGTAGCTATAGTGGCATTTGGAGGAACTCAAGGGCGCATGAGGAAAACAGGTAGGAAAGGGTAAGGTCATCCCATGGCAGCAGGCTGCCCATGGCTGCTTTCATCTGCCATCCATTTGATGGCTTCTAAATGCTCCAGTGGAGAGATGTGTAATCAAGTTTTATTTTATCATTTGTACTCACTCCTGCAGCAGGACTGCTAGAAGAAAAATAAAAATTCAGACTCAAGGAGGAGCAGTCTCTGCCATACCCCTTTGTTTCGTTTTATTTTGTTTCGTTTTCATTCTCTTAAAGAATACATTTGCAGGGAGCGGCTAGGTGGCGCAGTGGATAAAACACCTGAATTCAAATCCGGCCTCAGACACTTATTAGCTGTGTGACCCTGGGCAAGTCACTTAACCCCCATTGCCCCGCAAAAAAAATAAAAATAAAAATGAAAATAAATTTTAAAAAAAGAACACATTTGCAGGATGTGATGTTATTTCTCCTAAATACCTATGGCATTGATATTATGGTGCCTGGTTTGCAACATGAGAACATAATAGAACAATTGGGGCAATTGGGGTTAAATGACTTGCCCAGGGTCACACAGCTAATAAGTGTCAAGTGTCTGAGGCCAGATTTGAACCCAGGTCCTCCTGAATTCAGGGCCAGTGCTCTATCTACTGTGCCACCTAAAATATGCCCCATATACAGCAGCCTAAGAATAACCAGATGTTCATCTAGAAATGGGTTAGACATATTTCTTGGAGCAATATGGAAATGTCAACTGTGTTTCACAATACAGCAGTATAAGACACATGGTGGGAAATTATAATTCCTCACCCAGAAACGACCTTAGCTTTCTAAACCTTATAGTGGATACAAAATGACTAAGGTCAAAAAGTTAAGAAAAAACACAAAAAGGAGAATTTTGAAAACAGAATCTCTCGTATGTGGTTAGTTCCTGTTCATTTGATCTTATGATTAAAGCAGAGCTAAGGTCTCAAAGATAAATTTGGTTCTTTAGTTTGTTTAGTTTCTGGCTGCTTTTTGCCCTGCCCCCCCCAAATCAAAAATTCACTTCAAATGGGTCTTTCCCATAGGAAATCTGTTCCTAGTTTTTAGCGTTCAAGATAAGCATTATTTTGGCAGATGGCTTATGTAGGTGTTTTACTGCATTGATGGACTGAATTTGAAATGTAGCTTGACAGTTGCTGTTGAAATTTGGATTTCATAGCATTTTTTTTGGTGGGGCAATGAGGGTTACATGACTTGCCTAGGGTCATACAGCCAGTAAGTGCAAAGTGTCTGCGGTCATATTTGAACTCAGGTTCTCCTGAATCCAGGGCCATTGCCTTATCCACTGTGCCACCTGGCTGTCCCATTTAAGAGCATTTTCACAGAAAATTTCATATACTGTGGTATTCTGCAGTCTTTGCTTTGGAGAAATGCAGCATTGTGTTGGCAGAAGGTTCTTAGTTAATTTGTTTTAAAGGCCAGGTTACTTAACGGGAAATTCTTGCCAATTTTCAAAGTAGATCTGTATGTTACCAAATTAGTAAGAAGTCACTTTAATTCATGGACTCAATTCTAATAGACAGTTAGCATTAGTTCCTTATTCCAAGTGACATAATAGATGCAGAAGAAATCTCCATTTCATATCTTCCTATAACAATCTGGTCTGAAATCTAAATGAACCATATCTAATTCAATTCCTTAACCCTAACATTTGGCACAACACCTGTGATAAAAGAGCAGTATGCAATTTGGCACAATTTGGCACGGTGGTTGGTCTTCACTCATATCATTCAAGAGGATGATTGAAGATAGAGAAATGTGTGGGGAAACTTAGAATTCAGTTTTCTGTACAAGCATCTTCCCATACCCTGAGAGGGTGGGGAATAAAGAGCAGTAACTCATTTTACTTTTACTGAAATATAGTAGTCAATATTTGAAGAGGCTCATGTAGGAGACGGTGGCTGTTAAAAATGCGTACGTTACCTCCTTCCATTTCATTTGGCCATTGAAGAAATTTGATCTGTGTAGTGCTGAATCTTTCTGGTTTGAGTTTCATGTTTTCTCTTTCTGAAAATATTCATCATCTAAAAAGTTTTAACATCCCTGATTATATTTTATTCTCCTTCCACAACTTATCCATTTATGTGATGAATAGAAATTGAACTGCCAGTACCATGAGCATCATGAAGCTGAAAGAAGCAATTTACATTTTCCGGAGGTATGACACAGAATGGCTTGTAAAGTCTTCTCTGGTAGATAGCCAACAACTTGTCCTTCCTCTGCGTCTCCCTCCACTTCTCAAGTTGCATCTTTTATGCTTTCTTCCTCTCTCCTTTCATTGCTCTTATTTTTCTTCTGTTTCTAGTCTTTACATTTTAATTTAGCTAGTTTTTCTCTTGCTTAACAAAACTGCCTCTCCGAACCAATTTGTTATTAGTTGTATGAGTATTTGTAAGTTTTGGCTCTGTTCTGTGTATACAAGACTGTAACTCTTTAAGAGTTGCTTATAGGGGCAGCTAGGTGGCGTAGTGGATAAAGCACTGGCCTTGGACTCACGAGGACCTAAGTTCAAATCCAGCCTCAGACACTTGACACTTAACTAGCTGTGTGACCCTGGGCAAGTCACTTAACCCTCATTGCCCTGCAAAAACAAAAACAAAAAACAAAAAGAGTTGCTTATATTTGAACCTCTTGATTCTGACTTACTTTTTACTTAAAAAGTTTTAACTCCTCAAATTTCCTCTATCTAATCAATAGTCTATTTTAATCATATCTTAATATTAAATGTGTATGTGATTTCTCATGGTCTTACTCTTGCCCTCCTCTTTTATCAAAACAAAACAAAACAAAACAAAACCCAATAATCAAATTAGCTAAAGTACTCAGCATAGTTCTAGTGTTGAAGTTGCCAACAAAATTTTGTCTCTTTGGCATCCTTGAAAACGTTCCTTCATAAACATTTTACTAGTTTTTAGTAAGTAAAAAATTTTCCCCCAACTTTCTATAACATCAATCTTCTCCCACAAATCAAGGCATCACTATGCTTTGTTGATGACAAGATCTGAGGCTTCAAATCTACATCACAATTTTTATTCCAAAATTATCCAAATCCCCTTTGAAAGCTGTGTTTATCTGTTTGTTTTAGAGTGTTCTTAATTGTAGTTGTTGTTGTTATGTTTTACAAATGAAGTGCTATTATCAAATTAAAGATGTGAGTGCTGATGTCATGGCCTTTACTAACCATTAAACATTCAGAATGCTACACATCTTTTCATCTATATTTCTTGCTATTGTGAACAACCGTTCAACTTGACTACTTCAATTTGAAATAGTAGATAGGAGTTCTGGTGGCCACTTTTTACCAGGGGTTTGGATTTACTAAAATGTGCTTTACCTCTGCTGTTCCCTAGGGCAGCTGGAATGCCCAGTGGATATAGCACTGGGCTAGGAATCAGAAAGACTCATGTTGTGAGTTAAAATCTAACCTGATACACTTATTTGCTGTGTGACCCTAGGCAAGGCACTTTTCCCTTTTTGCCTCAGTTTTGCACATGTAAAATGAGCTGGAGAAGAAAATGGCAAACCCATCTAGTATTTTTCCCAAGAAAACCCCAAAAAGGTCACAAAAAGACAAACATGACTTAAATATCTATATGACATCAATAACCATTCTTCCCTTTTGTAAAGCTGCATTCTCTGTTGCCCTCCACTATGTCCATTTTTCCAGTCCTCTGGCAACCAAACACCTATATCTTGTATCCACAGTGTTAAAGTAATTTAGGGTGTGAATAGCTTTTAATTTTAGTGTTTGTTCTTTGGAAATGATGTATTGCTGCTAAGTGTAGAAACATAGATATATTTCTGCTGTAAGCACTTTGAGAACACAGTCTCTGCCATATAAATTTTTATGTCCCCAATGCCTTGCACACAGTAGGCGCTTGATGAAAGTTTAATGAATAAATGGATAAATGTTGAATTTAAATAATTACTACTAAAGTTACAAAGTAATATTGAGGATTTATAAATGCAATGCTTGCTAAAAAAGAAAAAATCCTCTAGGTAATTACAAATTAATAATTTAGGAGATATGTAGTTTAATATAGTCCATGTTTTAAAGAAACACCTTATCCCAGGGAAAATAAAGGTATTTATTTAATCATCACTTCAGTGTTATTGCAGCCTTTATGTCTAAGCATTTTTAGTGCCTAATAACAGTTGATAAGTTTCCAGGCATAATCTCTTGATAGCTACTTGTGAAAGAAATAATGGAGTTAATACTACATAGAATAACCACGGTTGACTAGAATGCTTGGGTAAGGGCAGAGGGACCATTTTTTACTTAATAATTTGCTATGAAATGTTTTTTCTCTTGTAGTTTTGGCAATTAAAATCTCAGTATTTCTAAAGCCATAAATGGGCTTATTTAGTAACAAAATGATTGTTTTCAGGAGGGGAAACACATATGAAACTATTAGCCAATGACAGCAGTCTATATAAATTTGTTATAAAGGACATACAGAGGCAGTTTTTGTGGTTGCTGAAAGGATCACAATAAAATTAGGATTGAAGGACTGGGGACGTTTGGCCTAGAGAAGAGAAAAGTCAAGGGGGACTTGATGGCTGTCTCCAAGTATCTGAAGTACTGTCATGTGGAGGACAGATCAGATTTGTGCAGTTTGGCCCTCGAGGATAGAATGAGGAACAGTGTGTGGAAGTTGTAAATGGGCCAATTTAGGCTTGATGTCAGGAGAAACTTCCTAACAAATAGAGCTGTCCAAAAGTAGAATAGCCTGCCTCCAGAAGTGATGGATTCTCACTCAGTGGAGATCTTTAAGCAGGGACTGGATGATCATGTGGAAATTATGTTACTGTGGGGATTCCTTTCTAATATGACTTACCAGTTCTAGCTAAGGTCCTTTTCAACTCAAATTCTTTGATTTTTTGTGAAAAACCAACCTTTTCAATAAAAATCTGACCTTTAAAAGATAGAAAATATTTTAAAGGAAGGCGATGATATAGAGATGATTTATTTTTTAGAAAATCCTCAGATAAAATGAATGCCCTTATTTTGGTTGTTTTGTTCTCCCAAATACAAAAACTAATTTTAACTAAATAATAGGGTTATACATTTGTGATTTCAATTCTTGTCCATTCATAAATCTTAGAGTTCATTGAAAAATCCTTATAAACTTTCACTGCAATCTTATTCTGATCTTAACGTTATAGTGCTTGACTGTCTGTTATGTGTCAACCAGGTCAGTGGTTGAATATTCTTGACTGAATATAATTATATTTAGTCTATATCAAGATTGATTGAGATAGAGGGAATCATGTCATATATTCTGCTATGTATACCAATTTACACAGAATTATGAATGTAATTGTAGATGTGTTAATTATTTAAAACCATTAATTATGTAAATGAAAGTATAATTAATAATCTGAAAGAACTGGAAAACATTCCTCAAAAATACATATAAATATTTTTTAAATTGACTTGATACAATGGAGCAATATAAGCTAACTCTAGAATTTCCATATCAAGTATTATTGTAATCAGTCATCTCCTTTATAAAATTTTAAAAAATTACTCAAAAATGAGCCTTTTTTCAATGGCCAAATGTCAATTTAATGATTTGCTCCCCTTCCTGAAATGTTTGTTGACATTTAATATCATGGTATCACCCACCTACTTGCTTTCTTATTAGATTTTTTCACAAATATGTCACTATATAAACATTTCCTTTGTGAAGACTCAACTCTTTAGAATACTCGCAGAGCCATTAGATTTGTGTATATATTTCCAAAAGTTTGGTGTAGTCTTGCTTCTCTCAGTGTTGCGATCAAATATAGTCATCAATGCAATGAAATCACGGAATTTTTTCCAGTGAAAGAAAGGAAATGTCACAGGTTTTGTAAACAAGGATGTTTAAAGAGTGTATTAATAAGAGCATAGGAGAACTGTGTTCTAGGTATAACTGTCTCACTTAAGTACCTGTATGGGTGTGGCAAGCCACAGCTTCTCTGAGCCTCAGTTTCCTTATTGGTAAAGGGAGGAGGTAGACTTTGTGATGTGGAAGATCTCTTCTAGCTTTAATGTTATATGATGTAACTCACTTATCTTCAGTCACTAGTGACTGTATGAAAGCTTATTTACAATGAGAGGGTGTGGTGAGGCATTTTCCTCCCCAACTCTAATGCATTGCTCTCCTTTAAAACCAGAAAAATAGGTCAGTGTTCCACCTCACTATAAGGTTTGGACTTGAGAGACAAATAAATGTGTACATAAAGTAGGAAAAAATATGAGGGGTAGGAGAATTCATGTGCTTTCATATCTAGATTTATCATATCTGTGAGTGTTGGAAGCCAGACTTTGAGGCTTTATTTACTGAAACCTTATACTTCAACATGGGATAGGATGATCTCCTGGAGATAATAATAGCTAACATTTTTATAGTGCTCACTATGTGCCAGAGACATAGTGCTGAGTGCTTTTCAATTTTTATCTCATTTGGTCCTTACAAAAATGTTTAGGGGGGCAGCTAGGTGGCGCAGTGGATAGAGCACCGGCCCTGGAGTCAGGAGTACCTGGGTTCAAATCCGGCCTCAGACACTTAACACTTACTAGCTGTTTGACCCTGGGCAAGTCACTTAACCCCAATTGCCTCACTAAAAAAACAAACAAACAAACAAAAAAATGTTTAGGACAGAACCAGTCCCCCACTCACTCTTTCTTACAGATGAGGAAACAGAGTTTAAGTGACTTGCTCAAGGTCACACAGCTATTAAGTGTCTGAAGCCATATTTAAACTTAGGTCTAGAATTCTCAATCAAGTGAGGCTCTCTCCACTGTGCCATTTAGCTGCCTTTGGGATAGTGTATAAAAGGAACATTGTTAGAGCCATCACCAAAGAATACTTTCCTCATTGGAAGATGAAGAATTGGATTCAAAGAAAGGGAAAACTTGCAGATACAGCAAAATAGATGAAAGCATATTTAAGTAAAGTCCTTAATGATATAGACAAAAACAGAATATGAATATTCATATAGATTTTTATTGTTTTTTGGAATAATGCCTAAACACTAAGATTATTTCCTATTTCAGTTAATATTCACATGCAATTAGAGAAAATACTGTTATGTCAGAGGTTCATCTAAATCAACTGTAATATTTCTCCCTGTCTCTTCAAGATATTTTTCATTATTTGAATCAGATTTTTTTTCTCAGAAAGAGAAGACTAGACTTTATTTAAATTAACTTGATGGTAATATGAATCTCCCTGTGCTTTTAATCTAAAAGTTTAAAATGAAAATTTATCATAGGATCCATGGATTTGAAAATGGAAATGATAATGAATGAGCAAAAGAAAAAGAAGTAGGGTAAAGGTATGGGTATGTGAGAACACCCAAAAGGTTCCAACAACTGATCTAGTGGCATCCATTTAAACTACTGTTTCTATGAGTATTTCAATAGAAATGCTGCCTATCCTAAATGAATTTGAAATCCTTCTTACTCTATATTCAGGTTTTTCAGAAGAGAGTGCCAAGGCAGATGTCCTGTTTCAACATTGGCACTAGACAGCTTATAATTTTAGCTTGTTTTTAATTATGGAAGGTGTTAAAATAATGAGTCTCAATTGAAATTTACTTTGAGTCATCTGTTTTGTTTGGAATATTTTTGTTTATTTTTTTAATTGTTAAACAACATAGCTTAAAAGCCAAATGGGTTAAAAGCCTTACAGTATCATACAAGGAGAAGAAAATCTTTAAAAGGCCTTTAAAAAGGCCATAACAAATTAGACACACATGTTTTTCACTGAAAACATGAAGAATAATGATTCTATGCCATTCCAACTTTATAAGGGATTTTAAAGACTTCAACTGAAGAAATGAATTGTACCAAAAATTGTTAAAAATGAAAATGATGTGATTTATATGTAATCTTCTTTTCCTTTGAATACATACATGTTTGCACATGTCCCATTTATGTAAAATGTGTTCTTATTGATCCTGGGCCAACACAATTACTTTTTAGGCCAGTAATTGTTTTTTAATCTTTGTATATGCATATAAAGGGCTTTGAAAATCTTAAACCACTAAATAGTTGTCTTTATATGTATGTGCATACACATTTATAGATTTTACTTACTATAACCACTGTTTCCCTCCAGTATGTTTTCAAGCTTATGTTCTCTATCTTTCTCTCTCCTTAGACTGATTCAATTTGAAACTTTAGTTTTCTCTGCTTTTAAATATGGTCCAATTGAAGACAACCTTCATAAGTAAAGATAGAATGATTTTTAAAGAATTTTTGTTTCATTTAAAGAGTTATTCAACATTTATTAATCACTTTCTGTGGGTAGTCTTCAGTCATGGTATATCTGTAAAATGGGGACAATAATAGCACTTCCTTCACAGGATTGTTTTGATCATCAAATAAGGTAATATTTCTAAAGCACTTTGTAAACTTTGATGGGCTAAATAAATGCTATCATCACCATCACCACCATTATCATCATCATTATTGTTCTAGCATTCCCAGTATTCTATAATAAATACGTTAGAGTAATTCAAATTCTACATGAGAAGACAATGTTACTGACAGAGAAATCAGAGAAGCTTTCGATAAAGAAGGAGCTTCTATAGCATCCTTCAACTTAAAGATTCCAGTGCATGAGTTTAAACACTGCCACTGTTTACCCTTCACCTCCCTGACCATAAGGAGACACTCTGAAGTTGCTAAGCTTTAAAAGAAATGTGGGTTTTTTCTGTCTCCCCTACAATTTCATTTCCTGAAACTTTTTGCCTCTTTTGAACATCTCCTATGGTTTTGATTTTCTGGTCTTCTTTTCACAGTGGATAGAAGTATATTATATTGTAAGAAAAAATGTTCTAGTCCATAACTGAGGGATCAAAAATACAGAACTTCATCGAACTGAAAACCATACTTCATTTAAACTTAAAGACAACCCAGAAATTAACTTAACTTGCTTCTTAAGGAAGCTATGTGTATGCTCCCTTCAATTTTCCAGTATAGGAGTCAGGAGACCACAGAGAGTGTATTTGGACTGAAATCTTAGACTTATTTCCAACTGATAAGTAATCTAGTTGTTTTAGGGACCCATATTTTACTATTGTATACTTTGTTGACATACTCTATGTAAGTAACTAAAAGTCAGTATGTACCTCACATTTTTTGGAATTTTTTTTTTGGTGATTCATACTTGAGATATAAACAGAAAAACCTTAACAGGAAAGCATAATTTAGATACTTAGATTCCCTTTTGATTTCTTAAATATTGACTAAACCAAGTTTTTTTATTATAACCCTTATCTGCAATTGTTGTGCTCTTAGTAGAATTCAGAAACTGTTATTTTAAATGTAAGAAAGGCAGCCTGATTTGGGAGCATGCACAAATATCCCTACCTAGTTGTAGGCCAATTAAAGACACAGAATTTGATTTAAAAAAAAAAAGCAGACTCCAGGCTTCTGTTTCATCTCTTAGACTGAAGTTTGGTGGGAAATATGTGTATGCTCCAAAGATTGACCTTTATATTCCAGTTAACTTCCATTTCATTTACTTTTTTGTATGATATATAACAACTTAAAAGTACTTAGAGTCACATAGCCATAGAATTATAGAGCCAGAAGGAATCTTAGGCATCGATTAGTCTCATATCCAAATTTAATGGGTAGAAAAACTGAGCCCCAGATAATAGACAAGGGTATGGTATGGATATTGAAGGTATTTGGCCATGTGGCTTAAAGGTAGCTTTCCATCATAGAAAAGTTTTCATATTATTTGTTCAAAGGATTCCCTTATTATTAATATGTCCTTATAATTAAAAGTTTTATTACATTCAGAAATCTCAGCAAAGGTTTTAACATTTCTTTTTAGAAAATTCAGATAATTACAAGATTATGGGTTCATAGCTTTAATATAATAAAAGACCTAAAAGGCTATTTTGACTTACTTCAAAGTCTATGACTATATTTAAAATACACTGAACTTCTAGGTTTTATGCCCCAAAGCACTCTATCAGGAAGGTCAATATTTAAGATCCTTCTTCTAGATAAAGTATAGTAAGGGGACAGAACTATTTTCCTCTCTACTCTTTCCCCACCCCCTGAGAAAAGGAGACATTGACAGAGCAGAGTAAATAGAAACCCAAATCCTAGTATAGGCCTTAAATCATTTTCCCTGAATTTACTTTGTACTAAAGTTCCACCCTAAGGGCTCTTAAAACTGGGGTCTCTGAATTTATATTTTACATATGTGTGCATGTGTATCATTCATATATAGAGATATAGATATAGATGTGTATTATATACATACAAATATACACACATATATGCATGTGTGTGTATGCATACGCATATGTGTGTGATTAGGTCTATATACTCACATGCATATGTGTATTATATATATATATATGTGTGTGTGTGTGTGTGTGTGTGTGTGTGTGTGTAATAATTATTCTAAAATAATTTAATTCCTTTGTAATCCTATCTATCTTTTTCCTTTCTGCATTTAAAAATCATTATTCTGAGAAAGGGTCCACATAATTCACCTGACTACTAAAAGGGTCCAGCAACACAAAGAAGATTAAGAACCCCTGTAAATCTACAGATTTCAATAAATACAATTTTTAAAATCACACATTATACTAACAAGCTACCCACAGTACAGTATGCTACTTTGTTAAGCAGTGAATTCAATGTCTCTACATGGATTCAAGCAGAGACTAGATAAAAGGGGATTCTTGCAATGTATGGAAGGTTGAATGTAGTTAGGAAAGGTCTTAGCCTCATAGAATTTGAGCTACAAATCACCTTAGCACTTCCTCTGACAGCCAGAGGGGTTAAGTAACTTGCCTAATTAAGACCACAGAGTTAGTATGTTGCAGAGCAGAGGTTCATACCCAGCTTCTCCGACTCTCAATCCATTACCCTCTTCCTTCCTCTTGCCTCTTCTATAATTACATTCAATGATGCAATTTGAAAAGATATATAAGAAGTATAGTGGGGGCTGTGGGTTTAAAAACATTTTATTCTCATTTTGACAAATGATTGGTGACTGAATTATCATGGTAAAAATAATCAATTGCATATACAATTTCACTCCAGATTGTTGCACTATATTTCTTCTTATACTTTAATTGTAAAATTGTTTTTGTCTATCTACATTAGAATAATGAGGTTCTACTGATGTCAAGTAAAGTAAGCCTTTTCTTCTTATTAAGCCAAATAAGTATGCTATGTCAGCATTACAATATTCATTTTAATCGCTTTGTAACAGAGAGGATAAAATACAATGATTTTGTTTTGAAACTACTTTTTATATTTTATCCTATAAATTAACATCGCTATTCACAGATTGATATAATGCAGCCTACTAATATTTTACTTTTTAAAAAAATTAACATCCCCACATATTTTACAAGATGTTGTTTTTGTATGTTTTTTGGGTCAATCTTAAACCATTTACCTGGGGAGTCATGTTAGCATTTTTAAACAGCTTTCTCTGAATCAGGTAATGTGATAAGTACTGGAGACATAATTGAAAGAAAGGAAGACTATCCCTATTCTTAAAAAGTATACATTGCAATGAGACATAATATATAAGGGGAGCTTGAAGGGATGAGAGAGGAGGGAATATTCAGTAAAAGCATGTTTTGGTTAGGATGTTACTTAGCAGCCTGGTCCTAGTCAAGATAAGGCAAAAGATCATCTCATAGGGTACAAATCAGAACAAAATCCTAACAGTGGAAAGGGAAATTAGAGAGTGCAAACTAATATGAATTGTAATATGTGTGAATATTTTTCTTAGTCATTACTCAAAATAACAAATGGAAAGAGAACTATTTATTCAATTAATTTAATAAAGGTTATTCCCCCTACCCAGGACAATAAGAGAAAGACAAGAAGAGAACAATTGATTATTTTCTTTGTTTTTGCTTTTGAGAGAAAAGCAGGCAGAATCTATGATCTCATTAATATGGGAATTTCCTTGGTATAGCAACTTCCTTCACTTTAACAGACTCTCAACTGCTTTGTTATTTATAATTTTAGTGAATTGTCTGAGGATACTGAGTTTAAGTGAGTTGTCTGTGGTTAGACAACCAGTATGGATCAGAGACATGCCTTGAAACCACATCTTCCTGACTGCAGGATAAAATTTTTATATTAAAAAGAAATCAATTTCACAAGTACTTGTTTGGGGAAGGGGTGTGTATATGATAGAGAATAAATCATCTCAAAATGATCTGAAGGTTTTAGTGGGTACTAGTTTATTAAGAACTTATTATGGCAGGTCAGAAAAATGAAAAAGCTAACATAATAATGATCACATTGAGGGAAGAATAGTGTACAAAACAGAGCACCTAGCTAGTGCAGTGGATAGAGCCCTGGGCCTGGAGACAGGAAGACTCACCTTTGTGAGTTTAAATCAGGCCTCATTTTATTACCAGCTGTGTGATCCTGGGGAAGTCACTTAATCCTGTTTGCCTCAGTTTCCTCATTTGTAAAATGAGCTGAAGAAGGAAGTGACAAACAGCCCAGTATCTTCACCAAGAAAACCTGAAATGGGAGTCACAAAGAGTGATACATGATTGAAACAACTGAACAACAAAATGTGTATAAAACATATAATATTGCCGTTTTATTTACTCTGCCCTTGAAAAACCACATCCGAAGAACTATGTTCGTTTCTGGAACCCTATTCTAAGAGAGACATTTATAACCTGAATTTCTAGAAAATAATGACCGTGGCAATGAAGAATTTTTAAATCATGATGTACACTTAGTAGTTAAAGGAATAAGATATGTTTAGACTGGTGGAAAAAGTTGAGGGGGGATGATAGCTGTCTTCAAATATATGGAGGTTATTCATGTAGAAGATATATTCTAATAGGTCAGAAAGGGCAGAATTATCCACTTTTTTTAGAGATGAAAAAAGTGAAACAGAGGTTATGACTTGACAAAGTCACACAGCAAATAAGTATTTGAGGTCACATTTGAACTCAACTTTTCCTAACTCCATGTCCAGCACTCTATCCACTGAGTCACCTGTCTGCTTAAGTTTCAGTCTCACCTCATGGATCCAAATGAACCAGGCCACTAGATTATTTAAAGCATAACTCAGTTTTTATGGCAAACTTTTCTACTTTTATCCATATAATTTACTAAAACTAATACTTGGCTATGTTATGTTTTCTGCTAAATTTTCAATGTCTCTATTTTCTTTCTCTTTGCAACTAAAGATTTTTAAGTCTAATTTGTGTAATTTTCTTATAATTCAAATTATTATACCTAACAGTATCTTTGCAAACAGAAGGTATTTACTGATTGTGTTATTTTCCAAATAATCTTGACTTGCCCATGGGTGTATACACACATATAAAGTACATACACACACATACACACACACATAACATGAATGCATAATGACAACTCCCTGTGTATAATTAGTGAAAAGTAAAGGGCAAAGGTGAAATGCGGGTTTTGACCATTCCGTATTATAGGCTAAAATCTCTTTTGAAAAAAACCTCTGCTGCTTTTAATTTTTTTTTGGGGGGGGGCAGGGCGGGGTGGGTCTGCGTCTGTGTGTGTATTTGTGTGTTTGGTTGGTTAGTTATGTTTTTATGTTTTGTGTTTTGTGACATGTTGGTATTTTATTTTTAAACTTTTTGACTGCCTGTTTTATTTAGATGCTTTGAAAGGCAAACTTACAATAGTATTTTTGTGTCAATTTTACATTTGAATCCTTGAAGCTATAAGCTCAGCATGCTGTTTATTTAAATGTTTTTGTCACTGTTCTTTCTGGCAAGGATTGTTGGTTTCATTATAATTATGGTATATATTGATATAAGTTTAAAAGCTTATAGGATATTAAAATTAAATGCTAGTTTAATTGAGACTGACTAGTGTTAAGTCTTGCTTGTTTCCATACCTCAATGGGCTTAATACTTTGTGTTATTTTTATTCCTTTTTCAACATCTGTGAACTTCAATAAGTAATGGCTAATGCCACCTTAAGAATATACACAGTGGAAACTTTAATAAAAAGAAAGAGCCTGCTTTATTATTGTTTGTGCATTTGTAGTAGAATATGGCGCTTGTAAAATGCATCTACCACTCACATTTGCCTACAGTCATGAAAGCTAGTCTCCAAATAACAGCAGCCGTTTATTACTCTGGAATTCTATTTTTCTCTTAAGATGTGTGAAATCATGCTGTTCACCCAAGATGAAATATATGGCAGGTAAAAGAGTATTAGCTGTGAAATAGAGGCTTTGACACTTCCTCAGCAAAACATTTCTAATAGAAAATATTTCACCATTAACTATTAAACATGTACTACATAGAATGAAACAAGAAAATAATACCAGCAAAATGCACTAGCTGCAAACTGACATGTTACTTGTACTTGTACAAATCTATGGCTAAATGGTGACAGTCCCTGATTTATAAGGATCTCATACATACAAACCTTTCCACTCTCTTGTTCTTCTCTATTGCTGCCACTCAGAAATCCCTGCTGCTGCTGCTGCTGCTACCATGGGATCTACTTCAGAAATACTTGGAATGCTTGGAGCAGGTTTTTTTTAATTTTAATAATAAAGATTTTTATTTATAGTTTTGGGTTCCAATTTTTATCCCTCTTTCCCTTCCTCCCCATCTCCCTCCATGAGGCAGCAATCATATGTGAGTTATAAATGTACAAACAAACTTGATTATAAGAAAAATGGAGGAGTGGTTTTAATGTTTTGAGTGTCATAGATCCCTTTGAAGCCTATGCACCCTTTCTCGGAATAATATTTTAAATTAATAAAATTATTTACAATTACAAAGGAAATTAATTATATTGAAGTATGGTAATATCTTGTACACGTCTATGTTTTTGTATGTATTCATGCATCTATTTCACAGATCCCAGGTTAAGAACTTTTTTTTTTCTTAGAGAACTTATTCTTTAGAATTAGGAGAAGGATAAAAAAGCCCTGGGGAAAAGCAGCAACATCTTACAGAAACTAAACTATGTTCAGACCCCTTGTCAGGATCTCTTGACCAAAAATACCTTTCTATTTTCACTACTATATTTTTTTTTCTAGCAACCTCCTTTTTTTAAAAAGCAAGCACTCATTGTAGGCTTATTAATGTCAATTATTTATACTTTGGTATTATTCGTGGTTGAAATCAGCAGATTATTTAGGAGATAAAATTTGTCATTATATAGGGATGGGGAGAGGTGAATAAAGAAAGAATTGGTGAAAATTTGTAGGAGACTCCAAATAGGAAGCTAAATGAAAAAAAAAAATCCAGTATGAACCTGAAGAGAACTTTAGCAGGCAGAAGAAAGGAATCCTAGGAGATTTGAGAAGATATTAATTAATAACAAAACACTTAATTTTCCTTTGCCCAGGGCCAGCCCATAACTTACCTTAGGACATCTGTTGTCTGATTTGCCTGCATCTGTGGCAACTTATTCCATCATTTAACGTCTTGTTCTCTCTGTCTCTGTCTTTTTGTCTCTATCTCTGTCTCTCTCACTTTTTAGCTTTCTCTTCCTCTAACTCTATCTTTGTCTCTCTGCTACCTTCAATATTCCTTTATAGTTATCCTTCTGTACCTCCTTCCTGAATTATTTCATCTATTCTTGTTGTTATTTTTATGAGAGATTTATTGACATCTCTCAAAAAGTTGTCAGTTGTCACTATGACTTCTTATTCACATTGCACACTGGAACATTTGTCTCAGAGAACTTCCTGTGTTCAATAAACCACAAAACTAGCATTGTCTCTATCTTATTTTTCAAATTCACCAAAACAACTGAGATGATCAACTAGACAGGTAATTCCTAGGCACACTAGACACCTTGTAGGCATCCTGCCAAAAAGTACAAAAGTGAATCCTACACTGAAGAATCTGAAGTGCAAATTAAATGTCTTAACCAAGGCCATGATAAGAGGCATTGGCAAAAATTGTAACATCTATCATGATCTATTATCTAAAAAATGAATTTGTAAATAATTGTCATATATCAAGAGGGCCACAAAAACTCATCAGACTATACAACCATCAAAGGTCCTAGATATAATTATTTGTATTTCCTCTTCCTAATCCCATATTCTTATTTTTATATCCTTTCAGCTGATCTGTGCAAATAATTGTGCTAAGGATATTATCTTGTTTTGTATCAACAACACCTAGAAGAAGACTAGGATTAAACTCATAGACTTGTGTATTAAGTATGTATGTGTTAAATAAATAAAACAAGCCACTATTCTTGGCTTCAGTATAATAGGGGAAATAAGACATATGTGGACCAAGATAATTCCTGTCATGGGGCAGCTAAGTGGTGCAGTGGATAAAGCACCAGCCCTGGATTCAGGAGGACTCTATAGAGTTCAAATCAGGCCTCAGAAACTTGACACTTACTAGCTGTGTGACCCTGGACAAGTCCCTTAAGCCTTATTGTCCCCACCTCCAAAAAAAAGATAATGACTGCCTTGGATAATTGAAATTTCCCCATATCATAGATTCAAAACCAAATAAACTTTAAAGAAAATAATAGGTTTTGTTTCAGTTTTATCTATCTATATATCATTATTTATTTATTTATTCATTTGTTTGTTTATTTTAGGATACAGAAAAGGGGTGGAAAGATTGGGAGAGGAAGTTGCAATTTTTATTTTTCATTTTTCTCTTCTGACTTGATTTAAGGTAGGCACAGAGAATACTATTTATTTTCAGGTGTGAGAAAAAATGAGCTACTTTTTTTTGGTAAAGTTTTATCAGTACTTAAGGATCTATGACTTCATCAGTGTAGATGATTTCCATTATAAAAATGCCCTCCTCTGAAGCTAATCACAGCTCAATTATAAGAGTAGCTAAGTTTTAGGTTGTTGTTTGACAGGGAAAACAATGATTGAACTAAAAAAAATTTCAAATAAATGACTAATAGTCATTTCCCATGAAAAATTGTGATTTTTTTTGGAGGAAGTAGTTTCGTAAACCACTGGGTTTCAAGAAATAAAAGGCAACTGACATTGAATGTCATGATTTTAAAACTAGGTTATTAATGATTCATTTTATCAGGACAAAATAACCAAATCAGGAAATCACCAAATTTAAGGTGTTTGTTTTGTTCTTTATTCTATAGAAAGTGATATAAAATTCCTTCAGATGTGAAATAACCATCTGGCATACTATATTTACATATAGAAAACTCAAACAATAATGAATCGCCAATATGACAATGTCATTATTGCAGGATGTAAAATTATGGTGTGTATCATAAAAATCTTATCATATTATTTGATGATAGTAAAGGATGTTCAAGAAAGAGAGATTTCTAATTTAGTAATCATCCTCCAATCAAAGTTCTTTTTAGCATCATAAATAGATATTACTAAATGAATAACCATGTCATTTAGTTCAATAATATGTGCCTATAGAAGAGTGTGTATATACACGTATACATACTCAAAGTACTGATACATCTTATGTTGTTCCTACTGAGTGAGAACATGAAGAGTATTGTATATACACACACATATATGAATGTATGTGTATGTGTGTGTATCTATACACACACATACATACATATATACATATACATACATATATATATATATATGATTCTAAATGCATCCTTACACAGCAAGGGAAAATTGTTATTTTTCCTAGCACTTTTATTTAGGATATTATGACCAGTGTGTTAACCTGCCCAAGTGAAGATATGACTATCTAATGAAAAGAATGAGTGGAACCTATTTATTGTTGAAGGGACAATTTCCTTCCCATGAGATCATGCTAAATCAAGGTTAATATAATGTTAATTTTCCCAATGTAATGGAAAACACTTATTCTTTATCCAATCTGGCATTCCTTAGAAGTTGAAAATAGTTCTAAATCCAAAAGAATCATTTTGTTCTAATATTGAATTATAACTTGATCCAACTTCACCAAGAATACATAATTTAAAATAATGATCCCAAAAGTGTGTTTTGTTACCATATTTTTTAGCCTAGCATTGGCTTTATAAGAGAAAAACCATGGGCAGAGACATGGAAATTACTGCAACTTTTTATTAAAATCAGTTCCATCACTATAATTTTCCAGATATATTTTGATGTAAAATGTGAGAAAAAATCAAACGTGATTGGTTGCTTCTCTTTCCTAAGGCTTTAAAGATACTATTTTGTTTGTTTTTAATTTGTCTATTGTTCATTATAAGAATAAATATCTGCAAATGTCATAATCTTAGGCAAGAAAGGAAAGCTTGGATCTATTATCTTTTTAAAAAATTATACTAATAATCATGTCCAGAGAAAATTACCTCAGGAATTTTTACTTCATGAATAGAGCCTTCTAACTTTTCTTATGTCATGTTACTTTTATTTTTAAAGAGTAATAACAATCTACCAAGTTCTGCAAAGAAGTTTTATGAATACAACTATAAGACTGTTTATGGAAATAAGTAAACATAATTATTCAAAGATATATCAATTGATCATGAATATGATGAGCCAATTCAATAAAAATGTAATCCTAAATTAATTTATTTATCATTTAATATTAGACTACCAAATCATTACTTTACAGAGCCACAAACATTATTGTTGTTGTTGTTGTTACCATTGTTCACTCATGTCTGACTCTATGTGACTCCATGGACTTCATCTATCAGCTTTTCTTGTGAAAGATAGCGGAGTGGTTTGACATTTCCTTCTCCAGTATTTTTTATTTTATAGGTGTGGAACTGTGACAAATAGGATTTAAGTGCCTTGACCAGAGTCATACAGCTACTGAGTATCTGAGGCTGGAATTTATTTTTTTAATTTTTAAGTAATAAACAGTTTATATTTATGGTTTTGAGTGCCAATTGTTATCCTTCTTTCCCTCTCCCTCCACCTCTCCCCTGTCCCTTAGGCATTATGAGTTATACATATATGATTATGTAAAACATTACCATATTAGTTGTTATAAGAAACGTTGAATAAAAGAAAAATGAAAGAAAGTGAAAATAGCATGCTTCAGTCTGTGTTCCATCAATATCAGTTCTTTCTTTGGAGGTGGATAGTATGTTTTATCAATAGTCCTTTGAGATTGTATCTGATCATTATATTGCTGAGAATAGTTAAGCCATTCATAGTTCTTCATCAAACAATATTGCTCTCTCTTGCTTCTACTCACTTCACTACATCAGTTCATACAAGTCTTTCCAGGCCTTTCTAAAATCATCCTGCTTGTAATTTCTTATAGAACATTAATATTCCATCACCATCATTTACCACAGCTTGCTTAGCCATTCCCCAATTAATGGGCATTCCTTTGATTTCCAATTCTTAGTTACCACAAAAAAGCTGCTATAAATATTTGCATACAAATAGGTCTTTTTTCTCTTTTTGGAGATGTCTTTAGGCTATAAATCCAGGAGTAGTATTGCTGGATCAAAGGGTATGCACAGTTCTGCAGTACTTTGGGCAGAGTTCCAAATCTCTCTCCAGAATGGTTGGATCTTTTCACAACTCCACCAAACAGTGTCCCAGATTTCCCACATCCCCTCCAAAGTCCTATGTTTTCTGTTTTGTTATAATTGCCACTCTGATAGGTGTGAGGTGATATCTCATAGTTGTTTTAATTTGCATTTCTCTGAGCAATAATGATCTAGAGCATTTTTTCACATGATTATAGATAGCTTTGATTTCTTTCTCTGAAAACTGCCTGTTCATTTGCTTTGACCATTTATCAATTGGGGAATGACCTGTACTTTTATAAATTTGACTCAGTTCTGTATATAATTGAGAAATGAAGTCTTTATCAGAGATATTTGTTTCAAAAATTCTTTCCCATTTTTCTGCTTCCCTTGTAATCTTAATTATATTAGTTTTGTTTGTGCAAAAACTTTTTAAAAATTTTAATCAAAATGATCTATTTTACATTTTGTTTTACTCTCTATATCTTCTTTAGTCCTAAATTATTCCTCTGCCCACAAATCTGATAGATAAATGATGCCATGCTCTCTTAATTGGCTTATGGTATAATCCTTTATGTGGAAATCATGTACCCATTTTAAACTTATTTTTGTATATGATGTGCAATGTTGGTCTATACCTAGTTTCTGCCATACTGTTTTCCAATTTTCCCTTCAGTTTTTGTCAAATGAAGAGTTTTTGTTCCAAAAGTTTGGATCTTTGGATTTATCATCTGAGGCTGGATTTGAACTCAGATCTTCCTGACTCCAGACCTGGCATTCTATCCACTGTGTCACCTAATTCCTCTTCTAGTGGAAGACATAATCAAGAATGTAAATGCAAATTTTAAAAGTGTAAATGAAGGGTTTAGCAGTACTAGCTCTCAAACTACAACTCAAAGAAATAATCATCAAAAGAGGTAGCTAACTGGTTTAAACATAGATTAGTTAGTGGAACAGGTTACCTACATAGTATACAAAAAAAAATATTTAGTAGCTTATTGCTTAATAGACCCAAAACATAAGCTACTCAGGCTTATGTAAAGTAAAGGCTCATATTCAAAATATTCTTAAAAACAAACAAGCAAACAAACAACAGGGCAATAAGAGTCTGATAGAAATTAGGTTTTGATCAGTGCTTCATACCATATACCAAGCTAAACTGCAAAAGACTATATGACCTAGATATGAAAGGTCACATCACAAACAAATTAGACCAGCAATGAATAAATTACATTTGAGATGTATAAATAATGCAACAGTTAATGAGCAAGCAAGGAATAGAGAAGATCACAAAATATAAAATTGACAATTGTAGTAACACCATTTTTAAAAGCATTTACACAAATAAATTTAATGTAGCTAACATGAGAGGAGAAACAACTAGAAAAAATAATGCATCAAATTAATCTGATAGTGGTATCATTTCCAAGGTATATAAGGAAATGATTAATATCTATAAAAATAAGAGTAATACCCCAATTTATTAGTTACCAAAGCATATAAACAGATTGCAAAGGATATAATCCAAACTATTTCAAGGCATATAAAAATTCTCCATATCACTAATAAAGAAGAAAATATGAATTAAGCAACTTTTCACTTACACTTCATATCAACAAAGTTGACAAAAAGTGCAATGACAAATATTGCAGGGGCTGTAGGAAAAGAGAAACATTAATTCTACTAATGTAGTTCTGAATTATTCTGGCCATTCTGAAAACTAATTTGGAATTATGCCCCAAAACATGTTAAGATGTGTATTTCTTTGACCTACTTTTACCACTAACAAGGTCTATAGCCCCAAAGAAATAACATAAAAAAATTTCATATGTACAAAAATATATGTAGCAGCTTTTTTTGAAGTAGCAAATAAATAAAAACTAAAGTGGTGCCTCTTTCATGTGGAATGGCTAAGTCATGAATGCAATGGAATATTATTGTACTGTAGGAAAGATCTGGGAAGAAATGGCACAGAGTAAACTCAAACCAGAACAATTTTTACCATATTATCAATATTGTAAAAAAAACCTGTCAGTTTGAAAAGTCTTAAGAAAGATAATTCTAGAGGATTAATGATAATGAATAGTGCCTTTCTTATATCAGAGAGATGATGAAGAAATATGTAGAATGGCATAAAAACATGTTTAGACCTGTCTTCTGTGGGGACTTATTTTGCTTGACTATACTTGTTTGTTTCAATGCTTTTTTAAAAAATTCCCTTTCCATATATAGATGATGCATGTCATCTTTGTAGATGAAGGATGTAGAAAAATGCTTGATAATTGACAAAATAGAGCAACAACAATAATAGTAATGATATTTCACAGTTATATAATGCTTTAAGTTTTGTTAAGTTTCAGATACATCATCTTATTCCATTCTTTTAATTTCCAGTATCAGTGCTATCATTATCCCCATATACAAATGTGTATTATAAGCATTCAAAAGTTTACATGACTTATCCAAGCTAACACCTAATAAGTGTGTGTCAGAATTTGAATGTTGCTCTTCCTGACTCTTATGTAACACCCCAATAAGTGATCTTAGTCTGTAAAACTTCAAAATGTGATGAAGTTGATTACATTGCTCTATTAATTCATTAGAAAGGCTAGTCAAGAAACCTTTTTCCCCCTTTCATCTTCTACCAACTAACTGCATGGACAGATAACAAATCATGAACCTCAATTCCCATGTCCATAAATATGAGGAAGTTGGTCTGACTGACCTGTAAATTCTCTTTCAACCTCAAATACCTTATGAATTTAAGAGCCAATCTAAATATCAAAGAAAAATATCCAGTACTTATAAAAGTAAGCAGTAATATTATCTTCTTTCAATTTGAAAATTAAAATGAACTGAGTATAATTAAATGTAATAGCCATATTCATATATGTTAATGCAATGTTTAATATTAAATTCTCTTCAGTTTATTAAGGGCCAATTTGATATTCTATTCCAATAGTGATGCCATCCATAATCAAGGATGATTTTTTTCAGTGTACTTGTTTGTTAATGTTAAAGTATTCTTTGCTTAGCCAAACAGTCCCTACCTTTGAGACATTTTAAAGAAATGAATAATGATTAAATTTATTTATCTCTCATTTAACTATTGAACTAGCAGTTGGATAGAATGCTTTTTCTTGGAGTTCCTTCCTCTTGGAGAAAGAGAAGTTTCCCTTTTTTTTGTTCTGCTTTGACAATCCAGTTTAATTTGATAAAATTTACAATAACAATGTTCTCATCATCTATATAGTGTACAAATTACTCTGTTCCCTTCTTTAAAATGCCCTACTTATAAATAATAAATTATACAATCAGGTATAATCTGTTATATATTTGTCAAAATTCAAACTATTTAACATACTTTAAAGGAATTTTTAAAGAAATGGAAGACTTTAAATATCAAATCTTCATTTGAAAGTGAAGAAAGAGAACATGAGAGGGGACACATAAGAAAAATCACCATTCTCTTTCCCTGAAACTTGGGCTACCAGTAGTCTCTGTCTTAATGATGCTGTAACGATTGGAATAACGCCACCTGCTGGATACTTACTGTAGAGGAGTTCTGCCCATGAAGGGAAGGTCTTTGAGGGCAAGACCAGGAGTCAGGAAGTGACGCGGGCTAGTGGGAGGAGGAAGGAAGAGACTGGCGCTCAGTCTCACTCTCTTTCCTTTGGACGCTGGCGGAGAAGGGAGCTAGAAATGTGCTCTCCCTTTAATAGATAGGAATCTAGGCCTTTTTCTCTCTCTTTACCAAACTCTTATTCTCCTTAATAAATGCTTAAAAGTCTAACTCTTGCTAAAGCTTGTAATTGATTGGCAACCACTCATTAGATATTTTAGACAGTTTAGCTAGAATTTTAGCCCTTAACAGATGGCTGACCACGAAGAGGAAAGCTAAACCTCAGTCTTCTGATCTTCTGGTTGGGTAAGAAATTTCCCCTACCCTAACCTAAATCTTAAGTACTGCTGAATTGCCAGGTGTTTTCCCTTTAAATTTTTTCGAATGGACCTTTTAAACTCCCTAATTACCCTATTTTTGATTTTAGTCTGTTTAACCAGACAAATGGGAGATAAGATCATGTTAATGCTTTGTTTTTGTGGATTTTCTATTTTTCTTTTTATTTTTGTTAAAAGAGCCAGCAACTTACTCACACAAGGAAATATCTCTCCCTCTCCCAACCATGCTTTTTCAGAGAAACCTGAAGAGATTCCCGCAGCTTTTCCCAGTTCTAACACTAATTGTTGCTCTAATTTTGCATGCCTGGAGGCAATGACCCACCCTCTAGAAGCTTTTAATCCCCTAGCACCTGGAGGCAAAGTGGGGGAAGAGGAATCCAGGCCTGAGTTCAAAATCAAGTCGGATTCAAATTGCACTGGTCCCTCCCCTCCTCCCCAGACCCCACCCTCTACTCCTCCTATGGCCAAGCCCATAGCTTCCCCTGCCTGGGAAGTCCAGAGATCTGATGCGCATGCTCAACTTTTTCTACCTGCATTTGCAGCTTCAGGCTCAGCCCTTCCCCAGCCTGGCTGTGCTTTTGAGACAATCTTAGAAAACTCTTTAAATTCCAGATATGCTTGTTTTGTTCATAATTTTGCTAACCTGCTTTTGTCTTTAATTAGTAATCTTATAAAGCATTTGTATGGTGAAAAGACTGACAGACAATATAAAGGGGTTAAAGAAGAAAAACTTAAGCTGAATAAGAATGACAACCATCAACATAGTTCAAGACTCTGCTTCTTTTGCCATGGAAGGGTATATATTTTAGAGAAATGTAGAAGTAAGCAGCAAGGTATTGATATGAGTGTTGGGGATTTTAGATATCGGAATCAAAAGTGTTCTGAATTCACTCAGAGTATTAATGTCAGTTCAGAGGTTACATAGGATTTCTATGCTATTATATATACATTTTGAAATTAATGGTATGGGTTTATTTTCATAGAGATTTTCATGCTTTTGAGATTGTGTCTTATACTTAGTTTTTAAAACAAGGAGAATATTTGTAAAAGCTTTTTATAGTCATGTGATCAAGTTTATATTTTATAGTACTCTTATTAATATTAAATTCATATTCATTTAGATTTCCCTAGTTTGAATTTCATTGTCTTTTATTATTCCACGTGTATTTTCTTCTATTCATTCATCTATCTAATTTTGAAACATGGTTTTGATTTCATAATACAATGTTAATTCTAGGAGTATTGTGCTCCCATATTCTGAGTTGTTTGTTTTTGTTATTTTTTTTTCCTCAACTGATTATTTGATCAAACTCTTTAAAGCATTTCCCTGGCAAATTGGTTGCCATGGCAAGTGTAAATTGATTCTAGAAGTATTATTTTTGATAAGCATATTCCCAAAAAAAAAAAAAAAAGAGGGGAACATTTGTAAAAGTTTTCTTTTTTCAAAAAAAAAAAGTTCTTTGAGATTCTGTTGTGCTTTAACTTGTATTTAAGTATGTTCTGATTTTTCACAAAAGTAATTGTATACTAAGTAAAAAAAAAGGGTATTATTTGAAATTGTTGCATAATTATATATTATATTTTGAGTCAAGATGTATTCACATTTTTTGCAATCATTTATTATCCTCAATTTTAAATCCATATGAGACTTGGATTATGGGAACTTATCATTTAAGACATTAATTGCCTTTATTCTGAGTTATCAGATGCCAGTTGGCCAAGGTGCCATCCAATCACAAGAGGAATACATGCAAGAGCAGACACTGAACTGTCACATGAGGGGAGACATGCATGAAGTCAAGGTATGGCCGAGAGAACGGCTTTTGACAAATCGTTGAGGTTGGATTCTCTTGGTTTAATATTTTATTCTCTTTTTCCCCACAATATTGTACAGATGGCTGGAAGTATTCATCCCACCCATCTCACTTCTACACCTGGCTTCTATGCTCCCTCCTATATGCCTGATGCCATGGACATCTCAATCCCATGCATCTGATTAAGTCTGACTCAGTTTCTTCCAATATGTTCGGTGGCATGGACATATATTCCATCCACCTATTTTAAGCCTGGCATACTGTATGGGCAGTACATATTGCTCAAGTGTGGGAATGCTCATATCCCATCATTTCTCTGTTCTTTTATGGTAACCCCCATAATTATCTCAGGTGTCATGATAAATACAGTGTTGAATTTGGCCTTGACACCTGTTACCAATTATATTAGATTTTTAAATTTCTCATAATGGCATGAGGATAATTAGGCAGATGATGCAAAAAATGATGAAACAAAGATAAAAATTATTTTAAAAAATTAATATCACAGCAATTGTCTTCTCAATTACCCTCCATAAGGGGGGACTATAGTAATATTATAATTTTAAAGAATGTTTCAATTTTTGTTTTATTATATGTTTCATGTGTAACAACTAAGATTCTGAATTCCCTTAGACACGTTTTTGAGAACTTTCATTGTTTGATTTGATTATTGACAAAGCTATTTTAAAGTTGTGTTAAGCTCAATTTTGTAGGAAATTTTCCTGGCTGATTACCAGCATCCACACATCAACCCCTGAAGAGACTTCCATTCTACGACTACACCTAGAGGACATCTGAGAAAAGACTTTCAGAGACTTTAAATGAACAGTTTTGATTTGTTCTTTTTGTTGTTTTTTTTTCTCTTTCTGTTATAATATACACCATCTGTAACATGTATTCTCTGCAGAGGCCCTCCCTTTGCAAGACTAATGTCAAAGCGTCGGTTCATGAGGACAAAAAAAATCGCCCCTCTGGACAAAACTTTCCTCTCTTCCTTTTCTATATTGTTGTTCACATATTATTAGTTAGCAATAGTTATCATATTGTTTTTACTGTTCCGTCAAGGAAACATTTTGTTTCTTGAGGAACAACAGGGGGGACTGTAACGATTGGAATAACGCCACCTGCTGGATACTTACTGTAGAGGAGTTCTGCCCATGAAGGGAAGGTCTTTGAGGGCAAGACCAGGAGTCAGGAAGTGACGCGGGCTAGTGGGAGGAGGAAGGAAGAGACTGGCGCTCAGTCTCGCTCTCTTTCCTTTGGACGCTGGCGGAGAAGGGAGCTAGAAATGTGCTCTCCCTTTAATAGATAGGAATCTAGGCCTTTTTCTCTCTCTTTACCAAACTCTTATTCTCCTTAATAAATGCTTAAAAGTCTAACTCTTGCTAAAGCTTGTAATTGATTGGCGACCACTCATTAGATATTTTAGACAGTTTAGCTAGAATTTTAGCCCTTAACAATGCCCATGTTACTTCTTCCTCTTTTGATTGTGGCTGCATCTGTTGCAGCAGTAGTGACGGTTCTCTCATACATCCTCCATCTCTTACCTCTCTTCTCCTCTCTTTAATCATGTACCCACAAAACCTTTTCTTTTCATTTACTTTGACGTCCCTAGGATTCCCAAACATCTCACAACATAGGGGGTACTATTTTCACCTACAGAACTTCAGTTCCCATATTATGACTCCTTGTGTAATATTTAGAGAACTGGCTCCGTGGTATAATTAAAATGACAATTCTATCTAAATTATTTTACTTATTCATGCCATAACAATGAAAATTACAAAAACCTATTTTACAAGGTTAACAAAAATATAACAAAATTAATCTGGAACAACAAAAGGTCAATAATATCAAGAGAATCAATGAAAAAATGATGTGAAGAAATGTGGCTTAGCAGTACAAAGAAGTAATCATCAAAATAACCTGGTTCTCTCTCTCTCTCTCTCTCTCTCTCTCTCTCTCTCTCTCTCTCTCTCTCTCTCTCTCTCACTGCCCTTCATGTGTGCTCTCACCCTATATGTATGTATCTATGTATGTGCATACATATATGCACATATAGTACACTATAGTATAGGACATTAATGCACTATTGGAGTTGTGAACTGCTCTAAGCACTTCTGGAGAGTAATTTATAGCCTAAAGAATTATAAATATATAGTCCAAAGGGTTATAAAACTCTGCCTACTCTTTGAGCCAGCAACATTGCTACTAGACTTATATGCCAGAGAGATAAAAGAAAAAGTAAAATGATCTAAATGTATAAAAATATTTATAGCAAGTCTTTTTGTTGTAGTGAAGAATTTGAAATTGAGGGGATGCCAACTAATTGGGGAAGGCTGAAGAAACTGGTATATGATTATGATGGAATACTATTGTGATATAAAAAAATAACAAGCAAAATGCCTTCAGAAAAAAAAATCTGGGGAGGCTTTCTTGAACTGATGCAAAGTGAAATGAGCTGAAGCAGGAGAATATACACAGTAATAGCAATATTGTATGATGATCAACTGTGAATGATTTAGCTGTTCTCAAAATTAAAATGATCCAAAATATATTTTAAAGAACTTATGAAGAAACATGCTATTCACCTCCAGAGAAAGAATTGATGGAGTCTGAATGCAGACTGAATGGACACATTTTAACTTTATTTATCATTCTTGGAGTTTTTGTCTGCATTTTCTTTTGCAACATAGATAATATGAAAATGTTTTGCTTAACTACTCATGTATAATCTATATCTAATTGCTTGCCTTCTCAGGGAATGGGGAGGGTAGAGAAGAGAATGTGAAAATCAAAATCTTTTTTAAATGTTAATTTTTACATGTAATTTAAAAATAAAAATTTAATGTAAAAAAGAGAGAGAATTGGCTCTACAGTTAGAAGACCTACATTCTAGACCTACCTTTGATACTCCCCGGTGACCATGAGCAGCCTTACTTCCCTTTTCAGATCTAGAACTAAATATATTCACATGTGATAGATACCACTGTTGCATAGTCAATCATATAATTTGCTTTGTTATATCACAGTAAAGCCTCCATTGTCTTTCCCCACTTCCAGCCCTGTTCTTGTTCCCACTCCATGTGCCCTCTCAAGTTAAATATATTTTAATGAGTTCAAGGGACAATTCTACTTATACACAAAATTCTATTTATTATGTTAATATTATTTAAATAAAAAGGGAAAATAATTTGTTTTAATCGTAGAACCTATTTGTACTAAGTCACACTAAATTCTTTTTTTTTTTTAATTGAGGCAGTTGGGGTTAAGTGACTTGCCCAGGGTCACACAGCTAGTAAGTGTTAAGTATCTGAGGCCGGATTTGAACTCAGGTACTCCTGACTCCAGGGCCGGTGCTCTATCCCCTGCACCACCTAGCTGCCCCACACACTAAATTCTTGTACAAAATTAGGAGAAATATCTATTATTAATCTTTTTAAAAGAAAATAACAGAATATAGTGCCTTTTTGAGAAAACCTCAACCAAAATAATAGTTTCCCAGGTACATCGAGAGAAATGTATATAAATAAATTAAAATATGCATAGCTTTCCATATGACACTGTTTGGAGAACTATGGGGAGAATATTATGGATACTCTATTTTTTTCCACAGAAAATTATCAAACATATACAACAAACTATACTTACCTCATGTTCTCTTTATTCCTTGTTCACTCAGGCTTTAAACAGTTGACCCTATTAAAAAATATCTAAATTTAAAAAAAAAGAATCATCTTCTTTTGTCTTTGAAAATGCTACATAAGTTTTTATTCAAGATATTTTTGGTTTCCTTCTTACATAATATGTTCCATGATCCTTTATAGAATTTGCTAAGACTATAAACCTCCTCCTCAAAAACTTTCATTATCTAAATACTCATACCTCATTTTCATATATTTATTTAAAAATACAATCAAATATAGTCCTTTTTTATCACTTTCTGCTACAACTTTGTAACTTAATTTAGCAATAATTGGTGTTGAATTACATTTTATATGAAAATGCTTCAGGTAGATTTTTATGAAAGCTATTTTAATTCAATCTTAAAATGAGCAAAGTTATGAGAAATATAAATGTGCATAAATTGGTTTAGCAGAAGTATAGGAGGAGGCATTGCTACTTTAATCAGGGATTCATCTTCATACAAAGTCTAAGATATAAATTATTCCTTAGAATGTCTATGATATGGTCTGATGTATCACCCATTGTGGGCTACTTCCCTAATTTATACTTATGAGTTGGTCCCCAGAGGGTAGATGTTAATATTAAGTTTAAAGGAAAGGAGAGTGTGTGTACCCAATTGAAACATTACAATCCTTGTGCTCCCAATGGCACACTTTCCATAAACAGTAAGACAGTAGACAAAATTAGCTCTTAGTAAAGGTATTTAATAAGGTGGCATAGTTAGAATAGTAGCTATAAAACATTCCTTGCTCAGTATAAATGAAAAAGAAAACATTAAATAAACCAGATAATATAAAGGACAACAACTGTTATATGGAAAGATACACAATATTGGTGCATTATATTCCATTCTGACAAAAAATATACACGGCAAAAGAGTGGACACAAATCTAGAGTGCACTGGTAGTAAAATACATACATAGGGAACACATATGGTCAAGGCTATTCATACTCAGACAGAAGGTATTAAGTCCCTGTTTCAGCCACAGCCCCCCAAACCAACAACAACCTTTTTTACTCTGTGAACTCATTATCAGCTTCCTTCCATTAACTCCATACCCTCTCCAGGATCACCAATGATAGCTACCTCATGGGAGGCTGGCCAGCCAACCTGGAACCACAACTCTGTCCAAAAAAGTTGCATTCCAGAGAGGGTGTTTCTATAAGGAGTAGAAGGATGATAGGGTTAGGAAAAGGATACGGAGGTACGAATATCACACTCTTCTGCCTGCTTGCCCAGCTCCTGTCATCCCAGCTGAAAGGCAAAGAGTGGACATTGTATCCTTATAAGATAGGGTTTGATTTCTACCCTCAAAAAAAGTATGTTGGGGGCGGCAGGTAAGATTCAATACTTTCTTTATTCATGATGTCCTTGTTACTTTTACAGCGAGTAGTATTTTTGCAAGTATTTGGTTGGGCTAACAGCATTTGTTCTTTTCCAAACTGTGGCTCTTAATTTCCAGGACTTGCTATCTCTTGAGCCTGTAAGTCTGCCTGGTTTGCTACCAGGGACTATACTACTCAAAGCTGCTTCCATTTATAAATGCATGCCTATCTGTATATGTATGTGGCTTGGCTCCCTGAGATGTGTCTCAAAGTCTCTTAGGCTGACTGTTCAGCAGTTGGGTGACCTGTCTTCTACTAGGAAAGCAGGTCAGGTGCTATATGCCATGTCTGATGGGAGTTATGCAGGAGAAGACCCTCCTGCCAAAAGGTGAATAGCTGGGTCCTTTGAAACTATTGGTTCCTGTTTCCATTGTCACCAAAATTTGAATTACTGAAAGAAGCCAAACTGAGCTTTCATTCATTCATTCACGAATTTGTTCATTCATTCATTTGTTCATTTATTTATTTATGGTGCCCAGTGCATGGCCTGTTTTCAGCCCAGCCAATCTTGATATCACTTATTACTGAGAAAAGTATTCATGTTTCACAAGTTAACAACTCATGACATCAACAACTCATCAGCTGAAACTACATCCTAGTGGTGAATTTGAAGCTCCCTTCCCCTGTAGTGAGATAAAAATAGAAACCCCAAAACAATGAAAGTGACACCCAAGGCATTCTATCAGCTCAAGGGGTTGACAGTCTATTTTCAAAATAAAAAGTTTGAATGATTTAGCTCACAGGCCACAGTTTAGTGCCCTTATCCAAACTAAACAGCTTATGGTTATTCATGTCTTTTATGAACTCCAAAGAGACACAGATGTTGTTGCTTTGAAGTACAGGATGCCAATCCACTACTGCCTCAAAATATTAAAAATAGAGCTTCATTAAAATGTCAATGGAATGGGAAATCATGTATCCACAGGAGATATTACTCTAAAATGCAAAGTAGATTCCCAAATGAAAAAGGTACTTTTCAGTCATACCATCAATAATCTACCAAACTTTAAATTGCTATAGAAATATTATCTATTATTGTTAAAATTATATTTGTGGTTGATGATGATTTTTCTGTTAAGTTTGAAATATAATGTCATTTCAAAATGTTGTATACAATTCAACTTCCACTACTATTTCACTCTTCATCTGAAGTGTCAGTGAAAGGACCTTTGTTCAACTTAAGAAAAGAAAAAAAACCACACAGCTACTTAAGAAATATTTCTTCAATAACAGGAAGGCATGTCTTATTAAAATGAGTAGGATATCATTCTAATTATGCAATTACATGATAATCTTCTAAAAATAAACATAGAAAGTACCTCACCATTAAAAAAGCATACTTTGTCCTATTGAAGATACATTCAGAAATACCAAAGGTTCAATTTAGAGAAATTAGTGGTTACTTTTATGACATTCAGATATAACAAATAGCCAGGCATTATGTCAAATGATTTTATGCTCTGCTTCTGGTGTGGGTACCATCACCCTGAGACTAATGAATCACCTATATGTTAGAGTTTTCAGATGCAATAGGACTGACACCAACTAGTATACATATGCAATATGATGTAGCCTGATTGTAAGAATTATGTCCCTTTCTGTAATATACATTTTTAAAAATTCTTTGAAGACTATTACATGCCATGTCTCATTGCTACATAGCAACATAAAATAGGATTTTATTATTTTTAAAAACATGCCCTTTGCTTTCATGGGAATTTTGAGGTCATTAAAGGAGCTTTGCAATAAAGGCAATGTATCTTGACTTCACTCATTCAGTTCTTGGTCCAAATCATTGTCCATCAATACTGTCTACAGGATGTGTGTGTGTGTGTGTGTGTGTGTGTGTGTATACACTGATAGATACGTTTTATGGATTGTCATTCCAAATGTATATTGTGATATGGCCAAATAAACATTCTTCATCTATTTATTCATTCTTTTTTTTTTTTTTTTGGTGAGGCAATTGGGGTTAAGTGACTTGCCCAGGGTCACACAGCTAGTAAGTGTTAAGTGTCTGAGGCCGGATTTGAACTCAGGTACTCCTGACTCCAGGGCCAGTGCTCTATCCACTGCGCCATCTAGCTGCCCCTATTTATTCATTCTTGAAGGCTCAATCCTTGAACTACAGATTTATTTTAAGATGTTTACAATGTTCTAGGGCTTGATGTATTTAACACAGTGTTATTTTTTAAAAATATGAATATCTAGTAGGTCTGTATCTAAAAAGAGATAATTTTTAAAAAGGAAAAGAACATATAGACACAAAAATATTTATAGTAGCTTTTTCTAGTGGCAAAGAATTGTAAATTAAGGTGATGCCCATTGATTGGAGAATGGCTGAATAAACTGTGGTATGTGATTATGATGGAATACTATTGTGATATAAGAAATGATGAGCAAGATGCTTACAGAAAAATGTGGAAATACTTACAGAAGCTGATGCAAAGTGAAATGTACTGTGTACAAAGTAACAGCAATATTGTAAGATGATTAGCTGTGAATGACTTAGCTCTTCTCAGCAATACAGTGATCCAAGACAACTCTGAAGGACTTATGAAAAATGCAATCTATTCCCAAAGAAAGAACTGATGGTGTCTGAATACAGATTGAAGTATATTTTTTTCTTTATTTTTCTTTAGTTTTTGTCTGTATTCTTTCACAAAATAAGTAATATGAAAATGTTTTGCATGACTACACATGTTTAACTTACATTAAATTGTTTGCTTTCTCAAAGCAGGTTGGAGAGGAAGGGAAAGAATTTGGAAGACAAAGTTTTAAAAATGAATGTTAAAATTATTTTACATGTAATTGGGGAAAAATAAAATGCTAAATAAAAAACACACAAAAAAGAATATCTAGTAGATCTCACCATTTACTTGGAATTCTTTAACTTCAGTTCTTTGCTGGAAGATGTAATCATTTCTTCCATCACAATTGTGAACAAGTTTGATGAAAATATATCTCCCCATTTTATCCCTCACCTAATATTTATGGCCAGGTTGCTGTTGAGCAAGGTTATTTTATTTTTATATTTTTCATGAAATCTTAAATCATTTTGACAGATGACCAGGAGACACCTTGTAAAAGAACCTGTAAGGAAACATATTGTACTACCAAATTTTAAAAATAATAATAATCAAAAAACTATAGGGGTGGCTAGGTGGCACAGTGGATAAAGCACTGGCCCTGGATTCAGGAGTACCTGAGTTCATATCCGGCCTCAGACACTTGACACTTACTAGCTGTGTGACCCTGGGCAAGTCACTTAACCCCTATTGCCCTGCAAAAAAAAAAAAAAAAACAACCTATAAATAGAGAAAAGTTTCAAATTTTCTACATATTCAGTTAATTATAACATGATAAAGATGCATTTCATTGTTAAATATAACTTGTAAATATCTGTTTGTTTCCTACCAACACCCTTAAGAAAAATACAGATAGAATCTCCAACTTCATTAGGATAGGAACTACAAGTATAGGAAATACATTCACTTGTGCTGGTTGACACCTCTTCATCTCACCATATACCAGACACTGTCCTAAGTGCTAGAGATACAGATAGTAAAGATGAAAGACAGCACCTTTTCTCAAGGAGCTTACAATCTAATAGAAGCAGACAATACACAAGAGAAAGCTGAAACTGAGAGAGGGAAAAGGCAGAAGGTACCCAATGCAGGGACATGTTGGAGAAGACAAAGAGGACCCAAAGTAATTTAGCCAAGTGAGAAGTGAGAAGATATGAGCTAAATTCTCTCCTTAAATGGAAAGATTGAAGTTCATCATCCTACTCTTCAATCAGAGGGAGAGGGAATAGTCATGAGTTCATGAAGTCAAAGGTAGGTCAGTAAATAATGAGTGTTAATTGGATACTTTAAAAATGAAAAAATACAGTCAAATCAAGTGATTCCCTAGTATGTTAAAAGAACCTAAAGATGACATCATGAAGCTTCAATCTATAACCTGTGGGGAAAATATAGAAGAGGTAACACAAGACTTGAAAACAGGTGAATATTGTACTAGTCATCTAAAAAGGTAGATTATGAAAACTATCACCTTGTAAGCCTAATATAATTTCTTATTAAAACTTTAGAATAAATTACTTAGCAGATAGGTTTTGAGAACATAGTAAGAAGGGGGTAATAATTCTGTGTCAGAATGCATTCACTAAAACCAGTGCATTCATTCTTTCAATAAATAAAAATTGAGTGACTATTTTGTAAAAGACATGGAGTTAGGCTTAGTTTCTAATACAAAAAATGGATATGGCAAAGATATTTATTATTTTGATTGTATACAATTCATAGACAAGTAGGGGAGATGGTGTGAGCACAAATAACTATAATATTAAATTGAATGTCCTAAATTCCATTGAAGTACAAAGAATTCAATGCAACAGTTCAGAGATAGAAGATCCTTTTTTGGCTAGAAGTTCACAGAAGAGATGAAAAGAAAAAGGAAAAAAAATTAATGATTGACCTGGACCTTAAAGGATTATATGACATTTCAGAAAGAGAAAGACCAAAAAGAAAAAAAAAGTTCCCATCCCCTAGACAAAAATAATAAGATGAATATGGTAATAGATTTGGGGAAAACAAAGACATGTTAAGGGAATGGTAATGCCATAGTGACCTTTATTTAATATTTTGATAGTTGCAATAGGCTAGGAAGTCAGAAGAAATGACCTAAATATAAAATAACTGGATTTCAACCAGGAATATGTTGGCCAAGTTCTTCATGATTATCTGGCTGCAGAGATGAATAAATGTGGATTGATGGACAATATAGTTATGTGGATGTAGAACTAGTAAGCTGAAAAACTAAATCCAAAGTGCACTTATTAACAATAACCCAAACATGCTTACTTTAGAGTTTCCAAAGCAACAATTTTGTACAGTAGGTAGGACAAATATTGATTCAATTTTTTTATTGTGGAAGAAATTAAGTCTGTGATTAAATGACTTCTCCAACATCCCAGAGCCACAACTGACTCCATATTTTCTAACTCCAAATCTAAGGATTTTTATATCAATTTAGAAGAAACCAACATATCCAAGCCCTTTATCTGTAGGTAAGGAAACTGAGTACCAGAGAATAACAAATTAATTTTCCAAACCTCAAAGTGTTGTAGGTAGTTTCATCTAAGTAATTAAAGTTCACATTTATATAACGCCTTAATGTTTGCAAATACACACACACATATATCACCTCATTTGCTCCTCCTTTGTAATCCATATTTAACAGATAATGAGGAAACCAGCTCAGAGAGGTTATGATGTGTACAGGAACACAGTTAATAAGTCTTTAAGACAGAATTTAGACTTGGGTCTTTCAAATTTCAAATTCTTCACTCTAACTAGTGTGCAACATATATGCCTAGGGCTTCCAGACCTCCTCTATCATTTGGCTTTATTATGGCCTCTGACCATGACAGAGGCCTCTTGCTACAATTAGTGAATTAGAACAGTGGTAGAGACTACCCCACTCCAGGGGAAATGTCTATTATATTGCAACATTTAGGCCATCACTTCTACTCTCTCCCAACCAGAAAACTGTACTACTCTCCTACATAGAACTTCACCGGCCATTGTTAGGCAAACTTTAGCCTTCTCTCTCTCAGTTTCAGGCCTCCACAGCATTCCTCATTCTTCTCTAACCATTCCACTCTCCTTCTCCTATTCCAGTTCCCCTTTGTGTATTATCTTCTTTCGTAATTTAGATCTAAGTTTATTTATAGTTGAGTCTACCTAGAATGCTTTTCTTTGTATCCCCAGAGTTTATCACAGTTTCAGGTGACACAGTCAACATTAAATAAATGCATTTTTGTATCTCTTCCCATGATCTTCAATGGAAATTGTTGACTAGTTATGCAAACCAGTCAAATTACTAGGCTTTAGCACCCCCACCAAAAACAAAAAAACTAGGCCCAAGAGGGTTAGTCAACTGTTCTTTGAAAATCTGAGTTTTTTAGCTCCCCACAAGTGCTCTCTTTTCCTGCCTTTCCTAGAATCCCCTTTCTGCTATCCAGACTATATGGACTACTGTGCTGATGGGTTTTTTTCCCTTCATGTACTGAAAGTAGCTAGCTTTGGCTCTGTACCTCTCTATCAGGGCAGAGTATTCTTTGTGTACACATTCCATTTGGTGTGAGGGTAACTACATTTTTATTCTCTCATCTCTTTTGAATGCCATACTTCTTTCTTTCTATTATACTAAAAGGAATCAACAAAGTTCCACCATTCAAAACGTTCATAACATTGTGAAGCATAAGACAGGGGAAAGATTATTAGATTTAGAATTAGAGAAGGAGGATTCAAATTCTAACTCTACTAAGAACTTCTTGTGTGGCCTTGAACAAGTACCTTAAATTCTCTAGACTTCATCTTCTTGTTCTGGAAAATGAGGCACTTGAAAAGATGACTTCCAAAATCCATTGTGACTCTGGGTAAATGAGCATATGATAATTAGACTTCCTTAAGGAATAAATTTTAAAAGCGGCTTCTTAATGTGGGAGACTAGGAGCCAGAAAGTGGGCTGCTTTGGGAGGAGATGCTCTACCTCATGGTGCAGTTATGATCTTTAGATGGATGTATCATTTCTAGAACAAGCAATACCTAGTCTTTGGAAAGTGGAACATGGCCTTAAAAGTCTAGGAGGTTTCCTAATTGGCTTCTTATCCTGAGGTTCAGATTTCTAATGTTTTGTCATATTGAAGGGCATCATGCTAGACCTGAGTTCCCAAGTAATCCTGAATTATCAGAGAATTTCGAACGTCTCTGAATGCTGATTATGATCCAACAACATAAACTTGCATTATTTCATTCTTATGGGGGGTATGTAAGAGAATTATGAGTGTGAAATATTACAGTGAGGAATAATATGATGGAGGCATATATAGAATTATTTTATAAATGTATAAATAACATAAGTTTTTTTTTTAACTCTGCACATGTATTTATTGAAGTCCTCATCTCTCAACATCTCTCCAAAGTTACAAATGATCGCTTAATTGACAAGCTTAGAATTAACTTTGATTTCTTATTGTCTCTCCCCTCACATGCAAAATCAATTGCCAGGCGCTGTTGGTTCTGTGTCTGTGCATGTCTCATGTTTGTCCTTTTCTACCCATTCTCATGGCCACCACCCTAGTACAGGACTAGTACTTCTTTCCTGATAATATCTTTCTAAGCGGTTTCCCTGCTTCTGGACTCCCTTTTCTTTCATACAGCTGTCAAAGTGATTTTCCCAAAGTTCAGATCTGCCCATGACAATTATTCCCTTGGTCAATGAACTTTAGTAGCTCCTCTGTTTGGCATTTAACACTTTGCATAGCCTGGCTTCAACTTATCTTTCTCAGCTTATTATTCATGATTCCCTTCCATGCATTCTAGTATCCAAAAAATCTGACCTTGATGTTCCTCACACATAGTATTACATTCCCCATCTTTGTTATTTTGCATAACCTGTCCATCATGCTTGAAATTTACATCAGAATTACACCTGCCCCTAAGAAACCCTGGTTTCTTTTAAGGCACTACACAAATACAGCCTCCTATAATGAGGTCTTCTTTGATTCCCTTCAGCTAATACTGCCCTTCAATTTATATAATATTTATGTCACACGCAATTTTATATTCCTATACATATACAGCTCAAGATGTATAGTTCATGTTATCTCCTTTCTATGGAATATAATTTATTTGAGGGCAGGGACTAGTGTGTTTTTGTCATTTTATCCTAAATGCCTAGTCTATTGTGTGTCACCTCGTAGGCACTGAATATATGGTTGTAGCTGGATTATAAATATTTTTAAATAATTGAGTAGCCATTGAACCTTCCTTTATCTTGAAAACTTCAAATCCAATTACCTTATAATATCTTATTTGAAATATTTGCTTTTGCTCTGCCTGCTCCATTTTAGCCTATACATTGCTGTATGATTAATTTTGCTAAAACAGAGTTTTTGGTCTTCTTCCTTCTCAACATCCAACAATTGTTCTCTTTTACCTAGCAAATGAAATTTATACTCACCTGATTCAGATCCAAAGCCTACTTTACACTGTCCATACAATTTTTCAGTCCTTTCCTTTCTCAGTCCACGTTGCTGCAAAATGACCTGGATTGAATTATTTCAAGTTTCTGCCAAAAAACGAATGTGATTTACAATTTAAAGCCACTGCATATCTAATTGCATAGTTGTTTTTTTTTTCTTTTTATCTTCTTTGCTCACAGAAGTTGTAAAATATATGCTTTTGTGTAGAATTAAGAAATTAAATATGGTTTCATTAAGGCCTTGAAAACAAAAATCTTAAATATTCATTTAAGAATAGGGTCAGAGACATTTTTGCTTCTTTACCAAGGCTCAGAATTCTAGGTAGCAGAGGGAGATGAATTTTGATATTTGAACTCAAAGAAGGGGTTAGATAAGTTGAAGAGGGAAGAATATTTACAAGGTCTGTGTGATATTTATATAATGTAATCAGCTGAAATCTGTTTTGCCAAGTGACATTTAAGTGGAAAACAATTGAATGTAAAGCCTCTGTCAGATGTAGTATATTTGCTGTTGATTATTTTTGAGGAAATTTCTTGTCCCTAAATATTCCTTATAAAATATGTAGGCTTTTAAATTATTTTAATTGGTCCATACAAAGAATTATTTAAAATTAGAGTTTATTTCAACACTCAATGAACATTTATTAAAAACCCTTCTATTGTTAGGTACTATGTCGAGGGCTGAGTATTAAGTCTTGGCTTTTTTAGAAGCACTAATTACAATAAGAAAAAAAGGTTTAGCAATTGGACTAACTTGTGTTTATTTTAATAGCTACACTTGAGACTAGGATAAAGGAGAAAAGCAATACTCCAATCAATGACCTTTACTGTATTTTCATTTCTATTAGAAAAAAATTATAGGGTAAGGAAGGATTAAATGAATAAACTAGAATATTTTAGATCACATGTGGATTTGGTTTATCTAGAGACTACTTTGCAGTCACATTATATAGGGAGAGGGGAAGCTAGGTGGCACAGTGGATAGAGCACTGGCCCTGGAGTCAGGAGGACCTGAGTTCAAATCCGGCCTCAGACACTTGACACTTACTGTCTGTGTGAACCTGGGCAAGTCACTTAACCCCAGTTGCCTCACCCCCCCCCAAAAAAAAACCCCAAAACCCTCCATGAGGTCAGAGACCTCAACCTCTCCATCTTTAAGGGGCAGCTAGGTGGTGCAGTGGATAGAACACTGGCCCTGGATTCAGGAGGACCTGAGTTCAAATCCAACCTCAGACACTTAAAACTTACTAGCTGTGTGACCCTGGACAAGTCACTTAACCCCAGTTGCCTCACAAAAAAAAAATACATGTATATAGGGAGAATTTACCCTTTGGTAACTTTACCTCTACTTACACTGACCATGAGTAAGTTAATTTGACTATAATTTGGGGATTTGATTTCAGTACTCTGAAGTTAAAGTTTTAGTCTCTTTCCATACAGTCAAATAATCATAACAACATTAAAGAAATTTCTAGTTGAACTCTTTAGAGTTTTGGGTTTTTCTTTAAATTTTTATCCAGTAACAATTGCATAAAAAAGCCCCAAACTGAGAAGCTTGCTTATTAACCCAGGGACTCTCTTTCCTCATCTTTTAGTTGCTTGTAAAAAATTCCTTCCTACTCTAATCAAATCTTAATTAACCTACAACTTACCTGAGAATTTTATCTTGTGCTTCATGGCAGCTAACTAATCTAATAAATTTGTCAGTGCTACTAAGTATAAATGACAACATATATTACCTCTCCCAGTTACATGTTACGGGCTGTCAAAGATAACTCTAATACCAGCACTTTCTCAGTTGATGCTCAGTTCTTGAAACATTGAACAGTTGAGCACAAGGTTTATTTTCCCCTAACATGACAAGGATATGCAATAAAGATACAGTGACATATAATGAGCTTTGGAAGAGGCAACCTCCATCCTACTTCATCACAGAAATGAAAATGATCATCAGGTCATCAGGATATGATGATTCAAGTGGTCTTAGGTATCCAGCAAATTTTAGAGGACTAGAATTCACATTCGCCTGGCTGAAACTTTAATGTCCTTAGATGATCAGGAAACTGCTTCAGGGAAGCCATGACACATAAGGTCCTAAGGGGAATTTTGTTTTCTTCCTGGAAAGCAATTCCCTAAATATTTTAAAAGAAGGGCCTACAAGTCCCTATGTTTTGGGTGAAATGAAGTTGGATCAGGGAAACTTTGGTCCTATCACAGGGGCTTTTCTCAAAGAAAACTGCAAAAATGGTTTAACTGGCAGTAATAGGAGATGCATCAAATATTTCTTGAAATTCAAGTGGATGGCCTTTCATTACATCTCAAGTATTTTGGCTATGTCATTTGTTAATTTAGGGTTGGCTTTGGGTTGTCAGTGCTATACCTAAGCCACTGTAGCCATAGAGAATGAATGGAGAATTAGCATGTGTGGTCATTTAAATATCTATATTAATTAAAGCAAGGTGGAGGGAAAGTGATATAGCCTGGATAAATTTAGTATTATATGCTGGTAATCTTCAAGCATTGGTTTCAATCTGACTTCCCCTTCAGCTAAAAAGTCTATACTTTCTTCTCTTCAGGTTTGTGTATTTGTTTGTTTTGTTTATACTGTGCTCTCCTGGTTCCCCTCTGTGAGAAAATAATGGGGTTCTATGAGACTCAGAGAGCCTGGCTGACCTTTCTTAAGGTCAGCCCAGAGTTAGGAGAATTTCAAAGGAAATGTAGATTCAACTTCCTGACTACCTAATGGATGTTAGCTCATGGACCAACCTTCTCAAGTCCAGTAAACCAATAGATTTGAATGATGCTAGCCAATTAGCTTTGAGTAGTGTGGAAGGCCTGCCTCTCCTCCAGACCCGCAGGAGGCTTCTGCTCTGGCATGCTCTCTTGGCTTTTAATGCTCAAAGAGATGGGACACAGATTTTTCTCTCTCTCCCCTCTATCCTAGCTATGTAGCGCTTCTGATCTTTCACAGCAACATGCTGTCTCTTTACTATTATTTAATATGCTTTAATAAATGCTTAATGCCCCAAACTGGTACAGTAACCTTTAATTTCTAAGTAACTACATATTAGAACCCCAGCTAAGTTTCCCTAAACTTGGGACAGTATATAGGGCAACCCCATATAATTTTAAACGCCATACCTCCAACCTGTCTGACTGATTCTGCTTTGTCTACTTTGCTAGAATTTTGTGCCCACTAACTGCAGGAACCCCCAAATCTCTGATCCAGGAATTTTCCCTCTGTACAATCTCACTTGCTGATCTTTTCAGTTCCTAAGGTTCAGTGATCAGTTCTATGCAGATGACTGTTAAATCTGTTTTGTTCAGTCTTTCTCTCTCCTGACCTCAAATCTGACATCTCCAACTGACTGTTGGATATTTCAGTCCTAATATTCCATAGGCTTCTTAAATTAAACATGTCCAAAACTGAGCTAATTTCCTCTTGCCTAAAACATTTCTTCTTCCTAAGTTTCCTTCTACTGTCAAGGGTACCATCATCCTCACAGTCACCCAGGCTCCCAAATCAGGTGTGATCCTCAGGTCTCACTCTTTCTCATGCCCCAAATCTACTGTTGTCAGGACCTCTTGATTCTCACTTCTTATCATCCCTAAGATTTGTCCCCCTTTCTCCTTTCATATCGCCACTTCCTTGTTGCATTGTTTTATCACCTCACTCCTGGACTACACAAGATTGATTTTTTTTCACCTCCTCAAATCTCTCCTTGTTCCTATCCATTCAGCTATCAAAGATTTTTCTAAAGAACAAGTTTAGGGGAAGCTAGGTAGCATAGTGGATAGAGCACTGGACTCAGGAGGACCTGAGTTCAAATGTGGTCTCCAGCACTTGACACTTGCTAGCTGTATGATCCTGGGAAAGTCTGTTAACCCCAATTACCACACACACACACACAAACACACACACACACACACACACACACACACAAATGCTCCTTATAGGAGGCAGCTAGGTGGCACAGTGGATAAAGTACTGGCTCTAGACCTTGATTCAGGAGGACCTGAGTTCAAATCTGACCTCAGACACTTGACACTTGCTAGCTGTGTGACCCTGGGCAAGACAATTAACCCTCATTGCCCTGAAATTAGATAGATAGATAGATAGATAGATAGATAGATAGATAGATAGATAGATAGATAGATAGATAGATGATAGATAAATAGATAAATAGATATAGATAGATGGATAAATAAATAAAAATTTTAAAAGAACAAAAATAACAAGGTTAACCATTTCACCCAGCCCACCCAAGAAAAATCCAGTGGTTCCCTGTTACTTCCAGGAGAAAATATAAAATTCTTTGGCTTTTAAAACTCTTCATAACCTGCCCTCTCCCAGCCTTCCTCATGTCCACATTCCTTATATTCCCTTCCAGGTAATAGATCCAGTGACTCTGGAGTACTTATTTTTCCTCCCACAAGATATTCTAATTCCTGAATCTGTTACTGACACTATAACTTTTCCTCAGAGAAATACAGTAAAGGTCATTGACTGGAGAATTGCTTCTCATCTATAGACTAGTTTTAAGCTATTAAAATAACCAAAAGTCAGTTTAAGAGTTAAACCTTTATTACTTATTTTTTTAATGCTTGAAAAAATACTCAATACCCAGCTCCCAGTATAGTGCCTTACACACAGAGGGTATTTAATTAATATTTGTTGAGTATTGAAATTAACTTCTAATTTGGGACATTCCTTGAATGGAACAGTTAGAAAATAAATAAATGAAAATTATGTCCTTTATAAGTGTGTATATATTTGATTAGGGCCGGTAGGTGACAGACACAATGGCTAGAGTGCTGTGCCTGGAGTCAGGAAGACTTATCTTCATGAGTTCAAATCTGGCCTCAGATACTAGCTGTGTTGTCCTGGGCAAGTCACTTCACCTTGTTTGTCTCAGTGTCTTCATCTGTAAAATAAGCTGGAAAAGGAAATAACAAATCATTCCAGTGTCTTTGCCAAGAAAACCCCAAATGGGGTCATAAAGAATCAAACACAACCAAAACAACTGAACAACAACAACAACAAAGTTTGTGACTACCTTCCATGCCTACAACTCTCTCTTTCTTCATCTCTACCCCCCAGCATCCCTGGATTCTTTTAAGTCCTGGCTAAAAATCACCTTTTTCAAGAAGTCTTTTGTAGTCCTCCTCAATTTTAGTGCCTTCCCTTGGAAATTATTCCCAGTTCATCCTGTATGTGCCTTGTTTTTATATAGTTGTTTATATGTTGTCTTCTCAATTAAAATGTTATACTCTTAAATTAAGGGACCAATTTTAACTTTCTTTGTATGTCCAATTATTAGTACAGTGCCTGGTACATTGTAGATGCTTTAAAATTCTAGTTGAGTGACTAATTGAGAAACATGAGAAACAATACTGGATGAATTTAAGTTTTCATTTTCAAGCTTTTCTTATGTCACTGCTGGTAGTGATGTTAATGACCAAGGAAATGTCCACAAGGCAAGTGTCAGGAGAACAGAAAATAATCAAAAACCTGAATAATAGCAGAGAGTTTCCATTTTATAAGCTGTTGCAATTATATTTATTTTTGAAAACTGAAATAAACTCCCACAAATCTTTAAACTTTGCCTCAACCGATATACCCAAGTATTTTCCTATCCTCTTTACAGCTCTTCTTCCAAAGGAACTTATAGCTACAATTGCTAGTTGCCCCATCATAAGTTAGACCAACATATATTCATATCTACCATACATTAGCACCAGTAATACCTGATATTTTTAGTAATTCCTTATTTGCTGGGAAAAATACAAATACATAAGCCTGCCATTCAAAATCTTTCCCAGTTGGCTTAAATATAAATTTCCAGCCTTATTACACATGTGTTTTTTACTCTTTACTGTAGTCAAAATATACTACTCGATGATTGCCCCTCTTTCACCATCTTCTGTTTCCAGGCCATGGTGCATACCTCTCCCTTGTTCATTATAACTGGGATAGAATGAGTGGCATAGAATGAGCAAGCAAAGATCATTTTTGATGGATCATGGATCTCATTGCATTATCTTTCTCCCTAAACCATTGTCTTGCAATTTTCCCCATGAGGTCTGTCAGTCAAAAAAAAAATGTCTATTTGGCAGGAATTGTGCTAAGCACTGAAGATAAAAAGTAAATTAAAAAGCAGTTCCCAATCTGAAGGAGCTTACAATGAAATGGGGAAATTCAATGAGCAACCAACTATATACAGATAGACTATATACGGGTTAAATTGGAAATAATCAATAGAAGTGAAGCACCAGAATTACAAAGGACTGGAAAAGGCTACCTATAGAAGATGGCTTTTTTATCCAGGGCACAAAGTAATCCTGGGAATCCAGGAGAAAGATATGAGGAAGGAGAGGTTTCCAGAGATATGGGACAGCTAGTGAATATGCCCAGAGTCAGAAAATAGAGTCATGGAATGTCACTGGATTGAAAAGTACCTGATGGGGGTGGGGGGGAAGTACCTTGGAATAGAGAATGGAGTATAAGATGTAGGAAGCCTGGAAATGTTCTGGGGTGTGTGTGTGTGTGTGTGTGTGTGTGTGTGTGCTAACGCATGTGCTTGTATGTGAAGGAGGCAGGTTATGAAATTCTTTGAATACCAAACAGAAGATGCTATATTTGATCCTGTAGGTGATAGGGAGCCAGTGGAGTTTATTGAGTAGAAGAATGGCATAGTCTGATATGCCCTTTCCTTCTAGTCACCTAGGTTCAAAACCTCATTGATATCTGAGCTTTTCTCCATCTCTCGCAGTACCTATGAAGACAGATGCCAAATATATTCATTTCTACTTACATATCTCTAATCTCCATTCTCATAACTATTGCCCATTGTCATGAAGGGCTTCATCAGTAAACACCTAGACTATTATTTTACCCTCCTAATAGTTCTCCCTATATTAAATCCTTCCTCTCTCCCATCTATCCTCCATAATAGTTGTAAAAATTATTTTCTTATGGAGCAAGTTTAACCATCTTATTACATAGTCAGTAAACTTTAGTAAATGATATATCCAGCAAATAGTGTCCGTGTGTGTTTCTAAGATCATTATCCCTCTTTAACTTTTAAAACTATATTTTGTTAATGTTTATATATTGAATTATCAATGCAACAGTACATAGATGCAACTAAAAGTAAATGACAGTCCCAGACACTTTCTGTTCTTGTTCTCTCTCTCTCTCTTTCCATAATGAAAAACAAAATGCCTCCCATAGCCCAAACATCACTCTTCTTTCCAAACTCCTATAAAATTGATATAAATCTTAGGATAAAGAGACTATGTTTTTATAGTCATGAAAACTATGAAACTGTAGGGGCCAAATTTAATATAGGGAGAGTTAATTGGGTGGTTTGCCATAATATTGGGGTTCAGAAAAAAATGAGGGACCTCTAGGTCCAAAGTTTCCTCCCCTCTGAACTGCCTTTTTTAGTTATTTATCCCAGGCCAATAAGAAAGGAGTTTAACAGACTCTTTTTTACAAACAAATCAGGTTTTATTAATGGGAATAAAATACACAACAAAGGGGAAATTAATAAGGTTAAGGACAAGGGAATAGGGAAAAAGGGAAATGGATAATCTCCCTGGCTCTAGCAAGGGCTATCTCAAACCCAAACTCACTTTTATCTCAGTTAATTTAAAGGGCTGGATTTAACTCACCACCAGGGGTCTGTAATTTCTATGGAAGTCAGCAGCCAGTCTAGTCTGCTCCGAATGCTCCTCCAAGGCCAGAGAGAGACTGAGAGAAAATGCACCACTTCCTGTTGGGCTCCCTTTTTCTACCTTTTTCTCCCTCCCTCAAAGGGGAGGTCCTTCAAGTAGTGTGGCTGAGACTGGTTCCCTGTTGATGACGCAGTCCACAGCCTCTGAGGACACTCCTTCTCAGGGTTGGACAAGTTTAAACTAGGTGGCTAAAAATCTAATAGTTTTAAGTGGTTACTTAGTAGTTTCTCATTCATACCCAATTCAAACAATACTAGATCCATCATGTCAGACCCCTGGGCGTCTGCCAAATTCCATAATTTTACCACAGAAGGAAATGTCAGATGTATGCTTTTTACCTAAAGAAAGTAGATTTCAGAAAGTTTAGAGAAATAAAGCAGTTCTTTTCCTCTAAATAGATCATATGTCTCCTTTAAAAGATTTCAGCAATTTCTCTGAACATTTTGAAATTGATTCAAAGTTCATATAGTCTCTTTCTCCCAAGATTTCTAGCACAAGTTTAGCAACAGTGTATTCCTCCTTGTTGATCAGAATGATATTTATAGGACCTATTTGCTGTTCATATCTGTTGAGTCCTGAGAGATCAAACTCAGTAGAACAAATTGTCATTTTTCAAATAATCTGCTTTTAGCAAAATAATAGCTCCAACAAATAATTTGTATGTATGTATATGTGTATATTTCACAACTATATCTTACTTCAATGGCAGTTTCATTGCATTTTACCATCATATTAAACATATGTATCATGGCACAATTTCTTCTATTCCCTTGATTTTCCTCTCTTACCATATAGCTTCCATGTATCCAGGCTATTTATTATATAATCCCACAAATGTGCCATCTCTTTTTCTCTGTTTTAATCTGAACTCTAAATGATTTCTACTATGTATTCACAGTTATGCATTTCCTGGTAGACATACAAGCAATTTCAGGATATCCCCAAAATCATAGTGAAGATTTAAGCCATTATTCCTTAAAACTGCACTGAGACTTTTGGGACACTGTATATAACAGTCTTTCTTTACCTTATAATGTACTAATTCTTAGTATTTGCTTATTAATTACAATATTTATTAGGAAAAGTATTCTAAAATAACCTACTTTTATTATTTTCATGGATTCTTCTTTCAAGGCACAAATACTATTGAAGGAAGGCCTGAAGAATGATATAAAAATAGATGAGTTTCTCTTGTTAATTTTCTTTTCTTTGTATAATTGAAGTTGATATTGATTGCACACCTACTATATGTAAAGTACCATTCTAGGTACTGTGGTAAAGTAAAGTAAAAAACATCTGGCCTCTACCCTCAAGGAGTTTAAAATCTAATATAAAGAAAATTCAATAACCTATGGAAAATAAATAAAAATTAAAGAAATAGTAATGGGACTAATAGCACAGGGCAATGAGCGTTTGCTATATCATAAGCATATACAATAAAGGTTAGTTCAGATGACAAAATGATCCTTATGGCCTAGTCTGAGCTAGGAGACTTCATGGAGAATATAGGAATTTAGCTAATTCTTAAAAGGAAGGGCAAATTAACATATTATCTTATATTTATATGTGTTTAAGATATGTAAAACAAACATTTTAGACATATTTCATTGTTTAATTCTTATAACCATATGAGATTGGTGTGAGAAGGTCCCTTGCACAAAAGCTCAGATTTCAGAGAGGTTAAGTGATTTACCCATTACGTACTTAGCTAGTAAGTGTCAGCAGCAGCATTTGAATCCTGTCATATGCTTGCTCCTAGTCCACTATCCTTTCCAAAGATAAGAAGAAGAATAGAAAAAAAAGAATGGTGAGAACGATGAGAGAGAAACTGATATGGCATAGTATAGTATAGGTCAAGGGAAGAAAGACTTTCACAGAGGACATTCAATAGTGTTAAATGCTACAGAGTTTAAAGAGCAAAGTACTTAGAAATTTGTAAGTCATTAGAGATATTAGAATTGTTTCAATATTTGTATTGAAAGAAGGGTTAAAGAATTAAGAGCTTGAAGAGGTCTTAGAAATTATGAAATCAAGTCCATTCATGAAAAATAATTTGCCTTCTCTATTATTGCTGGTGCTTTTAAACTCCAACTTCACCTCTAATGATAAGGGATCTGCTAAGTCTTGAGGTTTTCCACTGCTTTTCTGAACAGTTTAAATTTTAGGATCATACAGGTGGAAGTCACAAATACTGTTAAGCATCTAAAACACAATATAAAATTATGATAGGATAAACTATACACATTAGTTTCTTTTATTATAATTCATTTTTAACAGGTTACTGACTTGTCCCTATGATAGGGCAGAGACAGGCTTCTTGGTCTATTCCTCATGGATACCTGGAATAGTATTTTACATATAGTAGATGTTCAGTCAAGAGGGATTATTGAATATCAAGTTCAGTTGTACTCAGGGGGAATGGTATAAAAATGGAAGGGAACTCGGGTATTATTTATTCCATTTAACAGATGAAAAAAGAGACACATTGTGTTTGTCATATCGTCAGAATGGTAGTAAGTTGTTATTCAGTCATGTCTGACTCTTCATGACCCCATTTGGGGGTTTCTTGGCAAAGATACTGGAGTAGTTTGCCATTTCCTTCTCCAGATCATTTTACAGATGAGAAAACTGAGGCAAACAGAGTTAAGTGACTTGCCCAGAGTCACATGGTTAGTAAGTGTATGAGGCTAGATTTGAGCTCAGGGTGAGGGGGTCTTCCTGACTCCAGGCCTGACACTCTATCCACTGTACCTTCTATCTGTATTCTATCTGTAGCAAATAGCAAAGCTCAAATATGAAGTCAAGAGTATTCATGAGTAGGGCTATCATGTGGAGAGGAAAGACATTCAATTCTGTGTGGCTTCAGAAGACACAGTAATAATAATGAATAGATTAGAATTTGAGATAAAAGAGTATCAATTCAATGTAAAATGTTTCAAAGCATTAAAACTATCTTCAAATTGAGTCTGAAAATATTAGGTAAGAAGTTAGTCTAGATGAACAGATGGTCTAAATAGCAGAGCAATATTTTTAATCTACAATACATTCTGTAATTCTTTAGCATTTCATGGGGCTTCTTAAGTGTTTACTAATTATGTTCCTCATTATATGTATTACTCTTTTAGAGCCTTCAAGGTAGTACATAATGTGGAATGAATTGTAAATATGATATTCCCAGCTGGTGCTTCTTTAAGTTACTATTCATATTCTTAAAAAGTCCAGCCTTATTTTCTCATTGGCACAGATATTTTACCTTTTAATAATGAACAATTCTGTGCAATAAAAGCTGGACAAAACTATAGTGTATCACATGTGCACTTAAATACATGTCTGGGCATTATGAAATCAGCAAATTATGGGATAACGTGCAAGATAGTTCTCCTGTTTGCAGCAAAATTACTTAATTGCCACTCATTAAAGGTACTTAGAATACCACATCTTAATTTTTTGTCATGGTTCAGAGAGATAAAGTAATATCATTTTCCCCATTTATTCATTTGTTCTGAGGCTGATTTAAAAGAAGACCACCAATAGTTATACTATCTGTCATTAAAGATCTGTTCTATAAAAAATTAACTTGGGGAAGGTACATTTCAATCCTGGCAACATCTCTTTCACTGATAATTGACAGATATTATAAAGCAGCCAGGTGGCACAGTGGATAGGGTGCTGGGTCTGGTATCAGGAACACGTGCATTCAAATCTGACTTCAGACACTCATTAGCTGTGTGATGCTGGGCAAGCCACTTAACCACTGTTTGCCTTAAGGAGAAGGAAATGGCAAATTATTCTGGTTGATTTGCCAAGAAAATCCCATATGAGATCAGGAAGATTCAGATACAACTGAATGACTGAAGAACAATAGCACCATCCATATAATAATAGATATTATACTCTATTTTAAAATAATTTTATACTGAAACTAATTTTAAACATTTCATAGGAAAATTTACTCAATAATTCAGTTACTTTTTTGTTCCTTCCTAATGCTACATAAAACTCAGTAGTATTTTATTTTGTTCTATAAAAAAAAGAAATAAAACCAAAATCCTTCCATAGTTTTACTTTATCTTTATCTCCCTATGGGTAATTTTTTAATGTAGATAAAACTTAGCCATATGCCAATATTTTTACCTAAGAATCCTTTGATATTTGGACTTCAGACCTTCATTCAAGTAATCCTAAATGAAGTGAAAAATTTTTATATCTCTTTTGGTAGAACTATGTTGATATTACCCTGTTTGTTTTCTATCAGGGCTTACCTTGAATCCACTTGGCAAACATGAAACTTGAAATGATATGAATGCATTTTATAAATCCTCTTTATGTTGTCTAATTAGTTGAGCTCACAGGGTTATTATTGGAAAGGATAGTCAAGGTTCTCTAGTTCATCTAGTTGATTCAACACCCTCAGTTTATATAAGGAAAATGAAGCCCAAAGAGACTAAGTGACCTATCCAAAGTCCAATAGGTAGTAAGGAGAGATAGGATTAAAAACAAGGTTTTTTGATACTACTGCTCTTTTCACTATTTCTCTCTATGTTTCTGAATATCTCTCTCTCTCTCTCTCTCTCTCGGTCTTTAGATCGATCATTTTAAATATATTTTGTTTCTTTTGAGTTTTGTTCAAAATAAAAATGGAGGGAGAACAGTGTTTATAATTCACACACTATGTTCTAAAGGATTGTTAGCTGATTATTCACTAAAATCCAGTGTAAATTAATGCTTTGGAGGGGGAGTCAATCCTGGAGTTCCTTCAAGGTTCCCATTTAATCTGCTTTAGAGGTAGAATCCAAGGAAAACATAATTTTCTTTCAAATCCCAGAATCTACTGAGTCAATGAAAGAATAGGGACTGGACCTCTGATTTCATTGTTATACAATTTGAGGTGAGGAAGCTCCTTCTACCAGTGAAGGTTAGCACATCCTCTCAAACTTATATAGTTATAGAATGTTGTGCAAGTCAATGTGGGGTTTAGCAACTTGCCCAGAATTGCATAGACAGTATATACATCATAAGCATTTCTTGTAGTTTGATTTTCCTAGCTTTTGAGCATGGGATGGTTCTTTCTCCACTATACAATACCACCTCTCAAATCAATCAGTGACAACCTAAATAGATATCCAAGGTTAGTACTTACACTATCTTGTATGACTACTAAGTAGTAAGAATCAATTATCCCTTGTATTGTCTTGGCATTTCAGGGATTAGTAACCAGAGGTATCTAAAGCTAAATATATTTCATTGATCAAGACAATCTTATTGGCAGATTTTTTCCCTAAATCATATCTCACTTTTTTTTCCCTCCCTTGCTTTTCTCAGCTTCCTCTTATTTCTTCTCATTCATGTATTTTTTAACAAATATTTTTGAGTACCTACCAAATGCAAGGAACTTTGATAAAGCCTTTATGTGATACCAATCTGAATGTATGCAGTCTGCCCCTGAAAAGCTGACAAGGTAGAGGAAATATAAGTAGACAAATTATTATAATTCAAAATTATAAGTGGCTTAAAAGAGGTAGAGATCTGAGCCACCAGAGGAGGCTAGCATTAAAGTTGGATATTGAAGATATAATTTAAATAATTATAGCCAGAAGGGAAAGATTTTGCAGGTGAAGAAATCTTACATTGGAATAAAAAAGTAACTCAGATGAGAATGATCACATCATGAGTGAAATCAGGTAGAAAATTTTTTTTAAATGTTGCCTTTTAAAGTACCCCTCCCCCCAGATACTAGAGTTTTATGAATATAGCAAGACAATTCTTACTACTTTCTTGGCACAGATTTTTTTTTTGTTTTCTAATTCTAGTATGCACTATATACACATTTAAGTTTCTAATGTACCATAATATATACATACATACACACATATATACATATATGTCTATGTATGTATTGTATTGTATTATATCATATTATATATATTATATTTCTATAACAGAGTCATCTTTATCTTTTGCTTTCAGGGAGATATTTTACATAAATTTTGACCATGAAACTTTGAATAGTTATAGTATCCTATACTATTTTATTCTTGTTTAGTAGGCTGAAATACACACACATGCAAGTATGTTTTATGTACAGAATACACACATACATATATTGGTATATTTGTATATTTAAATTTATTACATTCATATGTTCCATATTATATGTGTATATATATATGTGTGTGTGTGTGTGTGTGTAAATAAATATATTTATTTAAAATTTGCAAAGCATTTTACTACTGCTACTAGCTACCCAGGTGATATTTATATAGCCCCTACTATCTACTAGACTCTGTCCTAATCACTTTACATTTGGTCCTCACAACAATTTTAAAAGGTAGTTGCTATTATTATTTCTGTTTGTCTGGTGAAGAAACTGAGGTAGGTAGAGTCATGATAATATATAACAATCTGAAATATTTAAGGACACTTTGTGCCATGTTAGTTTTCATTAGTGGACTGCTTTTAATCAGCTCCATAATTTTTGTGAAACATTAAATAAAGACTAATAAAAGCTAACTTGGTAATAAGGAATTGCTTTCATCTATTAAAACTTTTAAACTATGTTTTAACTAAGATGTATAAATCAGCCCTGATGAGGTCTTTTGAAAAGAAACTTTTAATAATTTGTAGAATTAAATATTGAACAGTATTTGTAACTTAAATGTAACTTACTTCCATACAGTTCTAAAGATGTACAGATACCTAGGTGGTACAGTGGATAGAGTGCTAGACTTGAAGTCAGGAGGGCTTGAATTAAAATTTGCCTGAGACATTTATTATTTGTCAAATTCTGGACTTCTTATTTAACCTCTGTCTGACTCAGTTTCATTATCTATAAAGGGTAAATAATAACATCGCCTACCCATTAGAGTTGTTACTAGGATAAAAAATGATATATTTACAAAAATTGATTATATAATAAAAATATTAATTAGTGTTGTTTTTGTAACTGATACTTATATATCACTTACTATGTACCAAGCACTGTGCTAAGTACTTTTCAAATAATATTTCATTTTAAATGTGATACATAGATATTAGCTATTATTAAAATATAATCACATTATTATATTATAGTAATATATGAGGTCTTATTATTGTTGTTGTTATTGTTACTGTTCTCATTATCATGGAGGCATGGGGAAAGGGGAAAGAATTTTAATTTTATCATTACTCAAGAATAGCTACACTGATAGAAAACATCCAATATTCTGGCAAAATACAGCTTCCTTCGATTTCATCCTTAGCTTTTTGGATGATAACCAAATGGCATGTCTACATTTTTATAAGAAGTACTGAAGATTACTACAGGTCTTACTTATTTGAATTAGTGATTGTTCCTATTCTATTTTTTTTTCAACCCTTTTTTGAAGACTTTGACAACACAGGAAATGATGGCAGCCTTTGAAATGTTTTCAATAACATTGATGTGTGTGTACATGCCTGCATGTGTGATCTTGGAAAATAGGAATCAAAAGGCAAAGTGTAAAATTTTCCTCCAACCACAGCCAATCACTGTTCTCCGAAATATAACAATATTTCCCAAAGATGCTCAAGAACATATTCTTTTAAAAAATAAATATTAGGTAAAAACACTTCATGTGCTTTATGAGTTATTGACAAGGCCTTTTTTATTTTTAAGGAATCCTATGTCATTGCCATCATATTGGGTGCAAGTGTTTATGGATGGCTGATATCTACCTAGCTATGATTATTTTGAAACACAAGAGTCCTAAGTAGGATTTGTCTTCTCATGATAAGGCATTTTATTTTTCCCTTCTGTATCTATTTAACATGGTAATGGATTCAACCTGGTATTATTCTAGTCTGTCTCCAAAGCTTTGTACATGTTTGTTAATTTGTCAATTGTTCCTTAAACAGCATCTTGTCTATTTAATAAGCAACCACAAAAGTCAAGAGAGCCCTGTCCCAGCATGAGTCTTAATTGAACATGTGCTGGATAATAGAATTAAATTCAGAGCAAACAGTTAATGGCAGATGATCCTTCTCTGTTCTGAGCAAAGAATGGGCAGGAGTGATTATGTAAAGTAGATGGCATAATGGCAGAAGAGTCGTTTGAAACTAATGTAATGTAATATTACAAGGGCCTTAAAGATGCTCTGGTCAAAAGGAACAATATGGGAGGGAGGGGAATGGATTTCCAGAACTTCCTGACATACCCACTTGGTCATCATTAAACAGTGTTGAAATAATGTAATAGCATTTTAATGAGCATTTGGTGGGTATGAAAGTTCCATCCTCATTATTGTGAAAGAGTTCTGATGTATACCAGACTTTGGAGGATGCTTTCAAAATTGTACCATAAAAACATTTTTTTAAACAAAGCTAAAAAGAATGTTGAAGACAGTGACACCAGAATGTTAGGGATGGTGGTCATGAAATGTAAAAAAAAAAAAAACCCTCTATTAATAAATATATAGAACTCCTGTAGTTGATGATTTAATTTGAAAGCATCTAGTTCTTAGGTGAGTGTGTAAAAATATTTTTAAACATTGATGGTCTACTACTTCAGGACTGAAACACTTTAGTCTAGTTATATCTATGGAGATAAATGGTATTGTGTAAAACCTCATAGCAGATCTTTTAGAACGAGATGACAAGATGACAGTACTGTTACTCACAGTTCAGACTACCACAATATAATATGTAATGAGCCATAATGCTATTATTTTTCACTTTAGAATTTTAATATTATGTTTTGTACAGTTCTTAAAATATCATGCATAAAACATCATGCAGACACCATAGTGAATTATGTATTCATAATACCATTTGGGGAAAACAGGCTCACAACATTATGGAAAAATGAAAAATCTCTCTCTCTCTCTCTCTCTCTCTCTCTCTCTCTCTCTCTCTCTCTCTCTCTCCCCTCTCCCCCCCCTCTTTCCCTCTCTTTTCCCCTTCCTCTCTCCCCCGCCCTCTCTCCCCTTACTCCTCTCAGCTACTTTTCTTCTCTCTTTTCTCTTTCCTTTTATTTTGAAGTATTTATCCAGTAGTGTAGCTGCCTGAAATAAACAAATCCTTAAGAGACCTTCCGGTCAGATCTGGAAAGAAAATCCTTTGATTTCTTATGCTGCTGAGAGTCTGTGGAGATGTAATTGTTAAGAGAAGTGCATTTGCTGACCTTGGCATCTTTAGTGATAGCAGTGTTTTTACCATCTTAGTGGTCCATAGGGAAAATGCAATTATTTTTATATAAAATTGACCACTAGACGAATGCAGCTATTGGGGGGAAGAGGAAGAGGAATTCCTTATATGATAAGGCAGATAGTATACTTGCTATCTTGTTAGAAAACATAGTGGCCCGTGTGTATCTATAGAGAAATATAATATATATGTACATTATATGCATACATATGAATATATATGTATAGTGTGTATATAGAGAGAGAAAGAGAGAATGCATTGGATATGTGTGTTTTTTGTAACCTGGAAATGTTTATGATATGGAAGAGTTTATAGTTGACTCTATTCTGTATGAGATAATGTTTAAAAGAAAGAGGGGATATGGTGACAAATGAATGAAAAATGCACTATGGTGCATACCTAATTGTATACATAATAAAATGAACAAATAGGAGAAAAGTAAGTCCAGGAATGAGCATTCAAAAATATTCTCTCAGGTAATGCATCTACCACCCTGATTAGCACATTCTAGTAGAGTGCTTTGCATCACCATCAGCCTATTAAGGAAATCTCATTGGTTTAAACAAAGAATCCCTCTGACCTTTCTAAATGAAAACAATGTGATGCTAAAAACAATTATTAGAAGGATCAACTCTACACACAAAATGGCCTTTGGAAATGAACTGCTATATTGAGAAAAGCCCTTATATTCATTATACTGGGACTGTAGTGGATTTTTTTTAATTAAAGAAAATTAAAGTGGTGTTTGTACTAAATGAAAATAGAGAATGCCTGCTTTGCCTGTGGTGAAGGTCTGTAAACAATGTATGATTTTCTACCTCTCTCTCCCTAATCTCTTGCAACCATATCCAAAGAGCAGTTCCACTGGTGTGCAACCAAGCAGGGAACTGATTTGTAGCTTTCAGAATAGTTGTAGTCAAAATATCAAAACTATTCAAATAGTCTGTATGTATGTTACTTTGAAAACTAAGGAAAAGGTATGAACTAAGAAACTATACAGTACCTTCCACAGAATAGGGACTCCAAAATAGCAGAAAGAAACATTAATATCAGACCGATACACTATAACATGAGTAGGAATCCAATGGATGTTGCTAAATCATTAACAGTGAAAAATATGTTTGTGGTAGAAGTAGGAAGTGTGAGCTGGCAGCATGTGGGATTATCAGTTGTGAAGATGCTCTTTACCAGGAATTCTGGCCAAGTTCTGGACCCCATTCTAAGCCTTAGGTTCCTTATCTGCAAAAGGAAAAGGTCCAGACTAGCTGCTCCTTATGGGAATCTCTAATGTAATACTTTGCACATGTAAACAGGCAAACCTACCAGAACAGAATTTAGTTTTGCCAATATCAATTGAAGGGCATGTTCAGGGCTGATTTGCATTGAATACTTTAATGGTTTTCACAGCTTTTACAAAGGTTTTTCTTTTGTATTTTGAAGCCAATATTGCATGTTACTCTTTATAGCTAATCAGCAAATGAAACAAAAACAGAATGGCCAACAGATTTTAACACTCTTGAAATACTTCCCATTTATAGGAGAGCCATAGTTTTCCTTATTTTTAAGTGCTAAACTTTGACATTTCTGGAGTGAAGCTTCTCTTAGGAATTACTGAAAATTTTCAACCAGTATTGCACAGCAGTTCTGTTTAGTTTGAGTGCAAGAAACAACTCATTCTTATTTCAGAGAGCAAAAATGTAGACTGCATGGCACCAGGGAAATGTGGACAATCTACAGTATGAATGTGCTTTCTAATTAAAAATGTAACTGCAAAATGTCAAATCATCTGTGTGAGAAATGCTAACAAAACATTCATTATAATGTGGTATGCTGGATGATTTAAAAGACTGTGTGTGAGGATGAAAGAATCAGATTTGTTTATAAGAACAATTTTAGAGCTGGGTTGCTTTATGAAAACCTCTCCTTTTGTAGATGGCATGAAGCTATTTTAAGATAGCTCTTTAATCATAAAAAAGGAAATTATTTTGGATCCATTGATATGTGTATGAAGTAATATTCCAAATGGTTAAAAAAGGCATGGTAATAAAATAATTTTATAGAATTTTATATCTGAAATTGCCATTAGAAAAAAGACTGATGATTTTTAAAATTGAGAAAAAAAATAATGTTGAGAAAAGCACAATAATCCACTGTTGGTGGAGTTGTGAGCAGATACAGCCATTCTGGAGATCAATTTGTAACTATGTCCAAAGGGCTATATCCTTTGATCCAGCAATACTACTGCTAGGTTTATATTCTAAAGACATTCCCCAAAAAGAGAAAAACACCTATTTGTATAAAAGTATTTATAGAAGCTCTTTTTGTGGTGGCTAAGAATTGGAAATCATCAGAATCCCCATCAACTGGGTTATGACTAAACAAGCTGTATTATTTGATGATGATGGAATATCATCGTGCTATGAGGAATGACAAACAGGATGACTTCAGAAAGGACTGGGAAGACTTATATGAACTGATGTATAATGAAGTAAGCCAAACAGGAGAACATTGTGCACAGTGACAGCAATATTGTTTGCTGAAGAACTGTGAATCACAAATATTCTCAACAGTATAATGATCCAAGAAAATCCCAAAGAACTAATGATAAAGCATACTTTCCACCTCTATAGAAAACTGATTTTGATTGAACAGAGTGAAGCATGCTATTTTTCACTTTCATTTTTTTCTTCTATTCAAATTTTCTTATACATAAGGACTAATATGGTAATGTTTTATACAATTATACATGTATAACCTCTATCTGATTGCTTACTGCCTAGTGGAGAAGGGAGGGAGCGAAAGAGGGTTAGAATTTGGAACTCAAAACTTTAAATAAACGTGTTTTTTTTAATTATTAAAGAAAAAAGAAGAAAAGCACAAATATTTAGGATAAATTTATTGTCTGCAAAATGTTATTTATTTGTAAAGCTGAGGTGATAGCCCTCTGTCAATAATCAACAGAACCAAAAAGAAATAATGTAAAAGAAATGAAAAAAGTTATTGTTATAATTTAAATATAAAGACTATTTTTTTTCTTTGCAGAGAAAAATTTCTACATTCATTGCCCTTCTCTCTACTCAAAGACCACTTATCTAATTCAGGTTCCCATCACTTTTTACCTGGTATTACAATAGCCTCCCAATTGGCTTATTGCTTCAAGTCTCACACCACTCTAAACAATCTTCCACAGAGCTGCCAAAGTAATGTTCCAAAAGCATTCCAAAAAGTGTGTCACCCAAAAGAATATGTTTTCTAACTCTGCACCCAGGACTCTAAAGGTTTTAGTTTTATACACACACACACACACACATATGCATGTATGTATGTGCATGTGTTTATATATGTATGTATATATGTGCATGTAGGTATATATATGAGCATATATACTATAAATATATATAGTTAGGAATTTTGGCATATATATGAAGATATATGTGTATATATAGAGAGAGAGATAGGAATTTTATAATGTTAACTGTATACTTGAGTACTGAGGAAATAAAAAAGTAAAGAATTGTTAGGGTGTAATTGTTAGGGGTAAGGCTAATCAGGGAATTTTTCTAGAAAAGTGTGAGCTTATAAATTTTCGATTGTGGTTGATAAAATGAGGAAGAAAGGACACGTCAGGCCAGCGAAATCACTTGTATGACTACTATTCCTGGCAAATATGGTTCACGGCCTTATGGGATCAAAATTTATCCAGTCTCATTTGTGTAGCTATCTACTGAGATATTTTGAGTGTTTAATGAAAGGATTGGGAGGAATTTTACATTTTTTCTTGGCTATTATCTTCAGGTTCTTCCTATGGGGTGAAAGGGAAATAACTCAAACAATGTCAAAGAAGAAAAATAAATTCTATAGCTGTTTAGAGGTGGAAGAGGCTACTGAGATCATCTTGTTCAGCTACCTCATTTTACCAATAAGGAAACTGAGACAAAAAAGTATTTAAGAATTTGCAAAGCAGCAGTTCTCAGAGTATGGTCTGAGGATCCCCAGGGGTGCCTGAGAAACAATTAGGGTATTCATGAGGTTAAAATGACTTTCATAATAAAACTAAGATGTTTTAGTTTCTAATAGAGTCAATACAAATAGATATAACCCACATTTAAAAAGAAAGAAAGAAATAACAACTCTTGGGAAGCCTCAAATGACAAAAGGGCCCTAAGTATAATAATTTGAGAATTTCTAATGCAGACAAAAGGATATTTCACCAAGAACCACAAGATTAGACCACTGTTCCTGTGGTGTAAGGGTACTTAGTTGTGTGACTTCATACAGGTCGTGTCATTCATCTAGAAAGGAAAGGGGTTGGACTAAATAATTTCTCAAGGTCTTTTTCTCTTTAAAATTGTCATTTTTAGGGGCAGCTAGGTGGTGCAGTGGATAGAGCACCGGCCTTGGAGTCAGGAGTACCTGAGTTCAGGTCTGGCCTCAGACACTTGACACTTACTAGCTGTGTGACCCTGGGCAAGTCACTTAACCCCCATTGCCTCACTAAAAAAAAAAAAAGGAAAAAAAATTGTCATTTTTATGATGCAAAAAGAAATTCTTACATTTGCAAAACTACAGAAGGAAATAACTAGGCCTAGACAGCCATTGTCCTGACCCCCAAACACCATTATTCTATGCTGAATAAAAATCATAACTCTGGCTCAAGTCTTTATTTCTTGTTTAGCTTAAAATATTAAATTGACATGTATTAGGATACCTGTTTTCTTTTTTTGTAAACAAGGAATTTTTTTTACTATTGAATAATAGAAAAATATTTGGTTCTTATAGCACTTAGGTGTTTTATGAGTGCCTTTCTTATGAAGTGTGAAAAGAAAATTGCCTTTTCTTTGTATCAAGAAAAAAAATCCAATCTCTGTAGAAATGCAATAAATTTGTTCATTAAACTTAAATGCTACAATTGTTGTTGTTTTCCTTGATCATTTACATAAACTATATTGGTAATGTTCATCTGGAGAAAAATTCTTCTGCATATTTGCTTAGGCTTGTTAAATAGGAAGCTTTGATTGATTAAGCTAATGCAGTTTGGCCCAGTGTTGCAAAACAAAACTTTTGACAGTTGTTAAATCATTTGCCACAATCGGGAAATAGAAGTGAAGGAAGTGAGAGGGTCTCAGAACTGTTCCAAGGACAGTTGTCAGTTATTTCAGGTTATGTGTTTTGTTATATCATAGTGTAGACATTTAAGCAACTAAAACTTTCTAGAATATGTGAGTGAACATAATGCATAGCAATAAATTTTTACAAGTAGAAAAGGCAAAAGGACTATTCAATTAAAAAAATATATTGAGATCATACTCAATTATTTAAAAGGGACCTATTCCTTCCCATGCAGGAATTGTAAATTTTAAGATTATCTTAGTTGAATACTGACAAGGTTAAAAGAGAAGAATAACAAACTGGGAGGTGGATGCTATAATTATTCCCATTTTAAAGGTGGGGAAACTGAGGCAGACAGTGGTTAAGCAACTTTCTTAGGGTCACATAGCTAGTAAGTTTCTGAGGCCAGATTAGAACTCGAGTCTTCCTGACTCCAAGCCCAGTACCCTGTCCATAAATGAGTAATTATGATAATTCTTAACATTTACATAAAGGTTGACTCCCTGCTCTAATTTAAATCTGTATATCTTTAGTTAATTCTTAGTAACTCTGTATTTGAGGCAAGATCAGTATATAGAACATGTTTAAATAGACTAATCCAGCAGAGAGTATATTGTGCTGTCTGTTACTGGATAGGAACACGGTGTAAAGTTTGGGGAAAAATAAACTTTGGTGAGGATAAGGGATGGGGAAGGAGCCTTCCCTTATTCCTTGAAAATTAAATATTTCCAGTTACTTCAGCCTGAGTCCTAATAGCTTTTCCAAGATGGCAAGAGAGACTCTATCACCTTCCACAGATCTATTTTCAGTTCTCTGTTCACTTTCTTCTGTTGATCTGTCCTTGTACCACCAATGTTTTCCAGCTTAGGAAAACAGTTTTACAGTTTTTATCCAGTGGCTCTCAACCTGTCTCTTCCTTTCTATTTATTCTCATATATGTATATATGTTCTGTGTGACACTGTAAAAACTCTTTGATATAACTTATCACTCTTCAGGTTCAAAGATCAAGCTAGTCAAAAAAAATTAAAAAAAAAAGATCAAGCTAGTCCAAATGCCTTTAGAGGTACAAAGGAATGCTTCTCTCTTAAAACTATAAATCTGAGAATGCCACTTAGTTCTCAAACTCTTATTACATTAGTAAAGTACATTGATACCTGAAAACTTGCTAGAATTGCTAAATGCCACTTATTTATGTAATTTTAATCATGGCATTTGTAACCATAGAACAATTTATTATACTCTTTAAAAGCATATGTTTATGATTTTTTCTTAAAAATGTATCAGTAAGGGCAGCTAGGTGGCGTAGTGGATAGAGCACTGACCCTGGAGTCAGGAGGACCTGAGTTCAAATCCGGCCTCAGACACTTAACAATTACTAGCTGTGTGACCCTGGGCAAGTCACTTAACCCCAATTGCCTCACTAAAAAAAAATGTATCAGTAAGAGTAACATTCAAAAAATTATTAAAAGGAAAAATTAATAATAAATTTTCACATAGTTAATAGCTTAATATTGGAGAAGGCATATTAATTAAACAAGATTAAAATCTGAGTGAATATTCCCAAATATTAAGATGAGAATCAAAAAAATAATTTTAGTCTGTCCAAATAAAAAGTGTCTGAATGTTCTGATTATCCAGACCTTTCTATAGATTCGCTTAATATCTAAAGTTTTCACTAGATACCAGATATCCCAAAGATCTGACCAAAGATGGAAAAATCTCTTATTACAAAAAAAAATGCACTTGTGTATCAAAAAGGGTTGCTTCCAACATTTAGCTAAAATACAACACACACACACACACACACACACATATGCGTGCGCACACACACACACACACACACACACACACACACACACTGACTTCCTTGAATGAAATAAGTCAATCAATTCTCTCATTATTCTCATTCATTTTTTTAATTTGTTATATAGAGGGATTACTAAAAATTAATAATGTGACCCTTTCTGTGATACATTATAATTCAAATAACATTGAACACAAGAACTTGGATATGTAAGTAATTAACAAAAATACAGAAAACTAATAGCCATTATTCAATGGATAATTGGCCAAAGGATTTAAACAAGTGGTTCTTAAAAAAATTTGCAGGTTGTTAACAGCCATAACATAAAAATGTTCCAAATCATTCATAGGAAGACAATTACAAATTATAAAAATTATGAGGTTTTGCCTCTCCCTAGCAAATGGCAAAGATGAAAAAAATAATGTTAATATTAGATAAGTTGTAGGAAGACAGGCACAGCAATACATTTTTGTTGGAGCAGGGTATTGGTGCTTTCTGAAAGGCAATTTGGAACAATGAAGAAAAGGTGGCTAAAATGTCCATACTCTTTGAAAATCGGTCCCATGATAGGCACATAGCCCAAAGAGATCAATAGCAAAAGAGAAAGGGGGCATCTAGGTGGTACAGTGGATAGAGCACTGGCCTTGGATTTAGGAGGACCTGAGTTCAAATCTGGTCTCAGACACTTAACACTTACTAGCTGTGTGACCCTGGGCAAGTCACTTAACCCCAATTGCCCCGGAAAAAAAAAAAAGAGAGAGAAAGGACCCACATATATCAGAATATTTTAACAAAAATTTTTAGGAACAGAGAACATGAAGCCACTATATATCCATTAGAGGAGGAGTGTCTAAAAACACTGAAATACACATATATAATAGAATATTCCTATGCAGTTAAAAACATAATGAATATGAAGAATACAAAGAAAGATATTTAGGAACTAACACACAGTGAAGTAAGCAAAGCCTATGAAATAAATAGACAATGACTAGCATAATGTAAAAGGAATGAGCAATAAAAACAAAACAATTGAAATTAAATACTCATAAGTTATAATGACCATGTTAGGCTCAAACAAAGAGATATGGAAAAGTCTCTCCTTTCTTTAAAAGCAAAATGTATTATGGGTACATAACATTGTTATTGTTGATGTCAGTTTTTTAATGTGTTGGTCTTTGGAAGAGGAATAGAGAGAAAAATAATAGGAAGTGTCTTTTAAAAAAAGAATGAGAAATTTGATCCATGCAATGGGGGGAAATAGTCATCATCAGCTTCTTTATCCCTTGTGTTCCATGACTAATACTAGAAATGATTATATTTTTACTTCTTGACTACTGACATCTGTTGTGAAGGATCAAAATTCAAAGATCCCAGCAGAATGTTGGTGTGTCAATGGGGGTGTGTGGGGAACTCTGAAGTTGTTTTCCCTGTAATACCTAATTGCATTTTTTAACTCTGAAAAAGAGAAAATTTATTATTTAAAAAAATCTGTATTTAATGCATTCGATTCACTTTGTTCTCAGTAGTTCTGTATTAAAGTCTGGGATTCCTGTGCCCCAGCAGAGGCACTGGGGTCATGTGTCTTTATTTTGAGCAACATCAAGATTAATGGTGTTTTTATTCCCTAACAGTTTCCATCTCATTTTTTGAACAGTTTTTCTTTCTGTGAGTTTCCAACTCTATTTTGATGAATGAAGTATTTTTTTTTTGGTTTCATGAGTCAGTTCCATTTCAGGATACTTAAGAATAAGAACTTTAGTTGCCACTGACAAAAGTTTAAAGGATAATATGCCTTTTCTTCATATTTTCTTTCAGATGGAATACTGTTCTGAATACATATTTCATATGACTATCCCAACCTGAACATGTACATGGTTTGGTTAACCTAATTTTATTCACTGAAAGGAACCTGTTTCAGTCCTAATTTTTTGAAATACGTTATCATATTTCATGTCATCTCCAGAGACAGCACAGAAGCTGTGTCCTCATTTCAAACTGACTCAGAATCCAACATTATCTGATTAAATCAAAGCAAGAAGGCATTTATTATTTGCCAAAATGAAATATAAAACTGGGTTGTTCTGGCCAACTGAAAAGGAAAAGGTTACATAGTTTTTCTCTCTCTCTTGGAAATTAATATATGTGCCCAAATCAAATTCTGTTTTTATTAAAAATTGAATAGTTGCGGCAGCTAGGTGGCACAGTGGATAGAATACCGGCCCTCGAGTGAGGAGTACCTGAGTTCAAATCCGGCCTCAGACACTTAACACTTACTAGCTGTGTGACCATGGGCAAGTCACTTCACCCCAATTGCCTCACTAAAAAAAAAAAAAATTAATTAAAAAAATTGAATAGCTAAGTATAATTATCTCTATTTCCAAAAAAACCTGAGTTTTTCACCTGTTTTCATATCAGTCCTGTTGTTCCTTCTATTGATAGAGCTGGTTTGGTAGCTTCTTGCTTTGTATCATCATCACCATCTTGTATGATATCTTAGAAGATCAGGTAAGTGTACATAGGACATAAAGATGAAGGTTCAAGTCCTACCACAGAACCTTAATATCTATGTCATCCTGGGCATGTCTGAAACTTCATTTGCTCATCTGTAAAATGCATGGGTGGGGAGGTGGATTTGATGAGCTTTGTGATTTTACATTTAAAATATACAGATAGCTGGAGCTTTTCTAGCTCTGGATATATAATCCTATGACAAGTTTTTCTGAATTTTAACAAAATGACTTACATTTTTCCCCACACAATTAATTATTGATTTTATAATTGTATTCCTTTTTCAACTTCCTCTCCTAAATAGTATTTTTATGTTTTAGTGAATTTTTATTTATTTTATTAAATAATTCCCAATTATATTTTTATGTAAATAGTATTTTGTTTTTTCCCCAATTTCCTCAAAAGTATTTTATAGCAGTGACCCTATACAGTCAAAGTAACTTCTTCCAGTACTGAACTTTTTGCCTATGCCTGTGATTTTGTCAGTCTGGAGAACTATTGGTGTGGTAAGTCTCTTTACCAATGCAGACTGACAAAGCACCTGCACTTAAAGTTTTGGTGAGTTGCCTCTCAAACTGAGAGTTAAGGGATATGCCCCTGTCACAAAATTCATATTATAAGGGACAGTATTTTAATTCAGGTCTTCCTGACTCCAAAGTCAGCTTTTTATCCAGTCCACCTATTTATCTAAATACCTTCAGTGCAAAAGTCTTTGATGGAGTCATACTTACATCAAATTATCTTCAAATTTTCACCACACTGATTCTCATTGGGGGAATATATAATCTTAAAAGGGCAATATTACATAACATGTCTGATACTTGGAAATAATGGAAAGGATTCTTGTTCTTGGAGGTATCTTTATCCTCTATTCCTTTACCTTTAACTAATTAGCAATACAGCAATTTACTGGAAGTTCCAATTGAGCCTTTAAATATTTTGGAAAGCATAGAGAATTTGAGATTAGAATATATGGGTATGGGATACTAAATATTCTTAATCTAGGATTAACAAGAAGATATTTAGTTAAATATTTCTATTTGAAAAGGAAAGTCATAATTAGCAAGATTATGGAGTAATTGTTTTTCCCACATACTTTTTATCTATTCCACCTTAACTTCAAAAGAAAGAAAGTATACCAAATCTACAGAACTTAAAAATTAATCCATTACATAAACACAAATATCTCACAAGATAAAAAGCCTCATAAAATAATTTTTAAAACTCTAGAGCTTTTATTTAATGTATCTACTCACCCTCAAAAATAGTTCAATCTATGGCTCCAAATAATATGTTTAGCAAAAATGAGCTTAAACACCAATCCAGGGTGAGGAGATATTCCCTCAACAAGTGAACTTTTTGAGAAATTCCTTAAAAACAGATATGAAGAAGCAACAAAGGCCAGTAATGGTCAAAATATTCTAATTGAGAATGAGAGAGAGAGAGATAAGAGAAAGGGAAAAGAGAGAGAAAAGGAGAGAGGGGGGAGGGAGGAGAGGAGAGAAGAGGAAAAAAGAAGAGAGAAGAAGAGAGAGGAGAAATATGGGAAAATTAAAAAGGACAATTATCAAGAAAATTCTATTTGAATCCACAACTGTGGTAAGGCTCACTAATTGATGAAAACTTCTGGGAAAACTGGAAAGCTGTTGAACAAAAACTAGGTTTAGACCAAAACTTCACACCACACACCAGGATAAGCACCAAATAGATACATGACTTAATTTAAAAGGTCACATCATACAATTTATAAATGAGTAGAAAGACAGAAATTAGCTTTGAGATCTATGAAGAGAGGCAAGGTTAAATGTAAGAACCAAACAAGGGTTAGAGAAATCACAGACAGAACAATTTCAATTACATCAAATTTAAAATTTTGATACAAATAAAACCAATATACATGAGATTAAATGAGAAACACTTAAATGGGGGACTCTACAGCAAATTTATTTTATAAAGGTGTTATTTCTAAGATATATGGGAAATTGATTCAATTTCAGAAAAATAAGATATTCTCCAACTGACAAATAATAGTCAAAGGAATTGAACAGACAATTTTCAAAGAAAGAAATGCAAGCTATCTATAGCCATATTAAAATACTGTAAATTACTGATTACTAGTGGAAATATAAATTAAAAGAACTCTGAGATTACAACTCATACTTATCAGATTGGCAAAGTTTACAGAAATAAAAAATTTAAAATGTTGAAAGATCTGTGGGGAAACAGGTACCATGTAAATGGAGGGGTTTTATTTTTTATTATTTTTTAATGTTTAGAATTTTATTTTATAAATTACACATAAAAACAATTTTTGACATCAATATTTTAAAACTTTGTGTTTGAACTTCTCTTTCTCCCTCCCTCCCCACCCCTTACCCCCAAGAACTCAAAAAATTCAATATGAGTTACACCTGAGTAGTCATGCAAAACTTCTCCACATCAGCCAGGTTGTGAAGGAAAACAGACAAAAACAAAACTTCAGATTAAGGAACTATCAAAAAATTATGCATTGATCTGTTTTCAGATGCCATCAGTTTTTCTCTGTAGATGGACTGCAATTTTCTTAAGTCCTTCAGAGTTATATTGGATCTTTGCATTGCTGAAAATAACAACATGTTTCCCAGAAGATCATCTTAATCTATTGCTGTTATTTTGTATGCAGTACATTTCACTCTGCTTCAGTTCATGTAGGTCATTCTAGGTTTTTCTAATAGCATCCTGTTCATCACAACTTTTATACAGTACCTTAAACGTGACAAAGAATTTTCTTCACAATAGCCCAGCAAAGTAAGTTCCATATGTTTTGCAATTATAATCAATCATCATAACTATTTCCCTCCATCCTATTCCCTTCCCATGATATTTATTCTATTTTCCATCTTCTTTTACCCTATTTCTCCTCAAACTGTTTTGCTTCTGACAGCCCTATCCCCTGTTCTGCCCTCCCTTCTTTCATGCTTCCCTCCTTATCGCCTCGCCCTCCTACTTTCCTGCAAGGTTAGATAGATTACTCTACCCAATTGGATGTGTATGTTATTCCCTCCTTGAGCCAACTCTAATGAGATTAAGGCCTTTGAGAAAATTCTAATGTGTAAAAGACTCCTTTACTTCCCTCCACCTCCCCCATCTCTCCCCCTATTCCATATGCACTTTCGTGTTTCTTTCATGTGAGATTTCACACCATTCTGCCACTCCCCTATCCCCTGCCCTAGTGTATTCCTCTCCCCCACCTCAATTTTACCCCAAAGATGTCATCATGGAGCAGCTAGGTGACACAGTGGACAAAACACGCACCTTGGACCCAAGAGGACCCAAACCCAAATTCAATTTCAGATACAAGACCTTCATTAACCCCAACAGCCCTGCCACCAAAAAAAAAATGCTTTACAGGTATCATCCCTTCATAATAATTTACTACATGTGTCTTCTGTCTAAATTTATTCCTGTCATCTGCAATTTTCCCTGACAATTTCTTGGAAGATGATGTCTAAGTTCTTTTTTGATCATGGTTTTCAGGTAGTCAAATAATTTTCAAATTATCTCTCTTGGATATATTTTCCAGGTCAGTTGTTTTTCCAAGAAGATATCTCATATTGCCCTCTATTTTTTATTCATTTGGATTTGATTTATTGTGTCTTGGTTTCTCATAAAGTCATTAGCTTCCATGTCTTCAATCCTAATTCTTAGGCAATTACTTTTGTCAGAGAACTTTTCCATTTTGCTTTTCAACCTGTTGACTTTTTTCTCATGTTTTTCCTGAATTATTCTCATTTCTCTTTCTATTTTTTCCTCTGCCTCTCTAAACTTATCTTCAAAGTCCTTTTTGAGCACCTCTATGGCCTGAAAGCAATTCATATTTTTCTTGGAAGCTTTAGATGTAGGGGCCCTGATGTTGGTATCCTCTTCTGAGGGTGCACCTCGATCTTCCTTATCACTAAAGAAGCTATCTATGCTTCGCAACTTTCTCTGCCTGCTCATCCTGCCTGTCTTTCACTTGACTTTTAACTCCTTCTTAGTGTGGGGTCCTGCTTCCAGGATATACTATCCCAAGCTTCAGGGGGTCCCAGGTGTTATGATTTAATGAGCAGCAGTTTCATCACTTGCCTGGCCCTTTCTCTGGTCTGTAGATAACCTGGGGTCAACTTGCCAGTCAACCAGCCAGCAAAATTTTATGTGACATGGTTTCTAGCTCTGACAAGCCTGCGCCCCTCCCCCATCTGGGCCACCAACACTCAAGCTTTCTTCCTGGTTCCCTGCTGGGGTAGGACATCCAAATCCTCCCTTAGCTCCTGCATACCCCCCCACCCCCCAGCCATTCAGCCCTCCCACCAGAATGTGAGCTTAGTTCCCGAAGATACAGGCACTGCAGTTAATACATAGGTCCATGGGTAAGTTTCTCTGGTGTAGCCTGCTTGCACCTGTATCTGTGTTGACGCCCAGTCTTGCTCCCCCTTCTGCCAAACTTTCAAGGTGTTTTTGGCTGTAAATAATCTCAGCCATCTTTTTGTGGGCTCTGCTGCTCCAGGAGTTGTTTTCTGGCTGTGTTTGGAATTGGGGTTTTTTTAGAGTAATTGTGTCAGGAAGTCTGAGTGTCTACTCTGTTTCCTCTGCCATTTTGGCTCCACCACCCAGGATATTCTGTTAACAGAGATGTAAACTGATCCAGCCATTTTGCAAAAGAAATTTGGAACTATGCACTATGCATATTAATATGCATATGCATACACATATACATATACATACATACACATACACACACATATATAAATACATATGTAAATGTGTATATCCTTTGACCCAGTAATAACACAACTAGACCTGTACCCACTAAGAAAGAAAGAGGAAAAATTCCCATATGTACAAAATATTTTCTTGGGGGGGGGGTTCTTTTCTTTGGGGTAAAGAAGTGAAAACTCAGGGGATATCTCTCAATTGCAGAATGAACAAATAAATTATTAAATTGTTAAAGACTATAATGGAGTACTACTGTGCCATAAGAAATGATGAAAGGCAGAAAGTTTGAAGACTCATAGGAATTGATATAGAGAAAATTGAGGAAAATTGAGGAAAAAATTAGACTATAATGAAAATAGAAAGAATTAAGAACTCTGATCAATTGTGATGAAAAATATTGCCCAGAGAAGTGATGGTCTAAATATCTGAAATGAGACATATTTTTGGATATAATTGATATGAAAATTTGTTTTGCTTGATTATACGTATTTGTTAAAGGATCCTTTTACTTTTTATTGTTTCTCCCCCACATAAGATGAGGAGTGGATAGTAAAGAGAAAGGACAAATATGTTATTTTTTTAAATAAAGTTTAATTTAAAATAGAAAATATAGTGACAAAATTTATTTTCTTATATTTATAGGCTATTTTTTAATAGATTCAATTCAGGGGTGAAGTAAGAGGGAAAAAAGCACAGTGAGACTAATGATTTAAAAGGACTTTAAGAAAATCAGGAGAAGAGAAAGAAGAAGAACCAAATTAGTTATTCTGTGGACTAAATCATAGACTCCCCAGTAAATGAATCAATCCTTTGTGAGAAGAATAACATTGAGAGAAATCAATGCAGTGGGAAAAGCAGACACAAGAGACAAAAAGAAAGCTAGAGCTGTATGCCCAGTCAAAGGTGAACAGAAAATGATATTTATTTAGCTTATTGAAAGAATGGGGACCAATTTAAAAATAAGATAAAAGCAATGTAAGGAATGGAATAGGTTGTGGGAATTTAAAAGGGACAGTTTGCCTCTGAAAGAGAAATAAAAATGTACCATTAAAGAAGACTACTACAGAAGGTAGGAGTTTTTTCTTTGTCTATGGTAAAAGACAAGGGCATTAAAAGGTCTTTTCTCTTAGGATCATGGGCACAAACATATATAGGAGACCATTTTCTCCAAGCAAGGTTCATACTACCCAAAGAAACATGTATAGTTCCCTAGGCACAGTCAGCACACAGGGTTGTGGGAAGGACATAGAATCAAAGATGGATTAGTATGACCTTGACAGTTAGTGATTATGGGCTAATTCTGGACTTTTTGCTTCCAGATATATAGTTATCACCACCATAGATACTATTAACATCCAACAATCTTTCCTTCATATATTGATATTTCCAAAAGTTAGACACAATGGGAGAAAAATGAGAATGGGGTTAAGACATATATACTTAGTAATAGAGAAAGAGGATAATAATAATTAAAATAACGGATATAATGCACTTTAGAATTTGATATTTTTAAAAAATATTTTCATACTTGATCCTCACAAAACCTGTGAAATAATTGTGATTACTAACACCATTTTAAAGTTGAGGAAAATGAAGCTCAAATACAGTAAGTGACTTATCCAGGGGTGTAGGACTAATAAGTATTAATAGGAGATTTGAATCCAAATCTACCAATGAGAACTTGGTACTTGAAAAACAAAATCCCTTTATGGAGAGAGAATAAAGAAGAGAGAAGTAATTATATATCTAGGAAAACAGCATCATTAAAAATGTTACTTAACCAGATATGTCATATAGCAAGACTGGAGAATGGCTGCTCTAGAGTGACAGCTAGAGCTCTCCATTGGTACTCTCTCAATATTAAGAAAAAATAAAGACATCCTTTACTACATTGGGTGATCCCTGTGGCAAAATTAAGGAATACATGGGCAAGAACCTTATGAGATAGGCAAGTATGAATAAGTTGTGATCCAAATCACAAAAGGAAATTCTTGAATCAATATAGATACATTTAAGTACACACTAGTATGCAAATTTATTACAACTAAATCCCCAAGGAAAAGTTAACCTAATTTTAGACAGTAACCCAGTAACTATAGGCGATGCTAATGTCCTTCTCTTAGAGACAGATAAAACTAAAAGATAAAAAATAATACTCAAGAAATTTTAGAAGTGTTAGTTGAGAGAGACATGTTGTTTTCTGAATGGGGGTATTAAAGTTTAAAAATGTGTCAGGTCCACATAGTATCTTAATTTAAAAATGTATTATGGAACTTAAAAAATTATAAATGATAAAAAGATAGAAATATAATATATTACTTATTTACTATAACATAATAAAATTGACATTTATATGGGGTTAACAGCATATGATACAGATGTAAATGAATATTTAAAATCACATTCTGAATTATGAATGAGTTCAAGAATGAATCATAGAAACAATTATGTGAAATAGGATTAACAATAAGATAATATACTAAAATGTTTGGGATGCTGCTAAATCAGCCATCAAACATTTATGAAAGATCTACAATACTCCAAGTATTTTGCTAGTCATTGGGGTTATAAAGAAAAAATAAAAACAAAGAAACAACAACAACAAACCAAGAAACCCTCTGCTGGAACTTATATTTGAAAAGATCACTAAACTGACATTATGATAAACCTTTACCTATCCTGATGCCCCCAAAGTGTGGCAACGGTAGTTAAAATGAAAAGTTTAAAAATTAACAAAATGTATTCACAAGAGAAAAGAAATGAAAAAGAATTTATCACAAACTACTATACATAATCATTTGCTTACATAAATAAAAATTTAATCAAATGAATGATTATAATATGGAGATAATGACTGAACCTTGATTCAATTGTAGGAAGAAGTTCCCTCTACTAATGAAGTTCAATGTCTTCTCCTCAACTTCAACATAGAGTATTAACTAGAGAAATAAGGATTTGAATATCTCGCATAGGATCACACAAGCTAATAAATACAAGGGGTAGGATCAAAATCCAAGTAATTCTGGTTTTGAGACCAGTTCTTTATTTAGTATGCTTCATCATCATTATTAAATATAAGGTACCTAGATAAAGAGAATATGAAATAGAGATTTCAAACAATTTTATCTCAAAAAGAATATACACACATATAATTGATAATGAGTAATCAAAAATTTAATAGATTTATATCAAATGTTTTAAGACATATATTTTTTGCAGGGCAATGAGGGGTTAAGTGATTTGTCCAGGGTCACACAGCTACTAAGTGTCAAGTGTCTGAAGCCAGATTTGTACTCAGGTTCTCTTGACTCCAGGGCCGCCAGTGCTTTATCCGCTGTGCCACCTAGCTGCCCACTAAAGAAATATTTATCCTCACAAATTTCCTTTAATCATTGAGAAAAAGATTATCCAGCTTCATTCATGAAACCTATGTTTCTAACATATAAAGTACATAAGCAAAGAAAAAGAAATATGAACTAGTATCATTGATTATTGAAATTTTTAATTTTAAATTGTCTATTTTTATGTCTCCTCTATTTTCAAGAATCAGCCTGAAAGAGCTCAAAATAAGAAACCAAAAATTCAATACATTCTGAAATTATATGCAGTATTCCACAACTACAGTTGCCCCTTCTCCAAAGAAGGGAGCGAGCTACATTTTTTTCGTCTATTTGGAGAGATAGACTTGTTCATTATAATTACATAGTATTTAGTTTCCACAGTTTTTTTCTTGTTGTTGTTCTTTTTGCTTCATGCGATTACCATTGTGTATATTGTTTTCTGGTCTGTGAAGCACTTAGCGTATTGTCCTTGTATGTTTTTCTGTATTCTTCTTACTGTACAGTGGCAACATACGTTCATGTTCCAGTGCCACTGTTACTTGATTCATCCATCCAAGAAATTCATATCGACTTTCCTTCCATTTATTTGAACTATATACATAATTCTATAACAATTTGGGTGTGTTGGGAAACTTTCTTTCTGCCTTGGATCTCCTTTAGGGTTTGTATACAGTTGTAAAATCTCTATGTCAGAACATATAGACAGATTTAGTCACTTTAACAAAATTTTAAATTTCATTCTAGAATGGTTGAACCAATTCATACCTCAACTAAGAGTATATCAGTGTACCTGTCTTTTCATAACATATCCAACATTTCCATTCTTTATCATTTCTGCCAATTTTCTGGTTTTGAGGTGAAACCACTTGGCTGTTTTGAGTATAAGTTGTATGCAGTAGGTGTAGTCTGATGTTGTTAAATGTCCATAATAATGAAGCACTGTCCAGGAAGCCTGTTCAACTAATCTTACATAGATCCCTGCAATTTGATGGGCAAGTAGAAAAGAACTGAGGGAAAAAAGAAAGATTAGAAAATCTCTAAAAATCCTTAATTGTTCAAAATTAATTTCATTTCTTTCACCATATCAGTATGTTTTCTGAGTAGCTCTTATACTGCTGTCAATTTCAATTATATAAAAATTACATTGTCATTAGGAGTCATGATTATCAGCAGGATTATTTCACTCACAGCTAGAATATTTCCCATTAAATTATCTTGAAATGGAAAATCAATAAATCAACAAGTAATGGTTATGTTGTCTTATCTAACTAGACAATTTATTTGTTATTATAACTTTCTACTTAAGTCATTATGAAAAATTAGTACTTTCTGTTTTCCAAGATGAAAGTCATTACATTGTGAACAAAAAAAATTTATGAAACTTCTATGTTTTGCCAAACACTATACTAGACACATGGGCTTACAAAGACACAAAAAGAAAAAAGAAAAAAAGAAAAAAAAGAACATTTTTTTCTGCTTTTCGGGAGATTACGTTCTATTCTTGTATTAGAAAACATAATATACATGCATCTAAGTAAATAATACATATATACACACACATAGATAGATATAAAATATGTGTCTATGCATATCACTCCACATCAAATAAATAATTTTATTTAATAATTAGGTGACCTTTCAAGAAAGCTCTGGAGGAAACTAGTGATTCTAAAAAGTCAAGATAAGGAGATAGTGCATTGTAGGCATGGAAGGTCAAATTGAATTGTCATACACTTGTCTGCAAGATGTAAATTCTGGAACTAACTTTGGAAAATCATTCTACATACAAGAGTGCCAGTTTCCTCATATGTAAAATGAAAGATGTATATTAGATTATCTATAATGATCGCCCATCTCTAAAATTTTTAATTATCAATTATGGATAACAAGTAAGAAAAAATAAAGATAAAGATAATTTAATTTTGTCCTTAGTTTCCCCCCTCCCCCTCTCCTCACCAATTAGGATAAAGAACAGCAGCTAACATACATTCCCACAAATCTTCCTCAATGTTGGCATCACAAACAGGTTTCTGTGCTTGAAGAGATTTTACTTTATCCTAGAATGTTGTTTCTGTTCTTCTGAGTCTTCATCATGCATCCTATACAAAGAAGATATATAAGATCACTTGGAGATAATTTCAGAAGGTTGTCAGCAATAAGGGGGACTATGAAATGTTTCTTGTAGAAGGTAGGTTACTAGATGAGGCTCTCAAAATGGATGTCTTATAGACATATTAAACTCCATATTATCTTCCTATCTTCTGAAAAAAAACCAACAATTTCCTGGTCCTTCTTAGCCTTAATGCCTTAACTCTGTGATTATTTCCAGTTTATAATACAATTATGGGAGAACACACACATATATGTATATATGTATATATATATAAATACACACGCATATATAAAGATATATATAATATCTATATATATGAACATCTCTATTCATAGAGATAATATAGATAACATAGATATTACATATATATAATATTACACACATACACACCTTTTTGTACATAATTCTTTGCTTATTGTCTCCCCAATTAAACTGATCTTCAAATAAGTAACTAGTTTTGGCCTTTTTTGTCTTTTCTGTCTCCAACACTTATCACAGTGCCTGATGCATATTAAATACTGAATAAATTGTTTGTTTTATTGACTAAATCTTGAAGAAAGTCAAGGAAACAAGGAGGTGGAGGGACAGCCAATTAAAATGACAAGATTAAAGACAAAATATTTTGCGTGAAGAACAGAAAGAAGGACATTGTTATTGGATCATAGAGTAAGGTTTAAGATTAGGAAGGTATGAAGGAAGCCACATGAAAGGGCTTTAAAAGTCAAGCAAAAGATTTTATATTTGATGCTGAAAGTAATAAGGAACGACTGGAGTTCATTCAATAGGTGTGAGAACTGAGTTTTGGGAGTACCACTTAGATTGGTGGTGATCTTAGATGAGATAAGAGGGCATATGGAGAAATGTTTCACAAGACTTTTCAGCAGGCTGGATAGGAGATAAGATAAAATCAACAGTAGAGAATGATATTTAGATTGTGAACCTGGGTGGTTAGGTAGATGATTTGGGAGAATGATAGAGCCCTAGAAAATAACAGGGAAATTAGAAAATGTGTAAATTTTGGATGAAAGATAGTGAATTCAGACCTAGACATGTTGCATTTAAGATATTTCTGAGGTTTCCAGTTCAAGATGTCCCAGAGACAGTTGGAGAGAGCACAGGAGAGATGTTAGAGACACATAAATACCAGAATCATCTCCATAGAAATGATATTTGAATCCGTGGGAGCTGATGAAATTACCAAGTGAGATAGTATAAAGGAAGATGAAAACAAGGCCTACAACAGACCCCTTAGGGACATTCACAATTACTGGAATTGACCTAGAAATATTTAATAAAGAAGACAGACAAGGAATAGTTAGACAAGTAGGAGGAAAACTAGGAGAGAGCAGCAGCATAACAGCCTAGAAAGAAGAGATTGGCAAGAATTGATTAGCAATTTCAAAGGCTGCCAAGAGGTCAAGGAGAACAAGGACTGAGAAAAAGCATATGCTTTTCTTTTAAAAAAAAAATAAACATTTTATTTAAAATTTTCAGTTCCAAATTCTATCCTTCCTTCCCTCCCACCTCTTCCCCATCCCTGAGGTTGTAAGCAATCAGTTATAGGTTGTTCATGTGTAATTATGCAAAACATTATCATATTAGTCCTTTTTTATAAGAGAACTTGAATAAAAGAAAAAAATGAAAGTGAATATGGCATGGTTCAGTCTGTGTTGAATCCATATCAGTTTGGAAGTAGAGAGTATGCTTCATCATTAGTCCTTTGGGACTGTCTTAGAGCATTGTATTGCTGAGAATAGTTAAGTCATTCACAGTTCTTCATCAAACAATATTACTATTACTGGGCATAACATTCCCCTGGTTCTGATAACTTTACTATACATCAATTGATGTAAGTCTTTTCAGGCCTTTCTGAAATCATCCTGCTTGTCATTTCTTATAGCACAAGGATATTCCATCATCATCACATACTGCACAGCTTGTTTAGCCATTCTCCAGTTGATGGACATTCCTTTGATTTCCATTTCTTATCCACCACAAAAAGAGATGTTATAAATATTTTGTACAAATATATTTTTTCTTTTTTCTTTGGGGGAGATGTCTTTGGGATATAAATATAGCAGTGATATTGCTGGATCAAAGGGTATGTACAGTTTTATAGCCCTTTGGGCATAATTCCAAATTACTCTCCAGAATTATTGTATCCTTTCACAACTTTACCACCAGTGGATTAGCATCCTAGTTTTCCCACATGCCTTCCAACATCCAATATTTTTTCTTTTTTGGAATATTTGCCACTCTGATAGGTGTGAGGTGATAGCCCAGAGTTGTTTTAATTTGCATTTCTCTATCAGTAGTGATCTAGAGTATCTTTATCATATAACTATAGATGGCTTTAATGTCTTTGAAAACTGCCTGTTGCTTTTCTTAAAAATGTGAAATGCTCCATCACTTTCAGGTATTACACTCCTTCATTTCTGAATAGGTGGGTCTTCAAAAATTGCTGTGACCAAAAAAAATTTATTTCATATCCAACACTGGGTTAAACACTGACCTATCTAAGGCTGATTTCATAGTGCATACATACAGTCCATTTATGGGCTGTTATTCAAAGCCTTGCCTTTCTAATTGGGTAGGAGCTGCTACTAAAGGTTACACTCTGCTATGATAGTCTGGCAGAGGACACTGGAATGCCTTCCCACATGAGGATACATCAGAATAGCACTTTGGGCAGAGTTTTTACCCACCCCCAACCTCTCTGTTATGTTGTTAATTAGCCATCTTGAAAACAATATTGAAATATTTTCACCATTCATGCTATATATACGATGTGCCATCTTGAAGTAGGCTTTTTCAGAAAATGTTATTGCTTCTTTTAGAAATGGTTAGTGTAATATACATGAAAGTATTATACACATTTTGATATATTTGAAATGTGTGGTGGTACAACTTTAACTTAATTTTCCCTCAAAATTTCATCTTTGTAGAGAAATTAGGAATATAGTACTCTAATCACTACATTAAAATAGTTGTTTTTTATTAATTTTTAAATAAATACCTTCTCATTTGAAAAAAGAGGTTTTTGCCAAAATTATTATTTTCTCATAGTCTGGCTTTCCCTCACTATAAATACAATTCTTAGGAGAAAATTAAGTGGATTTTCTGTTAAAAACCACAAGATTCAATTTGCCCCATGATATACTTAAGGAATGTAATTAACCTTTCATTATTTTATATGGTATGGATTCCATTCCACAAATGGATCTTTAATGCAAACGATTTCTATTTCTCACTATGTATTTCCATTTCTGATTGCTAAAAGCAACATTTAAAAATTAATTATAGGGATTGAAATGGGAAGTTATACATAGTGTGCATAATGGCACCAGAAATGGGGAGCTTGGGTTAAACTGAGAAAATGGTGATTACCTGAGGTTTCCCTCTATAAGTTAATTGTAAGTCAGCATTTAAACTAAAAAACCAGTTAATTCAAAGACAAAAATGTATTAAAGGTGTCTTTTTTTGCCAAATGAGTATCAATGTGAGTATTTCCCATTTGGAAATCAATAGGTTAATCTGGGTTCATAGAAGGAAGAGGCAAGGGTTTGAATATTCAACAACAAATATAGAGTACATTTACTAATATGAATACAATAATAAATGAGGTTAATTCTCTGTAAAACCCCCACATTTTATAGATTATAAAACTGATTCCCATGGGATGTAAAATGACTTGCTGAAAGCCACAGAGGAAATAACACAATGAAAAGAGTTCTGGACTTGGAGTCAGGAAGTCCTGAATTTAATTTCAGTCTCAGATACTGTCTAACTATGTGACCCTGAGCAAGTCACTGAACCTCTTCGTACTTCAATTTCCTCCTCATCTATAAAATGGAAATAATTTTATTGCACCTACATGCCACTAAAGACTAAAATAAAGAAGATAAAATAATAAAATATTAATAAAGTACTTTGTAAATCTTAAAGTGCTATATAAATTCTAGTGATTATTTACTGATTTTGTTGTTATTTCACTCAGGTTCTCTGACTCCATATCTATTAGTTTCCACTACATCATCCCTAATGCATTGGAATCTCCATTTAAAAAAAATGTGTATACCACTCTAGCACTTCAAATACCTAGTAAGGTTCTAGGAATAGATACACAAGAGAGAAATGGTCCCAGCCATCAAGGAACTTCTGTCAAAGTGATTTTCCAAAAGCACATGTCTGACTCTGACATTTCCTTATTTGATAAACTCCAGTGGCTCCTCTTATCTCTAGAAACATAAGTTTTCCTATATAGCATTTGAAGCCCTTCTCAACCTGACTTATGTTTCCAGCCTTATTTTATTTTGACCCCCTTTCACTTACTCCACAATGTTCAGACTTTCTTACTGTTGCTCATACATCATGCTTTGCCTAAATTGTGACCAATGCCTGGAACATTTTTTACTCTCCCCCCTCATGTTATAATCACTGCTTTCGATTAAGGCAAAACTCAACTACCTTCTATGTGAAGCCTTTTCTGATGTTCCCAGCTGCTAGTCCTCCACTCCCAGCCATCACTTTGTATCATTCATATATATATATATATATATATATATACACACACATATACATATACATATATATACATATATATGTGTGTATGTGTGTATGTATGTATGTATGTATGTATGTATGTATATATATATATGTACATGCTATTTCCTACCCACAAAAAAATAAGCTCCTTCAAGGAAGGTAATTATTCCCTCTTGTCTTTGGATCCCTGGTTCCTAACCAACTTAATTGTACTAAGTAGGCCTTTAAAAATACTTGTTGAGGGGCAGCTAGGTGGGACAGTAGATAGAGCACCGACCCTGGAGTCAAGAGTACCTGAGTTCAAATCCAGCCTCAGACATTTAACACTTACTATCTCTGTGACCATGGGCAAGTCACTTAACCCCAATTGCTTCACTTAAAAAAAAATACTTGTTGAATGATATCCAATGATCTCTGCATATAAATGAACACTAGTCTCCAATAGTAATATTCTATAGTCTAATCATCCTCAATATGTGTCTCTCTATTGCCCTTTAACTACTGACAATTTTGATTGATTGAGATTGTGTTTAGTAATTTACATATAACATATAGTGTGATTTACATTGAAAATTTATCCTTCAGAGCTTTTGTAATTTTTTTGTAACCAGGAAGGAATTCTTCTGCATGTTTGGTTCATCTTATTAATAGCATATCCCATAATGAGATGTAAGAATCAAGATGTAGTTGTTCTGTTATCATCAATGATGAGAATAGATCACTATAGAAAAACAGACCATTATGATCTATTTTGCATCTATTTGTTGTCTTTCCAGTTATATCTATAAATATGGTTAGAATTACCTGACTTGGGGGCATTGAGGGTTAAGTGACTTGCCCAGGGTCACACAGCTAGAAAGTGTCAAGTATCTGAGACCATATTTGAACTCAGATCCTCCTGAATCCAGGACCAGTGCTCTATCCACTGCGCCACCTAGTTGCCCCCTTATTTGAGTTTCAATATATTATTTTTTGCTATTTCATATTTATCTTCAGTGCATTTCACAATTTATGTGGCATTTCTCCTAGAAATCATCCATAATTCACTTATATAATAAGTATTTTTTTAACTTTTTGCATTGTTGTTTTTTTTATTTTCCCCAATAAGATGTAAAAACAATTTTAACATTTGTTTATAAAACTGAGTTTTAAATTCTCTCCCTCCCTCCCCAAGTCTCTCATTAAGACAGCAAGCAGTCTGATACAGATTACACAGTTGTAGTCATGCAAAACATATTTCCATATTAGTTATGTAGTGAAAAAAAACAGAACCCCCCAAAAAAATCTCAAGAAAAATTAAAAAGTACAAAATGTATGCTTCAGTCTGTATTCAGAAATCATCATTTCTTTCTCTGGGGATGGATTACATTTTTCATCATAAGTCTTTCAGAGGTGTCTTGGACCATTGTAATCCTGAGAAGAGCTAAGTCATTCACAGCTTATCATATTGCTGTTACTTTGTACACAGTGCATTTCACTTTGCATAAACTTCTATAAGTTTTTCCAGGATTTTTAGAGCATCCAGCTCATCATTTCTTATAGCATATTGGCATTCCATCATAATCACATACCACAATTTGTTCAGCCATTCCCGAACTGATTGGCATCCTCTCAATTTCCAAAAAAAAGAGCTGCTATAAATACTTCTGTACATATAGGTCCTTCTCCCTTTTGTTTTGTTTTTCAATTTTTTTAAATCTATTTTGAATACAGACATAGTAGTGGTATTGCCAGGTTAAAGGGTTTTATAGCCATTTGGGTATAGTTCCAAATTACTCTACAGAATGGTTGAACTAATTCATAACTCCACCAACAGTGAGTACATCAATATCTCATTTTTCTTACATCCCTTCTGACATTTGTTATTTTCCTTTTCTGTCATATTAGCCAATCCAATAGGTATGATGTAGTACTTGAGAATTTTTTGGTTTATTTTACTCCAGTAATTCATGATTGAGCATTTTTTCAGATAGATAGATAGATAGATAGATATGATATGATATAGAGATAGAAATAGGATTAATTTATCTGAAAACTGTTCATATCTTTTGATTATTTGTTGATTAGGGAATGGCTCTTATTTCTATAAATTTGGCTAATGTCTCTATGTTTGAGAAATTAGGCCTTTTTCAGAGAAAATTACTTCACATGTTTTAAGTAGTTACAATTGTTAATTGTATTTACCCCAATCTTTTAACAGTTATCATTGCTAACTGTATTTCCCCCTATTCTATTTCCTCTTCTGTTTATTCTATTATCTCTCTCTCCTTTCACACTGTCCCTCTTCTAAAGTATTTTATTTCTAACACCTCCCCCAATTTGCCTTCCCTTCTATCACTTCCCCCTTCTCTTATTCCCTTCCCCTCCTACTTTTTTGTAGCATAGTAGAGATTTCTATACCCAATTGAGTATGTGTGTTATTTATTCTTTGAGCCAATTCCAATGAGAGTAAGGTTCACTCACTCTCCCATTCCCCCATTTTTCCTTCCATTATAAAAGCATTTTCATGACTCTTATGTGAGATAATTTATCCATTCTATCATTCCCTTTTCCTTTCTCCCATGGTATTTCTCTTTATTACCCTTAATTATATTTTTAAAATATTATCCCTTTATATTCAACTAAAAACTCTGCCCTCTGTCTGTCTATACTCTAACTGCCCTAATAATGAGAAAATTTTTAGGAGTTACAAGTATTATCTTTCCATGTAGGAATATAAACAGTTTAACCTTATTAAGTCCCTTATCATTTTTCTTTTCTGTTTACATTTTTATAATTCTCTTGAGTCTTATTTTTTTTTTGAGTCTTGTATGTTAAAGGCAAATTTTCTATTGAGTTCTGGTCTTTTCACCAAGAACTCTTGAAAGTCCTCTATTTCATTGGATATTTATTTTTCCCCTGAAGGATTATGTTCAATTTTTCTGGGTAGGTGATTCTTGGTTGTGATTCCAGTACCTTTACCCAGTATAATATCATATTCTAATTCCTCTGATTCTTTAATGTAGAAGCTAATAAATCTTATATTATCCTGAATTGATTCCACAATGCTTGAATTGTTTCTTTCTGGATACTTGCAATATTTCTTCCTTGACCTGGAAACTCTGGGATTTGGCTAAAATATTCCTGGGAATTTTCATTTGGGGATCTCTTTAAGAAGACAGATTTTTTGCATTTCTATTTTACCCTCTCATTCTAGAATATAAGGGCAGTTTAATTTGTTGAAAGACGGTATCTGGGATCTTTTTTGATTATGGCTTTCAGGTAGTTCAGTATTTTTTAAATTTCTCTCTCCTGACTCCATTTTCCAGGTCAGTTGTTTTTTCAATTAAATATTTCAAATTTTCTTCTTTTTTTATTCTTTTGGGGTTTTTTATTGTTTCTTGATTTCTCATGAAGTCATTTGTTTCCATTTCCTTAATTCTAATTTTTAAGGAATTATTTTCTTCAGTGACTTTTTGTACCTCCATTTCCTTTCCATTGGGCTGATTTTGCTTTTCAAGTCATTTTTCTCCTTGTTGGTTTTCTGTACCTCTTTTACCATTTGCTAAGTCTTTTTTTATTTATTTATTTTAATAATAATAAACATTTTTATTTAAAGCTTTGAGTTCCAAATTCTATCCCTCTTTCCCTTCCTACCCTCCCCCATCCCTGAGATGGTAAGCAATCAGATACGGGTTACACATGTGGAATTATGTAAAACATTAACATATTAGTCCTTTTGTATAAGAAAATTTGAATAAAAGAAAAAATTAAAGTGAAAAATAGCATGCTGCAATCTGTATTCAATCAATATCAGTTTTTTCTTTGGAGGTAGATAGTATGCTTCATCATTTGGGGCTGTCTTGGAGTATGGTATTACTAAGAATAGTTGTCATTCACAGTTCTTCATCAAATCATATTGCTGTCACTGTGCATAACATTCTCCTGGTTCTGCTTAGTTCATTATAAATCAGTTCATATAAGGTTTTCCAGGTCTTTCTGAAATTATTCTGCTTATCATTTCTTATAGCACAATGATATTCCATCATCATCACGTGCCATATAGCTTGTTTAGCCATTCTGCAGTTGATGGACATTCTTTTGATTTCCAATTCTTAGCCAACACAGAAAGAACTGTTATAAATATTTTTGTACAAATGGGTCTTTTTTTATTTTGGGGGGATGTCTGTGGGATATAAATCTAGCAGTGATATTGCTGGATCAAAGGGTATGTAGAGTTTTATAGCCCTTTGGGCATAATTACAAATTGTTCTCCAGAAAAGTTGGATCTTTTTGCCAGTTCCACCAACAGCATCCCAGTTTTCCCACCACCTTCCAACATCTAATATTTTCCTCTATTTGCCACTCTGATAGGTATGAGATGATGCTTCAGAGTTGTTTTAATTTGCATTTCTCTAATCAATAGTGATGTAGAGCAATTTTTCTTATGATTATAAATAGCTTTGATTTATTTTTGAAAACTTCCTGTTCTTCTCCTTTGGTAGTCTGTTTTTTAAGGTGTTAGTGTCTTCAGTATTTTTGTCTCTTTTACCAAGTTGTTGGCTCTTTTCTCACGATTTTCTTGTTCCACTCTCATTTCTCTTCCCAATTTTTCCTCTCCCTCTCTTACTTGATTTTCTTATTTTTTTCCTTTTCTTTCTTTCTTTCTTTCTTTCTTTCTTTCTTTCTTTCTTTCTTTCTTTCTTTCTTTCTTTCTTTCTTTCTTTCTTTCTTTCTTTCTTTCTTTCTTTCTTTCTTTCTTTCTTTCTTTCTTTCTTTCTTTCTTTCTTTCTTTTTTAGTGAGGCAATTGGGGCTAAGTGACTTGCCCAGGGTCACAAAACTACTAAGTGTTAAGTGTCTGAGGCTGGATTTAAACTCAGGTCCTCCTGAGTCCAGGGCCCGTGCTTTATCCACTGTGACACCTAACTGCCCCACTTGATTTTCAAAGTCCTTTTGGAGCCCTTCCATGGCCTGAGACCCATTCATATTTATCTTGGAAGCTTTGGATGTAGTTGACTTTGCTATCTTTTTCAGAGAGTGTGTTTTGATCTTCCTCGTCACTATAGTAACATTCTAGGATCAGAATTTTGTTGTTGCTGTTTGCTCAGTTTCCCAGCCTCTTTCTTGGCTTTTAGCTCTGTTAAAGTGAGGCTCTGCTTCAAGGGTGGAGGGCACACTGTTTTAAGCATCAAGATTTTTGTCCAGCTGTTTTCAGAGATACTTCTAGGGACCTGTAAGTTTTCAGTTCTTCTAAGGTGGTATGATCTAAGGAGAGGTGTGTTTACTATTTTCCTGGACTGTGCTATAGTCTGAGAGTGACCACAAGCACTCTTTTCTGCCCTGGAACTGTAATGAGGGTCCCAGTTCCACTGCAGTTACAAACTCTGATGTGCCAGGTATCCTCTTCGCCCTGGGATGGCCACCTGAGACAATCCAAATCTGTGTATGGTCAAAGCAACAGAATTCTGCCAGCAAAGAGACTCCTGTGATCTCCTTCTGATCAGTTGTTTGACCCCCTTCTTATCTGTGGGCTGCCCTGTTTTGCTGGGGCCAATCTGTGCTGGCGTTGCCTATGCTATACTGCACTCCACTCTCACTGGAGTGCAACAGAACTTTCTTGCCAACCTTCTAAGTTGTTTTTGGCTGGACAACTATTTCACCCCATCTTTTTGTGGGATCTGCCACTTCAGGAATTGTTCATGGTATTATTTAAAGGTGTTCAGAGGGATTTGGGGGAGAGCTCAAATGAGCTGCTACTGCCTTTTCTCAGATATCTTCAGGTTTTTTTTGGTTTTGGGTTTTTGTTTTTTTTTTTTTTTACTCTATCATTTTTCTTTCCCACTTGCCAATATTCTCCAAATGGCAAGAAAACATATATGCTGACTGAGATGAATTCTCAGCTCTTTTGATACTCATCCTATGGAGGCTGCTTTATGTTTTTCACACTCTTTTTTTGAAATAGTAGTTATCAGGGAGAGCTAGGTGGCACAGTGGATAAAACACTGGCCCTGGATTCAGGAGTACCTGAGTTCAAATCCGGCCTCAGACGCTTGACACCTACTAGCTGTGTGACCCTGGGCAAGTCACTTAATCACTTAATCCCCATTGCCTCGCCAAAAAAAAAAAAAATTAGTGGTTATCAGATTCAATGTTTTAATCTTTATTGATTTCCCATTTTTCAGAATCAATATTTTAAAATAAGTCAGATTGGAGCTGATGCAAATGTTTATATTTCCTTATTCCTAGGTTTTCACTTCTTTCTAATAATGATACTGATTTTGATTTTTGCATAAATAAGTCAATGGTCTCCACATAAATGACTGATTTTTAAATGACTTCCATGTCAGTGATGAGTCACTTTTGTCTATTAAAATATGGTCAGTTTCATTTTTGTGATGTTGTTTTAGAATCAGTATGTGAGCCTTTCTACTCTCTTCTTGAATAAAATATTCTTATACTATAGCCCTAATGCTTCCAAGTAGTCTACAAGATTTTGGTTTCTTTCATTCATAACTACTCACCAATATTTTTCCAAAATATTTTTTTCAACACCCACTCTTGCTCTCATGTCTCTTTTGACCTTACTGAATCTCAATGTATATATCAGCTTTTTAGGAGACTTTATGTCTTTATCCTCCACTACAGGTACATAGGCATATAAAGTACAATTATCTCTACCGTGGTCCTTTTTTTTTTTACTCTAATTGTAAGCACTACAAGGCAAAATGGTGGTGGCCACAACAAATTTCTTATTGCCCCTCAGGAGCATTGTGACAGTATCTGCTTTATTTACATCTCCAGAAAGATCAAGGGGCTTTGTATACAGCAACAAGTATTTTACAGTCAAATTTCATGGGTAATGAGAAGTTCAATAGTGATTTAGTACCATTCCAGTAGTGGTATAGCCATTCATTATTTTTTGAAGAGATCTTACATTTCTAGGGCCACAAGTTTAGGTTAGTGTCTAAAAACAGTGATTTTTTTTTTTTTTTTGGTGAGGCAATTGGGGTTAAGTGACTTACTTGCCCAGGATCACACAGCTAGTAAGTGTCCAGTGTCTGAGACTGGATTTGACCTCAGGTCCTCCTGACTCCAGGACCAGTGCTCTATCCACTGTGCCACCTTGCTGCCCCAACAGTGATTCTTAATGGCAGTTATTCATATTGGTCCCTGCTGAAGACGAATGTATAAAGAGTAAATATGAGCAATCATTCTGCTAATATTTGTACTTGAAGGATGTAAACTTGGTGGTCTCTGAGTCAAGAAAACCAGAGTTCAGATTTTACCTTAAATACCTAATTAGCAGTGGAAGCCCAGACATGTCAATCTATAAAATAAGACAGTTTAAATTCATTGGCTTCTATGGTCCCTTCTAGCCCTAAATTAAAAGGCTTTGATAAGGCAATAGGTAAAGCATCTGTACATTCATTCAGATAGTATATTTTCAATGAGGAAGCTTCCTCTTTCAATACAGATCACAGGTAAGCAAGTAAGCAGGTAAGCAAATCTTAAATTGTTGCTTAAGGCAGGAGAAATTAAGGGGCTTACACAGGAACATACCTAGAAAGCATAAAACAGGATTGGAATCTAGGATTTCCTGACTCTAGTACCAGCCCTCTATCTACCATATGACCCTGGAAATATTGTGAGACCAAAGATTGATGCCTGATGGAGATAACTTTCATCAGAGTATGTAGTATGTAGTGAGCTCAAATTTTGCTTCATATTGCCCAAGGTTAAAGACTGATACTTGATTTTTAAATATTATATTTATCAACTTACTTTTTAGTGCATAGTTTAGCCCTGAGAAGACTTTAGATCTAGCAAAACCTGGAAAATGGAGGTTTATGTGAAATGATTGATATTGTATATCTTGTTGCAGAATAATGTATGGATTGTAATTTCATTCAGGAGAATGACACTTTAATTGAATGGTTAGTTTGTATCCATGAGTCTTTGTCACAGAATAACACTGGAAATTTTTAATGATTTGCTCAGAAAACTTTATGTGGTTTTATTTTCCATAGTAAAATATTTCCTCCCTTCTCATATTTTCTAGAACATATTATGTGGATTTTCTTCTTTACCTGTCATATTCTCTTTATATAATGCTTATAATTGTATATTATTGTCCCCTTTAGTATACTATAAACAGATGTATGGTTTTTCATCTCTGTGTACCAGTTTTTTATTACCTTTTAGGTTTTTGTTTTTGTTGTTCAGTCATTTCAACCATCCACCTCTTTATGATTCCATTTAGGGTTTTCTTAGCAAGGATACTAGAGTGGTTTGCCATTTCCTTCTCCAGCTCATTTTGCAGATGATGAACTGAGGCAAATAGGGTTAAATGACTTTCTCAGGGTCACACAGATAATAAGTACCTGAGGCTAGTTTTGAACTCAGGAAGATGAGTCTTTCAGACTCCAGGCCTGGCACTCTATCTACTGTACCACCTAGCTGTCCCCTCCCTTTAGGTGGTAGGTATTTAACAAATGTTTTTAAGTTTCAGTCAATTTTCTTATCCAGAGTGTTGTAACATTAAAATGCATTAGAAAAATAGCCTTTTGTAAAAAATTAGAATATTCAGTTTTTAAGGTTGAATTTGAAACTATCTTCATATTATCCCTTGGTATATTCGAAGTATCAAGGCCTTTATTCAGTTGATTGACTCCTTTTTTTTTTTTTTTTTTTTTTTTTAGTGAGACAATTGGGATTAAGTGACTTGCCCAGGCTCACACAGCTAGTGTTAAGTGTGTGACGCCAGATTTGAATTTAGGTACTCCTGACTCCAGGGCCAGTGCTCTATCCACTGTGCCACCTAGCTGCCCCTGATTTACTCTTTTTTTTTTTTTTGTAATTCTTTTTTTTTATTGAATAGAATTTTATTTTCCTATATATGTAAAAACAAATTTTAACATCAATTTTTTTTTTAAAAAATTGTGTTCCAACTTCTCTTCCTCCTCCATTCCCACACCCCACCCACTAGAACTCAAGCATTTCAAAATAAGTTATACATGAGGAATCATGGAAAACATTCCCACATTAGCTAGGTTGTGAGAGAATACAGTCAAAAAACTCCCAAAACTTCAGACTGAGGAATTGTCAAAGAGAAAAAAATATTTTTTTAAAAATGTGTTTCCAGGGGCAACTAGGTGGCACAGTGGACAGAGCAACGGCCCTGGAACCAGGAGCACCAGAGCCCAAATCCGGGATTTGGGATTTGGGCTCTGATTTACTCTTAAGATTGGAAACTAATATTCCACTTCTTCATGGAAGTGAGTTGCAACAATATGAACTCAGCGTATTATCATTTGTTATATACATTTTATACCATTTAGCACTTAAAATGCATATGACTAGCCCAGATTGTATTTATATGCTTTCTGTTCTACAAAACCACAACAAAATGGAGGAAAAAAAAACTAACATGAGTGATTTTAATGCATTTGATACCTGAGAACTATTTAAGAATTAGACAACAAAGATAATTACAACTACAGTGAAAATGGTGATGATATTTAGTTAATTTCTCCTTTCTGATTAGTCTTGGAAGAATGTTTGCTTCTGACTTTTAAATGCCTCCTTAGAATTATAGATATTTTCTGCACAATTATCTACCCCCAAAGTTTGTTTTGTTTTGTAATAAATTATATATCTTAATATTTTAAGTGTCTCATCTTCTGGTTACATTATTTTTTCTTCTAAAAAACCCTGAATATCAGAATGTCATTTCAGCTTTGAAGCTGTTTCCATGATGCGGAAGCTGAAATTGCATCTTTCTGAATTGACTTTTACATAGATAAGTCCATTTGGTCCAGTATTTTGATCTTCCTAGTTTCCACATAGAATATATTTCTAACTAACCAGATGCTTTCTTGTCTTTATAACATATTCAGCTATTTTAAAACATCTTCTTGGGTAGTTTCCTGGAAATGTTGAGAGTAGGGAGACCTCATATTAAAATGAAGAAAATTGTCAAATACATCTTTGTTTTCATTTATAAAAATTATGTTGCTCACAGAAAGCTGCCTTGTCATCTACCACTTTAAATCAGAAATATAATATTTGCATAAAATATTATTGCAAATGTTAGCTTTTTGCTCACTGTCAGCATTCCCTTTGGACTTTCATCAGCTCTTGAGTCTAATTACAAATGACTAATAAGCTCTTTGCATTAAGAGAATACTGTAAAATGAAGGGAACTGTCAGAAGTCAGCTCAGTTTACCAGACAATATATTTTATTTCTTTAACCAGAAGATGGCACTGTGGAGCATAATTTGACTGAGGAAGACATTCTCTCCTTCCTTCTGGGAAGGGGCATATACCATCCATTTCTCCCAGACCATGCTTGTCTTCACACATGAACACTGGCACTTTCACTCAAATCATACCTCTACTCCCCATACTTTATGACTCTTTTCCTTCTTTCACATGATAGGAATAGGGATAGGGAAATAATGATAATAACGATTTCCCAATCTGTAGTTAAAATGATCCATCACTATTGCTTCTCAACAGCTTTGTCTAATTCTCTTGTCATAGAACCTGTACCCATTTTATGGCCTGGCATAATCTAGTCCAAGCCAAACCACATATCCCATCTCTTCTTGGGCTAGGGAAAACTACTCTTTTAGATTTTGAACTACAAAGTCCAAGATCCTTAACTATTCCATGAATACCTCATTTTCTGCTACTTAAGGACTGATGTAAGTTGTATTGAATTATAGGTATGCCAGAAAAAAATGACTTTTATATTTGCCATTTTATTGACTTTTCATGTCTTTTCCCAAAAAAGCAGAGATTATTTTTGTTGTGCTGGTGGTGGTTGTTGCTCAGTTATTTTCAGTTGTAACTAATTCTTTGTGACCCCATCTGGGGTTTTCTTGGCAAAGGTACTGGAGTGGTTTGCTATTTTCTTTTCCAGTTCATCTTACAGATGAGGAAATTAAAGTAAAAGTGTTAAATGACTTCCCAGGGTCACATAGCTAGTAAGTGTCTGCAGCCAGATTTGACCTCCAAAAGATGAATCTTCCTGACTTGAGTCCTGGCGCTCTATCTACTGCGCCACCTAATTTTGCTTGTTGAGCCTCTCACTTTCTTTTCTAGTGTAGATACTAAAGACACAAATATATTTCCTTAAATTCATTCCTTCTTAGGTAAACAAAAGCTAAATATCCCGAATTCTGTTTAATTACTAAGTCTTGTGTGTTACAAAAAACAAAAGCAAACTTCTCCTTAATGGATAATAGTTACCTCCCCTAACACCACCACTCTAAGACAGACAACATGGAGTACTCCATGAAGAGCTGGCCTTGGTGTTGACATCTTGGATTCAGTTGCTGCCTCTAACATATTATGGCTGTGTGGGTTTGGCCAACTTACTTAAAACTTCCAGTGCTGTAAGCAATTCTGTAAGGCTGTTGCTGACTTGCATGGGTATAGGCAATAGCCTCACCAATAGTCCTTACCCTGACTTCCTCATTTTAACTCATTCCCTAAGAACAGGATAACATGACCGATTGTAAAGCAGAGACCTCTACAAATATGTCCTGAAAGCAAAGTCAAGCTAGATGTTTCCTTTCATATCAATGTTTCACGTGACCTATGAATGATTTAAAAATCTGACCTAACAATAAGAAAAGCTGTATTTGTGAAATATATTAGAATGATCTTGGTACTGTCTCATCACTTCAGTGTTCTAATTCAAATGGTAATATTTCTATGCCCTAAAGAAAACACATCAGAAGACACTTCATGTTTTTCAAGACATATGGAAAGCTGCTTACTAAATATAATTAATTAGAACCATAAATTTATAGGCTTGTGATGATCAAAAACATGAGACATAGTTTCTGAGTAATTTAATCATTTTATTAAAAGGCAGGAGGTTATTAATAAAAGAAAGTCTATTGGCCATTTCTCTCTGACCAAAAAGCCCTCATGGCAGTGGGGTCAGAGTACATATCCCCTTCCAGCTGTAGGAGGTCCAATCCCATAGCAATCAAATCTAATTGGTCAACAACAATCAAATTTAATTGGTTGACATTAGTGGAGGTATGTTATATTAAAATGAAGTTCTTGGATACATGATTCAACTCATTCAACACGACATCAGAGAAAGAATGTCCACCTCTTACCCAAAATAATTTCCATCTTGGTGTGACTGTGCAAACCAAAGTCCTTCAGCTTATCTAGACAAAAGAATCTATGTCCACCCAAGGCACCTTTGTAATGGTCGCTTGGGCTTGACCCAGATGAGGAAATTTGATGGACTCTCTTAAGGAGAGCTTGCCTTTAAATTTGGAGGGGGGAGGGGAAAGGAACAAGGACTAAGAAAGAAGGGGAGATCACTGGTTCCCCCAATATAATATATCAATTATTTCTCACAGGTTGAAAGCAGGTTTGGGGTGGGGAGTAGAGTTTAGAGAGTGTCTTCCCACAGTGATGAAGATAATGGTGATGGTGGTGTTTGTGGTGGTGATAGCTAGTATTTTTATAGTACTTAGAACGTTTAAGCAGAGCTTAAGAAGCCCTTATATATTTTATTATTACAACAATCCTAGCATTATTATCACCATTTTACAAAGGAGGGAGTTGATTTTAAATGACTTCCTAGCAAGATAGTAAACAAAATTTCAGCAGCTAAATGTGAACCCAGTGTGTCCTAACCAGTCCAACACTCTTTCCACTGCACCATATTCTATTGTCTATAATTTTGTGAAACTCCTTTAACTGGTAAATGGTTCTAATTAATAGTATTTAAAAGGCAGTTTTCCACTATTTGAACAAGGAAAATATGTCTTTTTGAATTAGAAAACTAAGTAGATTAGACAGTATAAACTCTATGTAGATCATTCTTATGTGTCAGGGGCACTATACCAATAATTACTGGATCTCATATACTTGGATGTAGCTTTAGGGAAAATATTAACTTCACTGTGTTTTCCAATGCCACAGCTGTAGTATATTACCATAGAATCAAAAAGGACTGGCTCTGATCCTATTAGTAGTTCTGTCATGGGACAGTTTTTGGTTTAGGAGAGTAGATTTTCATTTGACTGGTATACTCTATTAAAAAGAATTCAAGAAATATGAATCCCTTTAGATAACTATTATGTTGATTTTGAAACAATTTTGAAGGCTAATTGTATGAACCATGCTGTGATTTGTTAATAATATTTTGTAAAGTAAGTATGCATTCACTTTTATGGTATTTCTACAATACGGAGAATGTAATGAGTATATCTGTAGAGAAAAGGGAGAAGCAACAGTACCCAAGGAAGTACATTCTAAAGTGAGAAGAATATATTAAAAAGTTAAATATAAGAAAGGGCTACTATACATGTTCAGTATAGAAGTAACTATAAATGATAAGGTGATTATGTATATTTAGGAGTCAGTGAACATATTTCATTACAAATACAAGGCATCAATTAAAATAGAATCATGTTCATGTGTCACTGCTTTAAAAAGAACTACTCTTGTTTAATCCAGTTTCATGATATATTATAAAACTAGTTGTTAATTACAAATGCATTTTAACAAATAATTCTCACATAAAGAAGAATAAGCAAGGATCAGAGTAAATTTTAAAATTACATAATTCATAAATAATTTTTGAAAGCTTGTACACAACTGTTTTAATTAAGCATTCTTTTTTTGTTTGGTTGGTTGTTTTTTGAGGGAGGGGGCAGGGAAATGAGGGTTAAGTGACTTGCCCAGGGTCACACAGCTAGTAAGTGTCAAATGTCTGAGGAGGCATTTGAACTCAGGTCCTCCTGATTCCAGGGCCTGTGCTTTATCCACTGTGCCAACTAGCTGCTCCTCACAACTGTTTTAAATATGTTTGTTCAATAGTCACTCAAGCACTGTTCTATTGACTAAAGGATAGAGTCCCCACCCTTAAGATGGGCAAATCTATCTAGTAATAATTTTGTAGATAAATTTTTTATGGAATTTTGTCATTTATCATTTTCAGTTCTGACACATAACTTAGTGTGGCCTCACAGGGCAAGAACATTTTTTTTAATCTGGTCTGAATCACAGAGAGCTTTATTAAAAGTTTTCAATACAACTCTCTAAAATCTTCATTGATTCTTTCCCTCCAGGGCCCAAAAATCATAGAGGTTTAGAGCTGGAAGAGAATTTAGGACTTATTTCTTCATTTTCCAAAAACATTTTACAGATGAAGAAACTGAGAGCCAGTGAAGCAAAATGAATTGGCTGAGCTCACACAGGTACTAGCAAAGATTGGAAATCTGAGCTTCTGAATCCACATCCATGCCTCTGTCAGCCTCTGTCCTAGCCTATGCCAACAGATTCCTTTCTTAGACAAAATATATATATGGCACTTCAACTGAACAGGATATTCCAAAAGGCTTAATGGGGTTTGAAGCTATTAAAGATTATAACTAAACTAAGACACATGGAAGGCCCTGTATATTTGTGGGGTTTTACCCTCTCTTATTATTGTTGTTGAAAATTCTCCTGAAATCATTCCTTTGTCTGATAGAATGGCCTTTAAGATGACAACATTCAATACAACATTTTTAGTTGCCTAGTATCAGTCTGCCATCAGTACTGGTCCTGGATAAACATAGATACCGAGTTAATCGGTTTTTGTTTTTTTATGCTAAAGTGTATGTACAGTGACTTTCTAAACAGCTCTCAGAAAAGTGAAAAGAATATAAAAAATAAGGAAAGGCTCTCCCTGAAGAAAATAACTTCATTGTGGATTATTGAAGTTAAAACTTTATTTTTATTGTTTTTAAGCAAGGAGAAAAAATTATATTCTCTACTTCAGAAAATAGATATTTGACATTCTATTTGAAATGAAATATGTTGGTTAAGCAAAGAATTTTCATTCAAGGGTTTAGAGGGAAGTGCATTTTATGTGGGAGTCCTACCTAAAGGAGAGATAGTACTTGACTTAAAAATGACTCACATATTGTGGGAAGGATCACACAGGTATACTTTTTCAGGCTACTATTCAAATTTTACCTTGGCATAAAATAAAATTATAAAAGCTGATTCAGAAATCATATATTCTAAGGAAAACTTCCAAATATCTTTTTTAAATGCCTTCTCAGGGCAGCTAGGTGGTGTAGTAGGGCACAGGAGGCCCTGAGTTCAAAGCCGGCTTCAGACACTTGACACTTACTAGCTGTGTGACCCTGGGCAAGTCACTTAACCCTCATTGCCCCACAAAAAAAAAAAAAGAAAGAGAAAAAAATGACTTCTCAAGTATAGTTGTTTGAGAGATTCAGTTAACCTCCCAAAGCTTAAATAATCAGGTGAATTCTCTTGAATTCTCTTAAATGCTCGATATTAAAAGTGTTGATTCATATATTATTTTAAGTTAAAGACAAGTAATAGGCCGTATAGGCAATATAGGACAGAAAGAATATTAAAAGTTATTGAATGTATTGTTTAAAATATTGAAAAATTATAAGTAAGAAGTGGAATCTATCAAAAATTACTAATTTTCTTACTAAAAATGCACATATTATTAGTTTAATTAATAACATGGCAGATGTTTGCTAAATTAGAGTCATCACTTTTAACTTTATGTTTGCAAGTTTAAATATCAAGAAATTATTTACCTATTAGGTACTTCTCACAATAGTACAGATATAGTACTATTGGTTCCTTGGTAGTATACTTGATAGAACAAGTATGTGGTTTCTTGTGTCCATAAACTACTTGATTCATCAAGTGCTTTAATCTGAAGTTACCATAATAATTCCCATTTCAAAGTAGCCAAATTGATAGAAATTAGACTCTAACTTTGCATGACAGATGGACCAATCATTTTACACGTAGACCAGATTTTGGATTCCCTGTCCAAAATATACATATAGAAAATGAATACCAGTGGAACCAAGATGGCAGAGGAATGGCAGTAACCTCTTGAGGCTCCCCACATGATTATGCCAAAAACCTCCAAATAATACCATAAGACAATTTCTGGAGCATCAGAACCCACAAAAGAACAGGGTGAGATCATTTTCCAGCCAAAGATAGTTTAGAAAGTCAGGAGGAAAGGTCTGCTGTACCTGGGTGGGAGTGGAGCCCAGCACCATGGCCATGCCGACACAGGTCCAGCCCCAGGCTGACCATACCGGAGAAAGAGATCTATGGAGCCTCTGAATAGGCTGCAGTGATGCCTTCCTCTAGAACTAAGCACATGGTCTAGTGAGAAGGCTGAGCAGTTGGCTGGGGAGTGATTACAAGGGGCTCTGCTGGTGCTGAGGTGTAACTCAGTTGTCTTGCGCATGCTGGGAACCAGGAAACAGTCTTGAGTGATGGCAGTGGGGGAGGGCCACAGGATCACCAGGAGTTTGCAACCATAGTGAAACATAATATTGTTTGCGGGTTAAAAAGCAAGCAAGAGTGGGGCTATTTACAAGCCAGATCACAGGCCAGGCAACTGGGGAACCTGCCTCTCCTTAAATCATACCACCTGGGACCCCCATAACCTTGGGACAGCGCATCCTGGAAGCAGTGCTCCACTTTAAGAAAAGTCAAGATATAGGCTAGCAATATGAATAGACAGAAAAAAAAATGCGGACCATAGAAAATTTCTATGGTGACAAGGAAGATCAAAATACACCCTTAGAAGAAGTTAACAGAGTCAGGTCAACTAGGTGGCAGAGTGGATAAGGCACCAGCCCTGGATTCAAGAGGACCTGAGTTCAAATCCAGCCTCAGACACTTGATACTAGCTGTGTGACCCTGGGCAGGTCACTTAACCCTAATTTCCCTGCCAAAAAAAAAAATTAAATAACATTTTTTAAATGGGGCAGCTAGGTGGCACAGTGGATAAAGCACTGGCCCTGGATTCAGGAGGAAGTGAGTTCAAATCCAGCCTCAGACACTTGACACTTATTAGCTGTGTGACCCTGGACAAGTGACTTAAAAATCAATGCCCCACCAAAAAAAAAAATACTCACTTTGGGGGCAGCTAGGTGTCACAGCGGATAAAGCACTGGCATTGAAATCAGGAGTACCTGAATTCAAATATGGCCTCAAACACTTGACACTTACTGGCTCTGTGACCCTGGGCAAGTCACGTAACCCTCATTACACCACCAGAAGAAGAAGAAGAAGGAGGAGGAGGAGGAGGAGGAAGAGGAGGAGGAAGAGGAGGAAGAGGAAAAGGAGAAGGAGGAGGAGGAGAAGGAGAAGAAGAAGAAGAAGAAGTAGTAGTAGTAGGAGTAGGAGTAGGAGTAGGAGTAGGAGTAGGAGTAGGAGTAGGAGTAGGAGTAGGAGTAGGAGTAGGAGTAGGAGTAGAAGTAGGAGTAGGAGTAGGAGTAGGAGTAGGAGTAGGAGTAGTAGTTAACAAAGTCAAAGTGCCTATATCCAAAGCTTCCAAGAAAAATATGAATTGGTCTCAGGCCATAGAGGTGCTCAAAAAGGACTTAGAAGATAAAGTATGAAAGGCAGATGGAAAAATTGAGAGTAATGCAGGAAAGTCAACAACTTGAAAAGCCAAATGGAAAAGCTCTCTGAAGAAAATAATTCCATAAGAATTAGGACTGAAGAAATGGAAGCTAATGACTTGGAAATCAAGACACAATAAAGCAAAACCAAATGAATGAAAAAATAGAGGGAATTGTGAAATATCTCCTTGGACAAAGAGCTGACCTCAAAAATATAGCCAGGAGAGATAATTTGAAAATTATTGGACTACCTGAAAACCATGATCAAAAACGAGCTTAGACATCATCTTCTAAGAGATTGTCAGGGAAAATTGCCCTGATATTTTAGAAGCAGAATTCAAAATAGAAATTGAAAGAATCCACAGATCCCAAAAGGAAAACTTCTAGGAATATCATAGCCAAATTTCAAAGTTCCCTGGTCAAGGAGAAAATAATGTAAGCAGTCAGAAAGAAACAATTCAAGTACTGTGGAGCCAATCAGGATAACACAAGATCTAGCAGCTTCTACATTGAAGGATCAGAGGGCATGGAATATGATATTCCAGAGGGTAAAGGAACTGGAATTATATCCAAGAATCACCTACCCAGAAAAAATGAGTATAGTCTTTGAGTGGGAAAAATGGAAATTCAGTGAAAGAGAGGACTTTCAGGCATTCATGATGAAAAAAACCTGAACTGAATAGAAAATTTGACTTTCAGATACAAGACCTTAGAGAAGCATAAAAATGTAAAGAGGAAAAAGAAATCATGAGGGATGCTAAAAGGTTAAATTCTTTGCATTCCTACATGGGATAATGATATGTATAACTCATAAGAACTTTGTCATTATTAGGGCAGCTGAAAGGGATAAATTTAGAAAGGGCAGAGGTGGGAATTGATTATGAAGGGATCATATCTGTAAAGCATTTATTCTTTGCTTATCTTTTTTTTTTTTTTGGTGGGGCAGTTAGGGTTGGATGGCATACCCAGGGTCACACAGTTGGGGAGTGTCTTATGTCTGAGGCTGGATTTCGGCTTAGGTCTTCTGGGTACAGGGTAGGTGCTTTGACCACTGTGTCACCTAGCTGCCCCATGATGACATCTTTAAAATAAAATTAAGGGCGTGGCAGCTAGATTGAGTCAGGAGTACCTGAGTTCAAATCTGGCCTCAGACACTTAACACTTACTAGCTGTGTGACCCTGGGCAAGTCACTTAACCCCAATTGCCTCACTAAAAAAAAAAAAAAAAATTAAGGGGTGAGAAGATTGTACTGGGAGAAATGGAAAGGGAGAGGTGGAATGGGGTAAAGTATCTCACATAAAAGAAGGAAGAAAAAGCTTATAGAGGAGAGGGGAATATAGGAGAGGAGTGGGGGAGTAAATGAGCATTACTCTCATCAGAATTGGCTTAAAGAGAGAATAACATATACACTCAAGTGGGTATAGTAACATATCTTGCCCCGAGGGGAGGTGGGAGTGGAGGCAGATAAGGGGGGAGGAATGAAGGAAGGGAGGGCAGATTGGGGGAGGGGCAGTCAGAAGCAAAACACTTTTGAGGAGGGATAGGGTAAAAGAAGATAGAACATATTGTACATATCATGGGGAGCAAATAGGATGGAGGAAAACACAGTTAGCAACAGTAACTGGGGAAAAAATTTGAAGCAGAGGCAAGAGCCATGAAAGATGAGGAGGATGATGATAATGGTTTTTACTTTGCTAGACTATTGTGAAGAAAATTCTTGTCAGGAATAAGGTATTATATAAATGTTAGCTATTATTGTTGCAATAAGCAACCTCATGGGTGTTTTTTTAAGGAACTCTCCCTTTAAAGTACTATATACCAGACAGGAGCCATGACTGAGGAGAGACCCAACTCTCTATGAGATGCTAGAAAGTCCATGGAGCTGGATCAGCTGCAGCACTGGCATCTTCTGGAATTAAGCTTACTGCTGGATGAGAGGGCTGAACAGCTGGCCAGGGAAGAAAATAAAGGGGTTTCTATGGGACCTAAATCAGCTATCCCACCTCAGCTGGGAACCAGAAAGAATTTGTGAGTGGTGGGAAGCCCAGGTTGGGGAGGGGTGCAGGCTTGTTGGAAGCTAAGAACCACCACAACACACAAAAGTCTGCTGGCTGGTTAATTAGCAAGTTGGACTGAGGTTATCTTCTGACCAGAGAACAGGCCAGGTGAGAGAAAAACCTACCCTCCCTCAAACCAAAACACCTGGGACCCTCTGAAGCTTGGCACAGTATAGTTTGGAAGTAGGGGCCCTCTGTAAGAGGGAGTTAAAAGTCAAGTAAAAGACAGCGAGATGAGCAGGCAAAGAAAGTTGAAAACTATTGAAAGTTTCTTTAGCAACAAGGAAGATCAAGGTGTACCCTCAGAAGAGGATAACAACCTCAGGGCCCCTATATCTAAAGCTTCAAGAAAAATATGAATTGATTTCAGGCCACAGAAGCACTCAAAATGGACTTTGAAGAGAAAGTAGGAGAGATAAAAGGAAGATTTAGAGAGGTGGAGTAAAGAATGAAAAGAGAACTGAGAGTGATGCAGGAGTCATGAGAAAAAAGTCAACAGCTTGAAGAGCCAAATGGAAAAGGAGGTACAAAAGCTCTCAGAAGAAAATGGTTGCCTAAGAACTAGGATTGAACAAATGGAAGCTAGTGACTTTTGAGAAACAAAGAAACAGTAAAGCAAATCCAAATGAATTAGGGGGAAAAAATAGAGGGTAATATGAAATATCTCCTTGGAAAAACAGCTGACCTGGAAAATAGATCCAGGAGAGATAATTTGGAAATCATTGGACTACCTGAAAACCATGACCAAAATAAGAGTTTAAACATCATCTTCCAAGAAACTGTCAGGGAACATTGCCCTGAAATTCTAGAAGCAGAAGGTAAAATAAAAATTTAAAGAATCCCCCAATCACCTCCTGAAAGAGATCCCAAAGGAAAACCTCCAGAAATATTATAGCCAAATTCCAGAGCTCCAAGTTAAAGCAGAAAATATTGCAAGCAGCTAGAAAAAAGGAATTCAAATACTGTGTAGCTACCATAAGTATAAAACAAGATCTAGCAGCATCTACATTAAAGGACCAGAGGGCATGGAATATGATATTCTGGTGGGTAAAGGGACTAAGACTACAAGCAAGAATCACCCTACCCAGAAAAACTTATTATAATCTTTCAGAGGAAAAAAATGGGACTTCAATGAAAAGAGGACTTTCAGGCATTTGTGATGAAAAGACCTGAATGGAATAGAAAATTTGACTTTCAAATACAAGACCCTGGAGAAGCATAAAAAGGTAAAGAGGAAAAAGAAATCATAAGGGATATTAAAATATTAAACTATTTATATTACTACCTAGGAATATAACACTTCTAACTCTTAAGAACTTCCTCAGTATTAAGGTAGCTGAAAGGAATAGACTTAGACAGAGGACACAGGTCTGAACTGAATATGAAGGGATGATATGTATAAAGCATTTATTTTTTGTTTATTCTTGTTTTTTGTGGGGCAGGCAGGGTAGGGTGTATATCTGGGAAGAGTGGGGAGAGAAGGAAGGAGTAGAGGAGTGAACCTTACTATCATCAGAATTGGCTCAAAGAGGGAATAACATACATACTCAAATGGGTATAGTAATATATTTTGCCTGGAGGGTAAGTGGGAGGGGAAGAAGATACTGGGGGTGGGGAGAAGAGGGGAAGGAAGGAGGGAAGGGCAGATTGGCCAAAGGAGTAGTAAAAAGCAAAATACTTTTGAGGAAGGTGGAGATGTTCTGCATATATGACATATTGAATTGCTTGATTTAATAGGGAGGGAGGAAGACAATTTAGAACACAGAATTAGTTTAAAGACCTTAATCTCATCAGAGTGAGCTCAAGGAGGGAATAACATACAGACCCAATTGGGAGGAGTAATCTATTTAACCCTACAGGAAAGTAGGAGGGGAAGAGGATAAGGAGGAAATGGAGAAAGAAGGGAGCGAAGAGCAGGGAATGGGGCAGTCAGAAGGAAAACACTTTTGAGAAGGAATAGGGTAAATGAAGATAAAAAAGAGAGTAAATGTCATGGGAAGGGAATAGGATGGAGGGAAATAGTTATGATGATTGACTATAATGACAAAACATATGGTACCTACTTTGCTGGGCTACTGTAAAGACAATTCTTTGTCAAGTTTGAGGTACTATATAAAAGTTATGATGAACAGGATGCTATCAGAACAACCTGGAAAGACCTACATGAACTGAAGCAGAGTGAAATATACTGTATACAAAATGACAGCAATAATGTAAGATGATCTGCTGGGAAGCACATGGTTATTTTGAGTGATGCAGTGATCCAATACAACTCTGAAGGACTTATGAAGATTGCAATCCATCTATAGAGAAAGCACTGATGGTGTCTGAAATCAGATTGAAGCATATTTTTTTGACAGTTCTTTTATCTGAAGTTTTGTTTTTGTCTGTTTTCTCTCACAACCTAGCTAATGTGGAGATGTTTTTCATGCCTGCTCATGTATAGCTTATATTGAATTGCTTGAGTTTTGGGGGGTGTGGGTGGGAAGGGAGAGAGGAGAGGTTGGAACACAAAGTTTTAAAAAATTGATGTCAAAATTTGTTTTTACATGTAATTTGGAAAATAATATTCTAAACAGAAAAAAATAAAGTACTATATAAATGTAGTTTACTATTAAAAAAAACAGATGAGCAGGATGCTATCAGAAAAACCTGGAAAGACTACTTACATGAACTGATGCAAAGTGAAATGTACTATAAAATAAATAACATCAATATTGTAAGATGATCTGCTGTGAATGACATTTATTTTCAGCAATGCAATGATCCAAGACAGCTTTGAAGGACTTAGGAAAATTACAATCCACCTACAGAGAAAGAACTGATGGTATCTGAATACAGACTGAAACTTAATTTTTTTCTTACTTCCTTTTTCTAAAGAATTTTTGTATTCTATGCTTTACATGACTGCACATGTATAACTTATATTGAATAGCTTGAGTTCTTAAGGAGGTAGGAAGGGAGCAAGAGAATTTGGAACACAAATTTTTAAAAATCAGTGTTACAATTTGTTTTTACATATAAGGTGGGTAAAAATTCTAAATAAATAATGTTTAAATGGATAGATAATTAAATAGATGAGTAAATGAATGAATGGATGAATGAATGAATGAATGGATAAATAAATAAATTAGTAAATAAGTAAATAGATAAAGAGTCTAAAAAAGAAAAAGAAAGAAAAAAGAAAATGAATGCTTTACTAATTGTTTCAAAAAACTTGCTGTATGTTCCCTGCCTCCTCTTCACTGAAGGACAGATCACTTGTTGCCAATCCAATGTCTAAATAGTTATCCCTGTTATTTATCAATCAAGTGATACATCAAGTCCTCTTAAATGATTCCTCATTAGCCATCTTGACTTTCTTACTACTTTGACCAATAACCACCTCAGATGCTTAACTCATTTGTAAAAGTGCTTATTCATTTGCCACCTAATTTACAAGTGCATATTAATACAATAGTGCCAAGCAACATAGTACAGTGGAGAAAGCTGTCTTTGATACTGGAAAGATCTGAATTTGAAATCACACCCCTGAGATACACCTGCTATGTTACCCTAGTAGATTACCTAAACTCTCAGGATGTTGTTGTTGTTTGTCCTTTAATTTCAGAGGACCATGACAGATGCCATGACTTACAGTGTATTGGATTTAAGTGAGGAAGGGCTGTGCAAAATCACCAACCTCATTCTATCCACCAGAGCCATAGGTATGGGTCCAGTGGCAAGATATACATCAGGACAACTGGAGTTGACCTTGAATATTTGAGGCAATTAGAGTTAAGTGACTTGCCAAGGGTCACAGAGCTAGAAAGTGTCAAGTATCAGAGGTCAGATTTGAACTCCCATTCTCCTGACTCCATGGCCAGTGCTCATATTAGTCAACTTTTGAAGATTAGAAATTATAAAGAAAATACTGGTGGTAGTTTCCTCACTTGTGAATTCCCAATACCAATGAAATCAAAGAAAGGGAGAAACAGATATAAAGACAGAGAGAAGACAGAACAAAAGAGAGACAGAGAGAGGAGGGGAGGGGAGGGGAAAGGTAATAGTTAAAATAGAACCATGCAGTGACTAAGTCCTAAGAAAGGAGGATGATTTAGAACTGATAAAGGAAATAATGAGACTCCTATCCCCATTTCCCATTCGTCTCCCGGTGCATTATTAGAGTGAAATTTCTATGAGAGGTAGGATCTTTACTTTTTTAACTTTCCATCCCCAAGTGTTAGGTCAATTTCTGGCACATAGTAGTTGTATAATAAATGATTTGTTACTGATGGATAATTACAATCAAGATCTCTGTGCAACTATAATCAATTTAATATAAGGTGCATGATATTATGTTTAAAACCTTTGTTTTAAGGTCATTCCCCTAAGAGAAGATATATTCTGAGGAGGGGGAGGAGGGTTGGGAATTCTGCTGAATTCTCCTCTACCAAATCACCTTCTCAATAATCACAAATAAGAAAGTTACTCTATTTAGTACTTATACCAGCAACCACTATATAACTTTTGCTTGTTCATAGCAATGTTGTCAACTTCAAATAGAAACTGGCCACTAAACATACATTAGGATCCCTGATGCTGGGGTTTGGCTTAGAAAAATTATGTCTTAGCATTATCTTTGTTCTGTTGTATTTTTATTTTGTCAAATATTTCCCAATTGCCTTTTAATCTTGTTTGGGTAGCACTAGGAGGTATTGCTGGAAGCTGTGTATTTGACACCTCTGATACACAAGTTATAGTAAGTTGACCAGCATCTCACAACCAGTGTGTGCCATAGACAAAATCTCAGCTCTAATCTTTCTGACTCCACTCACTTCTTTATCCATTATACCAAATTGCCTTTATGAATTATATATTTTGAATAATCTTGGAATATTGTGACTTTGCTATGTAATATACTTTGTATCTCATTTTAAACATGAACTTTCAATAGCTAATAGAAAAAGCAGGGTGCCAAACATTTGAATAGGTTAGAAAATTCAATCTCTCCAAAAAGTTTAACTGAATTGTGTTACTTAGCTTGGGGGCAAGAGAAAGACTAAAGAGTAAGTTATAATCATTCTTCAAACACACGCAAAATTGCTATTAGGAGAATTGAGTATGACTATTCTCAGTCTTTACCATAGATGAATTAAAAGAAAATAGAGTTGAATTGTAACAGAAGAGATTCAGGCTCAGGAAGGACATCTCAAATAGAATGAATTACTGAGAAAAGCTATAGAATCTTCTTCCCTGGAGATATTTCATAATAATATGGCTGCTCATTCATCAGGGATAGTTAAGGTGTGATCGTGACTGGACTAAAAGCCTTCTCAAAATCTATTTCAAGTTCATAATTCCATAAAGTCCATTATGTTCACAAGCTACACTGGGTCATATCAGTTTCTAATAACTATATTTTCTCTAAATCTACTTAAAAGAAATAACATAAGGTTAAAACTAATTGAATTGGGAAATTGTTCTTAACAGTCTAGTGATAGTTCCTTAAGTTGATACATGCTGCTTATTAATTCAATTTTTAAAAATCATATCTTTTAGGCAATATTGGTGTGGCTTTTAGTTGCATAAATAAGCTTAAACCATCTTTAGATTATTCTTTATTGATACTGGTTTCCTGTCACTCTACAGGTACTAGGAAAACTAGCAGTGATAAAAAGCGTGGCTATGAACTTGTATGGCTCATTATTTTCTGTTTTTCATCCTGATACTGTTAGCTTTCCAACTTCTTTACTAAGGTCCTAGTAAATCTGAAGGAGTTCTTATATTTTTACGATGAATGCACCATCAAGAAAACAGTATCAGGGCCACTGAGGTGGAAAGGAAAAAACTAAAAATACCTTAAGACTTCTTTTAAACCATCTTTGTTTTCAAAATAGTCATCTACGCATAGCTATTTATTTCTGCTTGCTTTATAACCTTACCTAACATGTAAAACCCTTCATGTTTATCATAGTAGCACCTCCAAGGAAATCATTGTATGATGCCTGATCATATTAAGTAATCATTGGCTATGCAGAAAGTCTCTAATTTCTCTCATGCCCAATAAAGTAGAAAAGGCTTTGAGTATAGCCCTAGCTATAAATCAGTGTCGACTGTCTGAGGACCAAGAAAGCTTTATTTGGAGAAGATGATCATCAGGAGGTTGATGCCTAAGTCATGAAATATTTGACCACAGCAATTTTGAAACAAATAAAAATTGTAAATGGTCCTTATTTCATTGGTAACGCCCTCTAATTCTATAGGAATAATGATGGAGTGATAAAAAAGAAAGGACCAAAACGGTCTTAAGAATCACAGTTTTTAGAAAACAAATAAAAATTTAAGTGTTGCTACTCTATGAGCTCCTTATCCAAAAACCAGTGAACTGACCTACTATTATAAGAGAAATTTTATTATATAGATTTGTCTGTGTGTATGTATGATGTATATGTATAATATATGATATATGTGTGTGTGTGCATGCTAAGTGCTAAGCACTTGGCATATAGGAAAGAAAAGGCAAAATAAAATTAAACAAAGAACAGTTCTTGCTCTCAAGGAACTAATGATCGAGAAATATTGTCCCATTGAAAGCTTGGACAATTTTCTTGCAGTGCTCAATATAAGCATATGGAAAAAAAAAAAAAAGCAAACCTGAAGATAGTTCCAGCTTATATATACGATGTCTTTTGTAAGATAAAGTAGAGAAATTCAGCAAAGAAACTGACATAGTTGTCAAAAACTGATATTCAGTGATTTTGATGAAATTGTGAGCCTCAGGGAAACCAGTGACAAGCATGTTCAGAAAATTTGGTTCAAGGCAAAGAAATGATAGAGGTCAATGAACTGTGAACTTTTTGGACTTGTTAAGTTTATTTTTTTATTTTGTTTAGTGAGGTAATTGGGGTTAAGTGACTTGCCCATGGTCACACAGCTAGTAAGTGTTAAGTGTCTGAGGCCAGATTTGAACTCAGGTACTCCTGACTCCAGGGCCGGTTGCTCTATCCACCGCACCACTTAGCTGCCCCTAGACATGTTATGTTTATATATTGTTATCATATTTTTAGAAAAGAGAGGTAAAAGCTTGTAAATACAGTGAGTTACAATTATTGCCCCCCAAAATTAAATTGACTATATCTTTATGATAAATTATTGACATGGGAAGCATTTCAAAAATAGCTACATGTATAGTCATTTTAAAACATAGGTTGAAATAAACCACACTTAGCTAGCAGGGATAAAGATGAAAAGACAAAACTTGGACAATTTAAAGAAAGCTAACCAAATAATAAGAAATAGATGGGAGGAGGTAGATATCGACATATATTAATAACATTTCATACAGTAATCAAACTGCAATAAAGCAGTGGCCTCATGGAGGAATCTAAGATAAAATCTACCCAAACATAGGAAAAACAAACAAATAAGCATTTCCTTGCCAACCAGAAGGACAAGGGAACTAGCGCTTTAGACCATAAGCCAATATACAAAACCTAACGTAAGAGGATGATGAGAGAGTATAAGTATCTCAGAAAACAACAAACTGGTAAAAGAAAGCAAACCTGTAGAAAGCTAAAATAAAGTATATTTCCCAACTAAAAACATTCCAAAAGGGTTTATAGATGGAGTAAAAGAATATACAAAGATGGAACAGATCTGTCAGCATTTCTAACTATGTTGATTTTTTAAAAGTTGCTAACAATTAAATCATTATGTGCATTTGTATTCTAATACCTCAGATGTTGGTGTACTGTTTGAACAAATGGAAATAAAAATTTTAATAGGAAAGAACAGGAAAACCAGTTGTACTTGAACAAATATATATAGAAAAACAGATCTGTATTTTTTAATTAACTGGAACTCAAGAATACATATAATTAGTAGGAAGAAAATAAATATTATTGTATATGGAAACATGAACAAAAAGATATTAATAACTATTGACACATGACATTTCTCACCTCTATAAAATCTCTTTGTGAATAACCAACACATGTAGTAAAGATATGTCTTTGATGAAATTATGGGAAGAGAATATTCAGGTGTTCTATAACAATGCAGTCACAGAATTGATGGAGAAGTAGAAATGGGTCAGGAATGCGATATTCAACTGATTTGATCATGTGTTGCTTGCAAACAGGAATTTTGTCTGAAGATAGCAAAACCCAACCTTAAAAGCTCACTTCCAACAAGGTTTCTTGCATACATGTGTTACGATCATATATTATTACTTGATATGTAGCTAATTTTGTTCAGTGATCCTTTACTTTGTGGTATCAAATGAGGCATTAAATGATAAGATTCAGATTCAGTAAATGTGTTCACCAGTGTCTTGGAGATCTACGTGACACTCTACTTCCTCCTGCTGAATGATAAGAAAATGGCCTTGATCATGTGCAGCCAGGTATCTGCTTGTTTCCTAGTTTTTAGAATCGCCAGATACTGGAAGAAGAATTCCCTGATTTACTTCTCACTCAGAGAAATTATTTTCTTCAACTCTATAGAGTGTTCAGATATAGAAAGATGCCCCTGTCGATATGGATGCACATCAGATGTTCTTAGTGAGCAACACTGTTGTGAAAAATATCTCTACAGACTATTATTATCATTTTTGTTGTTGTTGCTACTAATATTGGTTTAATTTTTTTAATTATGCAATAAAATAATACTTCCATAGTATAGTGTGATAAAAAGATGTTTATATATGAAACTACAAATCTACTATGCACTACCTGCTATTCCTTTCAAATATACAACTATGTTAACATATAAATTTATTTTTTTCTTTGTTTTCTTCCTTCTCTCACCCTAGAAATTGCTATCATTCAAAACAATGTGTGTGTGTGTGTATATATATATATATAATATATATATACACATATGTATGTATACATATATGTGTGTATATATGTAAATTATTTTGTACATATTTATAGTTATCAGTTCTTTCTCAATATGCATATAACATATTTCTGCATTATATCCTTTATAACTATAGTATTTATATTGTTTTATTTTATAACAGTTTTTTTTATTTTACGAGACTTTTATTTTTCCAAATTACATGTAAAGATAGTTGTTAATATTCACTTTTGTAAGATTTTGAGTTCCAAATTTTTCTCCTACCCATTCTTCCCTTTCCCATTCCAAAGCCAGCTAGCAATCTGATATAGGTTATACATTTTAATCATGTTAAATATATTACAACATTAGTCATGTTGTAAGAAAAGAATCAGAACAAAAGGGAGAAAAAACACAAGAAAGAAGAAACAGCAACCACAACAAAAAAGCAACAACAGAAGTGAAAATAGCATGCTTCAATCTGCATTGACTAATTCTTTACCTATATGTGGGGGACATTTTTCTTCATGAGTCTTTTGGCATTGTCTTGGATCATTGTATTGCTGAGAAGAGCTAAGTCTATCACAGTTGTTCATAGGACAGTGTAGTTGATACTGTGTACAATGTTCTCTTAGTTCTGCTTATTTCACTCAGCATCAGTTCATGTAAGTCTTTCCAGGATTTTCTGAAAACTGTCGGCTTATCATTTCTTACAGCAAAAAAATGTCCTATTACATTGATATACCACAACTTGTTTAGCCATTCCCCAATTGATGGGCATCCCCTAAATTTCCAATTCTTTGCCACCAAAAAAGAGTAGCTATAGATATTTTTGTACATGTGGGTCCTTTTCCTTTTTTATGATCTCTTTGGAATATAGACCTAGTAGTGGTATTTCTGGGTCAAAAGGATAGCTTTTTTCACATGGTTCCAAATTGTTCTCCAAAATAGTTGAATCAGTTCACAACTCCACCAACAGTGCATTAGTGTTCCAATTTTCCCACATCCCCTCCAACATTTATAATTTTCCTTTTTTGTCATATTAGCCAGCTGGATAGCTATGAGCTGGTACCTCAGAATAGTTTGAATTTGCATTTCTCTACTCAATAGTGATTAGGAACATTTTTTCTTCATATGGCTATAGATAGCTTTACTTTTCTTCATCTGAAAACTGCCTGTTCATATCCTTTGATGGTTTCTCAATTGGAGAATGATTTATTTGATTAAGTTCTCTAAATATTTTAAATATGAGATCTTTATCAGAGACACTGGCTATAAAAATTGTTTCCCATATTTCTGATTTCCTTCTAATGTTGTTTACATTAATTGTGTTTGAGCAAAACCTTTTTAATTTAATGTAATCAAAATTATCTATTTTGCATTTCATAATGTTCTCTGTCTCATCTTTGGTCATAAATTTTTCCCCTTTCCATATATCTGACAAGTAAACTATTCCTTCCTTTTTAAATTTGCCCATGATATCACCCTTTATGTCTAGATCATGTACCCATTTTGACTTTACCTTGGTGTACTAACTGAATTTTTTAAATGAGATTCTTGACCACTCAAAATTCATTGGCCTAACAATCCATACTGAAAAAACAAATGGATAAAGAATGATTTTTTTTTTCAAAGCTTCAGAGGTAATTGCATGAACAGCCAGTGAGTTAGTCAAGTAGTACATAGATCTTGGACAGGCTTTGCTGATGGATAATGATAGAAGGCCCAATACATTTGGGAATGAATGGAACTTTTAATAAGGGATGAAATGACTGAGGAAACAAAGTTTGACCTGAGCATGTTGATTTATTAAGCAGTGTATGCCAATTGCCTAACAAATCAGAACTATTCACCTTCCTCAGCTTTGGCACTGGACTCTAAATATAGAGGGAGGAAGACATTTATATATTAAAAACCTTTAATCAAATAAGACCAAATAAGTAAAAGAAAACAACCAGGATACATTGCGTAATCTGATTTTTAAGTGGAGGAAGATTAGGGACTTTTCATGTTGGGACAGTGAGAATGAATAGACACAATTCCCTGAAACCATAAAGAGAGGTGTGCCACTCCCCCCACATTACTATGAAAAACCAAAGGAACATAGAAACAACAATTTATTAATCATTATGGAGTCAGTTTTCAGAAAAGACACATAAGTTGCTTGAAAACTCCTTGCATCATTCTTTGGATCTGATTTGGTTTCTGGTTAACATAACTCAGATCCTTAGTTAAGAATCTCTAAGCATCAGGTAGAGGTGGTTAATCTATTAAAGATTTAAGTTTTTACTTCTAATGCTTTCACTCTAGGAAGGAACAACTGCTTCTCTTTTACATTATCAAACTGAACTTCTTTTTACCATTTAGTGAGTCAGATGATGTTCTCTGGAGATGGAGGTAGTAAGTTTTATAAGAAATGTACTCATATGACAGAGAAGAATGGTCTCCTCTATACAAGTGAGGAAGTTACTATGGGATCAGGCAAAATCCTGAGCAAAGATTATCCTCCCAAAGGAGCCTACTTAGAGCGTTCACTGGTAATGCAGTAAGGATGTTCTTGCCAATAGATTAATACTTGAAAGCCTCTGTACAAAGAAAAAAGTTCTAGCCACAATAGGTATATTTTTGTACTATTCCCTACAAAAACTCAACTATCATAGATGGCTATGTGCTGTTGAGATTATCTTTTCCATTCTAGGATAGGTGAAGTGAGAGGAGGAAATGACATTTAGAGTAATTTTCTTCCCTAGCACTCAGAAAAAAAAAATGAGCAAATGTCTTTATCTTTGAGAACAAAAAAGGCAAATTATAAGAAAGCAGGCTCGTATCAGGGTCTCATTTTAGTAGCAAAATTCTGAGTTATATTTTTAGAACAAGAGGTAAGAAAGAATCCTTAACTTGAATCATTAGGTACAACAATGATTTGGCTGCTCCAAGGGTAAAAACACACCTTAATCCTGGAAACAGTGAAAAATCTCAAAGTATCATGGAATAATTCAGTCTTCCTTAATTAATCTACAAGCATTTATTAAGCACTTAGTATGTACCAAAAACTGTACAAGGCACTGAGAATCCAAAGACAACAATGGAACACTCCTACAAGGAGTTTATGTTACATCTAAGGAGTCAGCATATACAGTCAGTCATCAACTTTTGTAGAGATAGCATTCCAAATAAACAACACAAAAGTAAAATATACAAATGTTGATACATTGAACCTTTTTAAAATAGGAGGCTTGTTGTTGGTGGTATTAAGTCGTGTATGATTCTTTGTTACCCCATTTGGGGTTTTCTTGGCAAAGATACTGGAGTGGTTTGCCATTTCCTCCTCTAGCTCATTTTACAGATGAGGAAACTGAGACAAACAGTGTTAAATTACTTACCCATGTCACACAACTAGTGTCTGAGGCAAGATTTTAACTGAAGAAGTTTAGTCTTCTTGACTCCAAGCTCAGCACTCTATCCACTGTGCCATCTCGCTGCCAAGGGGAGGTTAGATTCCTGCAACCACCCAAAACTGGAATCTATACTTAAAATGCATATTTCTGCACATAATTCTATATAATAAAACATTAATTCTAATAATATGTACTTTTCCTAACACAGTAACCATAAATAAGACATAAAATGTAGTGCACAAAATAAAATTGGTAATATGCAAAACATTTTTTCTAATAATTTTTATGAAATCCCTGGAATTCTGTGAACTTTTGTGGTAATATCTCAATTAAGAAGAAATTAATTTCATACAATATTCACTTTTTATAACACATTAAATCTACAGTACCATAAATGTGTGACCCTGGGCAAATAAAATTCTTAAAATTGAAACATTGTTTTAGCCTAAATCTTACCTTCCACTGTGTCAAGTGAGGGGATTGCACTGTGTAGTATACTACTGTATACTGTAAATCCTGACCACCCTCTGAAAAGCAAGGGACAGGTTGTGGGAACTTTATTCACTACTACCAAAAGATGCTGAGACTGGCAAGGTTTTGGCATCACCTTAAAACCCAAAGTACTTACACTATTCTTTAAGGGCATCATTGCAACAGAAAACTTGAGTTTTCTGTTTCACTGACAATATCCAATGAACGCTTGGGGAGCTCTTTACTCTACAATAGAAAGGTGAACAAGACCAGTGAAGTGCCTAGTGGGAACCAGCTGCTCCACTAACTTGCGTATATTTTGTCTTAAATTTGTTTTCTCTACTGTGCATAGCCAGGAATGCCCGCAGATGGTGGTGCTTGAAGTCACAAAAGTTAAAGCAGGTGAATGTTCAGGATATGTAAGTTTAAGGAAATGGCAGTAGCAGCTGAGGGGATCAAGCAAGACCTCAGGTAGAAAGTGAGGCTTGATCTATCCTGTACTTGAGACACAGTGATGTAGTAGAAAAAGTCCTGTACTTGGAACCAGGAAGTACAGGGTTCATATCTTTCCACTAATGCTTACTATGTGACTTCAGAAGTCACGTAATCTATCTGGACTTGAGGTAATTCTCTAAGACTATTGTTGTTATTGTTTGTGCTTCATTCTTTTCTTTTCATTTCATTTCTTTTTTTTTTTCCTTTTTTTTTTTTGTAGGGCAATGAGGGTTAATTGACAGCTAGTAAGTGTCAAGTGTCTGAGACCAGATTTGAACTCAGGTACTCCTGAATCCAAGCCGGTGCTTTATCCACTGTGCCACCTAGTTGCCCCCTGTCCTTCATTCTTTTTTTTTTTTTTTTAGTGAGGCAATTGGGGTTAAGTGACTTGCCCAGGGTCACACAGCTAGTAAATATTAAGTGTCTGAGGCCACATTTGAACTCAGGTCCTCCTGAATCCAGGGCCAGTGCTCTATCCACTGCACCACCTAGCTGCCCCCACCCTGTCCTTCATTCTTGAAGAAGACCATGACATTGGGAAAGGATGCCATGACTTGCAGTGAATTGGATTTAAGTGAGGGAGGGCTATGCAAAAACACCAGCCTCCCTCTCTCCTCCAGAGCCATCTGGGTCCAGTAACAAGATATACATCAAGAAGACTGGAGATGGTCCTGGATGTGTGAGGCAATCAGAGTTAAGTAACTTGCCCAGGGTCACACAGCTAGTAAATGTCCAGTGTCTCAGGTCACATTTGAACTCACATCCTTCTGACTCCAGGGCCAGTGCTCCATCCACTGCACCACCTAGCTATCCCCTCTAAGACTATAAATTATAGATGAAGGTGGCAATCTGCATTGAAGGAAGTTCCTATCCCAATGAAACTTCCATGTCAAATCTACTTAAAGATAGGGGATAGAAGCTGGACCAATAGATACAGAACTCTCAGGAAAGGAAGCTCCCATACTAGAGCTGGTCAGCATGGCAACTTTATTCCGAGCAAGTTGCCTAAAGCAGTGAGAGATAAAGTGATTTGCCTAGGATAAAATCATACAAACGGTATGTGGCACAGGAGGAGCTTGAAACCTCCTTTGTCCTGGCTCCCAATCAAGCTTTCTATAAGTATTCCATGCTTTCTCACAAATACCAGAAAGAAAGAATAGCCTTCATTGTATGCAAGATACTTGTCATATACTAGGACTGAGGCTATAAAATATAAAAATGTACCTACTTTCAGGAAACTTACATTCTGCTATTGCAGAAAGCTGTATAATTATATTTTTAGAAAGGTGTGTCATCATTATGGTTGAAACAAAAATAGCTTCCTGTTTAACTTTCTTTTGACCAAAACATTTAAATTAACCAAATGATCTATTTTCTTAAAGAATCTATGTTAATGGTAGACATAGTAATTTTGGAACATATGTAATATATTGATAAACAATAATATAATCTGATCAGACCTTTACTAATAAAACCCTTGATAACTAATGAGGACTTATTGCAGTGGAAAAATGTGGTAAAGAACCTTTAAGCAAGTAGCAAGAAGTTATGCTAGAAAAACCTTCATAGCTGTGAGTGAAATTGTAAAAGGCATAGTTCTTCTTTTTTCCTTGAATGAGCCTTTGGTATGCAAATTAATGTCAGGCTTTTATCCTCCTCTAAATCCAGTCCTTATTTGAAACCTAATTTAAAGTCAGATAAAATATTTTGTATGGCGGCCATAACAGGCTTCTACTTTCATGCTTCAGTGCCTAAGCAAATTGCCTATGGGGCTAAGGAAACATTTTGACCCAAATTAGAAATGTTCATTATGGTGTATTTTTCAACATTCTTTGAAGCTGTCCTTTAAAAAAGGAAGGTACTCTTACAGATGAGTCATTTGTCCCTCTTCTCATAGTAGCCTCTTCATATTCCTTTGAAATTATATAGATCTGGCTTTAAAACCAAATTAAGTATAATGTCTTTTGTTTAGAATTCATATTTGGGGGTTTTGTTGTTTTTAATAGAATTTCCTATCTTTGTAGGAAATTTGTAATGGTGTGAGTAAATAATGAGAGAGAGTGAAAAAGAGAGAGAGACAGAGACAGAGAGTTATGAATAAGACTATTCTTATCCTCAAGGAGCTCACATTCTGACTGTGGAAGACCATACACAAAGGGAAGATGGTAAGAACATGAAAAGAAGTTGTTGGCAAGGGTGTGAAGAAATCGAGAGAATACAGAGTCATCTAGAATGAAGTGAATATGAAACGGTGATATGGTCTACGGGCTCAATTGGGAGATCAAACTTCAGGGGAAGAGTTATCTCCAGGGTGGAAAGATTGCAGGAAAGTGAGTGAATAAGTATGGAGAGGGAGGAATAGAGAAAGCCTGGAATTATAACTATATTTTCAGGTTACTTCTTTTATGTTAACTTTATTTTTGAAGAAACTATGAAGATATCTTAATGAGGTACTGTACTAATTACAGGTAAATAATGTCTGTAAAAAATGAAAATTAATCTTATTGAATATCTCTCATTCAGGGGTGTCCCAAAAATCCAAGTAAGCTTAAAATTGCTCTATAAATTTTGGGAATCTATTGTATCTAAGTGGTAATTTTTTCTCCCAGTTGTTAGATGACAAACATTGGTTGCTATTCCCAGACACACAGAGGGGTTGCAGTTTGTCCATAACCTCAAAATACATGACATTAAAATGTCTTCTGAGCAACTTTGGCATTTGATGTGTCCTTTTAAGTAAATTTTTTCTTCCACTTCTTTTTAGGATAGTCTAATCAGTCTTTGTACAGCTGTGCTTGCACACACACACACACACACACACACACACACACACACACACACACACACACACACCCTTCAAGGTGATGTGCGCCAAATATTCTTAATAAAGAATATCTTTACATTTGAATAACAGACAGAAATTTTATTTGACTCACAGTTTGTTGAAGGGACCATCCTGAAATCATTACTCTATAGTCCAAAATTGTTTTCATTTTTTTTTTTTTGCACAGGTAGAGTTTGTCCATGCCTCCTCCAAGTAAATTCATGAAACTGTGAGAAAACAATTTTTAATAATAGATTTTTGGGGGGACACCGCACACACACACACTCAAAGGTTTAGCTGAGGAACTTTAGCTGTTCTCTTTCAGAGCCAGCCCAAAGGTACAATAGAGATCAGACTAGCTCAGTGAAGTAAAGATTAAAACTACACTTATCTTAAAGCACTAGGCCCTGACCTCATGAAGGTAGAGCTCATTTTAATATGGACCACCCTCAGGTCCCATCAGCCAATGGAATTGAATGATTCCAGTTAATTAGCTTTGAGTAGTGTGTAAGAGCCACCTCTATCGAAGAAGGAGGAAAAGGAGGAAGGGTACTGGACTGCAGGAGGTTTGTTCTCTTGTTCCTGGGACTCTCTTGAACTAGCCACATGCCCTCTCCTTTTGCACTTGGCAAAATGTGCTGGGTATGTAACTGTTCAGGCCTTTAAGGTCTGTAATTAGTGGGGAAGTCAGACAGATATGTAGTCAATACTCTGTTAATATATCATCTTAATTATTTATAAATGCTTACTGCCCAAACTGGTGCAATAGCCTTTAATTTATAAGTAGCAATATTTTTGGAAATCCCAACTAGTCCCACAATATTTTAAATAACACAAAAAGTTATTGAGAAGTAAGTACGAAAGAAACAGCATTTAGATTCTGATCTTACAAGATCTGAAGTATTTCAGTCAGAGAGTGCCCTTGATTTCATCTATGTACATACTCCTACCACCAGGTCAGATTTTAATCCTTCCCTCACCATTGGATGTAATAAGCAAACTACATGAGTTGCTATAAAGAAAAAGCTTCATGTCTTGGTGACAATCTGCCTAGTGATGGAGTTTCTCCAAAATTAGCTATAATGTGGTCCTCAGAGGACACAGTCTATTCAAAAAATTCCTTTGGCACCCTCTAACCTCAAGGATCAAGTATAAAATTGTCTCTTTGGCATTTAAAGCCTTTCATAATTTGCCCCCTTAATTCAGTTTGGGTCTCCTTCTATCTTACACTACTCTGATACAGTGCAATCTAATACCACTGTCCTCTTTGATGTTACTTCTACATAACAAACACTGGCATCCAACTATGACCATTTTCTGTAGCTGTCCATCATGCTTGGAACACTACTTCCTCATCCCTGACTCTTTTCATTCCTGAATTCCTTCAAATCTCAACCAAAGTCCCACTTTCTGCCAGATTTCCTCAGGCTTCATTCCCTCTAAAACCACTTCCTATGTTAGACTGTGAGCTCATTAAGCATGGGGACTGATTTTGAAAAAAACTTTTTTTTTTTATACCCTGAATTTAGCACTGTGCCTGATACAAAGTAAACTTAATACTTACTACTTGAGTGACTGGCAAGGTCTTTTGACTATGGCCTATAGTCTTGGTAGAATCTGCCAAAGCTTTTACTTCACTAACATAGTCTTGGGCAATTCCAGCTCATGTCCACCCCAACTGAAGCATAGAATAGGCCTTTTGTGAAGGAAGATGTACAATATTTTGGTAAAAGTTAATTATTTTTAGATATACTAATTATTGTTCTTTATGGGAAAAAATGATTTATTTTCTCCATTTTAAAACAGTTTAATCCCAATTATCCATGAAGTAGCAGACATCATTAAGAAAAATTATGTACAATACTATTTATTAACCCAGAATATATTGTAATAATAATATTCTTGTATGTGCTGATCTGGTTGTTTATAACTCCTAAAACTGTTGGACCTGAAGAGTATTTTTTTCTTCTTCATCATATCCCACTACTCCCAACTAGTTATTAACAGTATCCTGCATATGTATGACATAAATAAGCTGTGATTTCATCAATTGGAAACTTTTCTCAAATGGTGTGATTATAACACATCTGTGGATGCTTTTCTGATGGGACTCATTCTTTACTGATCTCACAACTTGGGTTAAAATAAAGAACTAGTTTTGAAAATTTACAGAAAATTGGCATTTGGGGAGATGATTCAAACAAAAGTTTTCTGTGGTACATCAAATAGGGAAAAAAGTTCTCATATGCACACTATATGGCAATAAAAATAGAGGATCATCTCCATGAATGTAAAACACTCACCCAAGATGAGCAGGAAGGAAACATGTCAGAGAGAAAAAAATGTTCAAAGTTGAAGTTGTATTATGTATGTATGTATATATACATATATGTTATCTATTTATGTGTGTACACACACACACACACACACGATAGAGAACAAGTCTTTGGTGCCAAATTTAGGAGAGACCACTTCTATCAGACCCAGATGTTGTGGAGAAATTCCTGAGATAATTTATCAATACCACATTTGCATGAGGTTCAGGTAGTGGGGAATTACTTTATCAGGACCAGAAATTGGCAGAGGATTTGAGTTGACTATTTGAGGCATCAGAAGAGAAATGATTCACCATTGTTGTCAGCCAAGAATTCCATCCAGTCAGAAGTTATGATAATTAGATGCTTGATACTGGGTTAACAAAGGTAGGAACAGTAGAAAAGTATTAAACTGTGTTTCTTTGCCTGTATTGTTTATATGCATTAGGATCATTTACCCTAAGTACCTTCACATTAGAGTCCTATCATTTTAACTGTAACATCAAACAAAAAAATACAATTATCACATCTTATTTATGACCACAGAGGATTCATTCAATATGTTGGAGTTTCCCCATGATTTCTGCTAATATTGCAAGGGTATTGGTATAGGGCTTTGGCTCTGACTGACCACTTGTCATTCTTGGTCTTCTATCCAATCAACATATCTTCTCTTATACAATTTTGATGATATATTTTGTTGCTTCTTTTTGGACTTCCTGATTGGCTGTATGTTGCAAGCTGTTCATGCCCACTATATATTATTTTTAATTCTTTTGAAGAGCGATATTTAATATCTCACTCTCATCTATCAGGAGAATGTTAGTTTGAGATGAAGGGTTTACTTTGATGGAAAGGTTTATAATTTTTACAATACCAGTTTAATGTATCTGTTGTTTTCGTCAAAGAACATGAACTTCTTGAATACAGGGATGCTTTCTGTTTTGGTTTTGTTTTTTAAAAAATATCTCCAGCACCTACAATAGTGTCTGTCATATAGTAAACAAATATTATATGCTTCTTGATTGATTGATTTGTTATTGATTGATCATGATTTCCAGAAAGTATATAAGTACATTCTTTTCCTCTTCCTTCCACTTTTGATCCAACAAACTCATTAGGTATCTGTTCTATATGTTTAGGATGTAAGTACTAATGGACAAGTTCTATATAGACTATAATTCCAAACACATTTTGATTTCTGAGTAATAGAAATCCTTCATTCACTTATTGTTTCTTGGGAAGATGAACAGACCAAATGCCTTTGAGTTAAACAATATACATATGGATGTATGGATGTCTGGAAGTTGCAAGTGTTTAACAAATTTAGCTTACAAATATATACATATACATATATGAGAAAATAATTATTAATAATGAGTTTCTGGGGGACCTAGTTTTAGACCCTTTAACCCCCCCCATTTCAGACAGCTCAGTTCTTCTTGAGGAAGTTCTAATCTCCTTTGGGGTGAACCCAATAAACAAAAGGAATAGAGAGAGACTCTTGTCTAGCTCAGTGAACTGATGGGATTAAACCACATGAATCTGGACTTTGCCTTTGCCCCTCAGGGCATCCCTCCCATTATGTGAGAAACAGGTGCAGAACACCTTCTCAAAATAAGTTCTTCCAGAGGCACTTTGATATGACAAAAGTCTTTATTGCATTCTCATGAGAATCAGTGAGTGCCCATTCTCATGAGAATGCAATAAAGGCTTTTGTCATACCAAAGTTGCCTCTGGAAGAACTTATTTTGAGAAGGTGGTTTGTGCCTGTTTCTCATAGGCCATTATGTCATCTGTACAACTCATTTTAATTTTGGCCACCCTCAGGTCATGTCAACCAATGGAATTGAATGATGCTAGACAATTAGCTTTGATCAGTGTATAGTGATTTGCCTCTTTCAAAAGAAGATAAAAGCTTTGACCGTGATGTTGTTGCCATCTTGGCTTGCACTCTTGGCTTGGAATACTGTCAATTGGTGAGCACTCTCCTCTTAGGACAGTGTAGGTTGGTAGGCCATGTGCTCTCTGAAAGACAACATGGTGCTGGAGCTTTTCTGCTTGTGTTAACTGCCACATGGTCAATTCTTTACAATTCTTTACTAATATTTAATATTAATTAATTAATTATAAATTATTTTGGCCAAAATGGGCAAAATAGCCATTTATAGATAGAAATTTTGCCCATTTTGGCAGAAATATGTGTGTATGTATATGTGTATGTGTATATGTATATGTATTATATATATTTATTATATATGTAGACATAATTTTAGAAAATAGTCTAACACATTAATTTAGCAAACACTTATAGAAATATGCATGCATATATATGTATGTATGTTTGTATAGTTTGTATATATATATACATATAAACATATATAAATATATATGAGCCCACACTCATATATAAACACATATATTTATGTGTATGTGTGTATGTATAGAAAGAGATAAAATTTTTAACTAAAAAGAGGGTTACTTATTTAAAAATACAAAATACCTGCCTCTTTTAGTTCTTACCAAGAAATAAGAGACACCAAGAAATAAGAGACACCAATTTCACCAAATAAACCTATAGGCTTTCAGTCTTCCTATTCATAGACACACTAATAAGGTATAACTATGGAGAGATTTAGTAAATAAGAGACAATAAATGAAAAGACAAGTGGACTAGTTAAAAAGATTTTCACTCATGGTCCAAAAGGCTGGTTTCTGCCCTTTTGGGTAGTCTCTTGTGCCCCCTATAGCTCCATGATTTCATAAAGTCTGCTACCCTCATTGTTTTAAGCTGCTCATAAATCTTCAAGATTTGTTTATTCCCTGACTGGTCATACCGCTTGTTACCATTATTCATTCCCTAGAATAGCAAGAAACCTGTCTACACCAGCTCTCCATACTCTGCCTATCTCACACTGTATATAGTACCCTCTTTTACCAGCTTGCTTTGCCAAGGGATGGTGTCGTGTTTCACAGATTTACCTGATATACACAATAGAGTAAAAATTCTTCAGGCCACTATGAGAAGTTGTCCCCTTTTTGAGTTTTAGAATTATTTTGGACCTTGAAGATATTATGACCCATGGTTACTTTCTATGTTAACATATTTCAAGTCCAGTTAGGCCATAGTATACTTCTAAGGTTGCTGTGGTGGAATAAGAATTTTGAAGGGAGAGTATAAAGCAATAAAACTAATTTCATGAGATATCAATGGAACTCCATTTTAGTGGTGGAACATTTTATACATGCCAGAAAATTAAACTATTCAGGGACCCATGGAACACCCCATTTTCTCTTCATTTCCTTTTAATGAGAGACTGAGAATGAATATATAAACTGTCTATAATTAATTAAACATCTATGTTAGAATTATCTATGTTAAATTTATATATGGTTATGGAAGAAATAATTTGTCATTGTAAGGAATTAATTGTGATTTGGGGTTTTCATAACCCTATCTTTGTTTTATTATGGTCAGACTGAAAAAAATGTAAGCTTGGGTGTGTACTTTAAGAGATAATTGAACAAACAAGAGGAGCTCTGACCACAGAGAACATTTTTTGAAACTAAGTAACTATGCCTTCCTCTAATAGCTTTCCCATGCCCACGTGCGTCTGGCTAGATTATAATGGGGACAGCCTATATGGGTGTGCTGAGCCAATTGGAGACTCAGCATAATGTAACGATTGGAATGACGCCACCTGCTGGATACTTACTGTAGAAGAGTTCTGCCCATGAAGCAAAGGTCTTTGAGGGCAAGACCAGGCTTCAGGAAGTGACGCGGACTAGTGGGAGGAGGAAGGAAGAGACGGGCGCTCGGTCTCGCGCTCTTGCCTCTGGACTCTGGCGGAGAAGGGAGCTAGAAATGTGCTCTCCCTTTAATAGATAGGAATCTAGGCCTTTTTCTCTCTCTTTACCAAATTCTTATTCTCCTTAATAAATGCTTAAAAGTCTAACTCTTGCTAAAGCTTATAATTTATTGGCGACCACTCATTAGATATTTTAGACAGACTAGCTAGAATTTTAGCCCTTAACAGATGGCTGACCACGAAGAGGAAAGCTAAACCTGTCTTCTGATCTTCTGGTTGGGTAAGAAATTCTCTCCCTTTAACTGCTAAGTACTGGCGTACTGGCTGTGTTTTCCCTTTAAATTTTTTCGAATGGACCTTTTAAACTCCCTAATTACCCTATTTTTGATTTTAGTCTGTTTAACCAGACAAATGGGAGATAAGATCATGTTAATGCTTTGTTTTTGTGGATTTTCTATTTTTCTTTTTATTTTTGTTAGAAGAGCCAGCAACTTACTCACACAAGGAAATATCTCTCCCTCTCCCAACCATGCTTTTTCAGAGAAACCTGAAGAGATTCCTGCAGCTTTTCCCAGTTCTAACACTAATTGTTGCTCTAATTTTGCATGCCTGGAGGCAATGACCCACCCTCTAGAAGCTTTTAATCCCCTAGCACCTGGAGGCAAAGTGGGGGAAGAGGAATCCAGGCCTGAGTTCAAAATCAAGTCTGATTCAAATTGCTCTGGTCCCTCCCCTCCTCTCCAGACCCCACCCTCTACTCCTCCCATGGCCAAGCCCATTGCTTCCCCTGCCTGGGAAGTCCAGAGATCTAATGCTCATGCGCAACTTTCTCTAACTACATTTGCAGCTTCAGGCTCAGCCCTTCCCCAGCCTGGCTGTGCTTCTGAGACAACTTTAGAAAACCCTTTAAATTCCAGATATGCTCGTTTTGTTCATAATTTTGCTAACCTGCTTTTGTCTTTAATTAGTAATCTTATAAAGCATTTGTATGGTGAAAAGACTGACAGACAATATAAAGGGGTTAAAGAAGAAAAACTTAAGCTGAATAAGAATGACAACCATCAACATAGTTCAAGACTCCGCTTCTTTTGCCATGGAAGGGTATATATTTTACAGAAATGTAGAAGTCAGCAGCAAGGTATTGATATGAGTATTGGGGATTTTAGATATCGGAATCAAAAGTGTTCTGAATTCACTCAGAGTATTAATGTCAGTTCAGAGGTTACATAGGATTTCTATGCTATTACATATACATTTTGAAATTAATGGTATGGGTTTATTTTCATAGAGATTTTCATGCTTTTGAGATTGTGTCTTATACTTAGTTTTTAAAACAAGGAGAATATTTGTAAAAGCTTTTTAGTCATGTGATCAAGTTTATATTTTATAATAGTCTTATTAATATTAAGTTCATATTCATTTAGATTTCCTTAGTTTGAATTTCATTGTCTTTTATTGTTCCATGTGTATTTTCTTCTATTCATTTGTCTATCTAATTTTGAAACATTGCAAGATGGTTTTGATTTCATAATACAATGTTAATTCTAGGAGTATTGTGCTCCCATATTCTGAGTTGTTTGTTTTTGTTATTTTTCTCAACTGATTATTTGATCAAACTCTTTAAAGCATTTCCCTGGCAAATTGTTTGCCATGGCAAGTGTAAATTGATTCTAGAAGTATTATTTTTGATAAGCATATTCCAAAAAAAAAAAAAAAAGAGAGGAACATTTGTAAAAGTTGTCTTTGAGATTGTGTTGTGCTTTAACTTGTATTCAAATATGTTCTGATTTTTCACAAAAGTAATTGTATGCTAAGTAAAAAAAAGGTATTATTTGAAATTGTTGCATAATTATATATTATATTTTGAGTCAAGATGTATTCACATTTTTTGCAATCATTTATTATCCTCAATTTTAAATCCATATGAGACTTGGATTATGGGAACTTATCATTTAAGACATTAATTGCCTTTATTCTGAGTTATCAGATGCCAGTTGGCCAAGATGCCATCCAATCACAAGAGGAATACATGCAAGAGCAGACACTGAACTGTCACATGAGGGGAGACATGCATGAAGTCAAGGTATGGCCGAGGGAACGGCTTTTGACAAATGTTGAGGTTGGATTCTCTTGGTTTAATATTTTATTCTCTTTTTCCCCACAATATTGTACAGATGGCTGGAAGTATTCATCCCACCCATCTCACTTCTACACCTGGCTTCTATGCTCCCTCCTATATGCCTGATGCCATGGACATCTCAATCCCATGCATCTGATTAAGTCTGACTCAGTTTCTTCCAATATGTTCGGTGGCATGGACATATATTCCATCCACCTATTTTAAGCCTGGCATACTGTATGGGCAGTACATATTGCTCAAGTGTGGGAATGCTCATATCCCATCATTTCTCTGTTCTTTTATGGTAACCCCCATAATTATCTCAGGTGTCATGATAAATAACAGTGTTGAATTTGGCCTTGACATCTGTTACTAATTATATTAGATTTTAAAATTTCTCATAATGGCATGAGGATAATTAGGCAGATGATGCAAAAAGTGATGAAACAGATAAAAATTATTTTTAATAATTAATATTGCAGCAATTGTATTCTCAATTACCCTCCATAAAGGGGGGGACTATAGTAATATTATAATTTTAAAGAATGTTTCAATTTTTGTTTTATTATATGTTTCATGTGTAACAACTAAGATTCTGTATTCCCTTAGACATGTTTTTGAGAACTTTCATTGTTTGATTTTATTATTGACAAAGCTATTTTAAAGTTGTGTTAAGCTCAATTTTGTAGGAAATTTCCTGGCTGATTACCAGCATCCATACCTCAACCCCTGAAAAGACTTCCATTCCACGACTACACCTAGAGGACATCTGAGAAAAGACTTTCAGAGACTTTAAATGAACAGTTTTGATTTGTTTTTGTTGTTTTTTTTTTCTCTTTCTGTTATAATATACACCATCTGTAACATGTATTCTCTGCAGAGGCCCTCCCTTTGCAAGACCAATGTCAAAGCGTCGGTTCATGAGGACAAAAAAAAAAAAATCGCCCCTCTGGACAAAACTTTCCTCTCTTCCTTTTCTATATTGTTGTTCACATATTATTAGTTAGCAATAGTTATTATATTGTTTTTACTGTTCCGTCAAGGAAACATTTTGTTTCTTGAGGAACAACAGGGGGGACTGTAACGATTGGAATGACGCCACCTGCTGGATACTTACTGTAGAAGAGTTCTGCCCATGAAGCAAAGGTCTTTGAGGGCAAGACCAGGCTTCAGGAAGTGACGCGGACTAGTGGGAGGAGGAAGGAAGAGACGGGCGCTCGGTCTCGCGCTCTTGCCTCTGGACTCTGGCGGAGAAGGGAGCTAGAAATGTGCTCTCCCTTTAATAGATAGGAATCTAGGCCTTTTTCTCTCTCTTTACCAAATTCTTATTCTCCTTAATAAATGCTTAAAAGTCTAACTCTTGCTAAAGCTTATAATTTATTGGCGACCACTCATTAGATATTTTAGACAGACTAGCTAGAATTTTAGCCCTTAACAATAAGAACCGCCCCTCCCCTTCCTGTGGGGAAGGCAGTTAAGATTCAATTAGAGGGGGGCAGCTAGGTGGCAAAGTGGATAGCACATGGGCCCTGGAGTCAGGAGGACCTGAGTTCAAATCCTATCTCAGACACTTAACACTTACTAGCTGTGTGACTGTAGGCATGTCACTTAACCCCAATTGTCTCACCAAAAAAAAAAAAAAAAGATTCAATTAGAGGGAGTTAGGGGGAGGGAGAAGTCAAAAAGTTAGAGAATGTTCTGAGGGAAACAGGGAAGGAAGGCAGACATTTTAGAGCAGCTGCTGGTGTTTGACCTTTGGACAAAAACAGAAGAGACTGCACAGCTGATTCTCCTTAAAGCTACAGATTTTAGGTGTGGTGAGTTTTTGTTTTTTGAGGCAAAGCTCTTTGAAGCTATCTGGGCTGGAGGCAGGTTCAGGTGACTGGGGCCTTTTTACCCCAGAAATACATTGTTTATACATTGTTTCTAGTTCTATTAATCTCACTTGTGTGATTCAGGTGGTGTTTTAAACTTGTTCCCATTAATAAACCTGTTTTGGGTCACACAGCTAGTAAGTGTTAAATGTCTGAGGCTGGATTTGAACTCAGGTCCTCCTGGATCCAGGGCTGGTGCTCTATCCACTGCACCACCTAGCTGCCACCTAGCTACCCCCTAGCAACTTTTAAGTGCTTGACACTGTGCTAGCCAACGGGGATAGAAAGAGAACAGTAATAGAATCTTTGTCTTCACAGAGTACAAGCTACTGTGGGAGGCAACATGCACATGGAGAAGTAAATTTAAAGTAATTTGGGAGTGTGGTGGAATAAAGGAACTAGCAGCTCATGGGGTCTGAAAGGCTCCATCACAAAGTGGCTCTTCAGCTGAGTTATGAAGGAAACTGTATTCTAAGAGGTGAATCAAATATCAAGTTCATTTTGGCTGGACTAGGGAATGCATGTTATATACAGTAGTAAGTCTAATAAAATTGCTTGGAGCCAGGTTGTGAAGAAATTTAAATGGCAAGCAGAGAAGTTTCTATTTGTCCCTTGAAGCACTAGGAAACATTGGAGTTTACTGAATATGGAAATGACATGTATTTCAGGAGAATTAGTTTGGCATCTATAGGAAGGAAAAATCAGAGAGAAGAGAAATCTGAAGCAGGGAGATCAATCAAGAAGTTATTTTATTTTACAGCAAGTTTCTCTGATAAAGATCTCATTTCCAAGGTACACAGGAAACTGATTCAAATTTATAAGATTAAGAGTCATTACCCAATTGATAAATGGCAAAAGAGTTCTCAGAGAAGAAATTCAAGTTAACTATAGTCATTTGGGGAAAAAAAAGTGTTCCAAATCACCAACAATTTGAGAAAAGGAAATTAAAGTAAATGAACTTCCACCTCATACCCATGAAGTTGACTAAGTTTACAAAAAGGGAAAATAACAAATGTTAGAGGAGTTTCTGGGGGGGGGGGGGAAACAGACACATTAATAAACTGGGAACTGTAATAGCCATTCTGGAAAGAAATTAGGAACTATAAATATTACTAAACTGTTTATAATATTTGATCCAGAAAAAACTAGACCTTTATCCCCCCAAAAATAAGAAAAAGAGGAAAAGATAGATGAGAGATGAGAGATGAGAGGTGAGAGGTGAGAGGTGAGAGATGAGTCAGAGAGAAAGAAAGAGAGAGAGAGAGAGAGAAATCTTTATACATAGTCTTTTTTGATGTGGCAATGAATTGGAAACCATTGAAGTGACTATCAACTGAGACACAGTTGAACAAACTATGCTAAGTAAACATAATGGAATATTTTGGTGCTGTAAGAAACAAGGGAAGGATGGACTCAGTAAAACAACAACAACAACAACTTGAAAATGAATTATATGATATGATGCAGAGTGGAGTGAGTACAACTGGAGGAATAATTTACACAGTATCAACAACCCTGTAAAAATGAACCATTTTGAACTCTTAGAACTGATGATAAATTCTATCCACTCTGAAAAAGAATCTAAATATCAGACATGGACTATAAGGGAATAGGTCTTTGTTGTTATGCATAGTGCACAATTGTGGGAGAGAAAGAAAATAAATACTTATGAGTTAAAAAAATAAAAGAGGCCATTTCAGTAGTCTTCAGGTGAGTAATATCCCTCTTAAATAATTAAGAATTTCTCTTTAAGCAATTGTGTAGGATTATTTAAAAACCACCCCTGGCTGGCTGTTAGTGATCTGGTTTTTGTTTGGTTGGTTTTTTGCCTTTCTCTTTTCCTGGGTCAGATAAAGACAGTGGGAGGAGGAAGCTCTATTTTCTCCAATTCTTCTGGCATGCATTGCCTTAGGGGACACTACTCAGTTTGTGTGGAGAGGAGAGGGGCAAAGGAGTCTGCACTGGCTACACACAAATTAAATGCATAATTGTATTTAATGCTTTTACCTATAATTTATTTACTTAAAGGATTTTATAACCTTGTATAATGCTGAAGGGAGCATGGCTTTGAACAAAAAGTTTTCGAACAGTGACAACAGAATTTTCCTCGGGTCTAGAACAGGAAAAGATGGAACGAGAGAGAAGGGAGAAACAAAGAGGTAACAAACATCGTTTGTCCTCCATCTCTGTCTAAAAGTCCTCTTATTTCTTCTCCCAAAACATAGGCCTTTCCAATAGTTACTATAGAGACCAATTTAATCTAGGCCAGGATTTTTACAAGTCTAGGAACAGTCTTATGCCTCTACCTGTTTTCTGAAATACTCTCCAGCTCACAAAGTTTGTTAGGCCCTTGCCACAAGAACCCTAACCTAGGCTTCTTCTTTCTTTATATTCATTCTCTTGCTGATTTCATCAGCTTTCCTCCATTGAATTAACATTTGTAAAGCACTTAGCAGAGTGCCTGGCACATAGTAGGTGCTATATAAATTCCAGTTTTCATTATTTTTTAATTAATCTACTATGTGTCAGACACTGCTAAGTCCTAGGACAACCAAGAAAAACATGAAATAGTTCCTGCCCTCAGTGACCTTACATTCCATGGAGAATGATTTGCCCAAGGTTGCTCAGCAAATCAATGACAGAACTAGTATTCAAACTCAGATCTTCAGGACTCTAAGTTAATAGGATTTTCCACTCAGTTTCTCACAGTTCTCCAGAGGCTATGCCTTTGCTTTACCTCATATTATTTTCTTGTTATACTATTCCATCTCTTACCTTTTGCTATTTCTCTCCTTTCATTCATTCCTTGCATAAATCCTGCCAATCCAACTTAAGTGTACATTGAATAAATATGGAGTGCAAGTCTTTTAAAATTGAAACTAGGGGGCAGCTAGGTGGTGCAGTGGATACAGCACTGGCCCTGGATTCAGGAGGACCTGAGTTCAAATCCAGCCTCAGACACTTGACACTAGCTGTGTGACCCTGAGCAAGTCACTTAACCCTCATTGCCACACAAAACAAAACCAAAAAAAACCACCAAAACACCAAAAAACCTGAAACTATTGGCATGTGGAGAACGACATATCTGTGGATATACAATTTATGTCCATGTCTCAGGGGACCTCTTAGTGTTTTGTTAATATATTTAGAGCGCTAGATACAAAGAGGCCTATTTTCTGTTTGATATTTTGATCCATAAGCCTGGAACACATATTTTTTTTTTCAGATAGAAATCTTATTTAGTACCATTTACAATCCTAGAGGTAGAATATATAATACTGCTCAAAATGTTCCCTTGACCTTATCCCACACCTGTCCACCTATTCATTAATAGGTCCATTTAGTGTGGAGTAGAAGTATTACATCTACAATACTTATTAATAACAGTAAAAAATTAGCATTTAAAATTGTAACAATTTATATTTCATTTTCTCTTACAGAAAGTGTTTGACAAATTAATTAGTTATTATTCTGTGAAGGGGCATAATAAAAAAAATAATTTATAGTTAAGAAAACTTTTTCCTCTAGTCACAATATTGTACAATCACATATTATTTTTCCCCTACCTAAACCACTCATTTAATATTGTCAACCATCTGATGCTTTTTTCCTTACTAATACAGAATTTTTCCCTTAAAAATATCCAGACTTCAATTGTATTAATTGGCATTTTAATGGATTTTACTTCTGAAGGAGGCACCACATTTATTTAACCACTGAGTTACCCTGTTGCATTAAAACATTATTATCCTGCTTTCACCCCACCCTCACATGCACATACACACACTGAGTTAATTCTGTTGCTATTCAATCTTTTCAGTTGTGTGTGACTTTGAACACATATAGGGGTTTTCTTGGCAATGACATTGGAGTGGTTTGCTATTTCCTTCTCCAGCTCATTTTACAGATGAGGAAACTAAGAGAAACAGGGTTAAATGATTGACTTGCCCAGGGTCACATAGCTAATAAGTATCTTAGGCCTGATTTGAACTCAGGGAGTTAAGTCTTCCTGATTCTAGGTCAGGTATTCTATTCATTGCTCCACCCAGCTGCTCCAAAAAAATCAATACTTGGTATCAACTTGGTGGACCAAATCTACCAGTAAAGTGTATGACCTTCAACACATCATCTATGGGCTTCAATTTCGTTATTTGTAAAATGAGAATACTTGACTAGATCATCTCTAAATGCCCTTTCTTATCTAATCTTCTATGATTTGTTAGGAACATCTATTGTACAAATCAAAGCACAATTATTCAAATTCTATTCTGAAATAATTTTGTGCTCAACCTTTGTTTAAATATTATATAGAATGCCATTTTTTGTGGTTGTCAGTAAATAAATTTAAGAAAGAGTAAGAGAATAGGAAAGAAGTTTTAGCTTTACATGAAACTTTAATAGGTTTCCCCCCAAAAGTTTCTACTCTTTCATTTAAATAACTCCCCCCATGAGATACATATTCTCACTACAACTCTCTACTGCAGTTTTCTCCTTATTCTCAACTCTGAATTGTTTGCATCATCAATTTATGACTTTTGATTGGATCCCAAGGGAAGCAAATTAATACTTGTAGTCTCTGGATACATAATTCATGCACAAATCATTCCAGGCATGCATTTGCATGTCAGTCAGAAAAAGAAAAAAAAACTGCAAGTGCGTTTGAATTGAGAAAGAGAAGAGGCTTTTGAAAATTTATTATTGATAAAAATTAGAAAATCTATCACTTTTGAGAAGATGTTCGGAAATTATGATTAGAACTTTTCACCACAGTCCTTGTATATTTAAAAGGCATCAAGAACAGGACTCTAGTTACTGTACTATTTTGGCTTGGTTGCTGCTAATCAGGAAGCTGTTGGTCATCTTTTGAATTCATTATACAGTACATGCCATCCTGGAAGCACAGCCTTATATGTAGAGTTCATGGGCAGTCCTATTATGGGAAACCAACTTGTTTTGAGGGAAGCCCAGCTGACTGCTTCTGCGCAGGTCCTGGAATTTGAAACATCTAGGGACCTCTACTGAATCCTGGCATCAGTTACTACATCGACTGACTCTTTGGAAGTTAGGCTCACTCATTCTCCCCTTACAGCATTCAGACATTAGAAGCAGTTAACTTCAAAGATAAATTCCAAAGAAAACAGAGAGGGCTTTATTTTTATTTTTTGGAAAGCTACTTCGGCTTTTCATTATTATTGACTGGCCTAAGTCTGAAAAACCTGCTGGAGTAATAAAGCTGAGGACATTTTCAATAAGATATTCACTGTTGCCTTGATATTTTACTTTTGCCCAAATGATTTGGTATGAAGAAGTAGAAGACTGTTGTAAGTATAAATAGACTAAAATATTTCTTATTGTTTTATGATTTTTGTGTTTTTGATTTAACTTTAAATATGCCTAACATAAGAATAGAAGCTTATGAAAGAAAATAAAGTAGGAGGTAACTAGTCAATATAAATGCTCATGTATTATATACAATAATGAATATTCATGCATGATGTACAAATATAGTGACATAAGGGAAAACATGCTGAGTTAAGAAACTTTTTTTCCAATCACTGTGGATAGAAATTCTTAGTACTTAGAAACGGTGTTAAATTCCTTTGTGTTAAAAGTAGGAGTAGTTCGGTATTAATATTTACATCAGATTTTTTTGCTCCCATAAATCAAAGTCTATAGTTATTTTGGTTTTGTTTTCACTTATCTTAATTGCTATATATATATATATATATGTGAATATATATGTAAATATTTGTTCATACCTGAGCGTTATCTGTCACATTTCCAGGTAATGCCAAGACCTAATCAACTTTTTGGAAAAGAGAGAGGAAAGGGTCTTGGACAAAACTATATATGTTCTAATTAATATAATGAGTTGAGATGGATTAGGACATAATGGAAAAATTTACCCAGCCTTCTTTCTCCAGTCGTGCAGGATATCTTACTATTTTTCATTTTAAGAAGTTGTTTTCTACTTTCAGTTCTGTGTAATACTCAAGAATGAATTGTCTTAGAGTGTGAAACAATGCCTTTTGAATTGAGGGAACATCTTAAAACTTTCGGGGGTTTTAACCATGTGTAGTAGTAAAGTTCATTTAAAATACTGTTCATGTTTTATATCTGTGATGACTAAGCTCTTTTCACTCAGATACTTTTGGTTTGCCTCTATTCCAAGACCAACTCTCTAGCATCTTTATTTTGAAGCAAATCATGGCTCCTAAGGCATTTAAAATTTTTATTGCAATACACAAGTAAAAATGATATATTGTGAGGACAATCTATTCCAAAGAGATGGGTTGACACAATTACCTAAGAGATGTGTGTGGCTGTTTTTCTTGTATCTTAACTCCTATGGATCTAAGATTATCGCCATTCTAAAATAGATGCAAGGACTGTGACTGTATTTAGGAGAGGGGAAATAAGCCCAGTAATTTCAATAACTGTTCACCAATTTCAGGGAAAGAAGAAAAATTTTGCTGAGAAAACTTTGTGGAAAGGAATTAACTATTTTATATCGGTAGCTCTTGGTTTTAAAATGTATACACTTCATTATTATTGGAAATGAGGGTTATGTTCCAGTTTAATTTTTTTCTGAATTCAATTAATTCTAAATAATATATGTACATATGTATGTTTATATGTATGATATATATATATATATATATATATCATGGTGCTTAATCTTTTATACTGTACCACACGTGCCCATTATATTATATTATTCTTATTCTTGATGAGATTAGTACTTATACTCTATTTAAACGTTAAAGACCATGTTCATTAGGAAAGGCAATAAAAGTACCTTAACATTTTATCCAACAGTTCGAGGCTTTAGTGGATGCACATTTAATGTTGATAACAACATTGGAGATACATAGAATTAATCAAACAAGTTAAACAAATCAAATAAGGATAATTATAACTAACGATTCTGCCTTGAATCTCAACATTGATCATCTTTTGAATATAGGTTGAGAGATGGAATGCAACAGCAAGGTTTTTTTGTTTTGTTTTGTTTTGAACATTACATTACAGGGGTTATAAAAGGATCTATACCTTCAGTTAAATGGATGTCCAGTTGAATCTGCTATTATAGAATGCCTTTGTATTTAATTTTCCTAAATCATAATCTGACCAGCACTGAATGCAAGGTGATCTTCACACTTATTATCTCCCATAGATTCTACTTATCTACACACATGTAATAACTTTAAACATGTATATAGGAGTTCAAGTTTACAAAATACTTTACATTTATTATTTTGTATATTTATTTATATATCTAGTGTATATATATGTATACATGTATGTGTATATATATACATATGCACATACATATATATAAAGAGAGAAAAACACACAATAGGTTTAGAAAAACTTCATGGAATTAACAACATATATATGGTACATATCTCACTATGAGTGTTAAGAGAAGTAAAAAGCCACCACACTTCAAAAGTATCTCCTGCTGTTCAGTCATGTCTGATTCTTTGTGACTCTACTTGGAGTTTTTTTGCAAAGATACTGGAGTAGTTAGCCATTTCCTTCTTCTCCAGCTCATTTTACAGATGGGGAAACTGAGGCAAACAGGGTTAAGTGACTTGCCCATGGTGACACAGCTAGTGTCTGAGGCCAGATTTCAACTCAGGAAAATGAGTCTTCCTGACTTCAGGCCAGCATAATATCCACTGTGCCACCTAACTGTCTTCTAAAGTATACCTACTCATTAAAGTGTGTGCTTGTGGGGAAAGAGGTTAGTATATTCTAATGCTTTATCATTACTTGTTACCTAGGCCAGGGCTTCTTAAACTTTTTCCATTGAAAACCCCTTTTCACCTGAGAAATTTTTATATGACCTTGGGTATATCGGTATATAAAATGGGTATACAAATAATTTACTGCCAAAGTTTTCATGACCCACACATTCAGTTACCAGATCCCATATGGGGTCGTAACCCATAGTTTAAGAAGCTTTGATCTAGACAATACTAAAGTACACATTCATTAAATATAAATAAATATGAAGTAAAACTTCTCTTTCTTACTTGAAATCCTTTTAAATCTGTGTTCTAAGTCACTGTCCATATGTTTGACAAACTATGAAGTTTTTCTCCACAGTAGAGCTTTAATAAGAGAGACTGAATGAAATCTTCTTTTCTCTAAGAAAGTCATGTGTTTTGTTTTATTTTTAATCTCTTATCTTAGTCTTATCACTGGAGAAACACAAAGTAATCTTCTGGTCCCTCCTTCCCTCTGTACCTTCTTTCACATTTCTTTAGCTTATTAAGATGATTTATCAAAACTTTTATTAATTGACTATTTATCTCATCATCTTATACAGGATAGATATCTTGACAGGTAAATACAAACACTGAAATGTGTAGACAAGGTTCTAGACTTATGATTTCTTTGGTATTTTTATGGTATTTCTTTAAGGAGTTGCTAGGGTGGAAAGTTCTTCCACTCATGCAGTCCAGAAAGTCTTTTGAAATTTGCAGTTTTTCAGAGTTGCCTAGAATATTGAGAATTTAATTATATACCCCAAGTGACAGAATTAGTTTGTGACAGGGGTTGGAAATGAGCACAGGTCTTCCAGATTCTGAAAGTGATCCTCTAAACACTAGAGTATTGAGAAATACTGTGCTTTTATCAATACTGTGATATCGTGCTTTAATATTTACAAAGCACTGTATATAGATATTTCATCTGATCAACTGTGTTATTATTAAATCCATTTTACAGTGAAGGAAATGGACATTAATGAAGGGTTAAGTGATTTGCCCAGGGCCAAACAGCTTATTATACCATGAAGATTAATATAGATAGGATACTTTATTTAAAGTCTGCTGTGATGATAGATATAGATTTGAATATAGATATACATATTTGAAGACTGAAGATTTTAATTGGCATTCCTTTCACATATGACGTGATCTAAATGTTCTCTAAGCTCTCTTCCAACTCTCCAATTCTGTGATTTTCTAATTTTCCCTTAATTAGTGATTTTTCTTTTTGGCTTCTCTTTAAAATAGGGTGTTTCCCTATATTTCATAGGTAGTCAAGTATTTATTGTTTTAATACAGAAAGAAAAAATTAACCAATGACCATGTCTGACCTTAAAGGCAAAGCAAGTGATAGAACTTCCACTTTGTCTCTCTTTGTTCAGTTACAAAACAAATTCTAAAATAAAGTTGGTACTGATTCTTTAAAATAATAATAATGTTACCCTTCTACTAGCTTAATGCTGTTTAGAAAGTTGGGTAAATTTAAGATGATTAGAGTTTATTATTTTTGCTTTTCATTCTGAAAATATACATTGATTGAAGTGATAAAGAGTTCAGTTAATGGAGGTGGTTCAGTTATTTCAGATATACTGAGTATGCAATTTGAAGGGAAGCCAGAACACAATGAGAAGGAATAATGATGCCCTTGGTTTATTTTTTTCCTAGCACATTCAGGTTTCTGATTGGATTCAGAGTGAGGCAACAGTTTTCTTTTTACACAAGGACCTGCTCCAAGTCCTTGGAGGCTTGCATTCTCTTATCAAAGCAGCTAGTGCATACTAGAGCATTTCGTTGTGAAGGTCGTAGGCTGCAGTGTGGGAGAGAAGAAACATTTCTTTTTAGGACTCAACCAAGTACTAGCCTGACATTTCATGAAAATTATTCCATTAGAGAACTTTTGGAGGGATTTAATATAATCTTGTGGGGCTGAGGGGTTGAAGTAAAAAGATTATAGAAGGAGTAATCAAAAGGTCTGAGGTTAAATCCACAACCTGCCTGCCACTCTATAACTGGGTGACCCTAGGCAAGTTATAGAATTATTATGGGACTCAATTTCCCCATTTATAAAACAAAGATTTGGACTTAATGCCTTCTAAGTCGGCCTGGGCTTGATGCCTTATGGTAGTCATTGGGTAGCAGGACCCTTCAGCTCTGTCTTTGATGTTTATTTTAAAACAGTTTCTCCATGATATGCCTTGGGCCCCACCCACTGGTGGTGGCCTATGTTATTCTCAGTAACATCCAGTCTCAGCAGAACAGGTGTTAGTAAAAGTCTGATGTGGGATCATCACCCCTCCCCCTCTGCTGCCTCTTCTACTCTCCCTCCTTCTCATTCTAATAAGCATTCACCACTCCCTGATGATGCTATCCTTTTTAAAAAATACATGAAAGATTTTTTGTCATTTTGGGATCTCAATGAAATATGATAAAATACATTGAAAATACCTATAAACACTTGAAAAGAGACACTGCAAAGTCCTGATTCTAATACTTACTTTTTTGTATGGCATAGGACAAGTCAACAACATCTCTGGGCCTCAATTTCTTCATTTGTAAAACGAGGAACCTATCATATAATGGGTTATGTTCTTATAAAATATTAATCCCATTTTTTTTTACTTTTCACAATACTAAATACTAACAAAGTCAAAGCCCCCTGATACTTTTATTAATTAACCTCTTGAAAGAAGGAATACATAGTAAACTACTATTATAGCTAAACCCAAATGATAGCAATGGAAGTGAAAATGTCTAGGGAACATTTTATATATATTTGTTGACCACACCAACATTAAAGGAAAACACCCTTGATTGTGCATTATGTATGAAGTTGCAAACTAACTACAAACACATCATCACAGTTAACTCTATTCTATTTAATAATATCCTGGACATTTATGTTGTTCAATGGATGTTCCCTTGAGAGTTTGCCATTAAGAAGGATTCTTATTTATGAATTACCTGTCATAATTATTGGTGCTGGGGCAGCTAGGTGGCACAGTGGACAAAGCACCAGCCCTGGATTCAGGAGGACCTGAGTTCAAATTCGGGCTTCAGACACTTGATACTTATTAGCTGTGTGACCCTGGGCAAGTCACTTAACCCTCATTGCCCCACAAAACAAACAAACAAACAAACAAAAAATCCCCACATAATTATTGGTGCTTTCAATTCTGTATCAGAGTCCCAAACCTACATTGACAGCTATTATTACTCACGTGAGCAAAAATAATTTGATATTTTGTCTCAAAGCTATTCAACTACCCAAGTTTATCTTTAACTTTTAATCATTTGAGCCCTCTAATGCTGGATAATTTGATTTTTTAATGAATGATTATCTATTGAGCCCATAATAGGCATATGATGTCATTCTGTGCACAAGGCTGTGCCAATCCAAGGACGACAGTCTAAAAGCCTTCACATATCTGCTTCTCTGCTTCAAATCCCTCTCTTTACCCAGCTGCTTTTACTAAGCAAGACCCATATCAAGACTATAAATGGACATAAACATCAGTTGCTTTTTTGCTCATTCTTGGCACCATTTTTTTTTTTATTCACACACAGCTTGTCTCCTCCCTTATCAGCTTTCAGCAGCAGTAGTTCTCCACCTCTGACTTAAAGGGCAGATGAGCTCTCTGCTACAAATGTGGATTTCAATCCTCTGAAACTGTGATAGAAGAGAATCACAAAGGAAGTGGGGAATGCAAACGAGAATTATAGTATTAAAATAATCAAAGCCTTTTCAGAGGAGACGAATTTGTGTCTTTTTTTTTAAAGACTAAGGTGACATTAGAAGTACCTATGTCTTTAAGTAGAGGAAGACAGAATGCATAGCAAAGCAGCTTCCTCTCCTATTCCATAGAAGGGGTAGAATCATAGACCTTCAGCATATTTTGAAAAAAAGATTTAAGGGAGGCAGAAATAAGTGGTAGGGACTCCAAGGAGAGCTTTTGGCATGCTGAAGGTTAACTAAAGTAAAGGCTTATGGACAGTGCAGACAGCTGGGGACTGGAGATCTGGCTGAGATTGAAGGGCAAGGCATAAGTTGTCATGTGAACAGCTGCTAAGGAGCCAAGAGATTCCTTAGGATTAGCGACACACACCCCCTTTCTACTGGGCTATGGCAATGCTGCAAGTGCTATCAGAGCCCTGTCCCCCTAAGGTCTGTGCACCCTGGGGAGCTTTATTTGAATCATGTGACAATTTGTGCTGCCTACAGCATTTATACAGAAATCAAAGCCTCAAGAGAGTTTTTGTTGGGATGGGGGGGTGGACGTGGGGGGGGGGCATGCTAAAGGATAATGAGGACATTTGAATCTGTTTTTTTCAGTCATTAATTTATGGACTTTGTGAATGAGTGTACCACTTTTGAAACAGCCAAGGACTTCTATTTTTAATAGCTCTCCCCTCCCTTCAACCACCTACCCCACCCTCATAAGGCTATTCCCCGGGTGATCTGACTGAAATGTTGCCTTATGTAGAAAATCTTTAATAAATATTTAAATTATGTAATGTATTCAGTATTTTCCTGGGCTTTGCACATCCTAAAAATACATTCCACGGAAATCCCATTTCAACTGACTACCGTATAATGAAATGAGCCTTCAGTGTAAAACATTTATCATAGACTGAATTTCAATTGCTTGGTTGAAGTTGTTAAAGAATATGAGAAATCATTCTTTAGAGAATACTGAATGTGCATAGATATGACAAAGTAGGTGTGCATTTTATTTAACATGCTATTTTAGTTAACATAGGCACTTATTGGAGTACTGTCTAAAATTTCTTGAGAACCATTAGTAAAATTGATTATTCTTAAATCTACAAAAGTGGGCAAAATGCTTAGGAAACACACTGACAATTTACCTTAAATAGCAGCAAAATTGTGCATGAGTACTAGAAAGCTCTGGGTGAGTATAATGACTTGAATGACCATAATGACTTGGATGTTTTCTCCTAGAATATATGAACCTTTGAGGTAGGGAATGTCTTTGCCTTTCTGTGTATTTCTCAGGAATTAGCACAGTACCTGGTACATAGTAAACTAAAAAAAAAAAAAGTATGTTGACTAAACAACTTAACAACTTATCCAGAGATATAATGGGGGGAAAGTATATTTTTGCCCAGAAGTACCAACATGCGGGGAGATTCTACTCCACAGTGATCTGGAAAGTTATTCCCCTGGTCTTGATGTCTTCTACCAGTTCTCACATTCATGGGTTTGGGGAAGCAGGTATTGGAAGAAGGTGAAGGACCGCAGGACAAGGGCCAGAGAGGAGGAACGGAGAGCAGTAAAAATCTGCAGAATAATGGACTACACTGAACACAACAGACTTTATTGATAATGTTGATATGCTGTTGTTAAAAACAATTTTCTATCTCTACCTCATGGACGTTATGATTTAATTGGGTGAAAACTGTATGTAAATCACTTTCATGCAAATGCTATGCTTTTTTTTTTTTTGGTTTTTGTGGGGCAATGGGGGGGTTAAGTGACTTGCCCAGGGTCACACAGCTAGTAAGTGTCAAGTGTCTGATGCCAGATTTGAACTCAGGTACTCCTGAATCCAGGGCCGGTGCTTTATCCACTGTGCCACCTAGCTGCCCCACAAATGTTATGCTAAGTGTACAGGAGAGATCTAAAAGAGAGACATGAATAATTCAGGAGAGAAGGGTCACTTTTAGTTTGAGAACCTGGGAACCTTTTATGAAAGAAGTGGTATCTGAACTGAGTCTTAAAAGAAGGAAGGATTTCATCAGGCTGAAATGTGTGGGGAATTTGTTTTAGGCATGTGATAAAGAGTATAACAGGGTAAGGGAATGATGAACAGTCTGGTCTTATTAAAATTCAGTATATTATGGATATCCATGGTGTTGAAACATGTAGTTGAACAAGACATCTACCCTCTCTGGGGCTCACTTTCCTCATCAAGAAAATGAAGGGGTTGGATTCAGTGGTCTATAAAGTCCATTCCAGACCTGAATCCTATTATTCTAGGTCAGGGTTCTTATCTTTAAAAAAAAAAATCATCTAGTGGGCACATTTGGCAATCTTGTTAAGACTATATAATTATGAGAAAAATGCTTATGTTGTTCAGTAGTTTACAGTCTTGTACCACTCTTTCTGACCCCATTTGGAGTTTTCTTGGTAAAGATACTGGAATGGCTTGCCATTTTCTTTTCCAGATCATTTTACAGGTGAGGAACTGAGGCAAACAAGTTAAGTGACTTGTCCAGGGTTACATAGCTAGTAAGTGTCTGAGGCCAGATTTGAAGTCAACAAGATGAGTCTTCCTGACTCCAAACCCAGGTCTTTATTTACTATGCCACCTAGCCACCTAATGTTTATAAAAGCATAAAATTTAAAAAAGGAAACAAAAGATTAGTGAAAATAAAGATGTATTTTTCTCTCATTCAAGTTTATGAACCCCCTAAAATTTCTCCACAGAACAAAAACAAACATACATATCCAGGGTGATCCATTAAATCCTTTGGTACTTCTGTGATAGCGTAACATGTTTTTTCCAAGGAATTGTAAGTTGTGATTGGGACATGTGACGTTTCTTGTTTGGGGATTTTCTTCATTTAATTGGGGTTTTTTGTTTATTTGTTTTGTTTTGCTTTTTTGAGAAGGAAGACTCAAATGTATCCCAAGGAGGAAACTCAATGTATTAAAGCTGATCATTAGTACATGTTCTGCATTTTAGAGAGAGTTACCTGGGTCAGTGAGAAGTTAAGTGACTTACCCAAAGTCCCACAGCCAGGATGTGTAAGAAACAGGAAGTCTTATCTCTAGCCATTACCCCAAGATGCCTCTTTTTTTCCCCCTCCATTTTTTTCTTTGATAAACTTTTTTGAAAGGCAACATTGGTATAATGAATGGAGAACTAGAGTTAAAATCAAGAACAGGGTTCAAGTCACACCTCTGAAAGATACTGTTTGTGTGATCCCCAGCAAGCTGATCAACATCTCAGTTCTCCAGACAGAACTCTAAGACTCCAAGCTTCAGAGAACAAATTGACCCATAGTGGAGAGTTAGCTCATTTAGGAATTCCCTACCAGTGGGTGTTAAACTTAAATAGAGGGGGCAGCTAGGTGACACAGTGGATAGCACCTGTCCTGGATTCAAGAGGATCTGAGTCCAAATCTGGCCTCAGGCACTTGACACTTACTAGCTGTGTGACCCTGGGCAAGTCACTTAACTCTCATTGCCCTGCTAAAATACACAAACAAATGGATGGATGGATGGATAGATGGATGGATGGATGGATGGATAGATGGATGGATGGATAGATAGATAGATAGATAGATAGATGAAAGAAAGAAAGAAAGAAAGAAAGAAAGAAAGAAAGAAAGAAAGAAAGAAAGAAAGAAAGAAAGAAAGAAAGAAAGAAAGAAAGAAAGAAAGGAGTCATTGTTGGCCCAAATTATTGTCCATTTCTACTAAACCTAAGGTTCTTATTATCAATAAATGTGATGAGTAATTAAGCAATTCCCTAGCCTCTATCACAAAAAAAATATCTGTAGGCAATGGTTACCATTCAGTCTGCCTCTATATTCCCTACCACTCCTAACCTCCCCCAAACCACAAATCTGCCCATCATTAAATACTCTTTCTATAAGCCCCACATTACTTCTGCTCACTTCAATGAGAAAGGAGTGAGAAATAGGGAAACATAGGGGAAAATATATTTATCAAATGAAAAAGGGAGATGTGAAATGCAACTTATGTTATATAAATGTAAATAATTTCAAAGAGGAATATAAGCTATTATTGCATAGCTCTGTAATAGTGCTTAGAAACTTAGACAATCAAATCAAATCCTGTTGGACTCTATCCATTATGCCACAAATGCCGAAACCTTGACATAAGAAAATTAGTCACAAGAGTAGGCAGTCTTTCTTACTTTTCTAGTTTTTTTCTACTTTTCTTATTTTTCTCTATGATCCTATGAAAGCATCAAGAGAACATCATGGAGGAAAATGTGAGAGAATACCTCTCCTTTGCATTTATTTCATTTACTTGTTTAATAGTTGGTTGTATGCCTGTCCACCCTATTTTTCTCTCTCCTTTCTTTCTGATTATCCTTTCTTTCCATTTAATTTGTAAACTCCTTAAATCCAGGTATGCTAGATTACTTGTCTTTGTAATCCCAGTGTTATTGTTCAGTTATTTTCAGTCTTTTTCAGTCATTTACACCTCTTCATGACCACATTTTTTTTTTTTTGGCCATGATGATAAAGTGGTTTGCCAGTTTCTTCTCTAGATCATTTTGCTGATCAGGAAACTAAGGCAAAGAGGGTTAACTGACTTGCCCAGGGTCACACAGTTAGTAAGTGTCTGAGGTCAGATTTAAACTCAGCAAGATGAGTCTTCCTGACTCCAGGCCTGGCACTTTACCCACTGCCCCCCTGCTGCCCCACTTGTAACCCTAGTACCTTGCATGAAATAAGGCTTTTATAAATGTTTAATAATTATAATAATATCTAGTATTTATACAATGCTTACTGTATGCCAGGCGTTGTACTAAGTACTGTTACAAATACAGCATTTGATCCTTACAAAACCATGAAAATTAGGTGCTATTTTTATCCCCATTTTATAGTTGAAGAAACTGAGGCAGGCAGTGATTAAGTGACTTGTATAAGGTCACACAACTTGTAAGTGCCTGAGGCTGCATCTGAATTCAGGTCTTCCTGGCTAGAGATCCATAGCTCTAAACTGTCCAGTGTGCTAGAACTGGGCTTATACTGTATTTTATGTTAATTTTATATAAGTGGGCAGAGTGCCATTCACAAAAAAGCTAGTCCTCTACTGTAGACTCCCATCTTCCATTTTCATTTTTCTTTGGGGTGTCTTCACCTGGAAATCCCTTAAGTATTTTAAACTAGGCAAGTCCAAAATTGGCCTCATCTTCCCCCCCCAGATCTGGTCCCCCTTTTGTTTTGTCTACTTTTTATAAATGGCAGTGGCATTTTCCCAATCACTCAGTCCTGAAAATTTAGAGTTATCTTTGACTCATTCCTCTACATCCCTCAATTTCTGTTCCTTTCCCCATCTCCTCCATCTGCCATACCACACACACATGCACACACACACACACACACACACACACACACACACACACACACACACACACTCACACTCACACTCTGTACTTTGCTCCTCTCAATTCTCTCCTTGAATGACTCTCCCATCTGTTCTTTCCTTTCCGTTCTGAGTGCTACCACCCTAGTAAAGGTCCCTGCTATCTGTCACCTATATTATTGAAATCATCTCCCAACATAACTGGCTGATTATAGACCCTCCCTTCCTCTAATTCATTTGTAATGGCATCTTAGCCCTTTTACAGTAAGCTGACACTGCCATTCCCTTTGATCAAGAAATTACCTACCTGCTCAAATACCTTTAATGACTACCATTGCTCATTGTGTAAAAGAGAGATGGTGGCATAAGAGAAAGAGCACTGCACTAATACTCATGAGACTTGGGTGCCTCTAATTCCTGTTATACTAATAATTACTATGGTTTGGGCAAGTCAGTTAATTTCTTGAGCCTCCGTTTCCTCATCTATGAATAGAGAACATTAATTCAGGGATTCTTAATCTTTTGTATTTGTGTGTGCCATGGACCTCTTTAGGTTGGGGGTCTTTGTGTCTACACAAGAGCCTATAAGCCTCTTCTAAGAAAACTGTTTTTAAACTGATAAAATACATAGGATTATAAAGGAAGTCTATCAAATTGAAATACAAAATTCATAGACAACTTGAAATTTATCTTTGAATCCCTTTTGGTTCTATGAATACCTGTTCAGGAATCCTTGGAATAGATGAGCTCTCCTCAATACATAGAAAGTGCCTGTCTTATTATTGCTTTTGTTTAGATGTTCAGACATGTCCATGGGGTTTTTTTAGCAAAGATCTTAGAGTGGTCTGCAATTTTCTTCTCCAGTGTGTCCCTATCTTACCGATGAGGAACTGAGGCAAATAGGGGTAAAGTGACTTGTCCAGGGTCACATAACTAATAATTGTCTGAATCCAGGTTTGTACTAAGATCTTCCTGACTTGAGTTCCTGTAGTCTATTCACTGTATCACCTTCTGGAGTTTATCATATAGTAGATGCTTAATAAATTCTTGCTGACCAAGGCTAGGCCTTTCAATGATCTAATTCCAATTTCATCCAGCTTATTTCCAATGACCCCACTGTGTATATTCCACACTGGAATATGTAAATTATGTTAAGGCAATCTGAATCTTCATTCCCCAAATATGTCAGTTCAATTCAGTTCAACAAATATTAACTTATTAAGTGCCTACCATGTACAAGTCAGTGCTAGGTGTTGTGAATACAAAAACAAAAACAAGTCCTACCCTTCAAGGAAGGACTTTTCATTCTATGGGAGGGAGAAAGAGAGAAGGATGTACACAGATAAATAGATAAAAGCATATACAGAGTATACAGACAGTAATTTCAAGAATGCAGGGGAGCCTTAACAATTGAGAGGATTAGCAATGTCCTAGAACAGAAGGTAGACCTTAAACTCAATCCCAAAGGAAGATAAAGATTCCAAGACGGGATTGTTGGCGGAGAAAATTCCAAGAAGGGCACATGACTTGTACAGAGACATCAAGACGAAATGAAATACTAAGTGTTAGGTACAACATGTGGGCCAATTGGGCTGTAGAATATAGAGTGTGAGAGGTCCTATATGATATATGTTTGGAAAGATGGGTTAGAAGCAGATTCTTAAAAGGTTTAACATGACAAGCAATACCCTCTATCCAAGAGGCAAAAGGAAGTTATTAAAGCTTCTTAAGGAAGGACATGATGTATTCAGCCCTGTGATTTCATAGGATCATAGATTTAGATCTGAAAGGACATTGAGTCCAATTTCTCCTTTTATAGATGATAGAACTGCAGCACAGAGATGGTAAGAAGTTTTTCCATGATCATACAGCTAGTAAGTATTGATCTCAGGTCTTCTTGATTCTAAGTCCAGTATTCTATCAATATACCATGCCGCTCTTTATTTTTAGTCAGGAAGAAAAAAATGAGAAGGGTAGTATAATACTCCAGGTGAAAGGGCCTGAACTAAGGTAGTGATTGTCTTATTGGAAAAAATGTTACTGGAGATAAAGAATGTTTTGATACATCTTGGCATCTGAATGAATATGGGAGGTAAAAGACAATGAGGTGCTGAGGATGACTAATGGCTCTAAAACTGGGTGTATAGAAAAATTACCTCAACAGAAAAAAAAAATTAAATAGGATGAATAGTATGTTGAGAGTGGTTCAGGGGAATCTTGTTTTGCATGTGTGGAGTTTTTATTGATTATGAGACATCTAGGTAGAGATGCTGAGCAGGCAGTTTGTAGTATGAGAATGCACTTCAGGAGAGAGATGAGGGAGGATATAAAAATTTGGGAGTTATCTACATAGAAATTATAATTGAATCCATGAATATTTAGGCAGTCCCAACCATATCACACCCTACTCAATAAACTCCAATGGCTTCCTATGGTCATGCAAAAACCCCTGGTTTAGGTGGTGCAGTGGATAAAGTAATGGCCCTGGATTCAGGAGGACCTGAGTTCAAATCTGACTTCAGACACTTGACACTAACTGTGTGACCTTGGGCAAGTCACTTAACCCTCATTGCCCTGGCAAAATGAATATATATTTTTTTAAAAAGCCTTTCAATAACTACCCCCTCACACACACACACTTTTCAGGTCTTCTTATAACTTACTACTCCCACAATATACTGTTCAATCTAGTGATACTGACCACCTGGCAGTTTTAATGAACTAGACATTCCATCTCTCAACTCAAGGCATTTTTCTGGCTATCCCTGACACCAGGAATGTTCTCTCTCTTCATCTCTGCCTACTGGTTTCCCTAGTTTTCTTAAAAGTCACAATTAAAATTATATCTTCTCTAGGAAGCCTTTCCCAAACATTTTTAAACAATTTAATGCCTTTCTCATATATAATGTATATCAAATTGCCTACCATTTTTGGAAGAGGGGAGGGGAGGGAGGGAGAGAGAAGAATTTGGAACTCAAAATCTTTTAAAAATGAGTGCTGTATAGAGATATATAGATATAACCTATATCAGATTACCTGCTGTCTAGGGGAGGGGGAAGGGAGGGGAGGGAGGGAAAAAAATCTGAAATTGTAAAGCTTGTATAAACAAAAGTTGAGAACTATCTTTACATGTAATGGAAAAAATAAAATACCTTATACATTAAAAAAAAATGAGTGCTAAAAATTGTCTTGATATGAAATTGGAGAAAAAATAAAATGCTATTACAAAAAAGTGATATATACATGCGTATGTATGTAGACATATATACATGCATATGTATATGTAATCATATGACAAGAGTTTTGTTTTTCTTCTAAATGAATTATTGATAGCAATAAAAAAATTAATGCCTTCCTTCTTTTAATTATTTCCAATTTATCTTGTTTTTAACTTGTTTATGTATATTTGTTTGCTTGTTGTCTCCCATTTAGATTGTAAGGTCCTTGAGGGCAAGGACTGTCTTTTGCTCTTTTTTTATCCCTAATAATTAGCACATTGTTTGGCACATAGTAGGCACTTAATACATATTGATTGATTGCCTAAGAGATTTATAATCCTTCCAAGGGACAGCATAGAAAAAAGACAGACAGACAGAGACAGACAGAGAGGGAAGGAGGAAGGGAAGGAAGGAAGGGGGTGAGGTTAAAAAAGGGCCCAAGACAGAAGCCTGGAGTATATTCATTCATAAGAAGAAAAAAAATGGTTGATGATCCAGGCAAGTAGACAAAGAAAGACACACCAGAGAGGTAAGAGAAAAATCAGCAGAGAACAATTTAAGCAAAAGCCAAAGAAGGACAAATTTTTAAGATGAATGATGGTCATTACCATCAGATACTAAAGAGAGCTCAAAAAGACTAAGGATAGGGGCAACTAGGTGGCACAGTAGATAGAGCACTGGCCCTGGATTCAGGAGGACCTGAGTCGAAATCCAGTCTCAGACACTTGACACTGGCTGTGTGACCCTGGGCAAGTCACTTAACTGTCATTGCCCTGAAAAAGAAAAAAAAAAAGAATAAGGATTGAAAAAAGACCATTGGATTCAACAATTAGATGGATGGTACACCTTGGTTAGAACAATTTAGTCCAGTGCTGAAATCAAAAAAGAATGAAAGCGATGGAAGTAGAGACATGCTTTACTCTTTCTGACCTGTTGTTTATGCCTTTCCCTTCACCCGGAATGCCTCTTAAACCCTTTATGCATTCTTCAAGGCCTATCCTTAGAGTCCAATCCTTTGTGAAGTCTTCCTTAGCTCTATAGCAAGAAATGCTCATTTCACTTGAAACTCTAAAAGCACTTTGTGTAGGACTTAACACATTATATCTTGTAGCATAATTGTTTGCGTACATAACATATCCTCTGCCAAAGTGTTAACAACATGAGACAAAAGACTGTGTTATTGTTATCATAGTGCAGAACTTAACACAATACTTGGCATATAGCAGATGCCCAGCACATAGTTTATTCAATGAGTGGAGAAAGGAATGAATGATAATGATTAAAAAAAGAAGGATGTTACTTTCATGCCACATCAATAATAACAAAAGAAAGACTGCCATGCAATTTGCTGTTAGCAAGATAGTTCCACTGTTATTTGATCAAGCTGAAAAACAGAGATGGTGATTCAGTGCTCCTTTTCAAAGAAGAAAAATAAAATGAAGTAGAAACACCAAAATTGAAAGGTCAAAATAGACGATAATTGAATTTAAACAATAAGGCTTAATGACTATCACATTTGTTTTCCACACTTGGAATTTTCTAATATGGTAGCATAATTGACTGTTAAATAAGAACTAATCCATCAGGATCATATAAATAATAACTGGTTTTCTACATTCATTATTTTTCCTTTTAACTGGTCATTGTATAAAAAGTACTGTAAGCTACAGATTTAGATCATATTTCACAGTAACTTTTTTTTTGTGTGTGTGTGGGGGGGGGCAATGGGGGTTAAGTGACTTGCCCAGGGTCACATAGCTAGTAAGTGTCAAGTCTCTGAGGCTGGATTTGAACTCAGGTACTCCTGAATCCAGGGCTGGTGCTTTATCCACTGAGCCACCTATCTGCCCCTACAGTAACATTAAAAAAAAAAAAATTAGAGGCCTAATCTATTGATCTGCTCCCTTCAATCAAATACTGGACATTAATCTCATTCATAATGAACAAGGAATAGGTTCTTGTGAATGGGCAGACAGAATAAATCTTAATATTTTTTTCTGTCCATCTGTGTGGCATTTTTTTAAATGAATACAATCTAAAATATGAGTCATGCCAGTTTGTATTTGGAGATTTCCGAAATAGTAACCTGTGTGAATTAATAATATAGGCATCAACAAAATTTTTTAAACTGTAAGGATCCTTTCAATTGATGTGTTTTAGTTTCTTGAATTTGTCATCAGAAACTACAGTGGACCATATCAAGATTTCTTCCATTTAACAATGTATATTAACAGAGTCCTGCTTGTTTGTCTTAATTGGGTATCATTTTGTTCCCTGGAGAGAATGAGTTATATGATTTTAAAGGCCAAATAGAAAAGATAGAAGGTGGAAATAAGTGGCTATTTGTATAGTCATTAGTATTAGTTGTTTTTCCATAAAACATCTGTCTATCTATCTGTCTGTCTATCTGTCTTTCATCTATCTATATATCCATATCCATATATATATATATATATATATATATATACATACATACACACATATATGAATATATTTAATTTTGGATTTAAAAGGTCTTTCTTTTTCATGAAATAAAGCTTTATAATTTTGTGGTCAAGAATGACTATGCATTTCCAATATTATCATTTGTTTAATAATGTCATTTATTGAGCAGCTAGGTGGCACAGTGGATAAAGCCCTGGCCCTGGATTCAGGAGGACCTAAGTTCAAATCTGACCTCAGAAACTTGAGCCTTACTAGCTGTGTGACCCTGGGCAAGTCACTTAACCCTCAGTACCCCACAAAACAAACAAAAACAAAACTAAAAAAATGTCATTTATCAACTAAATGCAAAATCTGTGTTACTACCAGATATACATAGGTTCAGTCATAGTTGGAGTATAGTTCATCAGTGACATATAAAATAATAAGTCATTGAGTTTGAGGTAATAGTTATGAATGAATTAGTTGTGTCTCTGACTAAAAAGATTGTGATGCTAGAAAGAGAAATAAAATTATTATGCAGAAGAAAGATAAGTTTGGAGCTAGGGAAAGTAAGGGATAGTTTCTATCCACATTAGTTAGTCAATAGACATTTAGTAAGTGCCTACTATGTGACAAGTACAATTCTAAATACTGAGAAGAAGACAACCTGTAAATCATAAACAGGATATATGCAGGATAAATTGGAAATAATCAACAGCACCAAGGCAGTAGAATTAAGGGGAATTGGGAAAGGCTTTTTTATAGAAAGTGGAATTCATTTCTACTTGCCTCCTGTATTTAACTAGCTTTAAATCCTATCCATTGTCCACTCATTCAGGAAATACTTATATGCAAAGCATTGTGGGAAGAATTGTGGAGCATAACTAAAAGAAGATATCATCTTCTTTGAAGTCTGGAAGCTAAGATACAAAAATAACCATAATACAAAGTATAGGATAAAGCACAAAATGTTATGAAATTTCAGAAGAGATTTCCTTTAGCTAAGGATTTTAGGGAAAGTTTTAAAATGAGATATTAGTTGGGGTCGACCTCTAAGGTTGGCTAATATTCTGGCACACTGAGATAGCCATTCTAGCATGAGAAACAGGAGAGAGGAAAATACAGGATATATTCATGAGAAAATTAAATAGTCCAGATTTCCTAGGACAAGGGACCCAGGAAGAAGTAGTGGGAAATAAAACTGAAAGGTTGGTTGGAAACAGAGGGGTATGTGGAAAGCAGCATTGATGATATTCTGGAACACTTAGAGAAGTTTGTAAAGACATTATACCATCTTATTAAAATTATGAAAACATCCATTAATAGATGGTTTTGTTATATAGAAAAGCCTTTAATTTATAATTACAAACTATCTGCCCAATGTGTAATGTTCAGGTAAAAACACTGTTAATTTGTTATAAATATAGTAACTCAATTTCAGAGAGACTTTTTTTCTTATATGAAACATTTCACTGAGTTCTTACTCAAAAAGAGATCAGCAAATAAGAAATATGAGGAAATCTATCCTCAAATAAATAATAGGAAATAAAAGGATGCATTGTGCTTATGTACTTTATAAACCATTATGGCCAGAGAATGTACTTTATTATTTACAAAAAAAAAACTACCTTTCCTTTAAAAATAAATAATTTGAGTTATTTGATGATGAGTTGTGTTTGGAAAAAGAAATGTCTGCTTGCCATCAAAATAGACCTTTTCAGAGAATGAATGGACTGAAGTCAATATCTATAAATCTTATATTTACTGTGAAAGCTTTTAAAATGGATATTTGAGAAACAGTGGTATGAAACTTGTTTAACAAGACCCTGGGGTCCAGAAGAACGATGTATCATCATAAGACCCATTCAATGAATAGGCCTAGTAAATTAATAAATCCATCACTCAGTGTGCAAAGAAAGAGGGCATAATACCAACAAAGCAAAATAAACTTTACTGTTAGCTGTTCTTGGACACACATCACCTAAGCGCCATGTAATTTTAGGACTCTTGACAAATACCATAACCTGTGATGGATTATGCATCTGAATGTTTATTAGTAACAGTCCATTGATGTTTATGTCATGCCCTATTTTTCTCTTTCTTTGAGTCCCTAGAGCTTAGTTCAGTGCCTGACATATAGTAAGAGCTTAATAAATGAGTTTTAACTAGTTAACTTATGCTTATCATCCAGCATACTGTTAAGATATAACATATTATCAGGGGCAGCTAGGTGGCGCAGTGGATAAGGTACCAGCCTTGGATTCAGGAGGATCTGAGTTCAAACCCAGCCTCAGACACTTACTAGCTGTGTGACCCTGGGCAAGTCGCTTAACCCCCATTGCCCTGCAAACAAACAAACAAAAAAGTCACTTTGTATTAAAAAAAAAAGTTAAAGAAACTTATTAGCATGATAAAGGTCAGTTTTTGTAAAAAAAAAAAGATATAACATATATTATCACAATTTCAAGATTGGGGATTATGGTCATTAAAGATTCAATTCCATAAGTCTAGCAATTCAGGCTACTAACTATTCTCTTCTAATGAACACTTATGTACATCTTTAGGATAGAACAATAACATTAGGCTAATCATACATTTTTGTTGTTTCTACTTACTCATGTCCCCTTAAAATGAAATGGCTGTTCAATCTATATTATTTGTTCATTTATTAGTTGGATTTTTTTCACCTTTGAATAGTCACCATATTTTTTCATACACCTAATTTCATCAGAAATTTAAACCAGTGCATCCTTGGGTAGATGTGGTTAAATGCTGGATATGCAGAGAAATGTTAAATGGCTACAAAGAAAGCCCAAGTACCAGTTAGTGATCTCAAGGACTCAGAAAATAGCCTCTGCTCAATGACAACATTATTATCAACAATTCTTTGCGGGAAATCAGTCCCCATTCTGTCCAGGTTGAGGCTTGTCTAGAAGATTAGAGATTGCCTTGAACTACTTCAAGCATAAGTAAATATGGTTGAGTTATTGTTGGAGATTCCCTGAAAAAGTATTGAAAATTGTAAACTCATTCTAAGGTTATTCAGTTTTAAGTAATGAATTTTTCCTGTTGATTTTCCACCATGAAAAGTTTGGCCATAAAGATATGAACTAGAACTAAAGACCACACATTTGTTCAGAATTTGGTTGGGGTTGTGAGTATCCATATGCAAACTCAAGGAAAGGAGTAAAAGATGATTCAGACATAAACAGGGGAGAGTTTCAAGAGACAGAAAATCCCGAATAATTCTAACTGGTAATTCTTCTTTGTCAGGCAGACAAAGGATTATAATAATTGAGTACAGGAAATATAAAAAAATCATGTGTAAATTGATAAATAAGAACACGATAAATGAATTTAAAAATATAAAAATATTGAGCCCATTTGAGATTTCAAGAGCATTAGAGAAATCTATAGAACTATTTCTCCCAAGTATTTTATGAGAGATTAGCTTGTGTAGTAACATTGATTTGCTTTGCAGAGAAGGCATATGACCAAGTTCTACAAAGAAATTGAGTTTTCATAACATAATGTAATATTTTCACTGTAATATCTATAAGATTCATATGTATAAAAGAGCTTCCTAGTTGAGATATCATATAAACACATTTTGACTGGCTATATTTAGCCAAAATCTAGAAAGGATGTATGCTATAATTTGTATTATTTTTAGAAATTATAACAGCATAATTTTTCATATTCTTTGAATGAAAATATAGAATAGTATTCTATTGTTTCCTTCTGAAAATAGATTTGCCTTGTATGTACTTATACTCAAAAGAAAGCCCTTACTCTAAACTATCACTTGCATAATATATCATGCCTATATTATGTGTGATACTAGAAATGTAAATTTGTTCATTCTGTATCTTTTTTTTTGCCTGGGGCTTACATTGCAGGTGTGTGGTGCATAATTTGTAAGTGCAGAAATAAACCTAATACTTATAAAAATCAAACTAGGAATGATAAATGGTGGAGAATTAGGTCCTCATAAATATTTCTGGGTATCTAAAAGCTGCCCTGCTCCATAGAACACAAAATCATACATTTTCAGCAAAAGGAAAGAAATAGAAGGATTAAAGTGAATATATTATATGCATATGCTTCTTGAGTCACAGTATAAAGAATCATGTCTTTCCCCTACACGCCTTGGAACTCTTAATATTTTAATATTATCAAATATTCTATCATCAAATTTTAACATTTTAGTATCTTTATTTAATTTTGTCCTACATAGAAGTGGGGTTGTCTATATAGTTCATGGTTTAGGTTCTTGAAAGACAAGATGGCATTTTATTTCAAGTGTATGGTAAGGTCCATATAAAGAAAATGAAACTCAGGACTTGGCTACTTGCCAGTAATATTGTAAAGGAGAATGACAACCAACCATTTTTATTTATGGGTAAATACATATAGAGCAGTGGCTTTATTATCTGATATGCTGAAAGAAATTATGAAGGAAGATACTGGTAAGGGTGTGTGGGTTAAGCTCTGTAATCCATATAAATGTATTACTACTTCAAGCATCTGGAGTTACTTGAAGGAGTCATTGCTTTAAAGTATCTCTACCCACAAAGATCACTTGCTACCCTGCTGCCTCCACCCTCAACTTGGTCTTCCAAAGTTACTGTGGCCAGAATAGTTCATCACTATGTGGACAACATCCCAAAGGTGATGAAGTTAATTGACTTAGGCTGCTCTTCTGTCAACATAGACAAAGCCCATCATTGGGCCCTACTCAGAACCTTTTCAGATGGTCAAACCTAATTCAAGTCAAGTCAGCAAGCATTTATTAAGCACTTGCTACATCAGGCCCTGAAAATACAAGCACAAGGAAAAAGTCAGGTGCCATCCTCAAAGATCTTGTTTTTTTTGTTTTGTTTTGTTTTGTTGTTGTTATTTGTTTGTTTTGTGGGGCAATGAGGGTTATGTGACTTGCCTAGGGTCACATATTAAGTCTCAAGTGTCTGAAGCTATATTTGAACTCAGGTCCTCCTGAATCCAGGGCCGGTACTTTATCCACTGCATCACCTAGGTGCCTCAAAAGATCTTATATTCTAAAAGGGGAAGACTATCCATAAAAAGGAGCAGAAAAACCAGAGAGGGGGAGGCTAGGTGGAAAAGTCTGGGCAGTGAGAGCTAGAAAAAGAATGGAGACTGGCTGAACAGGCCCTTCCTCGAAATGGAGTTTTTTAGAAAATCTCACCAGTGGGGAAAGGGGACTACAGAAGCAAAGGCATGTTCTGGACTTAAATAGCTACAAGGTCTGAGGAAACCTCTAGGTTGACAAAAGTCCAGAGAATAAACAGCAGAGCCAAAAAGTTATGCTTCTTTGAAAAAATCTTCAAGAACCCAGGGTAGCCTCCATGCTATCATGAAACATTTCAGAAAGACTTTGATGGATCATTATTATTACAATTTGGGGGTGGGGATGGGAGGGCAGAGTTAATGGTTTTACTGAGAATTAAGTCTTAGTTAGTCCAGGTAGTTTTTCTTCTACAAAATGCATTTATAGCATTATTTGATGGTATTTTAACATCTCAAATCCTTACCTCTAGCAAGACTAAGCTCTATTCACTTTTGCTAAAACCCAGCATGTACTGTCTCAACTCCATGTTTTTGACAGTCTGTCAAAACCTTACCCATCCTTCAAGTCGCAGCTAAAATGTCACTTCCTTCATGAAGCTCAGGAGTCAGTAAGTCTGGTTTTTAGAACTTCTTTTGCTACTAAATTGATGTGTCATCTTAGGTTAGTCACATATATATAAAAGTCACTTCTAAGAATCCCATTTTCAATTTGATCATACTTTTTTTGTGGTCCTTATCACATGCTACCTTGTAGTATAGTTATTTATGTACATGTCAGATCTCCCCTCGGATCAATTCAATAAAAGAGGAAAAGGAAAAAGGTCATAAGACAAGGGAGTGCCATCATCAGATCTAAGAAGTAGTTGAGCCACCATTAGTCCAGGATGTTGGTGACTGAATTTATGCTTTGGTTAAAGGTTGGCTTGAATATTGTGAAATCTCTTCCAACTCAGGAATTCAATTGGTTAATCAACAAACATTTATTACACAACAAAAATTCTCTAGGTGTTCAGGAATACAAGTACAAAAAACTTCTAGAGTAGTCTATTAAAGGCTCCTTAAGGCCCTGGTCCATCCATGTTTTATTCATCCATGTATTCTCTGAGGTATCTAGCACAGTGTTTTGTGTAAAGATGAGGTTCCGTAAATATTTGTTAAATGAAAAGGCAGTGTAAATCCAAGGTGTTTGCAAAATCAAGTGGGGAAAGAGACTAATGATCTTTTAAGAGGCAGAAAGAGTAAATAGCCTTGAGGTATTTTGCTGTAAGGTGTTACTACTTGATTTTAGATACAGGAAAAATGTTGATTTTACCTGGTAAAATGAATTTTATTATTGTATATAAATTTGCGCATTATCCCTTATTCCTTAAGCTCCTCCAGGTCTTATTATCAGCTCTACCTCTTTGTCCTGAAATTTCTTGACATTATAATTTTAAGTATTTAAAGTAAGCCCATCACCCCTGGATTTTTACTCTTCTCCCAAAACTGCCCCCTTAGGAATTTCAGGCTTTTCCATTTGCTCTACAACTGAGCTTTCTTTAATCCATTGTCACACAGAATTACAATGTGAGCTCCTAAAAACAGGGGCTAACTAGATTTTTTGATTTACATCCCTAGAAGTTAGTATAATACTTTATACATAGTAAGAACTTAAATGATTTTTCACTCATTCATACATTTCTTGAAACTAATATAGGTTAAATATTTTACTTTTTTTAAGAAAAATGATTAATCTTGAAAATAGCATAATGATAAATAAGACTCTAATCAATGAATTAGTTAATTCATCCTCCCTGTTGTATAACATCTACCAAGCAAATGTAGCCTTATGTAAATATGCACCTATATACTTATTATATATATATATATATATATATATATATATATATATATACATTAGTAATATAAGATCTATAAAATGCTCTAATAGCGTGCGTCTCAAATAGCCTCTGACAACCGAAGCCCAACTCCTGGCCTTCTTGTGGCGGAACTGTTTCCACTAACAGGAGAAGGGGCGAAGGCGAGTCACTGGCACCTTAAAACCAGTCATTTCCAGCAGGTAGGGCTTGTTAGCCTTGGCAAGCAACCCGTCTAGGGGAAAGAAACCCTGATTTTAAACTTCCGCTGCCTTGCGGCTATACCCATATATGGGAAAGGCTTCGGGAGTTAACCCCGAGGAAAAATCAGGAGTCGGAATCCCTTAGGCAGTTGGATGTTGGACATCACATCCCTCTGGCAACTCCTGCGGTGGCACTGGTGCCAAACTGTACTGGCTCTGCCTCTCCTTTGGATCCACCAATGTTGCAGAGAGGGAAAACCTGCTGCACGGGCAACAGCTTGTTTTCCATATTGATCCACCCAGGCCAGCACCCTGGAGAGGACACTCCAGCTACTCCTCATGGGGTAGATACAACAGGAGATGCGGCAGTTACTTGTTATTAGTCACTCAGGAGCTGTGGCTCCGGTATCAGACTGCACAGACACACTGTGGCCTGTGGCTCTTCAAGGTGTTGATCCATGGTCGTCCTCGGCTGGTGGAGGCCTACTAGAGGTAGCAATGCTTTTGTGCATGTATTTCCAAATATTGAGATCTGTGAATGACATAATGTGATCTGTGATGAAATAATGGGATTTTGCAGATACTCAAAGACCCACCTGGAGATTAATCTAGACTAATTGAATCAAATGAGAGTGATTGACTGCTGATTAGCCTACTTCAAGTTAATTGGACTGTAATCACACCTAGCTATCCCTTAAGAAGGTATTGTTCTCAGAAGCTAGACTGTGAACTCAACTTGAGAACACTTCAAAACCAATGGATTTGGATGATGTCAACCAATCAGCTTGAAGCAGTGTGTAAGGACCACCTCTATTCCAGACCTATAAAAAGCTTCCACAATCAGCTTGCTGGAGAGTTCCTGATTAAAGCAGGCTCCTGGAGGAGGACTTGAGGAAGAACTCAACCAGGCTGGAACTCTAGGCTAGATAGACCTTTTCTTAACTTTCTGAACTCCTTGTGAATACCTGTACACTTTAATAAATGTTTAATGCCCAAAGACTGGTGCTAAAGCTTCTAATTTAAGGGGACCTCAATTTAGATTTTAAACATCACAGATCCAAGCCTAGGATTCACTGACAAACAAGAATTCATGTAAGCAAAAAAAGAAAAGAAACATAAAGACATGATAGAAAAGAGCAAATTTCGTTTAATTCTAAGTCTTGCCTTTTGAAGAACCTACCAAAATTTTCTAAGGGCATAAAAAAAATTCTACTTGTAAGTGAAGTTAGGGAAAAACAAATTGGGGATTATTTACCTGCAGTAATTAATTTTATAGATAAAGTAAAGTTTTGCTTAGTATGGATTTCAGACTGGCAGTAAAAGATTATCATAATACTCTGTGATCCATATGCAATTTTCTGCTACAAATAATAATAAAATGGTCTCTTTTATATAATTTGTTTTTAAATACTCACAAAAAATCATTTTTATTTGAAACCAAGATGTGAACTGTGAGAACTCTAAATCACTAGAACATGCCATTTCTGCTGAATTAATTGAAGCACCATAATGAAATTTTAATTTCAATTATTTTAATTTCTCTACAAAATTATCATAAAGACTGACAACATATGGAACTATCTTATTTACAAATCTACTTCCTAGATTTCTAGCAATTAAGAATTTCATTGTCTCTCAGTACTCATCATTAGATAGAAATATTATCTTGTAGTATAGGATACTTATACTTTCATAGACTTGGAGGTAGAAGGGAACTTAAAGATCTTATAGCCTCATCCCCTTATTTAGAAAGCAGAACAAGGCTGACAAGTGTTAAATGACTTACCAGATGACACAAGTAGTAAGTGGTTGAACCAGGAATTGAAATCAATCTGACACAAAGTACAAAATCAATTAATAAACATTCATTAAGTGCCTGTTATATGCCAGTTCTTTTTGTTGTCTAGTCATTTTTCAGTCATGTCCCACTCTTCTGACCCTATGTGAGGTTTTCTTGGCAAAGATTCTAAAGTGCTTTGCCATTTCCTTCTCCATCTCATTTTACAGATGAGGAAACTTAGGCAAACAGGGTTAAGTGACTTGCCCAGGGTAATACAGCTAGTGTCTAAGCCTAGATTTAAACTCATGAAGATGACTCATCCTAATTCCAAGCCTAGTGCTCTATCCACAGTGTCACCTACCTATCCTAATTATGTGCCAGGGGGATGGAAAAAGAGACAAATGGCTGTCTCTATCCACAAGAGCTTACAAGCTAATAGAGGAAGCAACAAGCAAGCATATATATATATATATATATACATATATATATATATATATACACACACACACACACATATATACATATACACACACACATATATGTATGTGTATATGTGTGTATGTACATGTGCATGTGTTTGTGTGCATATGCATATGTGTGTATGTATATGTACACACAATGTATAAACAGGAAAAAATAGAAAATAATCAACTGAGAAGAGATACTAGAAATAAGAGGATTTGAGAAAGTTTTCAAAGATGGATTTTAGTCAGGATTTAAAGGAAGCTGGAGAGAATAAAGGAAGAGTGTTCTAGGCACAGGGGACAGAAGGAAAAAGTGCCCAGAACTGAAAGGGCTGGTGTCTTATTTGTGAAATATCAAGGAGACCAGCATTCTAACTTAGATATGTATTTCATCTGTTATTAACTATCCATTTAATACAGATATTAATTCAGCACATGAGTATAGCTTTAATTTTATTGTTTTGAAATACTAGCTGGATTCTTAGGCATTGGGAAAATATCAGACATATCAGAGACACCTGTGGCAAAGAATATAAGCCAGTGTACTTGGATCACAGAATGTCAGAAAGAAAAAATGTAAGAAGACTGGAAAGGTAGAAAGGCGCCACGTTGGGAAGGGATGTTAATATCAAACTGAGGAGATTATATTTAATTCTAGAGGAAGCAGGGAGCCACTGAAGCTTATTTAGCAGGCTGTCAAAGGGAGGATGTAACTTAATCAGACCTGTACACTAGCAAAATTATTTGGCAACTCTGTAAGGGGATGGGTTGACATGGGAGGACCAAATGGAAAGCTACTGAAGTAGTCCAATGTGAGAGGTGATGAGGACCTGAACTAGTGTGATAACTACCTTAGTGGAGGAGAGGAATTAAGGTGAACATCTTGGGAATTTAGAAAAGACAAGATTTAGCAACTATTTGGACATGTTGGATAAATTCAAATGAAGGTGTTAAAGATAATATCCAAGTTCTTAATCTCAGCTGACTAGAAGATTGGTGGTACTGAAATAATCAGATTAATCCTGTATCACTTTTCAATTTTCCTATTTACTAGCAATTGACTTTGTCCTGTAACTGCTTATGCCATGGTTCTTTGTCTCTGAACTTAGTTTAGAATTCAGCTGGCCTGTAATGAGTTAAGTTTAGATATACAATTCTCCTGCTAGTCACTTTTCTATTGTTGCCTCAAAAAAATCTATTATCCTTGAGGGATGTAGATACCAGAGAATCTGGGCTAGTATCTTTATACAACCAAACTATCCTTCAAGTATGTCTGCTTTGCTATCCTTTAAAGAAGTCTGATAAACAATCTCAGACCTTAAAGGTGGACTCAGACAATGAATATTCCTTAGTTACAGGAGGAAAGGAGAAGGTTGTTGCTACCCCCTCTTTCCCAGTCTCCAATCAATCATATTGTCCCCCATGCCTCAGCTCTGTAACCAATCATATTGATTTTGCCATTCATGATGTTGAACTCTTGTAACCAATCTCAACTTGTTCCATGTCTTTGATATCCTATTTTTGTTCTATACCCCCAAAACTATAAAAGATTGTTGTACCCCTCATTTGGGGTCTTAGCTTTGCTAAAGAAGCTTAGCATAATTTAATAGGGAAGATCAGAAGAAGGGTGAGCTTTAAGAAGCAATTAATGTCAAACTTTCTAAAACTGAGCTTTAAAAAAAAGCAACAATCTGACAGTCTCCAAGATGATATAATCAATCTGGGTATTCTAACTCCTTAAGGTACAACAAAAACCTTGGGCAGAAGTATTCTTTAGTTTTTATGTGTTAGCCTGGTATTGCTCAGCAAAGGGGCTTCTGACATCATAAGAAGGTCACTGTCGGCAAGCCTTTTGTCCAAATCCTGTAGAGAAATGAAAAGTTGAGAATAACATGTCACTGTATTCAATGGTTACAGCCTTTATACTTGCTGTCCCTCATGCCTGAAATGGAGGCATTCCTTCCTTACCTCCACCAGTTGAAATCTCTTGTTTCCTTCAGTACTCAGCTCAATCACCAACTTCTACATGAAGTTTTACCTAGTCCTCCAAGCTCCTAGTTTCTCCCTCCCCAAATAATCTTGTATTCATTTTCTGTATATTCTAAATAGGCTAATACATATCTTTCTTTTAGATTAGAAGTTCCTCAGTGGTAGGTATTGTTTCACTTTTATCTTTGTATCTCTAGGGTTAGCATGGTACTTGGCTCACTAAATCATTATTGAATGTGTTACCTGATTAGTTTAACTCTTCTAATGTATTTGTTGAAGCATCAGAAGGCATAAAAAGTTCAAAAATTACTCTCAGATTTAGGAGATTACTCTTTTTTTCATATTTTCTTTAAAGTTATAATTATGAGAAATGGTGTCACAATTTTACTTAGAGAAAAGGTTTTTCCCCCTAAATACACAGTTTATGAATTCTGATTATGATATATTTACACTTAGGCTTCTTTTTAGCTTTTGTTATGGGGACTAGTCCATTCTTCAAAAAGATTATTGAAATGCAATGGTAGACAAGCATCATACAAATGCACAGAAAAACCTAGTTATATCATTCTCTATTTTAGTATGTGTAAGGACCAAATTTAATATGTGGGGAGTTAATTGGGTGGCTCACCATAGTATCGGGGTTCAGAAAATAATGAGGGACCTCTCGGTCCAAAACTTCCTCCCCTCTGAACTGCCTTTTTAGTTATTTCTCCCAGGCCAATAAGAAAGGAGCTTAACAGCCTCTTTTCCACAAATGAATCAGGTTTTATTAATGGGAATAAAATACACAGCAAAGGTGAAATTAATAAAGTCAAGGACAAGGGAATCGGTAAAGAGGAAAATGGATAATCTCCCTGGCTCTAACAAAAACCTATACAATCCCCAAACTCACTTCCTGCTCAGCTAATTCAAAGGGCTGGATTTAACTCACCACCAGGGGTCCATAGTTTCTATGGGAGTCAGCAGCCAGTCTCTTGTCTGCTCTGAAGCCAGAGGGAGAGAAAGTGTGTGTCTCTCTTACTTCCTGTTGGGGTCCTCTTTACTACCTTTTCTCTCTCTCCCCAAAGGGAGGTCCTTCAAGTAGTTTTGACTGAGACTGGTTATCTGTTGATGATGCAGTCCACAGCCTCTGAGGACACTCCTTCTCAGAGTTGGCTAAATTTAGACTAAGGGCTGACAGGGTGGGCCAGGTGTGACTCAAGAACTAATCACCTTAAGTGGGTACTTACTGGTTTCTCATTTACACCCAATTCAAACACTACTAAGTCGATCAAGTCTGACCCCTGAGTGTCTACCAAATTCCATTATTTTACCACATATGGAATACTGTCAAAGATGAGCCTTTTAAAAAATCTATTGTTAAGGGCTAAAATTCTAGCTAAACTGTCTAAAATATCTAATGAGTGGTCGCCAATAAATTATAAGCTTTAGCAAGAGTTAGACTTTTAAGCATTTATTAAGGAGAATAAGAATTTGGTAAAGAGAGAGAAAAAGGCCTAGATTTCTATCTATTAAAGGGAGAGCACATTTCTAGCTCCCTTCTCCACCAGAGTCCAGAGGAAAAGAGAGCGAGACTGAGCGCCAGTCTCTTCCTTCCTCCTCCCACTAGCCCGCGTCACTTCCTGACTCCTGGTCTTGCCCTCAAAGACCTTCCCTTCATGGGCAGAACTCCTCTACAGTAAGTATCCAGCAGGTGGCGTTATTCCAATCGTTACACTATCCAGGGGGCAGCTAGGTGGCACTGTGGATAGAGCACCGGCCCTGGAGTCAGAAGTACCTGAGTTCAAATCCAGCCTCAGACACTTAACACTTACTAGCAGTGTGACCCTGGGCAAGTCACTTAACCCCAATTGCCTCACTTAAAAAAAAATCTATCCAAGTGGGTTTCTTACTTAACAAAATAATCTTGTTCTAATACTGTTTCAACTATAAGATAGTTTCATGTCAAGGACCCAACAACACAGTGAACATTCAGTTTGTAAGTCAAGGAAAAATAGAATAGGGATGAATTATATCAAACACACAAAAAAATTAAAGGATGAATTAATCATATTTGCAATTTTTCTGTGAAGAACAATTCTTGGTTTAGTAAGATTCTGTGTCTTGATTGGAACTCACTGTGTGAAAATATAGAATGAGCATGGGTTCTTTCAAGAAAAGTGTACATTGTTTGAAATTAGGATCATTTGTGAATTTCAGGTACTGAGGGAAATTAAATTACAAATAACCAATTACAATTGATGAATATAAAAATAATTCCAATAAATAATTCTTTTAATTATTCTTTTTCCTCAACTTGTTAACCTTGTTATGCTCTGAACTATGCATTAGAAGCTAAGGGCAAAAATTCAAGGGATCTGATAAATTAAAGACAAGGAGTTCAAGGAACCAAGGATCTTATAAAGCACCAAATCATTATATATCATTATATTAGGTTAATGTCTACATCTATTCAAATATTCGATGAAGGTTTAAATATCTGAGCCCAATGCCAGCCAATTACAATTTTTATTGTAATACTAGTATGGGTGAATACACACACACATATGTATACACACATACATACACATATGTGTGCATGTATGTATGCATATGGGTTTAATTTAACTTGAAGGATCCAGAACCTGTTGGAGAAGGCAGGAATGTCATTCAATTCTAAATCCCTTTCTTTGCACAGGCACTGAGATTTGTGAGTGACTTACTCTCCCCACCTGGGAAGCAGCAGGCACATAGCTCCAGGATGGAGACACATCAAAACTGATTTGGCTTTTCATCACCCTACTATATGTATTAAATTGCCTTGGAAACTTTTTCTTCTCATCTGAATTCTTGAGTGCTGCTGATTGTGTGACTGTGGGATAAATCATATCTTTGACTATCATCAGTTTGCAATCTATAATCAGATAAGCCTGAGGAAGAGAAGGACAGAAATAGACAGTGTAAAGGCATAAAGGGAAAAATGTGATCTGGTTGAAGGAGAAGAAAGGGAGATTATTGGAGATTAAGTGAAAGGGAAAAAAAAAGGAAATTAATCTGAATTCACTGACTCTTTTTTCTCAACCTTCTCTTCTCAACCTTTATATTCTTGCTTCTAATCTTAGCATTCCCTGAAACTTTCTCCAAGGCTACAAAATCACATTATTTTCCCCAGGGAAATGGACTCTTTCAAGTTGTTGTTTTTAATTTGTTTGCTTTGTTTTGGCTTTCTATCTCTTGGAGCTTGCAGAATATCTGGTACCTACTAGGCACTTAATAAATGCTTACTTTTATTTTCTTAACTGTCTTTTCTCTGGGATCATAATCTTTGATTTCTCTATAGCCTACTATTGATTTCCTGTTAAGTTTTTTACCTGTCTGTTTCTTCTTAATGTGTTTACCATATTATATTTCTGATTCCTTAATCTACGTGTCCAACAAGTCTCTACTTGTGCCTTACTCACCTCTTTCTCCATAAACTCTTTTGATAAATTTAGCAATTCCATTGTGTCAAATTGACATAGTGATATTGTGGGGACCAATTTTTAATTGGGGAGTGCTAGCTAAGCAGCTCGCCACAATATTGGGGCAAGGAAAGAGACCGGCAGCCTCACTCAAAACAGAACAAGATTTATTTTAACAAGAACGAACTTAAAAAAAAAACACACACACAAACAGGATCAGTAGGATCAAGGGAAAGGAAATAAAATGGGGAAAGGGAAATTATAATACCTGAAAAAATACCACCTCCCAGGAATCAGCTGAAAATATACAACAGAACACCTGTCCCTTTCCAGCTTCCACCTAGAATGCCCAATTCTCCTCCCCCAAGCCTAGAAACACCCCATACAGCCCCAGCCAATGGGATGGCCACTCTGACAGTCACATGACTGCCCTCACTAGGCTTCTAATCATTATAATTTTGCCAGGCCCAGGTAGGCATCCGTGAGTGGTGATGACGTGAGGTGCTAGAGCCCTGGCAACAGCTACAACCAGTGGGTGGAGCACTGGTTTGCGGAGCCCCAGGCCAGTGCGTACCAAGGCATAAAAACCTCAAATAATAATTAATTCTTTACAATATAGATGATTGTCGTGCCTATATATTTAGCCCTTAGTTCAGCCTTCATAAGTTTATCCTCTATTCCCAAGTCATTACCTCTAAGACAAATATTCCCATTTCCTTCAACCAATCATCATATGGCCTGATCTCAAGGCCTTTCATCATACTGGTCTTTGCTATAGTTGGTCAATGTCTTTCATAAAACATCGCCCTCAAAAGTGAAGGCAGTATCAGTGGTGTTCAAACACAAATAGAAATGGATCCCTGAGGGCTACATATTGGCTTAGCAAAACACAGACTTGAATTATCTATATTATATTAAATTTTAATTTATTATGTTAAACATTTCCCAATTATATTTTAATCTGGTTCAGGCTATACTCAGGGGTTTTGCTGACCCCTTGACATGTCTGTTTAGGTGTTATCTAGTCAGTCCTCTTAAAATTCTATGTATACTGCAGTTATTTCAGTATATAAACTGAAATGTTTGTCATATTTAAGTGAAAAAATCCTTCTCCCTAAAATAGAAGAGTTCCAAGACTTCTCTACTTTACTGAGCCTCTGAGGTGTATATGAGAACTCCCTGTATTATAAACATCATTTTGTAGACAATGAGTTTAAGGGTCAGAGAGCTTAAATGACTTAATTATGGTCACACAGCCAATAATTATCAGAGGTGAGATTCAAACCCAAGTCTGACCTATTACAAGTCTAGTCCTCTATTATACCACATAATAAGTATATCCATAAAAGCTTGAATTGAGTGATGATGTTTTAGCATTCTTATATGTGATCATCTCAAGATTACTTCTATATTATTTGTGCAAAAGGGAACAAGGAAAACACCTGGGAAACCATTTATTAATATCATATTTGATGCCTGAAATAATATTAATGAACAGATATTCTATTTAATCCAAATAAAGCAAATCTCAAATGTTAATTAAGTTTATACACAAAGTGTTGTATCAGATATTTATATAATAAACTTCCCACTGCAACTAAATTGAGTTTTACTCAAGTACTTTTCCAACACTTTTTTGAAGCAACCAAAAACAAACAATGGTACAAAACAAGCTATAAATGTCATTATACTTCTATCATGGGAGATGAATGGATACTTTTTCTGACTTTCTATATCTCTGTGTTAAATAGTAGGTTTTAAACTTTGTGGATCTTATTTTCAGAAGAACTGCTGTAAGAAATTTAATGAGTTATAGAGTCATATTCATAGATACAAAGCTTTTATAAAATCTCTTGTTAATTTGATATAGTTCAGCTACTATTAAGTATTATATATATACATATGTGTGTATGTGTATATATATACATATATACAAGTTGGCTCAAAAATTTCAGTGCAATTTTATTATGTTGACGTTTAAAACTGCACTAAAACTTTTGAGCCACAATGCATAGTATAATCACACCCTCATTCACTTGTTTAGCTATGAATGTGACGTTACTTTAAAGATGTTGGAAAAAATCCCCACACAAAAATAAGAAATGTGTCATCCACAGACACACCACACTAACTGCAATCCATACTCTTTGGGACCTTTTTCTGGATGATGGCATTGATGGATTATGGAACTGAAAAGCACCAAAAATGAAAATATCATCCTTAAGGGCAAATTAATGCATCAAAACCTTACTTTACATTAATTCACTAGGTCTTTGCAGCAGTAGGATCTTGAGCAAATGGGGCATAGTAGTGGTCAATCTGATGAAAGAGAAAGAGAAGAATGAAAGTTTTAGAACACAGAACATTACTGAGTCAAAAAAGAATGCCATTGGAAACCATGGGAAGCATGTGGCACTAAATAACCAAAACAATAGGAAATTTGGCAAAAGGATTTAAGGGGGCGTGCGCCTGCGCATGCAGGCACGCGCATGCAGGCACGCGCGCGCGCACACACACACACACACACACACACACAGCTTAACCCAAGTCTGGCCTTTCCTGTGAGTAGAGATTGTTTCATACTTTATATCTACTCCCTGTCATAGTTCCTAGCAAATAGTAGGATGTTAATAAATGCTTGTTGGCTGAATGATTGATTGACCTGAAGACTTTAGTAATATACAGAGAGAGAGAGAAAGGATACACCTTCTTGAAGATTCTGGAAAAGTTCTAAAAATCAATGTAAATTTCTCTAGGGAAGGGACTATTTCATTTTGGCCTTATATCCCTAACTCCTAGCACAATGAAACCTTTCAGCATGTTCATATAATGAATGACAAGGTGATGTGATTCTATCCTGATGGAGGGAGATGTCTAGAGCAAATGTCTTGAAAAACAGAGCCATTGGATTGAATAACTAAACAAAACACAAAATCACATGTTTTTCTTTTCCAATTAAATCAATTGGAAATATGAATTTCACCTTAAAATTACAACATATTCAGACATGTATATATATATATATATATATACAGGTAAGCATATATACACACATATATGTGTGCATATATACATGTATATGCATGCATAATATATCGTAATGTTATTGTATGTAATATTAATTTTATGTATGTGTACATGTGTATATTATGCACATACATACACTATATTTTAATACATATGCATGTCTCCTTTTGAATAATTGCATTAATATTTTATAGATTCGTCTATAGAGAATATTCATTTGGGGGAGCTTGTATAAATATCAGCACTGGGCTATTTTTAGTGAACTGTGTCCTCATTTATGATAGACAGACACGTAATTATGCAGCAGAGGCTTATCCCAGCATGGTTTAGGTTGTACAAGAGTGTGTCCCTGCAATCAAATCCATTTCTTCAGGTTGACAATTGTCTTGGAATTCTGGAACAATAGGGAAGGCCAACTGAGGATACAACTGTAAGTTGACATTTAGGCTGTAGTTTGAGATGCTTCTCTTCTAGCACTATTGTTCTTATTTTTCAAATTATTGTTCTTATAAAATCATGCTTTAGGGTCACATGGTTTAAAATATTTGGGTATTTTAAATACATATTTTAGGTATGTCAAAGAAATTGCATCACTATAGTAAAAGCAAGGTTCATTTTGTTGTTTGATATAGGTTTCTATATTATTTTGTGTCGTTATAATTATATGTGTGTAGTTTAGATTTTTATTACTTGAAAGTCATGGGATTCTAGATTTGGAGCTGAATGGGATTTTGGAGGTGCCCTCAGTTTTACATGCAGCAAAACTGAGGTTGAGAGGTATTAAGTGACTATCCCAAGGCCATGCAGATTATAAGTGTTAGATTTGGGATTCAAATCCAAGACTTCTGACTGCAAATCCAGTGATCTTTCTATTATACCACCCTTTGTTCCTCTATCAATTCACTATGAAATATACTCTGAAAAAGAAACTACTTCACTAGATAGAATTTACACAAGAGTATATTTTACCCTACTAATCACAGAGACATGAAGGAAAAACAAGATCAACTGCAGATAATTTTCTTTTTGTTAACTAACCTCCTAGAAATTCCTTTAAGCTCTTATTAGCTCTTGTCTTTTTTATGTTAACAAATAGTGAGACTATTCCCAGGTAAGCACAGTGAGGTCCATTAGCATATGACATCATGACTTAATGAGACTAAAATAGTACCTGCCCTACAAAGAAGAGACTTTGTAGATTAATTCATTTTAGTAATAGCTTTTCAAGCTAACAAGCCACAGCTAGCTCTTCTTCCCTCCCACCATAAATGTATTATCTGCCCTTCTGGATGTGCAAAAGAAGAACAGATTCATCCTAACATCTTTCTGCTATGTTTCAGTTCACATGTAGAAAACACCGTTACCTATTGGCTTTGCAACATGAGCAATATGTCATAAGCCAATGGAATCCTTTGCTCTCTGTGTGGAAGCAGCTGAAAAGAGTTGTTCTTTTTTTCTGTTGTTTTTCTTTGGTTCTTCACTGTTTGTACCATATAAGGAAAACTTTGAGACTTCAAGGTCTAGTTTATGCTAACTGAGACAGAAAATGGAAATAAGATGGAGATGGGTAAGATGCCCAGAAATAGAAATCATTTAGTACACTTATAAAAATAACAGGCAGTTCAGTCACCACAAGCCCTAGAAAATAGGGTCAGGGTGACTGGCTAGGCAGGTGGGAGCCTGGGTGGAGACCTTGTACAAATCCAAAAAAAGATTTCTGTTAGCACATGTTACTGTGGAGCTGCTCTCTCTTGGCAGCTTGCCTAGCCTAAACCTCAAAATAGTTGGGTCCCATTCCTTTGTAATACCTCAGCAAGATTCTGAGACACATTAGAGTTAAAGCTAGGCTCCACAGAACTTGGCTCTGTTCCTCTAGCTAATAGTTGAAGAGCAGTCAGTAAGTCAGTCAGCAAGCATTTAATCCATTACTATGTCCCAGGCATTGTGCCAAGCATAAGGGATTCAAAAAGAGACAGAAATAGTCCTTAGATGTAAATTCATAAGAAGGTTTGTGTTGGTAGTTCTCATATGTGTGACCTTGGAAAAGTCACTTTTCCTCACAACTCTGTAAAATAATTAGGGATTAGATTAGGTGATCTAAAAATTCCTCTTGGTGTCAAAATTTATGAAACTAAGCAATGAGATTTTCTAGAGGGAACCTGTCTGACCCAACAAGTATCAAGACTAGTGTTCAGATTCATATAATCCTTTTCTCCTCTGTCTCAGAGATTGAACAAGGGCCTGTGAAATATCTCCCTATTGTCTATTATTTCTTTATTACCAAATAAACATGCTATTCCTGAGCCTTTAACCTTTGAGTATATAGCTAGAAAGAGACCTGATGAAAGCTATTGCTATGCTATGTTTAATTAGGAAAAGGGGGTGGGAAATATTATTCTGATGGTTAATTAATCAGACTATAGTTTATTTTTTAAAAATTTTGTTTTGGTTCAGTTGTTTCAGTCATGTCTGACACTTCATGACTCCTTTTGAGGTTTTCTTGGCAAAGATAGTGGAGTGCTTTGACATTTCCTTCTCCAACTCATTTTACAGATGAGGAAACTGAGGCAAACAGGGACTTGTCCAGGGTTACAAGTTACTAAGTGTCTAAAGCCAGGTTGGAACTGAGGTCTTCCTGCCTAAAGTTGAATTTGAACTCAGGTTCCTGACTCCAGTCTGGGCACTATCCACTCTATCCACTGTACCTATTTTAGAATACTTGGAGTATTTCTCAGGAAATCATATTCGTATGATTGAAATGGTTCAGATATCCTCCTTATACTTCTATTATTATGTACAAATGTCATTTCTAATTAAATGAACCATTAATTTAACCCCACAATATGGATCACTTAGCATTTGTTTACTGAGATCTGTCCTATCTTTGGTACTAACTTAAGAATTTTTGAGTGACTGGCACGAGAGATGAAGTTCTGACTTCTATTGCAAACTCCACAGATAATTTCATGTGACTTTGGAAAATTCATTTAAATTATGCGTAACTCTGTTTTTCATGAGTTCATTATGCTTTCCATGTTTTTATTTCATAGAAGCAGGTGGTGGGAGTGCAGCTAGGGGGTATAGTGGATAAAGCACTGGTCCTGGATTCAGGAGGACCTGAGTTCAAATTCAGCCTCAGACAATTGACACTTATTAGCTGTGTGACCCTGGACAAGTCACTTAACCCTCAGTGCCCCACAAAAAAGAAAAAGAAAAAAAAAAGCAGGTAGGATAAATTAACAAAAGGATGTTAATTAAATGTTTGGAAAGTCTCTGGAAAATATTGGAGCCTAAAACATTTTTGTTGTAATTTCATGGATGCTTTATTGATTCAAGTTATTAAGCAGAAAATGATATCTTTGGATGACTTAGGAAAATATTTTCTTTGAGTAATTAATTCTGTACAATTCAATAAGATTCTCCCTCACCCCTCCCCACCCATTTTTTCTAACACTGTCATGAAAATGAGATCTCTGTTTCTCAAGATAAGAGAACCTTGATTTCAATGACTCAAATATGGTTTCAACTAGAGAGAAAAAACCAGAAGTCAAGGCAATAGTTTAAATAATTTTATATGGAAAAGAAGTCTCTGTTGCCAAGTGAAAATGAATCTGTGATTCACTTTCTGCCACTTTATTAGAGATATGACTTCTGTTTAGGGTTGTGCTTGGGATTTTGTTTCAAAATGTTTTGGAATTTTTCCCCTGTTGCTACAGTACATTTGTGGGCATAGTCTGCTGACAATGTCTTCTTCAGTAATATGTGGTTTAGCTATAAAGACAAGATAATTATTGCTTCTGCTGAATACGTCTTGGGAAAGATTGGCATCACAATTTCATCTATAGATGTTAATATTCTCCCAGGTGAATATTGTATTTATTTTCCTTGGCCAGAAATAACAGACAGTGAGAAAGTGGGAAGAAATAAGCTGGTTTTCCCGAAGAGATTTTTTTTTTTTAATAAAGGTTGAATGGGGCTAATATGCTAAGTCTTTTTTTGTCTTTATAAATGACTTATGTTCTTTGTTTTGTTATGTTTTGTTTTACCCCCCAAAGCATCTGCTTAATGATGTTATTTCCAAAAGGGAATTATATTTTCTCCCTAGTAATCTGAATATGCAGCTAGTTAGGCTCAACATCAATTTATTAGCTAAAGATATATTCACTGGTATATCCTGTATTTACAATTTCACTAGCAAGAGTCCTACTGGTGGAACAAAACCTTATGATACATACAGGTAGAGTAGCTTAGACATGTAGAAGGAGAACTGGAGTTGGAATCAAGAGACATGTGTGTGTGTGAATCCAGTTCTTTTGGATCCTTGCTTATTGACCATGACCTCTAGTTCTCTTATCTGTACAATAACAATAATCTTACATATAATGCCTTCTCAGAGTTTTGGGGAGAACAGTACTTTTGGAAACTTAAAGCCCTATAGAAACATGAGCTATGATTAGTGATGATATTTAATTAAAATGCTCATTTGCCTATAGCCTAATTTTCTTAGTTCTCATATTTATTTCTGGGTCTAGGTCTTTGCATTGTTACTAATTTGCATAGATGGATATTTATTTGTTTATTTCAAGTGATTGTTCTTAAATATATCCTAAGGAGCAGCTTATACATGATTATAAGAATAGATATCTACCGAAAAATCATACCTGTATTATGTCATTGGAGCTGATGACTGAAAGGTGTTGGTATAGACATTGGAGGCATAAGAAATTCAATGAGTGAATAACTGGAAAATGATGAATGTTGCTAGGGAGTTAATTCTCCAAAGTGATTAAATATAAAACCTTAATTGTAGTTTTGAAAATTAGACATGCTAATTATCCAATTTCAATATGCATGAAGCACCTACTATGTTCAAGGCAGGCAAAAAATTCTAGAGACACAAAGACAAACCATGTAGACTCTCTGGAAGATTATGATTATTTGGTGTATTTCTCTTTGATATATAAAAGTCCAATAATAATGAGACCATTTTGTTAATCCAAAGTACAGAAAGAGATTAGTGTGGAGTAAAAAAGCCCTATATGCAAAGAACAAAGCATGTAGCAATGGCTTGGTATGAAGGATACAGCAACACTCTTTATACTAAAATATTCAAAAAAATGAATTATGGGGGGCAGCTACGTGGCACAGTGGATAAAGCACCGGCCCTGGATTCAGGAGTACCTGAGTTCAAATCCGGCCTCAGACACTTGACACTTATTAGCTGTGTGACCCTGGGCAAGTCACTTAACCCCCATTGCCCTGCAAAAAAAAAAAAAAAGAAAATGAATTATGCAGGTAGATTTCTCACCTTAAGTTAAAAAAAATCACCTCCACAAATCAGAATATAAAGCCACATGGCTTGAAAATGGATTATGTAGGAAAGACAAAGGCTTTTTAGATGACAGCAAACTGAATATGAGTGCCCCTACTCTCAAAAAATTCTAAAGTAAACTCAGAGTTGCTTTATTAATAACATACTGTGCTTTTCAGAACTTATTTGCAGTATTGTGTCCACACAAAGCTATTATTTTTTAAAAGGATAATGTCAAATGTGAACATATCCAGGCATTAATTCTCATGCATTGAGAACTTTTCACATCTCCTAATGTACCTACTGGGTCTGTTGAGACCCTCTCTCTCAGAATACTCCATTGTGAAGGTCTCCTTAATGACTTTTAGATAATAGTAGTTTCTTCTAAATTCAAATAGTCAACCATAGATGATTATATTTCCTATAAAAATGAAGAAATAATAAGACATATTTGAGGCCTGATGTTTACACTTCCCAATTCTGTTTAAACCCAATTTAAAATGTAACAGAACTTGGGGGCAGCTAGGTGGCACAGTGGATAGAGCACTGGCCCTGGAGTCAGGGGTACCTGAATTCAAATCCGGCCTCAGACATTTGACACTTACTAGATGTGTGACCCTGGGCAAGTCACTTAACCCCAATTGCCTCACCAAAAATAAAAAATGTAACAGAACTCTTTTTAACAGAGGTAATTATTTCAGGAATAGTCATATCACATCTCTTGAAATGTGACTACATAAGGTAATAGCTTTCTATATGATTGTATCCTCTGATATCAACATTCTAAAGGAATTCTACCTGATACAAAGATATTTGTACTGATAGTCATACACTGTTTATGAAAATATTTTATAAGTGGCCAAGGGTGCTACCCTCAATAGCTTTATTTTTTAGAATATGGATTCAAAAAATCCTCATGATCATTTTTCCATTAAATTGAATCTTGGTTTTATTTATTTTCATTCCATAATTTATTTCCCTTCCATTCTATATTTGTACCTTCCATTGTAGTAACATAAGCATGTCAATAATCTCTAACTGTAATTTTCATTCTTTTTGTCTTTTACTACATTGTCCCAGTAAAACTGTCTCAGCAGACAGGCTCATCTAGTTTAAGGGTCACCTAACCAACAGGCCTCAAACCCATTGGTAAGTTATGGGGATGTCTACCCCAGGCATGTGAAGACTTGGAATGGGTAGATGAGAATAATTTGTTCCAATGGCCATAAAGGTGACTGAAGTAGGCACTGTGAAGTGCTTAGAGCTTGGTCAGGCATTGAAGACACCAAGGCCATCCATTGCATCCTGGGCTATAACCAGTTGTCTTGACTTTTGTGTTGACACTGGACCCAAATGACTCTGGAAAGGAAAGTGAGGCTGATTACTTTGTGCACCTTTGTCTCACTTAAATCCAATTCACACACAAGACATCACTTCATGATATCACTGGTCTTTTTTCAAAATGAGGAATGAACAACTTTGTTGCCTTTTATATCTTATATAAAGCATCACACTTTAGCCAACTTACATGAGCTGTCCTATGATTTACTTATAGCTCAAGGCCCACGCTGAAATATCCTGTAAAGAATCAAACACAAAATCCTAAAAGTTTAGGCTTAAACTTAGACCTAACTCTAGTCTAACTCTCTTTTTAAACGTGAGGAAACTGAGGTCACATCAAGTAAAAACTGCCTAGTCCAAGGTCAAACAACATCTATGTAAAAGAAGTGACAATAAAACTTGGAAAATAGTTTATAATCTCTACAGCTGAGGTTTGGGGTGTTGCATTCTGAGGACATTGAACAGAGTCACATGGTGATGATGATGATGATGGAGATGATAAAATTAGATTATCAAAGATTAATATCTACTTTTCAAAAGAGGAAATGTTAGCACTTAATTTTCACTAGTTGATATCATTATATTTTGGGAATTATGTAAAAGCCAGCATTAATTAGCCTTAACTAAGGACATGGTGATTTTTACCTCTTAGAGGAAAAAATTATAAAGAAATGTATTTCTTTCCAGAGATTTTAATTCCTTTGATGCTTAAACAGATGATATGTCTTCCCTAAGATAACTCAGCAAATTTCCTTCTTTGCTTTGGGTAGAAGAAAACATACGCTTTTCTATAATAGATTCATTGTGCATTGCTTGGCAGAGGCCCACCTGGATGTTCCATTGTTCTTTCTGTCTGTCTTATGCATGTTTCAGAATCTATGAATTATTCACCTTCTTTTAGATGACTTTTTTTTGTAAGCCCCTCTATTCTATGGCTTCTAAAGTAAGGAATGTAAATGTAGGTATTTCACAGTAGCTTTTTGCAGATGTATCCTTTTTGTGTCACTTAACTCATTCTAGATATAGGTATATTTTTAAATTCCAAAACTTCCGTCTGTTACTGTTTACCCAAGTAGTAAAATTGTATTATCATCATGTTATTTTCCCCCTTAGCTATTAACAAAAATTGTGGGTTTTTTACAATCCTCATGCATTGTAATAGCTTAGATTATAACAGAATATCATATATTATAATATTTATAATATAAAAAGAATCATTTGGACTAGGAAGTATCTTTTCAGGTGTGGCCATACAATTTTAGTTGACCATTCCTACAGAAAAAGCTATGTATGTGTTGTCTTTCTTAGCAATGAGCTCTAATCCTAGTTAGTACCTCTTACTTAACTATTTACATCTCTCCATGTGATTATTTGGTCCAGTGACCAGTGACCTCAAATCCCAATTGCTTGTATCATGTTACCCTAACCCATGTTATAATCCCTTTGGTAATAAGCACACAGACATGCTGTTTTTCTTAAATAAATTGCTATAGCTATTGGTAATGATACTAGTTTTGGGTAAGCATATTTTAATTTTTTAATATTATACGAGTAAAGGATTGTCCACATGTCTCCCTAACTTCTCATGGTCTCAGGCTGCATGGTAGAGAAAGCAGGGAGAGAGTTTCAGCATGCCAATTAGTGCAAGCAGGAGAAAAGCTCCAAAAGACCCATGCTGACTCCTAGCAAAACAGCACATTTTCGCTAGGAGACCCAAGAACATTCCCAGAATACCCAGAAGACCCTAGAAGACCTAAAAAGGCAGCAATGGTGTCTTCCAAGAGTTTTCATCCTATTTTGATAGAGGCGGGTCACTGTACATTGAACAAATCTAATTGGTTAGCATCATTCAATTCCATTGGTTGACATGACTTGAAGGTGGATCTATGTTAAAATGAACTGTATAGAAGAAATCAGAGAAAAGAATGCAAAAGACCTACATTTAAGTTTCCAAATACAAAGTCCATTATCTAGGTGTGGTTTAATCCTATCAGTCCTTCACTGATCTAGACATAAGAATCCATCTCACTTCCTTTTGTTCCCTTGGGTTTGTCCCAGATGAGATTTAATGTAGTTCCTCAAGGAGAACAGGACTTTCTGGAGTGGAGGGGAGAAAAGACTGAGAAAGTGATCTTTGGGTGCCCTAAGAAATCCATTATTAATAATTATTTTCTCACAGACACTAAAACATATCAAAGATTATCAGCATTTTCAAAGATATAGAGCAATACAGATGTTTCTGATGAGTCTGGTTTTTATGAAAGGAAACAGATCTTTATTATGATGGTTTATTCCATGTTAATTTGTACTTCTGGCATGAAACTATGCCATTGATATCTATACTAATACATTCTTTGGGAGAAAATTATGGTTGTCTAAGCTTTGAATCTGGTATTCAGGTATGTCACTTAGATGCAAAATAAAAAGTGATAGTTTCACTCTAAGACCAACATTTGTGGGAAAAGTAAGCAGGAAAAGCTGAAATGAAAACTGGCAGTAGCAAACTGTTTCCTTTTGGAATGCAGAATGAAGAGTATATGTTAGTGTCACAGTTTTAAAAATTGTTCAACAGTGGAATCAATTACATGAAGCCACAATAGTGAATTTATCCCCAAATTTCCTTGCAAACCAACTAATTACTTAAGCTAAATTGCACAATATAAAGTAAGTCTTAATAATTTCCACCTCTCATTCTCTTACCAACCCCATACTCTTTCATTTTTCAAAAAAAATTAAGAAAATTGGAGTAAGGACAAAGACTGAATTACAAATCAAATTACACAGCCAGATTCACTGGACATTTCTCAGTTCTCATCCTCCCTGACTTCTTTGAAGCATTTGACTACACTGATCCCATCTTGTACACTTTCCTCCCTTTACTTCAGAGATATTCTCCTGAATCTCCTCCTAACTCTTTAACCAATCTTTCTTCCTATTCATTTCCCAGTTCCTTAATGAGCATGTTTTTCAGGGGGTTGCTTGTAATTAGACCAAGTTATTAAAACTTTTGGTGAAAAGCACAATGAGCAATGATATATTTTTCTCAGGTTACTTGGCTTCTATATATTTGCCTAAAATGTGAATAATTCTAGCTTGCAAAATGAGTTTTAAGTGATTGTATCAAACTAGGCTAATTCTCTGCTCTTGTATTAACCTATGTTAAAAGCTTAATCTAAGTCTCAAGTGGAAAGGTTTTAATTCTCATTCTTCATGGGCATCAATCCCAATCAGTAAACTGTCAGAAAATATGCATGTGTCTTCCCACAAATTTTCTAATATTCAAGTTTAGTAGAATCATACTAAAAACCCTGGAGAAATCTCCAATGCATCTGTTATCATGTTTTTCCAACACAGTCTATGCCATCAGGCCTTTCATTTCATGACCAATAAATTCAGACACATTTTCAAAGGAAGAGTGCAAAGGATATATAAAACATTGTTTATTTCTTTCCATAATCTATGACTGAAACTGAAACTGGCATGGAAAATAGTTTTCTCATTGCAAACTAAATTTTAAATTGTAATTCATCAATTTTACCCATCATGCAGAGTATCACAAACAGCCTTAAAAATTATGTTAAAAAGAAAACTAAAAGGAGGAGAGAGGCTATGGAATAGTTGAATAATTGTTGGGCCTGAAGGCAGTAGATACTGGTTTTCATCCCATGTATCTCTGCTATTGACCATTTCCCTGTATAACCTTGGAGAAGTCCCTTAACCAATCTAGAATTTAGTTTTCTAATTTATGAAATGAAGCAAAGATCATTAAGTCAGGAAGGGATCATAGCAGCTACCTAGTCCAATCTCCTTATTTTAGAAATGAAGAAAATGATGTTCAAGAAAGTTCACTGACTTGTTTACCATCATACAAATGGTCAAAATCAGAGGTGGGATTTCAATTTAGATCCTCTGACTCCAGAAGTAACATTATCCCTACTATACCTTTGTTTCCATGCTCTGTGGTTTACCCCCCTTCAGTGATTCCATTTAGTTCTGCAATTATTCCTTGTAACCCTTCTTCCTTCCCCTATACAAATGAAAACTGGGAAATGATCTTTATTATTCATCTTCCCACTCCAGATGGCAAGATAGAAAGGCACTCAGAAAGAAGAAAGGAATAGACTACCATAAGTACTTGTCCTCAAGTTCCAGGCTGTGCATTTCTGAAAGAGAGATGGAAAGAAATGTGAAGATATACAGTTAATAAACATTTGTTAAGTCTCATACTATGTACCAGGCACATTGGAGATACAAATGACATGGGGAAATTAGGGTAGGGGTTTTGGGATAGGAGTTTGGGGTCCTTAGGAATTCCTCTTTAAAGAATTACACCCTCTTGTACACAAAAGCAATTAGAATAAGATAGTAGTTTATTTAGGGGCTGGGGAAGGGAAACCAAGAGAGGAATCCTTGGATTTCTTCTAATGGGGAGAAAGGTAGCAGCCACACCTAAAATGATCTCCCCAGGGGTGAGGGAGACTAGAATGAAGGGTGGGGGTCCCAGAGCTAGCTGTGATATGGTTCCACTTATCTCTTTAGGTGTGTCTGACCTTTGGATTAGTTTCTCAAGGAGAAGTTTCTTTGATGTACCCCAGAGAACTTCTGGGGTGCTCTGGGCCCATAACACAAAGAAAGGCAAAAAGCAGTCGCTGCCCTAGAGAAGCTTACATTGAAATGGGGGAGAAAGCACACAAAAGGCAGTAGAAAAGGAATGTGGAAGGAGAAGTGAAGGGAGGAAAGAGTATGATAGAGATGTCCAAGAGGAGTGCAGTGATTTGGGAAAAGAAGAGATGACTGGCCTAGACATGCTCCTTAAATGTAGTTTCTGAAAGGAGCTCTCCTTGTTTCACCATCTAATCTGAGAAGGGGGCCCCAGAGAGAGAGGGTAAATGATATTAGTTCCAGGGCTGAAGTGATCTTCCATGATGAAATGGGGCAACACACATGTCTGGGATATAATGGAAAAGTCCAGAGGGCAGTCAGGTGGAAAAGGAAGGAACATGAAAGCTTATAATGAATAAGTATATAAGCAATTTTTGTTTTCATTTCTGTAGTGCCAGATTATTATGAAAAGAATGAAAGAGTCAATGGGAGCAGAAAGAAGATGGAGAGAACAAATGGGATTTCCTTGGGGACTAAAAGGAGTAGTTATATGGGTGGTGACAGCAGGACCCAGTACTAGGAAACATTGGAAAGTAAATTAAACTTTGGAACCACCCACTTTCACTTCCTTATCTCCCCAAATCCCCTTCTCCTACTCTTGGACCTCCACCCTCATTGAAGTGCTCTTGGCTCCCATAGTCCCAGATCCCACTTAGGGTAATTACCCACACCACTTATTGCAAAGAGAAATTAAAGGCAAAAGTCTTATGGCCAGTGCTTGCTTCCACTCTTTATTTCCTCTTAGTCTCTAGTTCTTATTGAAAAACATTGTTTCTGCTGACTTATGGTGTAGGTCTCCAGACAAAAGCCTCCTGATTTGCTCTCAGTGAATCAGTTCTGGTCAGGTTCAGAGACAAAAGCCTCCTGATTAGCCTATCTTGCTTCTAGATAAGGTGCCAAAATAAAATAGGGTGTGACAAAGGCTCCTAGTCAAATCATCTACTTCCTGTTTATTCCAGCTAAGAGTGGGGGTGGGGGTGGAGAGAGAGAGAGTGAAAGAGACAAAGACTGTCAGAATCAGAGAGACTGAAAGGGAGAGATAGAGAGAGGAGAATAGGAGGGGGGAAAAGAATGAGTTAGAAAAAAGTAAAAAGAGAAAGCAGAAATTGAAAAGTCGATTTGTTTTGTGTACACACTAATATTTAGAGCTTTTGTTTGTTTTGGTTTTGTTTTTTCTTTTAACCTGCATATGAAAAACAAGGCAATGCCACTGGTAAATATTTTGTCCTTTCCAAATGCGGACAGTGTAACAGTGATTAACCTTCCTCTCTCCACTGCCCCCCTGGGTCTGATGCACATGAATGTAACATTTCACCCTTCCCCCAGAATTCTTCATTATTCTTTTTTTTATTTTTTTAAATTTAAATTTTTTTTTTTTTGGTGAGGCAATTGGGGTTAAGTGACTTGCCCAGGATCACACAGTTAGTAAGTGTTAAGTGTCTGAGGCCGGATTTGAACTCAGGTACTCCTGACTCCAGGGCCGGTACTCTATCCACTGTGCCACTTAGCTGCCCCATTCTTCATTATTCTTAAGGGGAATTGGAGATGTTTAGGCTTTCATTGGTTCCATCCCCTACCAATGATTTCCTCCCAGCTGTAGGGATCCTCTGCATTCCAGTTCTATTTAACCACTTCTCAGTGAGATTAGCTTTTAGAAAGGAATATTTGCTTCAAAGTTGTTTTGGGGGAAATAAGGGTGGGAGTTTGGGGTAGGGGTTCTTAGAAATTCCTCTTTAAAGAATTATACCCTCTTGCACACAAATCAAATTAGAATAAAATAATAGTTTATTTAGGGTGCTATGGAAAGGAAACCAAGGGAGAAATCCTTGGACTTCTCATGGGGAGAAGACATGGCACAAAGGCATGGCTCTGAGATACCTATCTTCTTGAGCAGAAGACAAGCAGATACTTTTATAGAGGACCGATGGTGGTCTGATGAGGTCATCGTCTGACTGTGGAAAGATCCCTTATTGAGGGAGGACCGCCTCCCACTGGTGTCTGGGGGAAGTTGGGTGAGGGGCAGCTATGGATCTCTCAAGCCATCTCTCTCCCTCTCAGCAGCCACACCTAATCTTATCTCCCCAAGGGGTTGGGAAGACTGGTTAGGTGTGTCTGTCCTTTGGTTTAGTTTCTCAAAGAGAAGGTTCTTTTGATTTACCCCAGAAAACTTCTGGGGTACAATAGGCCCATAACAAAAGTTAAGGCAAGAATAAACATACAAACATCCCCCAACACCTGGGGACATGTTCTTGCCCAACACTTCCACCTTCTTGAAGAAAGACAAAGAGATTAGGTTCATATCTTAGTTCAGTTCTTATATAGCATAATTCTACCATGTTACTAATCAAACGTGGCCTCCCTACACCCTTGGTCTTAAGTATACTTGCTTTTCAGGGCTTCCCTCCTGAGCTGGCTGCAAGATTTGGCCTCAAATCTTGTCTCCAAGGTCCCCATGGCTCACACTCCTGGGTCCAGTGGGAATTTTACTGCCTGTGCCTGAACTATAAAGAACCAAGGAAATAGACCGAAACAAAACCCCAGACAATTTCTCCTAGCTATGGGATCTAAAAACAGAGAGCAAGGGAAATAGCCCTTCTCTCAGTTCATGGGCGCACTATACTAAACTTGTATTAAACTTGTACGTTCTCCTTCTCTGTAAGCCAAGTAAAGATAGTTTAACTGTCCCCATCCAATAGTTTTAAAGAAGTTCCCTGTTCTGGCCAAGCAGGTGGTCAAAAAAGGCTATTGGTGAGATAAATGCAGGATATCTTCTCCCAGAAGCAGGATGCCTCCATGTTAGGTGATCTGGGCCTGTGTAAAGCATCATTACAACAGTATTTGTAGGGAATGGCTGGATGCCTACAGCCTACTGCCATTTATTCAAAAACCTTATTAGTAAATAGATAGCTGTAGGCCTAATGGGCAATACAGTGTAGTGGAAAAGATGCTGGCCTGCCAGTTACAGAATCATGATATTGAGAGGTAATTGAAAAAGGAGTTTAATGATTTTTGGTCAAAACTTCTCATTTTATAAGTGAGTAAACTGAACTCCAGAGAAGTTACCTGACTTGCCAAGGTTATGACCGTATAGTAGTAAGCAAGAGAGTAGTTGCCATGTTTTATGTCTATCCCCACAATCTCTCTCAGATTATTCATTATTCTCCATTTTTTTAGCTTCATAGCTCAGGTGCTTACAGTATGTCATCTGGTAAGAGCTTCTTAATTGGTATCCCTGCCCACAGGCTCACTCTTCTCCTAGCCATCCTTCACTCAGGTGCCAAAAATAATCTTCTTTATGCATCAGTTTGAGCATGTTGATCCCCTGCTGTAAAACCTTGGCTGGTTGCTTTCTATTTGCCATAAGATTAAATACCAACCCCCATGGCCTGCCCTTGGAGGTGCTTCAAAATACAGCTCTAACTGACCTTTCCAGCTTTATTTCACTTATTATATTTCCTCTCAAACAATCTCTACTGCAGTCGAAATGGAATACTAACTGTTGCTGATTTTGTTTTGACCTCTCAGGTCATGCCCCCAAGCAGACTATTCCCTCTTCCCATGCCACAATCCCAGAATGCACTCCTTCTCTCTGCCTGGTGAAATACTTTTGTGCCAGGGCATAGCTCAGGCACTGTCTTTTTCAAGCTTTCCTTCATGCCGCAGATGAAAATTGTCTTTCGCATTGTCTTGTAGCAGTACTACCAAACTCAAATAGAAACTGGGATCCACTAAGCTGTACCTAAGGATCCCTGTGGACCACAAGGTGACTTAGAAAAAACACATATCAGCTTTATTTTTGATTTGCTGTATTTTAAATTGTTTTGTTAAATATTTCCCAATTACATCTTTTTTGTCCTTTTTTTTTTTCAGGGCAGTGAGGGTAAGTGACTTGCCCAGGGCCACACAGCTAGTGTCAAGTGTCTGTGGCTGGATTTGAACTCAGGTCCTCCTGAATCCAGTGCTGGTGCTTTATCCACAGTGCCACCTAGCTGCCCCACAATTATATCTTAATGTGATACCAATTGACATCAGGAGGCAGCATGTTTGACACCTCTGCTCTTGGATCACTTTGACTCTTTCTTTCTCTTTTGTCCCTGTCTACCTTGCCTTATGGGGCAGCTAGTTGGTGCAGTGGACAGAGAGAACTCCAGGCTTTGAGTCAAGAAGATTCATATTCCCGAGTTCAAATCTAGCCTCAGAGACTTACTAGCTGTGCCACTCTGGGCAAATCACAACATTTTTTGCCTCTGTTCATCTGTAATACAGGCTGGAGAAGGAAATGGCAAACAACTCCAGTATCTTTTCCAATAAAACCCCAAATTGGGTCACAAAAGTCAGACATGACTGAAAATTGACTGAACAACAATAACAACATCTCCTCTTATAGGAGGCAGGCAGATGGTTCAGTGGATAGAGTATTTGGCTTGTAGTCAAGAAGATTTGAGTTCAAATTTGACCTCAGACACTTGCTAGCTGTGTAACCCTGGACAAATCTCTTAATCTCTGTTTGCCTTAATTTACTGGAGAAGGAAATGACACACTGCTGTAGTATCTTTGCCAAGAAAACCCCATGGACAATATGGTCTATACGATCACAAAGGGTCAGACACAACTGAATAACAGTACCCTTTTATAGGTATTATGCAAATGTATAACTCTTATAGGTATTATTTAAATGTATAAAAATTTTAAAACTTCAACAGGAATATGGATCAAAAAATAAAATCAAGTTGAAATCATATTTGAACCTAAAGTCAACAGGGATCCATGTAGTTTATTGAGCAGAGACATGGGCCTAAGCATTTGTTCGTTCATTTGTTCTTTGTTTTCCAAGAGGACCAACGACAGTAGTGTTTGTGTGATGAGAGAAGGGAACAAATGTGAGAGATGTAGAGGCAGAAACTACTTTCCACCCTCTTGTTGCTCAATTTATATACCCCTTGGAATCAGGCCATGGTCCCCTAAGGGGCTCCATTGCACTAGACCACATATTGTTATTATATAGCTTTCTATTATATTAAGTTATATCTGTGTAGCCTTGGCTGAGAATTCTCCACAGAAACAAACATGCTGAGATATTCGATCTAGTGCATATCCTAGAATAAAAATAGTAAAATATTTTAATTAAGAAAAATACAAAATTATAAAAACAAAAATAACCATAATAGTAAGACATCTACCAAGTAGCTACATGCCCATATCCCTCATAGACTCTAGAATTCACTAGCATAGAATTGATCCAATCTCAGGACTTCTGGGAAATACACAGTTTGAGCCCTTCCTTGACTAGGCAAAGGGTTCTTATTAATACAGTTTCCCAAGGAAGTGTGGCTCATATAACTGATGGTGCTAGATGGATCTCTGAAACTGAAGATCTGGACATGGAACTTGGGATCCAATGCAAACTGGAACACATGAGAGTTTGTGCTTTCTTTAGTGTTTGCTGGACACGTTTTACTTTGGCTTATCTATGAACATGTTGCTCCTCCAAATTCCTGTAAAGCCACATAAGATGTGTGTGGAGGGGTGTGAGGGAGATCCCCCACCTTTGAATTTGAAAAGGAGATAAGCCACATTATCCTATCCTTATATACAATTTAAGAGAGAATCTTAAAAGAGAACACAGATTCATTACTCTGATGTCCACTTCTTAGGTCACAATATGAGAAAATTATTTATTTCTCCAGTAGGCTCAGGAAGGTATGAACTAAGCCATAAAGGGGTGATCCATTGTCTCTATATTATAATTTCTCCTGGACACCCAGCCAATGGATTCAGAGATCCTAGAAGTAAGCTCTACAGATGATGTTTGAGAGAGAAAATAAAGTAATACTGACCTCAAGGGCAGTCCAGAAATTCTGAGGGGATTGGGGTGGGGTGGGGTGGAGAGAAAGTAGCCACAGCTATTCTTAGATTGACTTCTTCAGTGTTTATGCCTGCCTTTAGTGCCATCATGAGCCAGACAGGCCTCCAGGAGTGTGGGACTTGGATATACACTCAAGATACAGTGACACCCACAGTAGATTGTGTTTCTTGTTTAAGTGGTTTGAGGAATCACTACAACTCCCCCAGTGGCATACATTAAGACATGTAGAGGACTCAAATTACATTTATGACTGCCAAAATCTAAGAGAATGACTCCACTAAGTATTATTTGATGCTGTTGATGATAAGCATAGTAAAACTTGCATTTGAAGAATAGCCTCTAGCTATGAAAGTGAATTCTGAGGTTGGAAAATGAATAATCTTTGCCTCTATTTTAAAAATTAATGACAACTTTAAGACAACCTTATGCTAAAACTGGAGCATAAAATGGACAATTTCTCTTTTTTCCAAAATGTTTTATGGAAGTTGGCTTTTAAAAAATATTACTATCACGTCCTAATTTTCTAATTCTCCCTCTTAGTAGAATCCTTCCTATCAAGGAAGTACAATTAAGCAAAGCAAATTAGATTCTATTTTTTTAACAAAGTGTTTTGTATTTAAAAGTTGTTTAGTAAATAGTTGTTGAATTGAATTGTTCTCTTTGCTTTGGCATATTTTATTGATGTTAATTTATTTTCTTGAACTATAAAAATCCACTGTCAGATCCAAAAGATAGTGATGATTTTATATCATTCTTAGATTCTCATCTTTTTTAAAAGCAACAGTGCTGTGAAAATAATATAAAAGAAGGAAAAAGGAAGGAAGGAAGGAAGGAAGGAAGGAAGGAAGGAAGGAAGGAAGGAAGGAAGGAAGGAAGGAAGGAAGGAAGGAAGGGGAAGTTGTATGATAGTGCTATTTGAAAAGAATTGTGGGACAGCCACTTTAGAAAGCATTTTAAGCACTGATTTTCATTATAGTTTGTTTTATTTGCACGTGGATGTTGTCTCAGACAAACTAAGACCTGGTGAATAACTTAGCTTAAAACGGCTAAGGTCTCCCACTGCATCTAGGACTGTCTCCAGTCATCCTGATATATATCATGCCACAGGACCAAGATAATTCTGGAAGAGAGAATGAAGCTCCTGATTTTGCACTGCCCTGCCTCACTTAAATCCAATTCATTTGCAAGTCAAGACATCTTCCTGATGTCACTGATTCCCTTTGAGAACTAAGGATAAACAACAATCCACATCTTATGCATTTGGAGTCATCATGCTACTTAAGCTTTTTCTTCTTAGTATAATTGATATGGGCAGCTATGTGGCACAGTAGATAGAGTTCAGGGCCTTGAGTCAGTAAAATTCCTTTTCCTGAGTTCAAACCTAGCCACAAATACTTACTAGGTGTGTGACTCAGGCAAATAATTTAACACTATTTGCCTCAGTTTCCTCATCTATAAAGTGAGCTGGAAAAGGAAATGGCAAACCATTCCAATATCAATGCCAAGAAAACCCCCAATGGGGTCACAAAAAGTCAGACACAGATGAAATAGTTCAACAATAATATAACCAATGTTTGGCAGTGTTAACAAGGTTTAGTGCTGAAGCTGTATCAAAGTAAAATAAAATGCAGAACATTTTTAATAATTCAATAACAAACATTGACTTGTTTAAAAAATAATGTGTTTCAACTCTTAACTAGATCTGATTGATGAGAATTCAGATATTGCCAAAGAAAAACTGGTCAAATATGCACAAGGATTCTGCATATGTTCTCTATCCCTTCTATATTTTACTTTGTTTTTCACCTTGTAATGAAATAAAATAATATATGAAGCCAAAATATATTGGATATAATATCTTAACACTTCATTTGGGATCCTTTGACAACAACATTCCAGAAATAGTCATCATTAGAATAGTCTTTCTCTAAGGTAGTTTAATTCAACAAAACTTTATTAACTATCTTGTCACCTCAACAAGCATTTGTTATAACCTGCTATGTACCAGGAATTGTACTGAGTGCTACATGGAGAATATTAGTTTTAGATGTGGGTAAAACCAATAAGTTTGGATAAGGTAAACAATATGCTACCCATTCTCTTTCTACTAAAATATTTCATGCAGGTCATAGTTTGGCCTGAGACTAAATAGGTAAGTCTTTTCAAGGCTATTTGCATTTTAAAAAGGAACTCTGTCAGCTTGATTGCATAAATTAAAAAAATAGGGAAATGGGCCAGAGTTGAAGAAAGATCTTTCCCCTTTTGCTTACCATTTGATGCTCATAAGGTATCAACCTAAGAGGACAATTATCTAAGATCTCTAAGCGGGTCTGTGCTAAGGGGTGCATCCAGATGAATTTAACACACACTAACTTCTTGAAAGTTGTTGCAAACTGTGAGAGGTTTAAGAATTTTTAAAGCTTTGCTTGTAAATATTTGATTATTAAGCTTCTACTTAAATTATAACTAAATTTGATGGACTCAGTTGAAAATATTAGAAAGAGGGGGCAGCTAGGTAGAGCAGTGGATAAAGCACCAGCCCTGGATTCAGGAGGGCCTGAGTTCAAATTTGACCTCAGACACTTGACACTACCTGTGTGACTCTGGGCAAGTAACTTAACCCACATTGCCCTGCCCCCCCCCCCCCCGGCAAATGTTCAAAAGATCAGAAGTTTTTCAGAAGAAGTATGATAAATCTTCATTTATTCCCTTTCTCATTGGTGAGAATTGTAGAATGTTGGTTGTCTATGAGGGAAGAGTAAGACCTATGGGGAACAATTATTATTTTAGGATTCTTGCTCACTTCTATAAGGTTCCTGACACCTGCTTTAGACAAAGTCCTGCAGAAAGAGATAGAAAGATACATTTCATTTAAAATAACTAGAATATATAAAAAAACTTGGTAGTATAACTACCAAGACACACAAAGGAATTATAGGAATTTGGCTACAAAGTATTCTTTACAGATATAAAAACAGATCTTAAAGGAAATAATGGATTGAAATACTTCAAGGAAATAATTGTTCATGGGTAGGCTAAGCTAATATAATAAAATGGAAATGCTATCTAAATTAATTTATTTATTCAAGGAAATTCCAACTAAACTATCAAACTCTTTATAGAACTTAAACAAATAATAATGAAATTCACCTAGTGCAACAAAATGTTGAGTCACAAGGAAAATAGAGAAACCCACAAATTAAAAAAAAAAAGAGAGAGATGGTAATAGTGAACAGATGAGGGAGAAACATATACCAAAAAAAGATAGAACCCCCCCAAAAATGCCTCTTGATTATTAATTAGGATTGCTTCCCATAAACTCATGCTATTTACTTTTGGTCTTCTTGCTGTAACTCATTTATATCTAGTCACTTTAAAAAACCCTCAAGCAAGCCAGTTTGTATATGTTTTTGTATTTAACAATGACATCTTCAATACCAACAGTAACAGTGGCAATAGCATCATAAATGGCATCATCAACAACAAATTGGACTGAATGTTACTGACTATACCAATTTATTAGCATGGAGAGAAAACAGGGTTTCAGACTAACCCTTTCCCCCTAAGAATTACAAATTTGGTAAAACACAAAGCTAAACTACCTGCATTGACTTTTGTTGCTTGCTAAAATAGAAATTTGTCTCCTTATAAACATAGTCATAGTTGGGGGAAAAAATGTTCAGACAACAAACTGTAGTATTAGAAAGCATTCAAAACAGGTTAAATGTGAACTTGCTAGAAGCTCATAGATGCAGGTTCTTAAAAATATATAAGTGCTTAAAAAGTTAAGAAGAAAAGAACTCGTCATATATAAATTTTCATTTTGGAATTTTAAACATTGTCTGAAAACTCAGTAGGCCTTCCTGCTGACCCTATACTTTGCTTTGCTTGCCCATAGATGTTTTATTGACCAAACCTACCCATGGATGGCTTGAATAGGACATTTAGTACTATATTACAAACTGCTAGAGAGGGAACTTTATTTGAAAACGCTGAATGTTCCCTGTATTCTGAATTTAAGTTGTTTCATATAGTCAATTATATGTTCAATTTAACTTTGGGAATGACTAAGTGCTTTGAAAATGAGTATTGAAAGCAAAGACTAGAATGTGTTTGTTGATGAAAGATGAGGAACTTGTTCTTTTTATTAGTACTTATCAGAGTTAAAATAGATTATGTAAATAAGATAATTTGATTCCTATAATGGAATAGGAATTCCTTCTACCCCCCAAAATAGCAGTAGTTAAATCTTAAAGACTTTTCCGGGTCTCAGAGAGGTCATGTACATAAATATATATATATATATATATATATATATATATATGCATATATACATATATATATTTATAAAGCTAATATATACTCTAAAAAATTGAAGCTAGGTTTTTTTGATTCCTCAGTAGGCCTCAGTTTTCTCATAAAATGAAAGGATTCTATTAGATGGCCCCTGAAAATATTTTCCAGTTATATTTCTATAATTTCTCTCTCTCTCTCTCTCTCTCTCTCTCTCTCTCTCTCTCTCTCTCTCTCAAACTGTCTGTCTCTCCATACATAGAAATATAGATAGATAAATAGATATATATACATACATATTATATAATGTGATGATGATACTATAGAGTTAATTTTATATAACACTATGTGCTTAGCACTGTGCTAAGCTGTTTACAATTTTTCTCTCTCAAACACTTTATTTCTTTTTAAATTTAGGGATCCAAAAACCTCTTCCTCTTTCTCACACTACCCTCCCTCCTCCTCTTCATAAACATCATGTTGTGTCTTTTCTGAAATCACCCCCTCATTATTTCTTATACTACAATAGTACTCCTCACAATTATTTGCCACAATTTGTTCAGCCATTCCCCAAGTGCTGAACCTAGCCTCAATTTCCGATTCTTTGCCACCACAAAAATAACTGCTATAAATATCTGTATATATAGGTTCTTTTCCTTTTCCTTTGATCTCTTTTGGAAACAGACCACTGGTTGTATTGCTTGGTATGCAGTTTTATATCCCTTTGGGCATAGTACCAAATTGTTCTACACAATGATCAGACCAGTTCACTACTCTATTAAGAATTCATTAATGTACCTAGTTCCCCTCAGCTTCTCCAGGATTTGTCATTTCTGATTGTAGTGAGGTGGTAACCTCAGAGTTATTTTAATTTGCATTTCTCTAATCAAAAGGGATTTAGAGATTGTTTCCATATGATTATGTTTTTATTGTTCAGTTGTTTTTCAGTCATAACCACCTTTTCCTGATCTCTTTTAGGGTTTCTTGCCATTTCCTTCTCCAACTCATGTTACAGATGAGGAAACTGAGACAAACAGGGTTAAGTCACTTGCCAAGAGTCACATAGTTAGGAAGTGTCTGAAGTCCAATTTGAATTCAGGAAGATGAATCTTCCTGACTTGGGGTCCAACACTCTATCCTCTTTGCTACCTAGCCTTCTTCTGAAAACTTCTGTTCACTGGGGAATGGTCTTGGGGAATAGCTTGGGGGATGGCTCTTGTTTTTACGAATTCAACTCAATTTTCTATATATTTGAGAAATCAGGCCATTATCAGAGAAACTTGTAAATATTTTTTTAATATTACTTAATTGGCTATGGTACATTTTAGCAAAATGTAGTTTCTTGGATTATCTCTTTTAATTAGATCTGTTTTTACATTTGTTTTGTAATGATTGGAATGATGCCACCTACTGGAGACTTACTATAGGAAAGCTCCACCATGAGGAGAATGCCTCAGAGGGCAAGGCCATGCAGCTTTTCCTTGGTGTCAGGAAGTAACGTTTGCACATGGGTACTGTCCACTAAGGCTACCAGCCAATCAACTTGAGGAGCCTCCCATGTTCTGGGAGGGGACAGGAAGGAGGAAGGAGGGCCTGTGTGGAGAGGTCTCTCTCTTTTTGGTTCCTGACTTTATGGTGGTGGTGGTGGCGGCAGAGGACTTCACAGGACAATTGAGGAAAGATAGGATTGCCATGCTGTTGGAATTCTGTTCTCAATCTTTCTCTTTCTATCTTTCAATAAACCCTTGGTTGTAATTCTAGCTTCTTTGCCTTCCAGAATATCATATTGCAAGCTCTCCATGCCTTTAACATGGAACCTGCTAAATTTTATGTTATCCTGACTGTGGCTCCATGATAGTTAAATTGTTTTTTATTTGTTTTTTTGTTTTGTTTTTCTGCCTATCTAAAAACTATTTTCTTTTTGACCTGGGAGCTATAGAATTTTCCTGTAATAATTTTAGGAGTTTTTCATTTTGTGTTCTCATTCAGGAGGTGAATGATGGTATATTTCAATTTCTATTTTACCCTCTGGATCTAAGAAATTGGGGAAGCTTTCCTGTATAATTTCTTCTAAGCCCATTTTTTGTTTTCATCATGACTTTCAAATAATCCAATACTTCTTAAATTATCTCTTCTCTGTGTTTTCCAAGTCAGTTCTTTTTCTGATTAGATATTTCACATTTTCTTCTATTTTTTTTTTATTCTTTTGACTTTGTTTTATTGTTTCTTGATGTCTTGTGGAGTCACTAGCCTCCAGTTGCCCAATTTTAATTTTTAAGGTATTATCTTCTTCAGTGAGATTTTGTATCTCTTTTTGCATTTGTTACTTCTTTTTTAAAGCAGTTCTTTTCTTCAGTGAATTGTTGTGCCTCTTTTATCATTAGGCCAATTCTGTTTTATAAGGTTTTTGGTGGTTTTTTTGTTTGTTTGTTTTTTTCAATTTTTTGTTCCTCTATTACTAAGTTGCTAATTATTTTTTTATAATTTTCTTGTATCACTTTCATTTCTTTTCCCATTTTTTCCTCTACCACTTTTATCTCTTTCTTTCACTCTTCCACGAATTCTTGTTGTGCTTGAGTCTGATGAGCCCTTGTCTTTGTGGTTTTTCTTATAGCTGTTTTCACATTTTCACCTTCTTTTAAGTTTGTGTCTTAGTCTTCCCTGACAGGGTAATAGTTTTTAATGTTCAAGTTCTTGTTGTTGTTGTTGTTTGCTCATTTATCCAGCCTATTTCTTGACCTTGAAATTTATGTTAAAGTTGGACTCTGTTTCCCTGAAGATGGGGAGGCACTGTTCCAAACTTCAAGCTTTTTTGTGCTACTGTTTTCAAAACTAGTTCTAGGGGTCTACAAGTTTTTGTTTCTTCCAAGCTGTTGTGATCTGGGGAGAGGTGTGGTCACTGCTCTTCTGGTCTGAACTCTATTCTGTAACTCAAAAGGGTTTCTGGTCCCCTATAGCTAAAAACTACAGTTTTCCCCTTTTTCCTTGGAACTGGGAAAAAGGCCCCTGTTCCATTATAACCAACCACAAGCAGCAGTCCTCTCTCTGGAACTGTGAATCAAAACTGTGTGGGCAATAGGATTGCCAATTAACACTAGCTATGTCCAGTGCCAGCAAAGGCCTTCCTGTGATCTCTTTCTGACTACTTGCCTTAACCCCTGAATTTTTCTGGGCTGAGAACCCCCCAAACTGCTGCTATACATGATAATCCTGCTGCTAGCAGTGTCTGAGATGCAGATTGGCCTCTACCCCAGTGTTATAGACCTTTCCTGTGGGCCTCCTAAGTTTTCTTAGACCAGGAAAAAGTCCCACCTTGACCTTTTGTTGATTCGGCCACTCTAAAATTTGATTTGAGGCATCATTTTAAAGTTGTTTGGAGTGGAATTTTGAAGCTTTACAATTTTCTCATTTAATTCCCACAGCCCTGTGAAGGAGATGATATTATTATCCCCATTTTACAAATGAGTAAATTGAGGCAGAGGTTAAGTGACTTACCCAAAGTCCTAGAGCTCGTAGGTATCTGGGGGCAGATTTGAACTCAAATTTTCCTCATTCCAGGCCTTCCATTCTATCCACAGAGCCAACTACTTGTCTCTCATTCTCTCTCTTTCTCTCTATCTCTCTCACACACATACACACACACACTCTATCTCTATCTCTGTCTTTAAATCTGTATCTGTATATATATGCATAATTATATGTATTTATCTATATTTATAATTATCTATTACTTCTATCATCCATTATTTTTGACTTAATTATGATCAGAATTTGATTTTTTATTTTTGTTGTCTTTTAGTTTCTGACCACTTCTCATTTAGAAAAGGCGTTTCAATTTTTCCCAATAAGAAGTGCTTCTTGTAAATGAAATTACTCATTTCTTCACTGTCCTACATATTCTGGTTTTGTGCTAGTAAGGTCTGTAAAGTTTATAGTTCAAAGAATAGGGGTGGTAGAATTTCAAGGGAATAAAAGTAAATTTACTTTAGTGATGGATATGATAACACATAATAAAAAAAAATAAGCATCTGAAAAATAATAGCTTCAGAGATTCTTAATTTTTCTTTCAAAATCTATGTATCTACTGTTTTTGTTTTGTTTTCTTTTGTTTTGTAAATTAGGGCTTGCCCTGAATGTAGGACAAGTCCCCATTGCACTGTTGCATTCACATTAAAACTTAGCATGTCTTTAATCTCCTCTTCCCCTGACTCCCCTTCAGTTTCACATCAGACACAGGGGCAAAATAAATGTTCCACCATTTCTGCTTTCTTACAAAGAAGGTTTGCTTTTGGTATGTTTTCATCTTGGGTTATGTAGGTAGCTAAAAAGGTAACTGCATTAAAGAATGATCATTTTCTCTTCAGACTTTGTTTATTCAGCTTTATAAAATATAAAATTTTCAGTATGCCTAAAATTAAAAAAAACAACACAAAACTCCTGTACTATAAAGCTCCTAGGGCTGTGACTCACTAGTGAAGTGAGCCATTAAAATAGCTCCTTTGATGTATTGAATGTAAATTTATATCAAATGTGCTCCCTACCAATGTGCAGTAATGATAATGAGATATTCAAGCCATTAGGTAGAAGCAGTGAAAGGGCCTATTAAGAGCATTGTCTTTCAAAAGTAAATATATAAAACAGTCTTCATGTACTTTAAAAGGGATTACCAAATGAATAACTATGTAATGAGAATTTGTTTTTGTCAATAATTGCAGGAAAGGCTTTTATTGAAGGCTCCTTTTTCCATTCGCCTTCTCTCAACCAATTAAAAAGCATAGCTCCTTATCACCTCAACCTTCCAAAAAGCTTTATTTATTGACTGCTTAAGAAAGGGAATAACACAAAAGAGCCTAGATATCATTGGTGCTCCATAGTTCCTCTTTAACACAGATCTGTACTCCTTTTGGCACTAGTCATTGCATGAGTAGTTCTCCAAATCCCTCCAAAATCATCACCTGGAATCAACTTTCTGTTGAAGAACTTTTTCACCTGTAGCCAGGCTCGTCCTAGGTTCATCATCTTCCAACACTTATAGATTTGTGGGTCTGTTAAAGCATGTGTTCAAATCACATAGTTTTTTGAGAACCCAAAGTTCCTCCATGGAGTGATGAGAAATCAGAATAGTAATTTAGTGGAAGAAACAGAGTGAGAGAGACAGAGTGACAGAGACAGAAAGACAGAGACAGAGACACAGAGACAGAGAAAGAGACACAAACCCATAGAGAGGCAGATAGACAAAGAAAGACAAAGACAGGGACACAGAAACAGAGAGGAGAAAAAAACAGATATTTGTAACATATAGAAATAATTCAATATTTTAGCAGAATCACATGTTAGACTTAGATCTGATCCTGGCTCCCTGTTAGTTCAGGTTCAATGTTGGGATGAAATGGAGCTCCATGATGACCATCCCCACACTGGTGGTGGCTGGGGGAATTGAGTGAGAGGTGGCTGCGGATCTCTCAAGCCATTTCTCTCTCTTCTGGCCACAAAGGCAGCAACCACACCTAATCTTATCTCCCCAGGGGTGAGGGAGACTGGAAAGAAGGGTGGTGGTCCAGAAGCTAGCTCAGTCCTGATCAGGTTACACTTATCTCTTTAGGTGTGTCTGTCTTTTGGTTTAGTTTCAAGGAGAAGGTTCTTTGATGTACTGCAGAGAACTTCTGGGGTGCTAGGCCCTATAACACTGTATTTTCCAGATATCAACAAAAGCTTTATCTGGGGAGACAGGGGTCATTTAAGTTGAGGAAAACTTTGTTGACCTTTAGGGAAAGAAAAAGATGGCTTTCTGGTGGATATTGTGGATCAAGGGCTCTCAAACCTTTGGGTCATTGGACTCCTTTACTCTATTAAGCATTATTAAAGACCCTCCTACAATACAAACCCTTGTTTATATGGGTTATATTTATCATTATTTACCATATTAAAAATTTAAACATCTCTGTATTATTTTGAAAGTAGTTTTGGCCCAGAGAAACCCCTATGAGACCTCTGTATGCGTCTCAGTATTCCCTGGATCACAAACTGAGAAATACTATTGAAAATATTGGTCCTATCATGACATTTATATTTTTAAAGCCATTTACTTTGAGTCTGGGTCTGTATACAGAGAGGCACATGGCAAATTAAAGCAATTACTCTCATAATTCAAGACCTCCAAAACTCCCAAATTAAATTCTTGAGATAACTGCTTGAGATTCCAGTTCATAGACTTTTTATCCATATGACTTTTGGCAAGTACTTCAACTTCTCTATGCCTTAGTTTACTTCCGTGGAAAATGATAGTAAAAATACAGTTTGCCTCATAGCTTTGTAAGTTGTAAAAGAACTATGCACATGTGAGTTGTTATTCTAGGCTACAAAATTTTGTTTAGAAATATGCATGATGCAATTTCTAGACTGAAGCAAGAAGATTGTTATTGTAATTTAAGATTCTAAATGTGGGCTCTAATCTGTTCCCTCAGGTTTGGGGGAAACTGACTAAAATCACTGATAAAACGAGTTTAGGTTTTTAAGGGTTTATTGAAAGATAGAAAGAGAAAGATTGAGAACACAATTCCAACAGCATGGCAATCCTATCTTTCCTCAATTTTCCTGTGACGTCCTCTGCCGCCACCACCACCACCATAAAGTCAGGAACTAAAAAGAGAGAGACCTCTCCGCACAGGCCCTGCTTCCTCCTTCCTGTCCCCTCCCAGAACATGGGAGGCTCCTCAAGTTGATTGGCTGGTAGCCTTGGTGGACAGTACTCATGCGCAAACGTTACTTCCTGACACCAAGGAAAAGCCGCATGGCCTTGCCCTCTGAGACATTCTCCTCATAGTGGAGCTTTCCTATAGTAAGTCTCCAGTAGGTGGCATCATTCCAATCATTACATTATCAAAATATAAAAAACAATTGCCCAGTTAATAATGATAGTTACAAGGGAAAAAAAAAAACAACACCTCGTATTTTTACATGACTTTTAAGGCCTACCGTATTTGCTTTAAGAGCTATTATCCAAAAGCAGTTTCCTTGTCAAATACATTCTTCAGTCCTGACTGTTTTGTAATTGTGAACAATCTTTAAGGATTCTGGTTTCCAATTTAAATTATAAGACTAATGCAGGGGGCAGCTAGGTGGCGCAGTGGTTAAAGCGTTGGCCCTGGATTCAGGAGTACCTGAGTTCAAATCCGGCCTCAGACACTTAACACTTACTAGCTGTGTGACCCTGGGCAAATTGCTTAACCCCCATTGCCCAGCAAAAAAACAAACAAACAAACAAACAAAAATGACTAATGCAGTCTATTCCTTTCCACATGTGAAACACAACATACTTTAATGGAAAACATCAACAACAATATACTTGATAAAAAATAGAGGTTGTAGTCCTGACTGACATTACTGGTGTTATATAGAAATGGAGTGGGTCTTTAGGATTACTCTGTAAAGAATTACATTTGAGGGCAGCTAGATGGCACAATGGATAAAGCACCAGCCCTGGATTCATGAGGACCTTAGTTCAAATCTAGCCTCAGACACTTGACATGTACTAGCTGTATGATCCCGGGCAAGTCACTTAACCCTCAGTGCCCTGAAAAAAAGAAAAAGAAAAAAAATTACACTCTTGTGCATGTCCTAGTTAGAAATAAAAGAACAGTTTTATTTGGCATAAGAGAAACTGGCTGGGAAGAAAGTTTAAAACGTTTTCCTCCCCCAACCACAACAGGGAGCACCCTTTTATAGGACCTAGATGGTGTGACCACCCAAGTGAGGGTGAAATGTCCCTTACTGGGTGGTGGGTTGGAAACAGTCTGGTGAGGGGAGGTTGTTCTGTCCCTATCCTGGTACAGCAAAGCCTAACAGGACTATGTCCTCAAGGGGTGGGGGAAGACTGGTGGTGGTCCTGGAGTTATCTCAGTCCGGATTCAGTGCTGCTTATCTCTTTAGGTGTGTCTATCCTTTGGTTTAATGTCAAGGAGAAGGTTCCTTGATTTCTCCCAGAAAATTTCTGTGGTATCCTAGGCCCATAACAACTGGAATATGATTTTGCTGATATTCCTTAACTTTGAACCATGGATTTTCTGTGAATTGGGAAAATAATATCTACCCTGCCCAATTCATGGAATTCCTTTGAGAATCAAATGGAATAAAGGATGTGAAAGCACTTTATAAACAATAAAGCACTTTCCGTTATAAGATATAGCTATTTTTAGTTATCATTTATGTAATATAAGGAGCTTGAGTACATCTTTAAGTGAGTTATTTGTATATCTTTAGCCATTTTTTCTTCCAGAAAAAAAAGATTTCCTAATGTGGGATGGAATTTGGGGTCAAATTTATTGTCCCAAAAGAATTATAAGACTCAGTGACTCAGTTTCCCAAGTTTTATTGCAATACTGTGGGTGATCATAGGGAGAGGACCAGAATAGTAGAAAGGTATCTCTTGAATAGTGAAAGGAAAGACAGTTATATTTATAGTATGGATAAATTGATTATCAGTCTCATTATAATAATCTCCACCTTGGGGAGGTCCAGGGGAGGGCCTGTCCTTCTCATTATAATATTCTCCACCTAGGGGCGTTTCAGGGGAGGGCTTATCCTAATTTGGAGTTTCTGGGGTCCTAAGCCAACCCCCAAGGCGGGGAGGTGTGTTTTGGGGGTTTACATGTCATAAGGTAAATCTGGGGACAAATTTGGCCTTTTCTGTGTATGCCTCTTTCTGATTCCCAAGGCTAGTTTCAAAATATAATCATTTTTCTTTAGAATTTCTATAGTCTTGTCAGGTCTCCGTGTCCTAACTCTCTCTGTTCCCATTATGGGTACTGATTTCTGTGGGTACAAGAACTTAGTATAAGTTATCCATTAACTAGGGTCTGACTCCCTTTTAGAGCTAATATCTGAATTAGAGCTTGGGTCTTAGGTTTTTCTATTAACCCCTTTTTGCTTCCTACATAATTTTCTATTATATAATTATTTTTAAAGCATTAGGAAATTTTAAAAATCAGCCTTTCAGGCATTCACCAATTTTGTAATGTGAAGTGATAACTATCTCAGAGCTCTGAGGTGCCCCAAGAAGAATGTGCAGAAAAATATTTTTTAAAAGCCGTTGGTCCTGGGGCAGCTAGGTGGCGCAGTGGAGAAAGCACCGGCCCTGGAATCAGGAGTACCTGAGTTCAAATCCGGTCTCAGACACTTAACACTTACTAGCTGTGTGACCCTGGGCAAGTCACTTAACCCCATTGCCTCACTAAAAAAAAAAAAAAGCCGTTGGTCTTGAGTCAGAATACCTTGGTTGGAGCTCTGGCTCTGCCAGTTACCTGTCTTGTGGCTATGATGCAGTGACTTGACCACTCCGAGACTCAATTTCCTCAGCTAGAAAATGTGTATTATAACAATCCTTGTACTATTTATCTTATAAGACTAAAGATATTTTGCCAACTGAGAGTACTAATGAATGCGAGTGGCTGATCTCATGTAAAACACATGCTCAACAATATTTCATTTACAGCTGAATCAACAGAAATTTGAAAAAAAAATGTTATTGGGGCAGAACAGCTGTCAAACACTCCACCCGAGTGCAGCCCACAATACTCTGCAGTACATCTCTAAATCAATTAAAATGTAACTGGGAAGCATATGATAAAGTACATAAAGATATAAAAAAACATAGGTAATATGCATGTTAAAACTAAATCAATACATGGCCCATAAGGATCCTTTTGTACAGATTATTGGCCCCTATTTCTCCTGGAGTTTAACCCTACTGGGGCAGATACACATGTGTATATATGCATATATGTGTGTATGTGCATAAAATTTATTTATTTATATTTGCATATATTTATATAAGTATATATAAACATATATATATATATGTCTCAACAAGAATTGATAAAAACCTTTCTTAGTCTGGCATTTAAGAATACTTAGGCCAGGGCAGCTAGGTGGTGCAGTGGATAGAGCACCAGCCCTGAAGTCAGGAGTACCTGAGTTCAAATCCAGCCTCAAACACTTAACACTTACTAGCTGTGTGACCCTGGGCAAGTCATTTAACCCCAATTGCCTTACTTTAAAAAAAAAAAAAGAATACTTAGGCCAAGTTTTCTGACTCCAGATTCACTGTTTTTTCCACTCTATCACATAATCCTTCTATGAACCCATCTGATTTTTTTTGCACCTACCCTAAGTGAGCATTGTGAAAGAAAATGAAAAAGCTAGAGAAGCAAGTGAAGGCTGCACTCTATCACTTATTATCACTTATAGGGAATCAACTCAATTGGCGTTGTTTCCTTTTTTTGGATTAAATGATGTTCAGTGAATCTATGACATAAAATCAGGAGTCAAATACAGGTGATTATTCCTATTGTTTTTTATAGTTTTTGGAAATTTCTGTATGATTCTTAAAATTCTAAAAATTCCCTAGATAGCCAAATACAGTACGTTGCTGTTCACACCATAGTCAAAATAACTGGAAAACTTACATCTCCAAGGTCTCTTCTGAGCTTTGCCTTTATAGGAAATGAACACGTGTTAAGTTAGTCTAAGGATTAATTTTTAACAACACCATATATGATATGGCATGGGTTCAGTAAGGATTCACCTCAAATACCTTAGTTTTCTTAATCAGTAGCCACACTCAATCATGACATTCAACTTAACCACAATACTCTATATTCCAAATATTTAGAATAGATGGACATTATTGCATCCAGGTATTAAGAATAACAACAACAGGGGGCAGCTAGGTGGCACAATGGATAAGGCACTAGCCTTGGATTCAGGAGGACCTGAGTTCAAACCCAGCCTCAGACACTTACTAGCTGTGTGACCCTGGGCAAGTCACTTAAAGCCCATTGCCCTGCAAAAAAAAAAAAAAAGAATAACAACAACAATCATCATTGTCAGGGACATCATCATCATCTTCTTCAATGTTATCACATACATATCATTTTTTAGTTTACAAAAAAAAAAAAAAAACCTCCTATCAGATAAGCAAGCTTTATTTATTCCCACCAGTACATGAGGAAACTGAAATTCACTGAAGTTTAGTATTTGCTCAGGTTCACATACTTAGTGATGGTCATAGCCAAAATTCCAAAAAATGTCTTCTGACTCCAAAATTGGTAACCTATTTCTTTAAATTTTTGTTTATTTTTTTTGTGAGACAATTGGGGTTAAGTGACTTGCCCAAGGTCACACAGCTAGTTAAGTGTCTGAGGTCAGATTTGAACTCAGGTCCTCCTGACTCCAGGGCCAGTGCTCTGTCCACTGTACCACCTAGCTGCCCCATTTTTTTTTTAAGTAACCTATTTTAAATACGTTTTGCCTGCACTCTTCCTAAAAATCTCACAGCTCAGGAGTAATTATCATCTAATTTATAAAATAGGTGGATGCTTAAAAAGTTGACTATAAAGTGGGTTTTAATATGTTGAATACTCTTTTCTCACTGCCTTTCATTATAATTATAAATTTAGAAATGTTCTACTGGAAAGGAAATTTGCTGCAAGACACAAGACGAACTCTTTTAAGGATGTAATAAAGAAATTCAAATCGCAAATTAATAGGGAAAATAATTTTTGGGTAAAACATTAATAATCATAAGTTTCAAAATCCAGGATAATTAAGGCTATTTTTATATGTTGTGTATAATTTAAAAGGTCTAAAGGGGGAAAACAGTGAAATTTAACTGAAAAGACAATGTTAGACTAAAAATAAAATCACTTAATTTTTATACATTTTTCTCCTTTTCTGAAGTTGCAAAATGTCATTCTTTATTTTTTTTCCCTATTAGTAAATGGAAGCCGCAAGCAATTAGAAACAGATTGTTGAAATTAATTGATATGATGCTTAATGCTTCAAATAGTCTTAACTATTATTTTTTTTATATTATTTTTATTTCCAAATATATTTTTTCTTTTCTCTTACCTAGAAAGTTTTCTTCTGTGTGGTAAGGGATGGGGGTGGGGGAAGTTCAGAGAAGCTGACATTACAACCAACTCCAACAAGATAAATAAATATGCATATATAGGGAATGTATGCATATATGTGCATTCATACATGCATACATACACACACATATACACACATGTAATATGTAATGATTCCAGGCTATAATTCCTCATCTCTGCAAAGAAGGGAAGGGGACTCATTTTCTTTTCCAGTCATTTCTTAGGATTTACATTTGGTCATTATAATTATATAGGGTATAGGATTTCCCCCTCTCCCTTCTCTCCCCTCCTTGTTGGCCCCCTGACTTCCCTGGCTTCCTTCATTTCTCAGCCAAAATCCCATCTCCTGTTAGTCTTTTCTTACCTGGTTCCTTAATGATAGAGTTTTCAGGTTTAGATTATTTCTAATTTGTGCTGTCTATATTTTGTTTGTAGATAGTCATTTTTCATCTTGTCCAAGAGGGCAGAATAGTTCCTGCCTTTCTTTCTATCTTTATTATTAGTACATAGTAGGTATTCAATAAATACTTGGTGACTTGACAGTATTCCTTTTAGCAGAAATGTGGTGCGATTGTATCTGGGAATGATTTGAAGATAGATTTGCCACTTAACCTGTGTGCCCTTAAATAGGCAACTTAACATCTTGGAGCCTCAGATTCCTTATATGTAAAATGATAGAGTAGGGCAAAATTATCTTTAGGTCCTATCTAGCTTTAAATCTACCATGTGAAGACACTGGTCAAGTCACACATTTTTTCCCATACTTATCTGTATCCTTCATTCAGAGTTACTCTTTCCTGTATGATATTCTAATAAATTCATCTACCACAATTTATTTAGCCATCTATATCCCCATTCTACTTTATTTCCATTTTTTTGTTACCACAATCATTTCTGCTATAAATAGTATGTTGTATGTGTGGTCTTTCTTTTTGCCTGTGATCTCTTTAGGCTTATATGCCCAGCATTTGAATCTCTGCATAAAAGGGTATGGACATCTTATTCACTTTCTTTGTGTAATTCCAAGTGGTTTTTCTGGACTAATTCACAGCTACTTGTGACAACTTCTTCAAAACTGATTATTTTCATTTTTTAAAAAATTCTTTCCAGTTTGTTTGTTGTAAGGTAGAACTGCAAAATTTATTTGATTTGAATTTCTTTTATTATTTGCGATTTCAACAATTACATATGGTAATTAGAAGTTAGCAAATTCTTTTGAAAATTATTTATATTGTTTGACCCTGTATACATTATAAGTGGATGAACACTTTCTAAAGAATATTCACATATATTTTATAACAACCCTATGAGATATATAGGGCAGTCATTATCAGAGTGAGGCTTGATAAAGTCAGGGTTCCTGTTTGTTTGGGTTTTTTGTTTGTTTGTTTGTTTGTTTGTTTTTAGTGAGGCAATGGGGGTTAAGTGACCTGCCCAGGGTCACACAGCTAGTAAGTGTCAAGTGTCTGAGGCCGGATTTGAACTCAGGAACTCCTGACTCCAGGGCCGGTGCTCTATCCACTGCGCCATCTAGCTGCCCCCCCTGTTTGTTTTTAATTTTAATTTTTTTTAACAACAACATATCTGAACTGAAAGGAACAACCTTTGAAAATGATAGAAGAATCAGTGATTTGCAATGTTATTGTAAATGAAAAAATCAGGGTGTTTATTTTCTCAACATAAATAAAATCAATGAAAATACAGAATACATTGGCTGAAATGTATAGCTAAGGGAAAAAAACTTCTCTGACTTATAATTTATGAAATAGCGAGTTTCTCCTTTCTAAGCTAAGGAACTCTAATTCCTCATAACCACTTTATCCTAAACACTATAATATGCTTCCTCAACTTCGAATAGTTTTTGCTGGGTTAGGGTGATAAATGTTTTCTCAATTTTATTTTTGTCTATAATAGTCCTAATCTTCATATACCTTATGGCCCCTCATATACTTTAATAGATCATTCCTAGCCATCTCAAATTTAATGTGATTTCATTCTTTTTGTCTGACATCCTTCAAAAATGTACTGTGATTTCCTTGGAAACAACAGCTAATTCTATTTATTCATTCATTCATCCATCCATCCGTCTGTCCGTCCATCCGTCCATCCATCCATCAAACTATCTATCTATCTATCTATCTATCTATCTATCTATCTATCTATCTATCTATCTATCTATCTATCTATCTATCTATCTATCCATCTATCTATTTGTAGGGCAATGAGGGTTAAGTGACTTGCCCAGGGTCACACAGTTAGTAAGTGTCAAGTGTCTGAGGCTGTATTTGAACTCGGGTCCTCCTGAATCCAGGGCTGGTGCTTTATCCACTGTACTATGCAGCTGCCCCATTTTTCTGAAATATCTTAAAAAAACCCCACAACTTCCCAAATCCCATAGACTGCCTAAAGAAAACCGTGACAAATCTATAACTTTTTTTTCTTGAAATGCTCTTTCTTTCCTTTTCCTTTTCCCAAATAGCTTTGATACCTGTCTAATTTAATCAAAAATATTTGGATAGGTATATTATTTAGAAGTATTTAGATCACTTAGGATAACATACTACTTGCAAAATGGAAATTTTTATTCCTAATAGAATCCAACAATAGCCCCAGAAGGATTATTTATTCATTCTCCAAGTGAGGAACAAGTTTTCTCAGTCAAAAGGAAGAATCTTAAATGAATCCCTTAAATGATCTCAATGAATTTCTAGCTGGTTAAATTTAAATAGTGATTTAATTATATTACATAAAAAGAAATGATTTCTTTTTACAACACATGCAAAATATTGTCTAATAACAGAGAAGGGGTTTATTGATTATTCAGTCAAATGTTTAAACTTAAGAATCTTACTGGAAGAAGAGCAGAAATTTTGAGGATTTGTACTAGTTGAAAGGGCACATTGTCTTAACCATAATTTTTTAGAGAATGAATTCAAGAAGATATGACAGAAAATGGTAAATATTAAATGCACTCATTGTTTTATCTTTGTCAAAAGTTTTACATTTTTTTTCAGCAAAGAAGTTTCAAACTCTAGGAATGATGAACCTAGATAAATATGTCAATATATGATAAAAAAGGTGTGGGGAACATATGTGGCATGAATTTTGTTGGGATCACAAATTTTATATTACTGAGTAGAATCTTAGAAAGAATCCTAGTAAGATATACTATTTGTGGGGACATCTATGTGGCACAGTGGATGAAGCACAGTCCTGGATTCAGGAGGACTTGAGTTCAAATCCAGCCTCAGAAACTTGACATGTTCTAGCTATGTGACCCTGGGCAAGTCACTTAACCCTCATTGCCCTGCAAAAAAAATTAAAAAGAAAAAGAAAAAAAAAGAAAAGAATAAAAATGTACTATTTGTGAACTTAACAATTTGCAGCAATTCTCTCTTGATGTGTTATTATATTTATAAATTGCTTGATAAATTCTATATTGTTATATGAATGTGACCTTATTATTACTACTAACAGTAATTTCTATTAGTATGTGATACTTGGATTCTGAATACAGTCTTTACTACTGAGATATGGTTCTTTTAAAGTACATGTACACAAACACACACACATGTATATATATATATATATATATATATATATATATATATATATATATATATATATATATATATGAGTCACTTCCTATAGTTTTGCTTATCACTTGAAAGCAGATACTCCATACAACACTGGAGTCTATTTGCTTATCATTATAATTTAGAGCATAATGAATCTAGGGTTCACTAAACTACACTGTGGTTCAGCATCAAGGTCTTAGAGTCACCAATCAATGGTGATGATAATGTCACAGGTATCTTCATCCAACAAGGAAATAGAATGTAACAATTCCAATGTAAAGCCTATATAGAATTACATCAGGTATTTTAACTACTCGTTAGGTATATTAAATCAGGTTATATAAATTTTCAAATTGTTTAAATTTCTATCTATTAGAGGCACTGTTGCTTATTTCTTTACTAAAGATCTAGCCAATAACTTTCATCTTTCATACCATCTCCAGAAAAGTCAACTGGAAAGAGTATTGCAATTGGAGGCACAAGACCTGAGAAGACAGGAATACTTATTTGGTTATGTTAGGATGCAATTAAGTATTATTGAAAATGCTGCACAAGTCCCCCCAATTTATGTCAGTGGATTATCTTCTTCCCATTGAATCCTCTGTTTAGCTGTGATGCCTATGCAATATAAATATATTTATATAGACTAATTCAATGGGCTGCCAATCAACTATATGCTATAATAAGGATAATAGATATTCTTTATCCAACTGGTCTTTAATGTGTGTATTAAGGGGGTAAATGTTTTCTCAAATTTATTTATGTCTATAATAGTCCTAATCATCACATACCTTATATCCTTCACATACATTAATAGATCATTCCTAGCCATCTCAAATTTAATATGATTTCATTCTTCCTGCCTGAAATCCTTCCAAAATATACTATGACTTTCTTGGAAACAACTTATAATTTTAATTAAGAGTTGTCCATTCCAACCACTGGATTAACATCTAACTGATATCACTCTACACTTTACCACAATTCTAAAATCTGACATTTCTTTCCATATTTTAATGGTTGTATTCTGCTCCTGCCAAAATTCCATTCTTGTCCCATATATATCTTATTCCATTCTACTCATAATGTTCCTTTTTTTGGAAGCTTCTTATAATATGGAAATTTGTTTGGAAAATAGATACAATTTTAATTGAACTGTACTTCACAACAGAAATGGATTTTTATTTTTATTTTTTTTTATAATTTGAGGAAGGGCAAAGTTTACTTGGATTGAAGCCTTGTAATATTAGGAAAATCTGGCTCTCAAGGGAGGAAGATCAATCAACATGCATCTGTTGATGCTACAGTGTGAGGCACTGCACTAGGCATTAGGGATTATGACATTTAAAAAGTTCCAGATGGGGGCACCAGCCCTGGATTAAGAAGGACCTGAATTCATATCTAGCCTCAGACACTTGATACTTACTAGCTGTGTGACCCTGGGAAAGTCACTTAACTCTCATTGCCTGCAAAAAAAAGTCCAAGAGGCATAGTTTCTGCATAATTTAATCATTTTATTAATAAGTCTAGCATGCTTATTAATAAAGGAGGTCAGAGGCACTCAAATGCCAAAGACCCCCCCATGGTGGTGGACTCATAGTTTATATGCCCTTAGTGAGGGTAGCTATCTACCCTCATTTTTTAACAATTAATAAGAGAATAAATCTGGCCTATTTTAGAGGTGGCCTATATTACAATGAGGGTTTTAAAATACGTAAACCTTGGTCAAAGAGACATCAATTTCCATATCAGCTGTCTGACAAAAGACCATTCTTAGTAAACACAATGAGCAGGAATCCTCCCATTGGCCTAAACTTTGAATTTCTTTTACAATCCAATTAGATTTTAGCCCAGTCCTTGCCCAAGATTTCCCATGCTAGTTGATTTCTGGATGAAGAAGTACAAAAGGGGAAACAAAACAAAACAAAAACACCTTGGTCCTCATACAATAATTAGTTATTAAGTAAAAGAGAAATAATTATTTCTCTCAGGATCCAAAAAATAAAGAATGAAATTCCAGATTAGGAAGTAGGATGCTAAGAAATTTCAGTGTTTAAAACAGACAGCTGATAATGAAAAATTCTGTGTAAATGGGGATTCTTGAATTTGGAAGATGTAATGTAGATTACTCTGATTTTATCATTGACACAGAAATGATGGAAAGGGAGAATCAAGGGAGAGAAGAACTGTACCAAAGAGAAGGATCGGTACTGTAGCCCATACTGTAGATGCTTGGATGATTTACTAAGGATATAGCTTTGGAAGTAGAAAACTAAAGAACTACAAGGGAGCAAGTTGAAAAGCTGCAAAATTTAATAACAGATTGGATTAGTCTTAGTAAAAGAAAATAAGGACTTGACATCTGCTGAAATTATTTTTCTTAGAAACATGAGGAGTTGTACCATCCTTCACGACTTGGAGGTTTAAAAGTATGTAATTTTTTTCCCCCTTTTTTGGTAGGGAATGACGAAGAAAGTAGGGCATTGACTTTTTAAAAAATCTCTTCTGAAATAAATTCCCTCCCTCCTTTAGAACCATGGATTTAGAGAGGTTGTTTTTGGTTATTTTGTTTATTAATTTTCTTCTTTGTTTTGAGAGTGGGTCTCTCTATCTTGCCGATGTTAGAAGTACAGAGGCCATTCACTAGACCAATACCATTGCTGATTGACCAGGAACTTTCACTTATTTCTTTTTCTCACATGGACAATTTTATTATCTATTTATCTATTAATTCATTTATTTATTGATCTATTTATTGATTTATTTGTTCATCCATTTATCCATCCATCCATCCATCCATCCATCTATCCATCCATCCATTCATTCATTGCCTGCTTAGGAGCTTATGGATTGTTGCAGACACACAATGATGCTTGATGATGATGACGATGATGATGATTATAACTAAAGATGCATGTGACTTCTTCAGGCAACCTAGATTATACTATTTATTTATTTAGGTTTTGGTTTTTTGTTTTGTTTTGTTTTGTTTTTGCGGGGCAATGGGGGTTAAGTGACTTGCCCAGGGTTACCCAGCTAGTAAGTGTCAAGAGTCTGAGACCAGATTTGAACTCAGGTACTACTGAATCCAGGGCCAGTGCTTTATCCACTGTGCCACCTAGCTGCCCCTATACTATTTATTTTATAAAATGTGTGTACTTTAAAATGATCTCTGTACTAATGGATTTAATAAGTTTAGTATCGAGCTATGTTTTTTATATGATTAACATCCCTATTTATAAATCTATTACAGGTGATAAATATTATTTTTTCATATCAATGCAATATAGGGGCTATAAAATAATATAAAACATTTGTATACACATATATTTATTAATATATAATATAAATATATAATAATTTTAAAAATGTGCAATATACCTTGTTTATCATTGTTTTTTTTTTTCCTAGCGAGTTTTGCAAAGTCTCAGGGGAAGTTGTTATACTCTCCTCAGGACTGTATTGGCATCCTCTCTATAATATACTTGATTTGTATTAAAAATGTCAGCATTTGATAAATGATTCATACTACAACTGGGTCTTACACACTGAAGTATCCCCTAGTATTTCCATGTCATTTTCTTAGATGAAATAATAACTATTGACTATCAGTGCCAATGATGTAATATGAGTGTCAGCTCCCTATAGAAACATATCAGTAAACTAAATATGTTTACTGCATACATATCTCATTTTCCCACTGGACTTTAAGACAGGGATTAAGTGATGTATTTCTCTCTTCCCCACTGTTTCTAGCACTGTGCCATGTACTGAATGGGATCATATTTTTTTAAAAAAAGTAGAATGAAATGCACTTAAGGGCAAAAGGGATGGGATGAGTAATGGTCTTGATTATTTAACTAGGAATAGTCCATATCTCCTCCTGTCTAAATACGATAAGTAAAATGAGAGGCACAGAGTGGCATGAGAATAAGGAAATTTGAGTTTTTCCTAAAAAAATGACATATGTCAATTTGTCAATAACTGATAATATCCCACTGGGGAAATTATATGTTTTTACCATTGTTCTTCCAAAATTCAACCTTTCCACTCAAACCTTTCAATTTCTATCTCAGATACAGTTACTCAAGCTTGAAACTTTTAATTAGTGTTGACTTAAATTGAAGCCTACATAAAAATGCATATTTAAAAAATATTAACAAAACAACTAAAATAAGTTTTCATTATAGATGACTATTCTCCAAGAGAACTTTACAATTTAATAGCTAAAATACCGAGTGGGTAAAGTATATTGCCACCTTTTGGGGTCAGCTAGGTGGTTCAGTGGATAGAACTGGCCCTGAAGTCAGCAGGACCTGAGTTCAAATTTCACCTCAGATACTTATTAGATGTGTGACCCTAGGCAAGCCAGTTAACCTCAACTGCCTTAAAAAAAATCAGGGGACATCTCCAATTGTCCTGATATATATCTCACCACTGGATCCAGATGTCTCTGGAGAAGAGAGTGAGGTTGGTGACCTTGAACAGCCCTCCTTCACTTAAATCCAATTCAGTGCAAGTCATGACATCACCCCAATGTCATGGTCCTCTTCCAGAACAAAGGACAAACAACTGTTTACTATACGTTTAAAAATATATTCTTATAAAATTAAAAAAGAATGAAGGGGGCAGCTAGATGGCGCAGTGGATAGAGCACCGGCCCTGGAGTCAGTAGTACCTGGGTTCAAATCCGGCCTCAGACACTTAACACTTACTGGCTGTGTGACCCTGGGCAAGTCACTTAACCCCAATTGCCTCACTAAAAAAAAAAAAAAAGAATGAAGAACTTTAAAGCAAATACCTGAATTAGGTTTTTAAAATATATTTTTATTTATCAAGCATTTATCTTTTTTCTCCCTCAAACTTACCCCTGCCCACTGTAAAAAAAAGTTTAAAAAAAGAAAGAAAGAAAGAAAAAAGATATAGAAATGTTGTATGTGCAGTCAGAATGAATTCCCCTTTTGTCCAGATCAAAAATATATTCACTTTATTTATATAACTCAAATCTGATTAGGGAAAAAAATGGACAAAATGAATCAGACTATAAGCTATTGAACCCATAATCATAATTATAATAAGATTGCATCATATATTGGAGGACATAGATCAGCTCAGAAATGTAAGTTTTATTGAAGTTAAATAAAAGTTGAGAGAAAGAAGAGTTAGACATGCAACTCCAATGATAGAAGAAAAAAACAAAAAACAAACCACATTTACGTGTTCTCGTGCTACTCTGTGTCTTGATTATTTCACTTATCACATTCTATATTGTATTATTATTTCGGGACATACTTGTAAGTGAAACATAGCTCTTTGTGTACAGAGGCTGTTTTACTTATCTCAGGATTTACACAAGCCTCTGGCACATGACTTTCCAATTAATAACCACTCTATTAATAAATATCTATTGAATACATAGGCACCTGGATATCTGTTTAATGATTGAATGACCAAGTAAATAAATGAATGAATAAATTAGGGAGCATTGAATAGAAATAATGTTGGATTTAGACTCATAAGACCTGGATTCAAATCCCAGCTCTATTTCTTGAAATTGGCGTGGCCTTAGGCAATTTACTTTTTCTCCTTGGGCCTCTGTTTCCTCATTAGCAAAAAGAAGGAATTAAAGATCACAAATTGATCTCTAGGGACCTTCTAAGATCGGCACATTATAATCCCATGATTTCACCAATGAGGTTCATATTAAGGTTCAATCTTTAAGTGAGATGTTCATATAGGTCATGGTGTTTTCATGATGATGCATCCATGTCACTTGCTTTCTGAAATCATGTTACTGTGTTCATTGTTGAGTCCTTTGAAGTTACCTTAAAATAATCGATTTCTCTTGCTCTCTCTGTCTCTGTCTCTCTCTGTGTCTCTATAATGTCTATATATATGATTTCATGTTTGTGAGAAAATTCTGGTGTGAATATTTCTTCCATTTATACAGGCTGATAACTTATCTCTGTGCTAAGGTCTTACAGAACCCCATTGGTGGGTCACATAAATGGCCCATGGTCACACAGGTAGCATTTTTGTGAAACAGAATGTCAATTCCTCTTTATCTGATTCAAGAGCATCATTATGGCATACTACCTCTCAACTTAGAGGTGCTAAATCATAGAATTTGGGATGTGCAAAAGCTGAAGATGTCAGTCATCTGAGTGGGCAAAGAGCATTCTTATATAAATTACAAGAGGTTGAAGAATTTCAAAGGAAATACTATTTTAAATATAAAGAAATAGTGAGATCCCCATGTGAATTAAAAATAGGATTCTATTTTTACAACATCTTCCTGAGTTAAATATTGGGAATATTTTTTGTCATTTTGCCTCACACTATATAAAATTTATATTTTTGTATTATTACCATGAGACCATTAAAGTGGTCCACGTAACAGTGGTGAGAAATTATCCAATATTTGTAGCAACACTCATTTTGTTTTGTTTTGTTTTAATTTACAAAGACAGCTCAGGTTTAGCAACTTTAAAAGAATTTAAGCTACAAAATGCCAAAACAAAAGCATAAAACCGTGAAAAATGTAGATTTTATAAAATATCAAAAATTGTAACAATAAAAATCATTAACTGGGAAAGCTTTACCAAAAAGAAGAAACTCAGAATATTGGTTCAGTAGTTGTTTTTCTTGAATTTTTTGAATGCTATGAAGTTGTTTTAGAACTATAACCATAAGGAAGAAGGAAATGCTAATCATCAAACAATTGGCATTTGCCACCTGCTTTCCACAGAGCAAGCTTTTTCATGTTCTTTATTACCATACCCTGCTCTCTTGCCCTCTTGATACAAAGAAATAAACTATCATCATTCTCAAATGATAAAATATAAGCCATCTGTCATTTAAAATGCCAGAAAAAAATGATTGAGAAATGTATCCAAAAGGAAGAATGATTGAATAGCTAATAGAAAACTCAAGGAATAGTATATCTGTCCTGAAGGAAATGTAACTCGTCTAATGTATTCCATTCCAGTCCTTTCCAGTCCAATCCAAGAAGTATACTAGAGGGGCACAAGGTCATGTGCTACCCAATAGGTGTTAGAGGCAAAAATTAAATAGTTGTTGCCTTCATAGACCTCATATCCTACTGAATATCTACAACTTGATATCAGTCAATAAAAATGTATTAATGGCCTATAATGTACCAGGAACTGTGCTAAAAACTGGGGTTACAAAGGAAGGCAGAAGACAGTCCCTGCATTCAGGGGGATCACAAGTTAATAAAATTAAATATGGGCGACAGCTAGGTGACACAGTGGATAGAGCACCGACCCTAGATTCAGGAGGACCTGAGTTCAAATGCGACATTGGAGACTTGACACTTACTAGCTGTGTGACCCTGGGCAAGTCACTTAACCCTCATTGCCTCAGGGGAAAAAAGTAAATATGCATGTATCTATTTGTGTGTATTTATGTATCTCTTTAAGTTTTGGTCATTTGAGAGGAGCAGAAACACTAATAACCAAGGAGATCAAGGAAAATTTTAGAGATGAATTGCAAATGTTCAAATATATTCATTAATCAAGGAACTCTGACTAAATTGAAGACTAAATCATATTGAAGATAACTTAGTTAGAAGTAATAAGATTTTAAGGCAACGATTTGATAGCATATAGAGTGCTGGATCTGAAGTCAAGTAGTTTTGAATTACAATCTTACTTCAGGCTGTGTGAACCTGGGCAAGACACTCAATCTCTCTCAGCTTCGGTTTCTTACTGAGGTAGGTAATGACACCTATCTCACAGGGTTGTTAACATCAAATTAAATAACAAATGTATAGTGCTTTGAAGAACTTGATACAATAAATGCTAATTATCATGATTATAAATCAGATATATGTTTTATTTATTAGAATCCATAATACTTAGGCATAGATTTTATTCCTGTGCCTGAAGAGTCACAAAATATTTAGGCTTTACAATGAATTAGTACTTACCAAATTTATTCCTACACTGAGTGAGAAAAAATATTCTAAATACATTCTATTTTGAGGAGTCTTGTTCTGGGCAGCTCCTAGTTTCCCCCCACATTTTGAAGTATCTTGTGGCTCACTGGAGAGAGAACGGGCCCTATAATCAGGACACAAGTTCAACTCGTGCAGCAGATATACTGGTTGTGTGACCCTTGGCAAGTCACTTAACCTCTGATAGCCTCAGTTTCCTCTACTGTGAAATGGTGATGATAATAGCACCTACCTTGCAGAATTGTTGTGAGGATAAAATGAGATAATATTTGTAAAAAAAAAGTGCATAATCTTCACATTCCCAATGCAAAATAAAGTGTCATGATGGACACTTGAGAAATGCATGCTGATGGGATGATCAGTTGAGAAATTTAGAAACTGTCCAATGTCCAATAGTATTATGAATGTCAGAGCTGCTGTTCTCTTGTTGCTCCATGCCATTGACACACACAGTCACCTCACTGTGATTCACTTAAAGAGGACCAATTACAATAAATGAGGAGAAGAGAACACACAGATGTAGTAGCTTCAGTATCTTCCCTTCCACGATCCTCTCATCCCTGATTTTCTCATACACACCCAAATACTAAATCTTCCCGAGGTATATGCAGTGGTTTTAAGAGTTAAAGTTTTTAAAGGGTTAAGAGAGATTCAGTGAAAGAAACTAAACAAAAAGTTATCAGACTGATAAAGATAAATGCTTAAAAAATACAGAAAGAGTCTTCCCATATCACTCTTCTAGAGTCAACTACAAATGAACCTGAGTTAGACTATTTATAGTGAGGAATCTGCATGGTTATCTGTAGCTCTTTCCCTCTCCTTTTTCTACATACAACCTGATTAGCTTCTGACCCTATACTACTAGGAGACAGGTTATATATAAACTATTTCTAGAGCCATAAACCTCTAGAATATATAGATTTTTCTGGAGATGGGGCTCAAGATTTTAAATGAATAGCATTTGGGCACAAATGGGAAGCAAATCTCTATAAATTAGGCAATAAAGATAAAAAAAACACAAATCTGTATCTTTAAAATAATGATTTTTTTTTTCTACATTTTTCTTATCCAGTCCAGAAATGCTTGTTATAAGTAATTCCTTAAGAGATAGAAAAAGGAGTGGTTTATAGTTTCTGATATCTTTCTGAATGGAAAATGTCCTGTGTCTGGTGATTATAATATAATCAAATACCAGTAAGCTAAACAAAGTAAAAGGAAATGACCTTTTACTTTAGTGGTCCACAAAGTGGATTCTAGGCTACTCACTCTAAGGAGATTATGGTCTGACCCCAAAGGGGATGATCAACCAATTGAAGGCCATGACCTTTGCTAGGATAGTCAATCCCTGGCCCTTGTCTCTACCACGAGCATACCTACCCTTGACTCTCAACGTTCCTTTCTATCTAATGATCTAAGCTCAAAAAGCTCCCAACATTACTACTTCAATCTAGGCAGTTAAAATATAGACTAACTATTACTCAGAATAGTTATGCTGGTGCCATTCACTTCTTCCCTCTTCAAAATTTATCATATATCCCCCACTCCTAGAACCCCACTAGTCTAAGGTCTTATCACCTCTTACCCAAATTATTTCAAAAGTCACCTAATTGATTTCTAGTGTATTTTTTCTCCCTTTCCCAGTCTATAATCCATTAAGCTACCAAAAATGATGCCATTCTTCTACTTTAAAAAATTCAGTGGCTCATTGCTTCCTATGAGATCAAAAATTTCATCTTTATTTCCTCTTCTTAGGGATTTTTGTTTTTAAAGATATTTTAAAAATTTATTATTTATTAGTAACATTTTCTCTTTAAATTTTGAGGTTCAAGGGCAGCTAGGTGGCACAGTGGATAAAGCACCAGTCTGGGATTCAGGAGGACCTGAGTTCAAATCTGGCCTCAGATACTTGACACTTAGTAGCTGTGTGACCCTGGGCAAGTCAGTTAACCCTCATTGCCCCACCAAAAAAAAAAAAAGAGGTTCAGATTCTCTCCCTCCTTCCTACTCTCTCTCTCTCTACCACTCAGAAAAGTCAAGCAACATAATAAAAATTATACATGTGAAATCATGCAAAACATATTTCCACATTAGCCAAATTTCCAAAATAAGCAAGAAAAATCAAGAAAAGTGAGAAAATTGTAAATTAATTTGTACTCAGAGTTCGTTAGTTCTCTCTCTGGAGGTGGATAGTATTTTTCATCATGAGTTCTTTGGAACTGACTTGAATCATTGAGTTCAGAGTAGCCAAGTCTTTCACGGTTGATAATCATTACAAAATTGCTGTTACTGTGCACAATGATCTCCTGGTTCCTCTCACACTTCACTTTGCATCCATTCATCTTAAATCTGGCCCTAATTTTCAGAAACCATCCCCCTCATCAGTTCTTATAACATAATAGTACTCCATCACAGTCATTTACCACAACTTGTTCATCCATTCCTCAGGTGATAAGCATCCCTTTGGATTCCAATTCTTTGCCACCACAAAAAGAGCTGCTATAAATATTTTTATATAGGTCTTTATCCCTTTTCTTTCATCTCTTTGGATTACAGAATTTATAATACTATTCCTAAGTCAAAGGGTATGTACAATTTTATAGGCTTTTGGGCCTAGTTCCAAATTGTTTTCCAGAATAGTTGGACCAGTTTATTGCTCCACCAACATTTCATTTATTGTACCAATTTTCTCTTATTGTCTCTAGAACTGATCATTTCTAATAGATGTGAGGAGGTATCTCAGACTTGTTTTACTTTACCTTTCTCTAATCAATAGTGATTTAGAACATTTTTTATAAAACTATTGATAGCTTTGATTTCTTCTCAAAACAGCCTGTTTATATTTTTTTTACCATTTTTCAAGCAGGGAATGGATCTTATTTTTATAATTTTGACTCAGTTCTATAGTCAGTATATCTTTGAGAAATGAGGCCTTTATCAGATAAACTTGCTGTAAAATTTTTTGGTATTACTTCATTATCTATTGTACCTTTTAGCAATATGTAGTTTCCAGGATTAACCCTTTTAATTAGGTCTATTTTAGCTGTTGGTTTGTCTGAGATCATGATTGCTACCTCTATGTTTTGGTAGTTCAGCTGAAGCATATTAGATTTTGCTCTAGCCATTCATTTTAACTTAGTGTGAGTCTTTCTGTTTCAAATGTGTCTCTTGTAAACAAAATATAATTATATTTTGGTTTCTAATCCATTCTGCTATCCACTTCCATTTTATCAATGAGTTTATTCCATTTACCTTCAATTAGAATTACTGTTTATTTCCCTTTATCCCATTTTATTCTGTTTTTTCTCTTCTCTCTTTTAATCCTTTATCTCCTCAAAATCTCTTTAATGGCTACAGAGGTTAGAAGTAAATCTGTCCTCTTTTTTTTTTATCTCCTCCTCCCCCCCTCTGGTTTTTATCTTTTCCCCCTTCTATTTTGCTATTGGTAAGATTAATTTCTATATACACCTGGGTATGTATATATATTCTTCCCTCTTAAAATTAATTCCAATGAGAATGAGATTCAAGAATTATCCCCTCCCCCATTTACTTCCATGGGTCTATTATGTGAGAAAAATTTCTCCATCCTACCTCTCCCTTTCCTCTTCTCCCAGTGAATTCCTCTTTCTCACCCCTTCTTTTCTGGGAGTTATTTTCCATAATAACTGACTCATATCCATGCTGGGAGTTTGGGAATTTGGCAATGATTTTCCTGGGAGTTTTCATTTTGTGATCTCTTTCAGTTTATCAATAGATTTTTTTTTTCCCATTTTACCCTCTGGATCTAAGAAACTGGGGCAGATTTTCTAGATAATTTCTTGAAATATGATGTCTAGGATTTTTCTTTGATCATGGCTTTCAGGTAGTCCAATAATTCTAAAATTATCTCTCATGGATCTGTTAAGGGCTAAAATTCTAGCTAGTCTGTCTAAAATATCTAATGAGTAGTCGCCAATAAATTATAAGCTTTAGCAAGTGTTAGGCTTTTAAGAATTTATTAAGGAGAATAAGAATTTGGTAAAGAGAGAGAGAAAGGCCTACATTCATCTATCTATTAAAGGGAGAGCACATTTCTAGCTCCCTTCTCCACCAGCATCCTCAGGAAAAAGAGACTCAGTCAGAGCGCCCACTCCCCCCTTCTTCCTCCCACAAGCAAATATCAGTTCCTGACGCCAAAGAAAAGAAGCATGGTCTTGCCCTCAAAAACCTTCACTTCATGGCGGAGCTTTTCTATAGTAAGTCTCCAGCAAGTGACGTCATTCCAGTCATTACAGATCTATTTCCAAGGTTAATAATTTTTCCAATGAGATATTTCATATTTTCTTCTATTTTTGATCCTTTGATTATGTTCTATTCTTTCTTGATGCCTCTTAAAAAGTCATTAGCTTCCACTTACCCAATTATAATTTTTAAAGAATTATTTTCTTCAGAGAGATATTGTAACTTTTTTCCATTTGGTCAATCCTGTTTTTTAAGGAGTTCTTTTCTTCAGTGTCTTTTTGTTTCTCATTTACTGTTAGGCCAATTCTGTTCTTTGAGGCATTTTCTTCAGTATTTTTGTGCCTCTTTTACCAAGCTATTAATTTTCTTTTCATGATTTTCATAATTTTCTTGCATCCCTCTGATTTATTTTCCCTGTTTTTCCTCTACCACTCATTTCTTAAAAAACAGAAAACAAACAAACAAAAAACCCAACTCTTCCAAGACTCCTTATTGTGGTTAGGTCTAATGAGAATTTTTCTTTGTTTTCTTATAGCTGTTTTCACATGGTTATCACCTTCTATGTTTATGTCTTGGTCTTCTATGACAAAATAGTAGCTTTTCATGGTCAAGTTCTTTATTATTATTTGTCCATTTTTTCTACACTATTTCTTGACTGAACTTTATGTTAAAGTTGGGTTCTTCTCCCCTGGGGTTGGGGAAGCACTTTCCTAGGCTTCAGGCTCTTTTTTTTTTTTTTTTTTTTGGTGCTGTTGATTTCAGAGCTAGTTCTGGATGTCTACAAGTTCTTGATGCTTCCAAGGTAGTGTGATCCTGGGAGAAGTATGATCCCTATTCTCCTGTTCTGTACTCTAGTTTTTACCTAGGAAAAGCTTCTGGTCACCTGTGCTCCTTTTGCCATGAAACTGGGATGAAGCCACTACTTTCTTGTGACTGACCACTAGCACTCCTTGCCAACTTGGAATGTTGAAGTGGAACTGTATATGTGTAATAGAGTTGCAAATCAGCACCAGCTGTATACTTAGTACCAGCAATGAGTTCCCTATAATCTCTTTCTGACCAGTTGTCCAATATCCTTACAATTTCTGGGCTGAGAGCTTCCCAAAATTTTGCTACTACTGTGGCCATTATTTTTGCTGTCCCATGTGTGGGGTTTGTTTCAGCCTACTAAGTTTTCTGAGGACTGATTAATATCTCAACCTGACTTTTTGTTGGCCTTGCCACTCCAAAATTTGATCTGAAGCATTATTTTAAAGTCATTTGGAGGGGACTGTAGAGAGTTCAGCTAGGTTGTCTCTAATCTGCCATCATGGCACCATCTGCACTGGTTAATTTTTTATTAATTTTAAAGAGTACATAATTATCAGTAGAGTAATATCTTTTAAATACTTGAATATTTATATATTGGGGCCACATGTTCTTTTTTCCCATTAGGGTACCAGACAAAATGAGAAAAAATAAATTAAATACTACAGCTCTCTTTCTGTACCCCACTTCCCACTTGCAAAAGACTACAGATAAATATCTCAAACTGAATCTGCATAATGAAAAAATGGGATTCTTAATTAACTCAATCTTGCTACTCAAACAAGCATATGCCTTTGTTATATAACGACATAAATCAGTAATCTTTCGGTTTCAGATTCATTTAAAAAGAAAAGCTTTTTAAATTTGGGAAACAAGAAACACCACTTTGTATGATAACTTCAGTCTTAAATAAATTTCACTTTTATTATGGAGGGAAATGTAAGAGGTAGGGTTTCATCTCACTTTTTAAGAAAATTATTTCTACCAAAAGAGCTAATGGAGTTTTATTTCAGATGACAGCCAATTTTATTATTGGCTATCTGTCTAAAAATGTTCAAAAGGATACAAGTTAAGCATTTGATACTGCATTTCTCTAGATAAACTAGAAAAATGTTTGAAAATGACATTTAATGGTGTTTTTTTTAGACTAGCTTTTTAGGAAGGCATAATTTTTAGAACTTCAAATTATAGAAAGATGCAAAGTAAAAACAAAATCCTGTTTTAAAAAAAAAAAACTAGGTATACCAATATAAAGACAGATGACTCTAGTCAGTTTGAAATTCTTGAAAACTAGAGGTAGATATGGAAAAATATGATTATAAAGGATAATTTAATCATGCAATATATTTATTTTATATATGTGTACAATTATTGAAAACACAAAAGTTATTAATATAAAAACAAAGAAAGAAATATGGGATACAACTTTGGAAACAAAACTTGGGCTCATAGTTCTATGAAGCATTATGTCAAGATTACATTTCTATTTATTAGAAACATTTTCTGTGTCTTATGACCTACTTATCAGGGGAGATTTTTATCTGTCTACGTCTCTTTTATCATATAGTGAAAGAAAAAAGAAATTACCTGTCTTATCTTTAGAAATTTATATTGATCTAAGGACTTTAGAGGGTAGAAGTTTACCAAAATATATTCAAAATTGATCTTGAATTGTCCGGATGAATAGTAAAAATATATTGGAAGAAGAAAGGGTTGAATAATTTACTATAATACAAAAAAGCCACTTGATTTTCTGTAGCATTCCTTTACAACAAGTTCTATTATTCTTGGCTAAATAAGATTTGATTTATTTTATATAATCTTACATTTTTCATGTGTGTAATTGGGATATACTTTTATATTCTCAAACTATCTTATAGTTTGAGTTAGTTCATTTTCTTTAAAAAATTCTAATGGGTTTATACTAATAGGTAACAATTGAAAGGTCTTAGTCCCATTCTGATAATAAAATCATGATTGACCTTCCTTTCCCCCTGAAACATAAGTTTATATGTAATTTAAAAGACCTAGATTTGCATCAATTTTGCATAATGAATGGAACTCTATCTACACTTGGTAATTGAAACAATACAGAACTCATTTAAAAACTGGTAAGATAAAATATTCACTGAACTTAATGTTCTCTTTTTAATGTGTAGCCTTCTGTCTGTTCAATGGTATGGCATCATTGCCTTTTAAAATTTTCATTAATTCCTAAAGAGTCTCCCAATTGTTTTTTCTTTTCACCCAACATTTCTTTTAAGTGATTAGTTTTTTGAGTAAAAGAAAGAATAAGATGTTTGGTGAATGTTATGTTAGTGATGGAATGGAAGCTACTTTTAAAGCTCATAGTGACCATAAAAAAGCAATATACGTTTTGCATGTTATTTGAATACTCTATCTAAATGGTATGCTAAACAGGAAAAAGAAACACAATCTCCTGAAGAGAATTACTAAGTTACCAAGACATATCCTAAATGTTAAAGTCCTCTAAGCAGTAGTGGTATAAAGTGATTTAAAAATAAAATGAAATGCAAAATTTCTAAAGACAAAGGATCCAAAATTGATTCCTTATTTCATTATTGATAGGTCATAAAACTTATTTGTCTCAGGTTCTCCATCTGTAAAATGAGGATGCCTCAACTAGCCAACCTGAGTGATTATTGTCAAGATGTTTATAAAAATTCTTTGCAAAAGTTTAAACAATATACCATACTTATCCTGTTCCATTTTGTGTTATAGTTATTTATTCTTACATTGTGTTCCACACCAGATATATGTTTATATATGTCTCCAGATCCACACATGCCCTGAACATAATATGAAATTTAATAGTGCTTTATTGATGATATTGTTATTTCAAAGGAATAAATTCACAACTTTGGCATAAAAAGAATATATTTTTATTTCAATGAAAAAAATCATCCATTATCTTTTTTTTGTTTCAAGGAAGCAGGGTTTATTATTGTTAAATGAAATAATCACTAGCATTTTGCTTAATATTCTGTTTTACCTTGAAATATTATTATTTCCCTTTATTCAGGACATTAAATGTTTTTAGTTCTAACATAAGATCTCAGGGGGATACTGTGCAGATTAATGAAAGATTTTGAAGTGCCCTGAGACATCTAATGAAAGATAATTTAGCCCTTTAAAATGAAATGTTCTGAGCTTTTTTTGGTTAAAATAAATATGCACATGAAATTTCACATAAAATACAGTTTTTGTTAAACTTATAAATTAATGAAAGTGTTGGGGATAAGTAGAAGTACAAGTATAACTTTTCATCTCTTCTTTTCCACCTTGCCTTTTAGATTTTTCATTAATTACTAACCAGTTTCCTACATCCCTGATACTTTATTGTCTGAATCACTCAATATACTCTTTGTTTTTTAACTGTTTGCTTTTTAATATTTAATAGAGATTTATTATTATGAGTGGCAAGAGATAAATCATAAGTCCTAACAATTATTTATGATTAAAATTTAAAGAGTGAACGATAATTTTTATTAAAAAAACAATTCATTCTACTTTGTTTTTAGTAATTCTGTGGAATACAGGTACAGTGCATATCATTTAAAAAAAACAACATAAACATCAATGCAAATAATGTAGCTCTAACAATTTGGGAAAGGCAGCTTACTCTCAATTTTATCAATAGAGGTGATAATGGGTGTCCTTGCTTCACCCCTGATTGTATTGGGAAGGCTTCTAGCTTATCCCCCTTACAGATAATGCTGGCTGATGGTTTTAGATAAATAGTACTTATCATTTTAAGAGAAGCTCTATTTAATCCTATACTCTCTATTGTTTTTTTTTTAATTAAAAAAAATTTTTTTTTTTTAGTGAGGCAATTGGGGTTAAGTGACTTGCCCAGGGTCACACAGCTAGTAAGTGTTAAGTGTCTGAGGTCGGATTTGAACTCAGGTACTCCTGAATCCAGGACCGGTGCTCTATCCACTGTGCCACCTAGCTGCCCCTCTCTATTGTTTTTAATAAAAATGGGTGCTGTATTTTGTCAAAAGCCTTTTCTGAGTCTGTTGAGATAATCATATGATTTCTATTGGTTTTGTTATTGATATGGTCAATTATGCTATTAGTTTTCCTAATATTAGACCACCCCTGTATTTCTGGCATAAATTCTACTTGGTCATAGGGTATGATACTTGTATTCCTGTAATCTTTTTGCTAGTATTTTGTTTTTTAAAATTGCATCAATATTCATTAGGGATCTTGCTCTATACTTCTCTTTCTCTCTTTTGGCTCTTCCAGGTTTGAGTATCAACCCTATATTTGTCGCATAAAAGGATTTTTAAAGTTTTTTTCTAACAAAAATATTGTGGCAAGAATAATTCTTTTTATCCTTGAAATATTACTATAAATTTTTGGGGGGTGGGGCAATGAGGGTTAAGTGATTTGCCCAAGGTCACACAGCTAGTAAGTGTCAAGTGTCTGAGGCTGGATTGAATTCAGGTCCACCTGAATCCAGGGCTGGTGCTTTATCCACTGCTCCCCCAAGCTGCCCCCCATTACTATAATTTTTTTTAAAGATGTCACTCAAACGCACTTCATATTTAAGAAGTAAAAAATGCACAAAAGGTTGTGTGGTATTGTTAAGTAATCGCATGCCTAGAAGTGGCATTATTATAAATGCATCCAGAGTCCAAGATGTATAGTCATTTCAAATGTGCTTCAAGTGTATCTTTTTATACTTATAGAATAATGTATTTATCCATTTCACATGTAAGACAAAAACTAGTAAAATTATATTATTTTCTTTTTAGCATTCTTAAAATTGTTACTAGATATCTATTTGATTAGCTGGGTTATAGCATTTTATGCTAATCTAAACTATTTCAAGTCAATCAATAAACATTTATTGAGCACCTACTGTATGTCAAATATTGTGTCAAACACAAAAGGATATCAAAAAAGCCTAAAGATAGTCTTACATTCAGCATGTCTTACAGTCTCAGTCTAATGAAGACAACATTCAAACGATTATGTACAAACAAGCTATACACAGGATAAATTGGAAATAATCAGTAGGTATTTCCTAGAATTATGAGAGATCAAGAAAGGTGGGATTTTGGCTGGAACTTGAAGAAAGCCAGGGAAACCAAGAGGTAGAGATGAGGAGAGAGAGCATTTCAGTAAAAATGCCTATAGTTGGGAATATCTCATCTGAGGAAAAGCACAGAGGCAAGAGTCACAGGGTTACGTAGTATACAGATTAAGAAGAGAAGAAAGGGGCAGCTAGGTGGCACAGTGGATAAAGCACTGGCCCTGGATTGAGGAGGACCTGAGTTCTAATCCAAACTCAGACACTTGACACTTACTAGCTGTGTGACCATGGGCAAGTCACTTAACCATCACTGTCCCGAAAAAAAAAAAAAAAGAAGAGAGGAAAGCTGAGTGGTATAATGTGTAAGAATACTGGAAAGATAGAATGGGAGAAGGCTACAAAATGTCTTTGAATGCCAAGCAGATGATTTCATATTTGATCATTGGTGTTTATTTATGTAGAGGGATAACATGGTCAGACCCACACTTTAAGAAAATTAAGCTGACAGTTGAAAGTAAGGTGATGGTTTGTGAGAAATTACATTACTTTTTTTTTTTTTGGTGGGGCAATGGGGGTTAAGTGACTTACCCACGGTCACACAGCTAGTAAGTGTCAAGTGTTTGAGGCCAGATTTGAACTCAGATACTCCTGAATCCAGGGCCGGTGCTTTATCCACTGCACCACCTAGCTGCCCCAATTGCATTACTTTCAATGCTCTACATTCTAAATATACCTTTCAAATCTCACTGAGAGCATGAGTTTTTCATTATAGACTTTGTATCTTGAATACTGTTATGTATTCCTATGCTTTCTAGTGTTTTTAATAGAATGGGTGTTGTATTTTGACATAATCTTTTTCTGTATCTATTGATATAATAATATAATTTGTTGTTTTTGTTATTGATCTGTTAGATTATACTGATAGTTTTCCTTATATTGAGCCAGCCCCACAATCCTGGTATAAATCTTACCTGGTCATGGTTTATGACCTTCATGATATATTGCTATAATCCTCTTTTTGGCCTTTTTTTTTTTTTTTTTACAGTTGTCTCTCCTTGATCTATTTTCCAAGTCAGTTGTATTGTGTTGTTTTTTCCCAATGAGATATTTCACATTTTCTTCTATTTTTCATTTTTGATTCCCCCTTATTGTTTTTTGATGTCCCATGGAATCATTAGCTTCCACTTGACCAATTCTAATTTTTAAGGAATTATCTTCTTCAGTGAACTTTTGTACTTGTTTTCTTCACTTGGCCAATTATGCATTTTAAGAATAGCATACATTTTTGTCAGTGAAGTTTTATACCTCTACCAGTTCTTTTATAAAGGTGCTTTTTCTTTAGAATTTTTTGCCTTTTTCACCAACCTCTTAATTCTCTTTCCATGATTTCTTTACATTGCTCTCATTCATTTTCCCAATTTTCCCTTTACCACTTTCATTTAATTTTTGTTCTTTCTTTAGTGTTTCCAAGAATTCTTGTTGGATTTGTGTCCTGTTTTCAAGTTTGGTTCACCTTCTACCCCCTTTGAGGCTTTGCTTATTACTATTTTCATTTGTTGTCTCTTTCTAATCCTTCCTATCACCATAGTAGGATTTAATTTTCAGGTTCTTTTGTTGTTGTAATTGTTATTTATTTATTTATTTGCTAATTTCCCCAGCCTAGTTCTTGATTTTGAATTTGAGTCTGAACTCAGAGTCTGGAAGCCCCAAGTTCAAATTCTGTTTCCAGTGATTATTAGCTGTTTTGTTCACTTTGGGGTCAGGGTCACCACTCACTGCTATTCCCCAAATAGTTCTGTAGTTCTGCAAATTTTGGTGCTTTTGAGGAAATGTGATCTCAAGAGAGATGTGGTTATTGCTTTCCTCATATGTGCTCTGGTCCTTATCTAAGAAGGGTCACTGTTCCCTTCTAAGTTGTCTTGGGTTTGAACAATATCTTATGCTCATCTTTTGTTTGCTGTGCTGCTCCAGTTATCAATTTGAGACATTATCTTAAAGTGTTTTGGAGGGGAATGTTGGGAGATGAAAGCTGTAGTGCTTCCTCTCTTCTGCTATATTGACTCTTATCGTTCTCTCTTGTTACTTGGACAGGCAGACAATCTCCTTTTCCTACCATTCATCTCTATGAAGTACAGTTTGTGTACTTCTCCAGGGTAGTTTCTCATGGAAAGGTTTCTCTGTGGATCAACATCCTTCAAGAAATCTTGTATAATTTGGTCATTTCCTGGGAGATACTTTTTTGGAGGAGAGTCTTTAGGATACAACTTTGCTCTACCAATCCTTATACATGACAGACAATAAGTATAGATTATCCCAAAAATCTTAGTGCAGGTTTACATTACTAAAGTTTGCAAATGCTATAAGATATTTGGGACACACAATACAATAGAATTTTATATTCCCTACATTTTTTCACTCAAGTGTACAACATGTGAAATTATTTGGGAAAACCCCTTTTGTTTCTTTAAATGCATTTCTTTCTCTTCATCTCTACCTTCTGGCTTCCCTGTCTTTCTTCAGTTTCCATCTAAAATACACCTTTCTACAGGAAGCCTTGAACAATATCTCTGAATTCTAGTGTCTTCACTCTGTATATTACTTTTGATCATGTATATTGCTTTTTTCCTCCCCTACTTCAGAATGTAATTGTTTGCACGTTGCACCTTCCATTAGACTTATGTGTTCCTTGATAACAGGAACTGTCTTTTTATTATCTTAATACTTTCAGAATCTATAATCCTACCTCACACTCTTTTGGCACTTCATAGATACTTATTGATTTTGTAGAACTGGTATAATAAACACATGGGTCATTAGAATTTTTTTCTTATTCACTTTTCTTTGAAAATAACATCTGGGATTTTTTTTCTAAGCATTTGACATCCCTCTACTCTTTCAGATATCTTTATTATTATTTTTTTTTGGCTGGTCAATGAGGGTTAAATGACTTGCCCAGGGTTACACAGCTAGTAAGTGTCAAGTGTCTGAGACCAGATTTGAACTCAGGTCCTCCTGAATCCAGGGCTGATGTTTTATCTACTGCATCACCTAGTTTCCCCCTCTTTCAGATATCTTAAGGATCCATGCCTCAATGCCCTCAAAATTGTATCACCTCAAAGATGGACATCTTCTTTTCATACTAGTTCTGGTCCAGTAACTTTTTCTACCCTTCCTCTCTTTAGCACAGTTTCAATTTCTTCATATAACACATGGAGAACTAGTATGTTAAAGTCCACATGGCTTGAAGACTCCACTCTCAATGGTCTAGTACAAGGCTTGCTATGAAATCTCTTATTACGCTCAATAACAACAATGATGTTCACTATTATGCATATTGCACTTTAAGGATCACAAAGAGCCTTATAATGCTATCTTATTAGAACCCTACAACAACTTTTTGAAAAAAAACAGAGGTCTAAAGGTTAAACAACTTCACCTGGGACACACAGCTAATAATCACTGGAAACAGGATTTGAATTTGGGTCTTCCAGACTCTGAGTTCAGACTCTGTTCACTAAATCTCTGCCAACAGCAGTGATTACTGGAATCAAAGCATCAACAATACAATATTATCTGTTCTCTTGATGGTGATGTTGATATTGTAGAAAAAGGAAAATGTACATATGTACACATGTAAATTAATTTTTTTCCAGCTTGTGATTAGCCATCCTTAATGTGGACATTCCATGGAAAAAATAGTTATCACTATAAACTAAACCCAACTTAGTTTGACATATTCTTTTGATAAGGTTAATTGAATTAAGTTGGCCATAAAGATTATCGTAAATTGAATGTCATATTCTCGAATGTCTCTAGTTATTTAATACCTTCCAATAAACATGAGGCTGTGAAACATAAAAGGAAAATTTATGGTGCTAATTTAAAAGTATCTTCTCACATCTAACATGCATGCTATGGCATACCCTATAATGTTTGTCAATTCTAAAATGCTGTTGAAGAAAATAAATAGGGTCTTGACTTGTCTAAAGAAGGAAGACTCATTAATTCAACATGCTAAAGATAACTATCTTATTATTAGAATTGAACATTGCCAAGTACTTATTAGTTTAGCTATCAAGTATTTTTTTTAATTCTACAGAAGGACCAAACACAAAAAGTAATTAATCATTGGTATGTAAACTTTAGTGGTGATAATAATAATAGTGATATTGATGGTGGTGGTGATATGATTTCCATCCAAGTATCTTTCCACTTTACATGTTATTTAATTCTGTTCACATATTTTCATAGCATTATTATTGATAATAGCAACATTATATTTGTAGCAGCCTTGTGCAGGTCGTAAGAAACAAGATTGTATTCTGAAAACCCATGTTCCATGTGCCCATTTCCTTCTATTTAACTACCCTTCCCCATGAAAATGCTTCTTTCTGAAGATTTTTTTTTCATTTTGACCACAATGAAGTTATAACCCACAAACATGATACATATATTATATGCATACTTACTGAACTCAGAAGATCTGTGTTCAAATCTCAGTTCTTCCTGCTTGTGTGATCCCGTGTAACTCGATGACTGTAAAATGGGAGACTTGTCTAGTGGATGTATGAGGTCCCTCCCTACTTGAGATCTGTGATTCTATGATGTACTGACTATGGTATCTGCCTTGCAAGCCAATTTGTACTTTATATATGTGTTATTTCATGATATAGTCGCGAAACAATATTATCAGAATAAATAGACTTAGTACTCCAACTCTCTGACTCAATAAGTGATCCATGAATAATTTCAGTAGTAAAGAGGTACCCCTAGTAGTATAATCAGGAATTCTGGCGCCCAGGGCAAATTAAGTTTTGAATTTTGTAGAGCATGGGGCACAAGAGCTGGTACAGGGAAAGAAAGACCCTGAGAAACTCTTCCATGAAGAAGATAGGGACCCTACACATTCTTTATATTTGAGAGAGGAATAGCACGGACATCCATTCTAAAAGAGGCAACTCAGTGGCACAGCAGATAGAGCACTGGACCTAGAGTCAGGAAGACCTGAATGAAAATCTGGCCTCTGACATTTAGTAGTTGTATGACCCTGGACAAGTCACTTATCCCTATTTGCTTCAGTTTCTTCTTCTGTAAAATGAGTTGGAGAAGGAAATGGCAAACTACCCCAGTATCTTGGCCCAGAAAACCCCAAATGGGGTCAAGAAGAGTCAGACATGACTGAAACAACTGAACAACAACCCACTTAAAAAGTTATGTGGTTAAAAAAAAAAAAAGTTATGTGGTATGAGTCCCAGACCAATCTGCCTATTTGGGTTCAAATGTTTTAGAAGGGAGCATATTCCCCCAGAGAATAAGACTTGTCACTCCTTCAAAACTCATAATAAACACCTGAAATTTTAACCACAGGAGGATGTATCAGGCAGGAATGTTGTTAGCAGTGGTTCAAAAGGAGAAAGGAGTTGGAATTATGATAAGATTCTATGAATTATAAGTAGCTACAACATGGCAGGTATGATAAGGCAAGGGGTGGGAGAGTAGGGAAGAGTATATTACTCTGCTAATACCAGTGGCCCAGGGCGAAGCCCAAATTATGTCACCCTATTCTGATCTCTAGTGCTGTTACCACAAAGCATCTTACTTTGGCTTCTTGTAAAATTAAACACAACTGATATTTCTTTCATGAAGAAAGGAGAAGGAAAGATGACTGCGAATTTAAAGTTTGAGAAAAAATGTGCTGCTCTTTAAGAGTTTAATCTCTCAATGTTGACTGGATGTTTTAAGCAGAAGAGAAAGCAATGTTGATTTGGTAAATAAGAAACACACACACCCACATTCACAAATATTTCAGTGTTTTTATACTTGTCAGATGTTTCCTCAAAGGGAATCCTAATAACAGTGGTGAAATACAAAAAGTAGGGTAGGTAGTATCAAAGGAAACAGAAAAAGTCAACATGGAGAAATTGAGGAACATATAGATGTCAAAAGCTTAAAAAAGAAGGGAAAACCATTATGAGCACTGGTAGGCGTGCTTAAGAACGAATCATTAGGAAAACATAAACTATAACCTAGTCTAGTCTTCAAAGTAAGTAATCATTATTTTTTTTTTCAAGTAGAGTAAAAACAGAATGATATAAATATAAATGGGGCTGCCAGGTGGTAAAATAGAGTATTGAGCTTGGATTCAGGAAGATTCCTTTGTCCGTTCAAATCTGACCTCAGACATTTGCTTATTAGTGTGACCCTAGGCAATTCAATTAACCCTGCTTACTTCAGTTCCTCATCTCTAAAATCTGCTGGAGAAGGAAATGTCAATCCATTCAAGTATCTTTGCAAAGAAAACCCCAAATATATTCACCCAGAGCTGGTTGCAACTAAACTGACCAAAAGACAAGAAAGTTGAAAAAATCAGCAAAATGAAGATGACATGAATTTAAAATGAAGATAGAACAGTGAGAAAACAGAAACAGGAGAAGAAAGAGCAGGAGAATGATAATGTAAATTGAATTGTATTAACTTATTTTAAAGTATATTCAAAACAGTTTATAGCTTTAGAATTAAGGGAAATAAAAGGAATACAGAATATTTTTGTTATGGATATATTAATTCTTTCCTAATACCAAATCTTACTTTTGTGCACATATACAGCATATTCATTCATCATGACAATTGCATAAATTCACCAGGAAGTATCATAACATAGTAATTGGTAATTTGAATAATGTTGAGAATGGTGCTTTCAAACTACTCACCCAGAACTTCTTAAATTCCCCCCAGAACTTTGAACCTAGAAAATGATTAGTTACCTACCTCAGTGGTACCTAATCCATGCTAAAAAAATGTTAATCTTAAATCAGAATTTCTCCAAATAACCTCTTCTAGTATTAGTTCCAGTGATTAAGAATTCATATGATTAGAATAAATTACATGCAAAAATATACACAAGTACTTAAAGTAAGGACAAAGAATCTACAGCTTTTAAATTTCCACAATTTTTTTCCTATGAAAAAAATAATTTCTTATTTATGGTTTATTTTTAAGCCAATTATAGCAATTTAAATTTATTTTTATTCATCTGACCATATTTATTCTACATTTCTTTTATTTGGTGGGGCAATTAGGGTTAAGTGATTTGCCCAGGGTCATACAGCTAGTAAGTATCAAGTGTCTGAGGCTGGATTTGAATATATTTCAATTCCATTGAGATCTTTGCTTGGGTCCTGACTTTTTCATCAGACATGTTAGGTACCCTTCCCCCCCCCCCATTTGTGTTATCTACAAATCAGATAAGCATATCATTTATGGTCTTAATCTAATTCATGATTCAAATTACTAAACAGAATAGGGGCAAGGACTTATCTCTGGGAATTTCCCTAGGGACATAGCCCTAGGGTGACAGAGACCATGAATCTGTACTCTGGGTCCAGACTTTCATTAGTCCTGAATATACATAACTGTAGTCTCATCTAGCCCATGTCCTGCTATAGTGTCCAGAATGATAATGTGAAATATATGATCTTATGTTTCATGTCTATCTTCATATACAAAGATATGTTATAACCTTCTGATTTACAAGTTCATAAAAAGAAAAGAGGCCCTTTCTTGATGAAGGCTTTTTGGTTCTATACAATCACTTCTTCTCTTTCTAAATGTTTGTTAACCTGTAAATTAAGGAAACAATCAATATAGGAGAAAATAAGATCTTTAATGGGGCTCCTGGTATCACCAAGCAAGAAACTAGGAATACCCAAAGATGGGAACTGAGGACTGGGTTTTTATGGGATAACAGAACAAAAGGGAAGTTAATGTAAATGAACCTTTAACAAAAGAAACCATAGAACTGCTCCTAAGTTAAGTATAGATGATGCTTAACTCTAAATAGAAACTACTTAATGTGGGTGGACTCTTTTGCATAATAACATAAAGTCCAGGGAATAAGGTAGGGGAACCCTTGGGAGGAGATAGTTTGCTTGGGGGGAGGTGGGGGAGGTCAATAAGTTGATCAAGACTCTGGAATTGACAAAGTTTGGTCAGCCCCAGACAATTCATGTGCCTGGGAAGGGGGAGTAGGTGGGGATCAGTTAGTTCTTAGTAAATTTGTAGTTATCATGTTCAAAAAACCATGGGTTTATTAAAGCATTGTAGTATTTTGCCAGAATTTAGAAAGAAGCTCACTGACATGTTGTTTGCATACCTATAGGTTTTTTATTTTTTCAATCAGAATATTTGCTGGGGCATATCACCTATTCTCCATAGTCTTTGAAAGACCACTGAAAGTGACCATCTTTCAGTACTGTATAATAGTTTTCTGGGCTTGGTGACTTGAGTTTGTTAATGGCAGCTTACAGTCCTTTTATTTACCTTGGGTTTTCCTTTCTTATTAAAAATATTTATTCTGATCTTTTTAGTCCAAAGATCATGTTTCTGGTAGAAAAAAAAAGAAGACAATAAGATATTTTTCTTTTGCTGCTTCTAGGTAATATATTACCATTATTCCATTAATTCTGATGATGATCCTATTCCTTTATCCTTTCTTTGTTTTGCTTTTTGCCCTCATCATAGGTTTGAACAAAATACTGTTTGTTGTATAATTGTGTTTATTGGCAGCCTCAGCACATTATGGTCTTTTCTTACGGAATGCTAACACTATTCTTATAGAACCTTACCACACCATTCTCTTTACATGACTCCCCTCTCCCCTTTTCCCATATCATAACTATTTTTCTTTGAGCCTTCATAAAGACTGGCTAAGTGATACAGTGGATAGAGCACTAGGCATAGAGTCAGGATGACCTGAGTTCAAATCCAGCTTCAGATACTTACTAGCTTACTAGGCAAATCAGTTAATCTGTTTGCCTATTTCCTCACTTTTAGTGGGGCTAATAATAACACCTAATTTTCAGAGTTGTTGTGAGGAGTAAATGAAATAATAATTGTAAAGGTCAGAATATAGGTCACATGATACTACCTATCCTTTCTTTGAACACTGTGAAATTCATTCTCCCCAAATCAGAGGCATGCCGGTTTATATTTTTTTCTCCTATGTTATATATTCCTGGATTGAATGGTCACTTCCCTCCAAGGTTTCCATTGTTTTGTTTTGTTTTCCCAGCTGCCAGTTTCTTCTTGTTGGTTTGAATGGGAGTTAATAGTAACATTTCCACTCTTGCTTTCTCCACCATTTGAAGAGTAAAACATATATGAAAGGCAAACCAAAAGTTGAGAATCTACCTTGCTTTCAGCACACAGAGTTCCAGCAGTTTTCCAGGATATTGAAGCCTTCTATCATTACTATTTCATACTTTTGTACCAATATTTGTGATGTTTCCTAAATCCATCTATTTCTTTCTTTTATATAGTAGTTCTGGGAAATGATTCTATTACAGTATTACTTCCATTTCTCCCTTTTTTGATCTTCACTCAAATACTCTCCAAGATGGTTTTGCTTCTCTGGTTCATGGATTTCCTTATGACTCTCCTTTTAATATGTAATTCTATTCTACATCTGTCCTTTCTTAATAAGCTGTGCCATTCTGAATGAGATATGTCAAAATACTCCCCTATGCTTCCTTTGACCCTCCCTGAAATATTTTGAAACAAAATGCTTCTCTGGCTACCACTTCTTATGTGTGTTGTTTCCTCCTCAAGATAGTAAACTTCAAAGGGTAAGGAGTTTTAGTCTTTGCATTTGTATCCCCAGTGTTTTAATACAATGTTTGGCATACAACTTAATAAACACTAATTAATGATTTCACAAATTCCTAGGAGCATTACATTATAAGCCCGCTATCAAAGATAGTCATAATTTTATTGATTTGTATAGATTTTATTTTTTTAGATTTTTGTCTAGTGAATTTCTGGATATCTCTACTGCTTTTTGTATTCATTATAATTCATCTCTTCTGAAAGGATTCTAAGGAATAGATGAATAAAAGAAATTTGAGTTGGGATGGCCAACTTGGTTAGTCTAACTGTAGTTGAGGAGAAATTTGTTGAGTAGGAGAAATACAGATGATTATAATCATAAAAAAAAGTTTAAATGTCAGATGGAAAAGTAGTCATTCATTTGAAAATGAAGCCAGAAAGCCTCCATAAATTCTTGAGGAAGGAAATGTTTTAAGATGAATATGGCTGCATTGTACAATAATGGAAAGACATGATGGCAAGTACTGTAACTGTTTAATGCTATCTGATTCTCGGTGTGAGAAATTATTAATTCATTGGTCTGGAACACTGATTTAATGCTGGAGAGAACTCTTGGCATGGAAACTCCCTCCACTAATAGAGAATGGCAGTTCAGTCTCTAACCTAAGAAAGTTGCTTGTATGACTAAGAGGTGAAGTGTATTTACCTTTGTTACACAGCCAGAATGTGCTAGAGGCATAATTTAGAACAATCCTATCCTGGCTCCAAGGCCAGTTTTCTTTCTACCATGCCACATTTTCCTCTGTAAGGAAATTAGAAGTAGGGAATGCCATGATTGCTTTAAATCGACTTGTAGATGCTTATTTAAAGTTTTCTGTGAAGAATACTCAGGAAGAGCAATTTGCATGCTTGAAAAATAGTTTTATAAAGAGACAGGTTCACTTTATAATCCTATTCCATGACTTGTTACCATTAAAGCGGTTTAAAAAAAAATCTGTGAAATTTCCAGGGAATCTCGTTGGAAACCATTAAGCAGGCCACTCTCTGAGGCTGGTTTGTATGCAGCATGGCCTTTGGTCTTTCTTCTCTTAGACTGTGCTCCTTGCCATTGCTGAGAGGAATTCACTATTGACATTTCATTTTAGGCTGGGGAGTGTTAGCTCAATCCCTCTTATATTTGGTGGTATGTTTAGTTACGATGAATATACTTTTACTTATCTGTGGGAAAAGCTTTTACTTCTGCTCTTTGGATTTAAAGGTGTCCCTCTAGATTACATTTCCCAGTTCATTGAGAATAGCTTAAAGCTAGATGGGGGAGGTCTAAGCTGCATTTGATCAAAGATACTGAGTAGAATAATAGCTCCTGTGTTAAACTAAGTTTAGTCAGATGCTTGTGCTTCTATCAAACCCTAAAATTTGGAAAACCTCCACTTTGTGGCTTCATTGCAGAAGTGTCCTATAGAAATGTGCCAGTTCTAATATGATTTGTGTCACTGGGTGGGAGAATTAACAATGTTCCAGAAATAAACGAGATTACAATCTAACTTTACTTTTGAAAGCAAACTCCAAATGTCACTCCGGCATCAAACACTTTTTCCTCCAGGTTCTTCCTGAGTTCTGTATTTTCTAACAGGGAAACTTTGAAGTTTAAAGCAAATAAAAATATTTTTTAAAACCTAAGACATGAAGGATTGTACCAAGTAATTTTCTTTTTTTAAATTGTATTTTTGTGCATGGTGGAATTGTTGATTAGGAGAACTGTGAAAAGAGGGTTGCCAAAGTGCCATGATGGACTGAGCTTTCTGTGACCCTTGAGGACTAAAAGAAAAGAAAGAAGTCCACTGGAGAAAAACTGATATCATAGCACCCTTGGAATGAAAGAATGTTGTGCTAAGATTAATATAGGACAATTATAGTAAGAAATCTCTTATCATAGTTATATAGGAAGGGATATTGTTCCTATTTTAAATAGGCTTCCAATGAGAAAAAAATGCTCTCCAGCTGTCAGCTTCAGGTATTAGGAGGACTTTACAAGCTGATCTCATTTTTCTTTAGGTAATAAGAGAAAGGTAGCTTCTCACTACTTGAGAAGGACTTTGAGAAACACTAATTTCAAGGGCCTCTTGGGAAAAAAAAATAGGATTCTTGGAATAATAGTTCTAGAAAAAATGGTTAATGACATTACTTCCACTTAATCCTATACTTTTCTAAATAACTGCAGATCATTTTAAATGGTTAGAGCTCAAGTTCACAAAGTTCTCAGACATATTGTATATATACTTTCCTATTGCCGTCTGTATGTCCAAAATTCTCAATCTGGGCCAAGCCTCTTAAATTACTGTTTAACCTTATTCAAAAAGGAATGTTAATATCTTGCTCTGTGTTAACCACAACACTTTTTTTTAACACTTGTTTTTATTTAATCAATTTTTGTGGTCACAACGTATTTATGACGATAGCTAGTCAATAACCATTTATTGAAGGTTTATTGAAATGTAGAACATTGAACTTAGTGGGCATTGTTCTAATAAAAGGTATTAGGAAACCAAACCTAGGGTGATGACTGCAAGTGTGTGTTTTTAAGGGCTGGGGAAAAAATCAGGGTCCCACTTAAGTTCAAATACACCTCCACCTCCCCTCCACCTCCCTTCCACCTCCCCTCCACCTCCCTTCCACCTCCCCTCCACCTCCCTTCCACCTCCCCTCCACCTCCCTTCCACCTCCCCTCCACCCAGTCAAAATTTCTTTAACAAGAAGTAATCTGACAGTAGTGCTAAAACCTTCCTGAAGTTCAAATCTGTCATGGGGCTAATAACCATTGTCTTCACAAATCCTAGAAGTGAAATCTTAGAAAATTTATGGGCCCAGATTTAATAAAAGTGTGAGACACACATTGTACAGCATATAGGTGACTAAGCTGAAAATTCATTTTTATATTCTGTTCTTTTTCAAAATTGATTACTCTTAATTATATAACTATCCTGGGTATAGAGCAAACATTTGTTTTTATTTTTTTCTTTTAAAAATGGAGAGATTTTCCACTGAATCACTTAATGAAGACTAGTTTTGATGTACATGCATAATTGTAATAAGCAAAATTGTTAATAAAGAAAAAGATAGATAGAATGAGGTCACTAATGATCACAGAAAAGGTAAATTAAAATCATGTGACATGGGCCATATCAAATTTCAAACTTTCTTATTAAAAGTACATGGATGGACAGTTTATTAAATTTGAATTTCCTATGAGACATAATATACTGTCATAGACATTCTGGAAGGGAGGGATGTCTTTGCCATCTTGTTGCTACACAACCAGGTATTTTGCATTGATGATCACCACTCCAGCACAGACCCTGGCCTCTCCAGGGGCAAATGGGCTGATTGATGTGTTTCAAATGAGCATCATCTGCTACAGTTCTTATTCCTTCATCTGGAAGATAACGTCATGGGGTGCAGAGCACCCCAAAAGTTCTCTGGGGCACATCAAGGAACCTTCTCCTTGAGAAACTAAACCAGAGGACAGATAATGCCTAGAAAGATAAACTGAACCAAATCAGACTGAGCTAGCTTTGGATTCCTACCCTTCATTCTGGTCTCCCTTACCCTGGGAAGATGAGTTTGGGTGTGGCTGCAGCCTTTGTGTCCTGATCTGTAGCCACCCCTCACCCAATTCCTACAGTCACTACCAGTGGGGGATGATCCTCCACTCCTCACCCAATTCCCCCAGCTACCACCAGTGGGGGATGTTCCTCCCTCACTAAAGGAACTTTTCACAGGCAGATGGTCCACCTCCATCAGTCCCCTATAAAAGTACCTTCCAGTCTCCTGTTCATGGAGATTTGGTACCTCTGAGCCATGTGCTTTGTGCCTATCTCCCCATGAGAAGTCCAAGGATTCCTTTCATGGTTTCCCTCCCCCCACCCTTCCCTTCCCTTGGCCCTAAATAAACTACCACCTTATTCCAACTGCTTTTGTGTGCAAGAGGGTGTAATTCTTTAAAGAGGAATTCCTAAGAACCCCATCCCCTAACCAAATCTGTACCCCACTTCCCCCCATATCATTTGGCGCTCCGAACGTCTGTAGGGACATGGGAATTTCCTCTTTCCTCTTAGCACACAAAACTGGGGGGTAGGAACCTCCCTTCTGGGTTTCCTTTCTCCCTCTCCTGCCTGACTCAACCTCCTGTTCAAGTCACAGAGAGGTAGAGAGAGGGTCAGCTTTCACACGAGACAGTGACAGCCTGAGTCTCCCTCCCTCGCCGAAAGCTCAAACAGACATCTAGACCACGCTTGGCACACAAAACCTGGAGGTAGGGCCCTACCTTCTGGGTTTCTCTTCTCCCTCACCCCATATCAATAAGATCCTTGAAAGACATAATTTTTTGTAATTTCAAAAGAATAAAAGGTTTTGAGGCTGCAATTCAGGTAAAGCAAAAGTTCCTTAAGGACAGGGAAGGTTTCAGTTTTTGTTTCTGTGTCCCCGCCACCTGGTACATACCAAGTGCAGAATAAATGCTTGTTGAATTGATTAGAGTATCAAATGTCAATAGAAGTTGGAGTAATGTCATGTCAGAATCGCCTGGAGGTAGCTTCCTGGAGAAGATAAATTAGCATCCTTAATTATTTTCATCCTTGGTTTAGGATTAGGGTCAAGAAATAAATACATATACTTTTTAATTTGGAGGTGTTTTTCTTTTAGAGCTTATTTTGTCTTTATTTCTTTCTTAGAAGCTTTATACACCTTTACTAAGATCAGTCATAACATCCTTACCAACGTACTAAGCTCTTTAATTATCCCATTCCTTTTTTCAATTCTCTACCCCCATAGCTTAAAATAGGTTATTAATGTTGCTTTTTCATTCCCTGAAGTAAAACTTGTAACTCACTTGCTTAGAATAGCTCAAATCTGATTGAATAGATGTGGTAATAATGCATTTCTTTATTGCTAGTTTAATCTTTTGTGCTTAAAAAAAAAACAAATAAACCCTACAGATACCTAATGTACCATTCTTGAAAAATACACTCAGCTACTCTCAAGGGTTTCTCTCTATGCAGGATGGCAATGAGTAATGATTGTGGTTAATTAGGTTGGGCAACCTGCTTTCCATTCACTTAGTAGCACTGATAATTGTACCTGTAGGCACAAGTTTTCTTTAAATCTTCCCTATTGCTTCTAGGAAACAGGAGGTAATGCTTTTCTGGCTCACATTTTTCTACCTTTATTTTTCATTAATCCTATCCCTCTTTTTCTATAAATAAAACATTTTTTTTAGAAAAAAAGTTTTCAAAATCAATCTCATTCAGCATAGTATATATTCTGAACTATATAACAGTTATAGAAAGAATTTGGTTTGCTATCATCATTTAATTGCTTAGGTAACCCTCAAAATAATTATCATTTAAATAAAAAACAACTTGGTGCTTAAAAACGGTTTTATTTTAGTAAAGTTACAAATTACTTCAAATTAAATAACACAGCACAATTACATTATTGCTTGGAATTGTCCTCCATGAAGCACTTTGAAAATCAGTTCAGAAAAAAAAAATACTTTTTGTCAAATATCATAAGTGGAGTATTTTAAAAATGAAAATGTCATTTCCTTCTTGATAACCCAGAAACATTGCAATAGGGTTGCACAGTTCCTGATTTTAAAGAGATGTAGAATTTGCAGTTTTATTACAAATACAATACTCATTCATAATATTCACTGTTCCTTCTCTCCAAACTGAGTTCACATGACTGGCTTTTATGTTCCATTTTAGTTTCTATATACACACACCCCATTTGCTATATGAATTAAGTACTGTGTCTCTATATATTCATTTCAGGTAGTTGGGGAATCTAGAAAAGATTCTTAAAGAAACATCTGCTGGTTGACACATACATTTAGATGTCAGTGCTTTGTTCAGTATGTATTGAGTGGCATAAGGCATATGTAGCAGTTTTGTCTTCCATGTCCATGCAGGTGCACAACTCACATATAAACAATCTCACCCCCTTAGTCTTCCCTCCCTCCTCTCTACTCCATCACACAACAGTTTGTTCACATAAATCAGTGTACTGTAGAGTTTAGATGAAAAATACAGGTGTCCTCATAAAAAAACAGTCCTCCCAATTCTCATTACTGGTTTGTTTCTCCAGTCTTACAGAAATCCTATATAAAGCAGGAAGCACAGCTATTACTAGAGGAACTAAGATTACTGATTAGAAGAGAACATAATCAGGTAGATTGAGACTGTAGGAAGAAACCATTTCCATGAGAGGGGGGTATTTGCAGAATGTTTTCTCTGACTCTGGGAAGAGCATCTTAAGATTCCATGCAGCAAGACTGAAAGAAACATATCTAAAATGATGCTGCCCTTGTCTGTTTTTTCACAAGCTGGTCAGAGATTATGTGCTTGCTTTTTCTGTGCTTGGCTCTGACTCTCCCTCCAGGTTGCTTGTCCCTAATAGAATGTATTAGAGAGAGTACCAACAGGGAAATCAGCAAAAAGCTTTCCTTTGAAGGTAGCAAGCCACTGCAGAATTTGAAATGTCTGGGGGCTCATCTGGTGAGTAAAAGCTGCAGATAAACGTAACAGCCATTCAGAAGAAAGATAAATGCTCCAACCATTCAGAAATGTGCTCCCTAAAGGTGGTTCTTCGGGTCATTTTGCTACCTCTAGGAATATCTTTGTATGACTAATACATCTTATGGTTTCATGGGTAGCATTTATTAGAAGTTAACATGAGAGCGTTCAAGGTGTGTGTTTCACATCAGAGAGCTAATAGGATGATGCAAATAACTGATGAAAGAATGAAGAGAATAAACTTTAAAATACTACTTTTTGTATGGTTATAGCTTAGTAACTCTTGGCTTGGCACATATAAGTTATTTTTATATGAAAAAACAGGACAAGTTACACATAAATTTTAAAAGGCACCCTTTTTCTCTTCCAATCAAAAAAATGAGCTTTTTATTCATTGATTAGTAAAAGTCCATCCATTAACTCATTAGCAAAAGAGTGGTGGAAATGATGGCAACATAATTATGAGCATTCGATTTTCCACAGCTATAGAAGGTTTTAAAAAGGGATTTTCCACAAAAGGGAAGATATTAATGATCATTTTGAACAGTAATTTATATGTGATCTGAGAAGATACTACTTCCATGGCATTAGCAAAGAAACTGGGTCACCAGCTGTAAACAACAATATAGTCAATACAGCATAATTACCTGGTAGAGTTAAGTGTGAGGGGGATGATTTTGAAGATTAACTATATTGATGTCAAATGCTTTAATGAATAATCCATCCCATAGATAACATTTTAAAGTAAAAGTGTATCTGTTTTTAATATCTATTTTTAAAAAACAACACTACTTTAATATATTCTTAGTTGTCTTGGGTTTTTTTGTTTGTTTCAGAAATAGATAATTTGACATTCATTTAAGGAATGCTGATCTCCTTTAAGCCTCTTTTGCTTTTGATTTGGATTTCTCTTTAACCATTTGAGGGAAGATGGCTAATTGTTTTTGAACAGTAGCAAAATAAAATAAACCCTGGTGAGGCATATGTAAATAAATAATTCCTTTTAAGTTCTACTGCATACTCTATATTGGTCAAAAAGAGTTTTCAAAGATAAGTTTCTATTTCTAAATTGTATGCTTCCCATAAGTAGAATTTTAAGTGGAGCTATAGCTGCACGCTATACAGAACAGAGCAGTTAACTTTTGGAAGTCTGATACTGAATTTGCAGTCGGTTAAATACATGCCATTTCTCATGGGTGGATTTTTTTTTTTTACTAACCTCTTTCTAAAGAAGTTTTTCATCTTTATATTTGTGTTTTATTCATAAGACAGATTGTCCTGGAAAGTACAGAGGCCAGTTAATGGTTTATGAGTTCAAGCTGAGCCGAATATAGCTAAGCTCTGTCTTGCTTGACATTTCATCAAAAGCTGTGTTGATTTGCAATGTTTACGGACCTATTTATTGAACCTTCACAGCTTGAGGTCTGCCACCAAGCTTGCTGACATTGCTGAGTTTATCTTGAAATGCATGTACAAACGAAGAAGAAAACAGAGAAAAAAATGAATTGAAGACAATAGTTCCCTGGTTTCATAAATTAAGTTTTGAAAATTAAGTAGAACCTCTAAAGAGAATATCTTGTGTTTGCACAAGGATTTGGGTTTTTTTTCTCCCAAAGGACTTTCACATATATTTTATCATGTGATCCATATAACAGCCCTGTACTGTGGAGCCAGAACAGGTGATGCAATTCCCACTTTAAAAAAAAATGAAATAAATAAGACTCAGAGACATAAAGTGAATTGACTTACCCACGTTCATCCAGCTGATGAGTTGCAAAGGTGTTGGACTAGAGCTCAGGTATGCTGAGTTTCTAGGACAGCTCTTTGACTATAGGTTAAGAAGAGCTCTCAGTCATTGAAAATTGTAGATTTTGGGGGCAACTAGGTGGCACAGTGGATAGAGCACTGGCCCTGGAGTCAGGAGGACCTGAGTTCAAAATCCGGCCTCAGACACTTGATACTTACTAGCTGTGTGACCCTGGGCAAGTCACTTAACCCCAATTGCCTCACCAAAAAAAGAAAAAAAGAAAAGAAAAGAAAATTGTAGGTTCTTGACTCTCACTGAATTGTACCAAACCAAGAATGTCTTACATTATCTCCGGATGAAAAAGCAAATGGTTCAAAGGAAACTGTCTTCTTTAAAATTCCCAAGTAATTATTTTACAATCAAAACACTTTCATGAAACATATCAATTCAGTAACATTTTAACTTTTTAGCTGCATAGGAAACCAAACTTCAAAATTACAGTTGTGAGATACATCATTAGTTTAGTTTTTTAAAGATAATTGCCTATAATGTCCCATTAGTAACCACATGAAAGCATAAACAAATAGTCACTAGGAAAAATGGTGTGGTATAGTGAATAGGACACAGAACTCAGCCAAGGCTTTCTTTTACTAGTTGTGTGAATTGAAGGACATTATTTTGCTTTTCCTCAGTTTTTTCACTAGTAAGAGGCAGCCTGACATAAGTAATAGTGGGTAGGCCTTGACATCAGGAAGCCCTACATTCAAGTCTATTCTTTGATAAAACTAGCTAGGTAAGCAAGGGTAAATCAACTCTTCTTAATGCCCTAGACAATTCTTTAAGACTGTAAGTTATAGACAACTTGCTCATATGCATGAGTGAAGGGAGATAATCTACCAGAAATTCCCTACTTAGATGAAAACACAGATTCTGACAAAAGGAAGATAGGGATAAAATTACTTTTAATAGACATATCACAGACAAATTAAGAATATGTAGATTACTTGACATATCATTAAGTACTTAATAAATTATTTTTTCCTATTCCTTCATTTATGTGAAAATGTTTTAGTATTTTGTAACAGTAAAGATATATGTATATAATATTATATATTATATATTAATATATGTGTGTATATACATACATACATATATACATATATATGAATGAAAGAGTTGTCACTAGCATTTAGCAAAATACCTGACACATAGTAGGCACTTAATAAGTGTTTAGTGAATTGAATGGATATATCCATGTATATTTGTTCACAAAACTTCATTTTGGGTAAGTAAAATCAAGGTATAAATCTCATCTCAATGAGAGACAGCATGGTGTAATAGATAGAACACTTGGCTTAATTTCTGGAAGACCTGGAATCAATCCTACTTCAGACATTATTAACTTTGGAACTTTGTGCGCATCAATTAGCCTTTCTGAGCTTCAGTTTCTTCACTTGGAAAATGAGAGAGATGAACTCCATATCCTTATTAGGTACACTGTAGCTCTAAATATATGATCCTATGCCTTAACACTTTTGTACCCAAAAGTCTTCTCGTCAGTAAACTTTTAATGCAGATTTCATCTCAGAGACATCATGGAACAGTATAGTAGAGTATTGGACTTTAAGTCAAGAAGACTTGGGTTCTGATCTCACTTCTCAAGCTTAAAGATTGTTATGTAACCCCTCTGAGGCACAGGCAACTTTGTTAGAATCTTTATGGACAAGATTTGGATTTTTGACATTATTCATCCAAATGATGACTAGATGGTTGACATTTATAACTCCTAACCCCAAATCACAGACTCTTAATACATTGTTAACTCTGTGATACCATTATGTCTTTGTTTTGAGGTTACAGTATATTCTCACCACATTTCTTTCTCTTCAGTACAAAAAAATAATCTGAGCCAGAGTTTTATATTGTATTTATTATGGGTAGTTAGTTGTTAATAGATTTTAAGAATACTTCATTTTAGGGAAGAATAGTCAGCTTGTAGGAAAGTAAAGATGTACATTAGGAGAATTTTTCATATTCTTGTGTATGGATGTCAAAACATTATTTTCTGTGAAACAAATGTATAATCTTGATAAACTTAAAATTTTACTTTTCAAAATTCACAAAACTAAATTAGTATGAAGAAATAAGAATTATGAAAATGTTAAACTTCATATCTATAAATTTATAGCTTTTATAATTCTAAAGTTATTAAAGTTATTAAAGCTAAAAATTACACTAAGGCTTTAGGGATACCCTGTATTTGTTAAATGAACTACAATGCCCTGTGAGAAAGATAGTAAATTATAATAGCTAATAATGGCTAGCATTTATATAGAATTTATTGTGTGCCAAGCACCATACAAAGAGCTTTCTGATTATTATCTTATTTGATCCTCACAACAACTCTGGGAGGTAGGTATTATTATTTCCATTTTACAGATGAGAAAACTGAGGCAAAAAGAGAATCAATCAGCACCTGCCATTGAGTCTTCTTGAGAATGGAGATATAGACATTCTTTTCTGTCTGCTTTTCCATTTGAATTTACTTGATTCTTTCCTTGGTGTTTTTTACTAACTATATTGGCACTATAATGCACTGAGCACTATATGGTGCTTAACGAATGAGAGGATCCTCGACTTAACAACAACAACAACAAAACCCCAAAGCTGCCATAAATACAACCAGAGTTTACTGAATTTTCCATGCAGCCAGGAATTGAGAGTAGGAAGGACATCAAGAGGAGAGAAGTGAGAGGAAGAACTTAGAATGGTTCCCTTTCCTAAGTAACAAGATTCTCTAATTGCTTATCTGTGGAGAATGATAAAAGAAGAAGGAAAAGGAAAAACTCTTGGGGGTGGTTGTGGAGTAGGGCAGTGTCTCACAGCCCACAGTAACATTCTGAGAAACACAATGGGAGAACTTAATCTAGTAGAAGCATTTCTGTTTTGTTTCCTCTTGCCTTCCCCCTCCCCTCATTCCCATCCCCTCACCCTTTTCTATTTTCGGATATGAATCATAGGTGAACTTGTAGAACACTACTTTTAAACATTTGAACTTAAATAACTTTAAGTGAAAGTTTCTTTTTAAATAGTTAGGCCATTTAAGTGGAATGAAAAGTACTGTGATTAAGGTAGTACTTAATTTCTCATCAAATTATCAAAATCCTAGACAAATCTTGTCCCAATATAAAAGCATGTCAGTGATTTTTAAAGAAAACTCTCCTGGAAAAAAAAAAAAAGAGCATGGAAAAAAATTTTGTGATACAATTAAAGCTAATATTGTCTAGCATAGTTCAGTTTTAAATTATTTGACCTTTGTCCTTTTTCTTCCACTTAATTTCTCCATGTAATGTATTGCATAATGCTAACCTGGAAAATTGTTTCAGAAGAGATATTTCTTAGTCTAAAATCAATTAGAAATTTATTTTAATCACATGAAAATATTGTTATGAACTCAAATCAAGCTAAGCTAATCTTATAGTATTGGAGCTTGAAGAGATATTAGAATATAGAGCTGGAAACAAATTCTGGAACACAGAATTTCATAGTGGGGACAAGTCTTAGAATATTAGAGATAGAAATTTAGAATGTGATATGTAAAAATATAGAATGGTAGAATTTAAACCACTATTCCGTTAAGGCTTTCCTGATTGATTCCTTCTTTCCAATTATCACAGACCATTTTGGGCCTTTCCTTTCCTCATCAAATTTTTCTTTGTATCATTTATCCTAAATATTAATTTTATAGTCTTAGATTGTAAACTCTCTGAGTACAGAAATTATTTTTCACATTCGAATCATGTCCAACAATTAAAACATAATAGGTATTTGATAAATGTTGATTTTGTAAACAAAAAATGTAAAGCCTTAAGCTATTTATAAAAGATTATTTACTTTGTCTAGTAGAAATTTGTTTATAGATATGCAACAAGTGATAGCTAACAAATTAATGAAAGGGAAATGCTAGAGCCACTTCCAAAGGTTGTCCATTGTTGGAGGTTAATCTGTTCTAATTTATTGGAAATCTGTATGCCATGAAAGAATCTTTTCATGAAATATTCAAATAATTCTCTCTCACCAAAAAAAAAAAATGAGTAAGAGGAACTAACTTCAAATTTCAACTGTGCCATTTCCTTTCTATTGAAAATGATATTAATTCACTTCACATCTTTGGGTCTTAGTTTTCTCCTTTGTAAAATAAGGAGTTAGGAGTAGGCCAGTGGCTCTTAAACTGGGACCCATATACCCTCAATGTGTCTATGAAAGGAAATACATATGTAGTATCTCTGTCTCTATGTCTATCTCTGTTTCTCTATATCTTATCTACTTTCACCTCTGTCTGTCTGTCTGTCTAGCTAGCTAGGAGCTCACTGGCTAGCCAGGCCTGAGGTCAAAAAGATTTATCTTTCTGAGTTCAAACTTGGCCTAAGACACTTAATAGCTATGTGACCTGGGTAAATCATTTAATCCTGTTTGCTTTAGTTTCCTCATTTGTAAAATGAGTTGGAGGAGGAAATGGCAAACTACTCCAGTATATTTGCCAAGAAAACCCTAAATTGCGTCACAAAGAGTCAGACATGACTGACGAATGAACAACATGGGCTCACAAGAATAATGTTTATAAATAATTGAAAGAAATGACAAATTTCAGTTAGATATTAGTGAAAATATAAACTTAAATAGTTAGAAATATAGATATATGTATATACACATATATAGAGATATAATACAATGTATTTTGTATATGTATGTCTTCATCTCTCTTTCCACATACAACATACACACAGAGAAATATACATATATAAATACTTCTCTCTCTCTCTCTCTCTCTCTCTCTCTCTCTCTCTCTCTCTCTCTCTTTCTCATATGCATTCTTCCCTGTTCCTGATAGCCCCTTTAAATCATTCCTTCATAATCAGGAAGATTATTTTTCTCCTGATTCTTAAGCTTCTTGGTTTCTCTGGACTCATGTTTGTGTTTTAAAGTTCCCATTCATATCTGGTCTTTTCATCAGAAATACTTAAAAGTCTTCTATTAGAGTAAAGAATGTTTTCTAACCCCATCTATACCAGACTTTTCAGATAAATTATTCTAGATTATAATCTCTCTCTCTCTCTCTCTCTCTCTCTCTCTCGCTCTCTCTCTCTCTCTCTCTCTCTCTCGCTCTCTCTCTCTCTCCCTCTCTCTCCCTCTCTTCCTCCCTCCCTTCCTCCTCCTCCCCCTCCTTTCAGGATATCTGTTACAAGATCTCTGAGTTTTATTTGTTTGTTTTTAGAAGGTGCTAGGTCTAAGTATTTCCTTAGTATTTAAACTCTTTCTGGATGGTTGGGGTATTTTTACTTTGTTGTGGAAGCTATGAATTTTAGCTAAGACCTACCAGGAAACTATCCTTTTGGTGTTTGTTTCAGGAGGTGATCAGTAGATTCTATCTACTTTTCCCTCTAATTCTAGTGGATCTGGGTAATTTTCATTTATTATTTCTTGAAATATAATTTCTATTTTCTAAAAATCAAATCATGTATTAATAGGAGCTCTAAGATTCTAAAATTATCTCTCCTTGACCTATTTTTCAGGTTAATGTTTTTGTTATCAGATATATAACCTTTCTGTTTTTCCCAATATTTTGTTTTTGTTTTAATATTTATTCATTAATTCCCTCAGTATTCTTAACCTTTTGTTCTTCTAAATGAATTTTGTTATTATTTTTTCTAGCTGTATAAAATAACTTTTTTGTACTTTGATTGGTTTGGCACTGAATAAATAAATTTAGGTAGAATTGTCATTTTTATTATACTAGTTCAGTCTACCCATAAGCAATTGATATTTTTCCAATTGTTTAGATCTGATTTTATTTGTGTAAAAATTGTTTTGTAATTGTGTTCATATAGTTCCCGGCTTTGTCTCAGCAGGTAGACTCCCAAATAGTTTATCTTGTCTACAGTTATTTTAAATGGAATTTCTCTTTTTATCTCTTGCTGCTGGGCTTTGCTGGTCATACAGAGAAATGCTGATGATTTTTCTGTGTTTATTTATATACTGAAAATTTGCTAAAGTTGTTAATTCTTTCAAGCAGTTTTTTAGTTGATTCTCTAGGATTCTCTAAGTATACCATCATATCATCTGCAAATAGTGATAGTTTTGTTTCCTCATTGCCTAGTATAATTTCTTCAATTTCTTTTTCTTCTCTTCTCTTCTTTCTTTCTTTCTTTCTTTCTTTCTTTCTTTCTTTCTTTCTTTCTTTCTTTCTTTCTTTCTTTCTTTCTTTCTTTCTTCCTTCCTTCCTTCCTTCCTTCCTTCCTTCCTTCCTTCCTTCCTTCCTTCCTTCCTTCCTTCCTTCCTTCCTTCCTTTCTTTCTTTCTTTTTTTTTGTGGGGCAATGGGGGTTAAGTGACTTGCCAGGGGTCACACAGCTAGTAAGTATCAAATGTTTGAGGCCAGATTTGAACTCAGGTCCTCCTGAATCCAGGGCCAGTGCTTTATCCAGTGTGCCACCTAGCCACCCTCTTCTCTTATTTCTAAAACTAACATTCTAGTACAATATCAAATAATAGTGTTGATAACGGGCACCCTTGTTTCACCCCTGATATTACTGGGGTTGATTTTAGCTTATGCCTATTACATATAATTCTTGCTGATGATTATAGATAGATACTGCTTATCATATTAAGGAAAATTCCATTTATTCTTATGTTCTCTGGTGTTTTTAATAGGAAAGGATACTTACTGTATTTTGTCAAAAGCTTTGTCTGCCATCTATTGAGATAATCATGTGATTTCTGTTAGTTTTTTTATTTATATGATCAATTATGCTGATAGTTTTCCTAATATTAAACTAGCTCTGCATTCCTGGTATATTCCTGGTCATATTGTATTATCCTAGTGATAAATTGCTATAATCTCTTTGCTAATATTTTATTTAAAATTTTTGCATCAATATTCATTAGAGAATTAGTCTATTACTTTCTTTCTCTGTTCTGGCTCTTCCTGGTTTAGGTATCAGCACCATATTTGTCTCATAAAATGAATTCCGTAGGACTCCTTCTTTGCCTATTTTTCTAAATAGTTTGTATAGTATTGGGATTAAGTGTCCTTTAAATGTTTGGTAGCATTCACTTGTAAATATATTTGGCCCTGGAAATTTTTTTCTTAGTGAGTTCATTGATGGCTTGTTCAATTTATTTTTCTAAAATAGGTGTAAATATTTTATTTTCTCTTCTGTTAAACAGGGCAATTTATGTTTTTATTAATATTCATCAATTTCACTTACATTGTCAGATTTATTGGCATACAGTTGAGTAAAATACCTCCTATTATTTTAATTTCCTCTTCATTGGTGGTGAATTCACCCTTTTCATTTTCAATCCTGGTAACTTGGTTTTCTTCTTTATTTTTTTAAATCAAATTAAACAAAGATTCATCTATTTTTTTTCATAAAATCAGCTTAGTTGTATTTATTAATTCAGTAGTTTTCTTGTGTTCTACTATCTCTTGCTGTCTAATGGAATCAATGAACTCTATTTTATCTACTCTAGTTTGTGAGGATTACATTCTCTTCTAAATTATTTATTCTCCTTCCATTTCTTTCCTCAATATTTAGTTTCATTTTTTTCTTGCTTCAGAATTTCTAGGTATTCTTGTAGTCCTAATGGGAAATATATTTTTTCATTTGAAACTATGGTTCCAGCTATTTCAATGTTAAATTTGCGATACTTTTTCTTCTGATATTGGTTTATTTTTTTTTTTGTTTGCTGGGAAATGAGGGTTAAGTGACTTGCCCAGGTCACACAGCTAGTAAGTGTCATGTGTCTGAGGTCAGATTTGAACTCAGGTCCTCCCGAATCCAGGGCTGGTGCTTTATCCACTGTGCCACCTAGCTGCCCCTGTATATGTGTGTGTGTGTGTGTGTGTGTGTGTGTGTTTGTATATGTGTGTGTGTGTTAAGTAGACTGCATCTCCCTACCTCAACCCTTGCAAAAGCTAGTTTCATTTTTTTCATGCTTCAGAATTTCTAGGTATTCTTGTAGTCCTAATGGGAAATATATATATATTTTTAATCTGGAACAGTTAAGCACTCTTTTATTTATTTATTTATTTTTGGTGAGGCAATTGGGGTTAAGTGACTTGCCCAGGGTCACACAGCTAGTAAGTGTCAAGTGTCTGAGGTCAGATTTGAACTCAGGTCCTCCTGAATTCAGGGCCAGTGCTTTATCCACTGCACCACCTAGCTGCCCCAGTTAAGCACTCTTTAGGCAAACTCACTGATATGATATCATATATAGTATATGGTATATGGTATGTGGTATATGATATATGATATGCTGAGCCCTTAGTAATTGGACTCATCATAATAATGCAAAACAATGCCAAACAAGGATCAGCCTAGTGCATTGCAGCTCAGAAGTCCGTCAAATGAGATCCTCTAGCTTCAGCATCCCTAGTACTAGGGACTACATATTTCATTCTGCATCCTTAGTCCAACAGGTCTGTCAGAGTATCATGTTTTATCATCAGTACTCTGGGATCATGATTATTCATTGCATTGACTAAAGGTCTTAAATCTTTCAGGTTTGTTCATTTATTCAGCACTGTTTTTATTGCATAAATGATCCCCCTGGATTCTGATCACTACATACTAAATCAGTTCATACAAGTCTTCCCAATCTTTCTCTGATATTATCATTTTCATAATTTCCTACAGTGCATTCATTTATCATAATTTGTAGCCATGCCCCACTAAATTCTGTACACTCCCTGGCTCCTATCATAGAACCTTGAAGTCTATGCAAGTCCCAGGTCATTTCCAGTTGTGTTTACTGTGCTGAAGGAGGACTCCTTACCTATTGCCTCTTAGAGTCTGGTTTTGTTCAGTGTTGGGGCAGAAGATATGGGTCACTCTAGTTTCTCATTGGATTTATTTATCATTATTTGATCTGCTGTGAACTTTAGGGTTTTGCTGCAGGAAGTGTGGGGAAGCTAGGAAGCCTGCCCCCCACATCTATCTTGACAGGATGTTTCCTAGCACTACTTTTTAAGCTGACATTAGTAATGGAGGAAGTAAACAGCAAGGACAATCCATAGTTGTGAATCTGCACCAAAATCAGAGTGAAAGGTTATGAAGGTGAGAGAATCTGTGGGGAAAAAAGCAGCAATAGAGCAGCATTCAACTTGTACAAAGAGTACAGGCTAAATGCAAAGTAAATATAATAAGAAGGTGGTTAATGGCTTGGGTTAGATACAAAGGTTTAATCAAATGGGAATAATGAATGAAGGTAACGTTCAGGGCTGTGAGATATTGAGAAGTGGGAGAAGTTACAGGTTTTAGAATTGTAGTTAGAGAGAAGCCGCACTAAGTTTGAAAATGAAGGCCTTCTAAGTACTTATACACAGGCCACAAAAAGGACAAAGACACTGAAGTGGAAATGAAAACATGAATTGAAGGTAATTAAGCTGGTTGCCCAGTGCTAGTGATGAAGGGTGAATAAATAACATAGTGCCCAATGAACAAAGTGTGTGATGTGTAAGCTATGATGCAGAAAAAGTAACTGACTGAATTTCATAAAAATTAAGCAAAGGATGTTTTAGTCTAAAACCACCAAGACATTGCCCATCAAGAGAAATCCATATAAAAGCTATTATTCATTTAGTGATTTCATCACTAATCCACTAATTTTTCAAAAAATGTACTTGATTTTTTACTTTTTAGCATGGGGATAGAAAAAAGGTATCTCATCCTAATATAAAGTAAGAGAATTGGACAGACTCCGTACTTGCAAATGATACTGCACAACAGGGCCCATTAAATAACCAATCATTATTCAAGCCCTGTTAGATTCTGTAAAATTACTTAAGCATGAACCTTGAACTTGTTTAACCCAAACATGGCTCATTTCTTCTGTAAGGCAGGGAATGTGAAGAAAAAAAGAACTTCTGGTTTTACTGGTGAGGAGCAGGAACACCATCTCCATTTGATGTCCTGGGCCTAATGATGTGGATTGTCTGAATTCAAATCTATTAGTCACTCTAGTTAAGCGGGTAACTGCCTACCTGCACTGATAAGTCTGCATTGACATTAGGTTACTAAGCAGAAGCCAGAGTATTCATTGTTTTCAAATAGAGATTCTTTATTTTTAATAAGAATTTCATTTTTTTTGTTTGATTTTTGTTTTTTTTGGTGAGACAATTGGGGTTAAGTGACTTACCCAGAGTCACAGAGCTAGTAAGTATCAAGTGTCTAAGGTTGGAATTGAGCTCGGGTCCTCCTGACTTCAGGGATGGTGCTCTATACACTTCAACACCTAGCTGCCCCTTTAATAAGAATTTCAAAAGAATATGTCATCTTTGTCAAAAGAATAATATTCTTTTTATATGGGAGCAAGGTATCACTACAAAAGCCCCAGTATTCCTATTTAGTTAAATGTTCAGAACCTCAGTGACCATGAGGGAAATTTATGAAGTTGATGAAGTTTTCAGTTTTACTTAATTTCTTTAATAGAAATCAACATGAAACTTCCAGTTGAAATCTCACAAACATAGTAATGATTATTGCATATTCACATGTGGCAATCTGGTCCCTTCCCCACTTATAGAAAACATTCATTTTTATAATTGACAGAAGAGCTGATATCTCTAAAGAGCACAAGACACTTTATGTTCTTTTTCTATTTTGAAGGACATCAGATCCTACTGAAGCACGGAACTAAGAACCCTGAAACCTAAATTTATTGGCTTTACCACTTAATAAGTAAAAGTGACAGTAGGCAAATCATTTAGTTTCTTTCTCATATAGATTATTTCCCGATGTATGAAATGGAAATAGTAATTCATGAGCTAGCTAGTTCAAAGGGTTGAAGTTGTTAAATTTAATAATAATTAATGATGATAAGTACTAATAGTGTTTATGTAGCTGTTAGGGTTTGCAAAGTGCCATATAAATATTGGTCCATTTCTTATCCTCACACTACCTTGGAGGACAGGTGCTGTTGTTAACCTACATTTTTCTATTTTACAGATTAGGAAACATCAGCAAAAAAGACATTAAGTAACTAAACCAGAGTCACGTAGTTATTAAGTGTCTGAGTCACTGGGATGAAACTGGGAAGAAAACCAGCTTTTTATATAAACTCACAATCAAGAAGGTTTTCACTGACAAAACAAAACAAAACCTTACCCCCCAGTTAATGGCTGATCCCTTATTCTGTCTTCACTAGACCAATACCTCTTCTTCTACATATAATAGTACTGCCTCTACTGAAATTAGTAACAACTTGAAGCAAGATAGCTTAACCAGATCAGACTCAAGGCTAACAAGTCAGTCATTACACGTTCAGCAAAAGTGATGATTGAGGCAATTCATGAATTGGTAACATCTTGTAAATCTGTGAAAAGTATTTAGGAAAGACTAGGGGGATAGATTGAATGTGTGTGAATAAAGCATAAGTTCTGTTCAATGAATGAATGATTGATATATTAGCTATGAGAGAAAAATTGTTATATCATGTATGTGTAATATATTTTTTAATTGTTTTAATAAAGAATACTTAGAGATGACTGCTCCCTTCTTTGTGTTTTTTAATTGCAACTGATATGTATATTTTTTTCATTTTTATCTGTTAGTATGTATTTTCTCTGTCTCTGTGTCTTTGCTATGCTTTTTTCAACAGCTAGTAAGGCAAGAGAATAAGATTTAAAGAATGATGAGCATTAGTATATTCTCTAGATGAAGTAACATGTTTTGTGAAATACAAATTTGACTCAGTTTCAACATCTGAAAATTTAAATGTATAGATTCAAAATTACAAAATATTGTTATTTATTAACATTTATGGTCTTTTGTGAAAACAGTTATGCTTTAAATACTTCTAAACTATATTATTTTCTGATGATATTTCACAAAATTATATTATCTTTAAGACCGCATTCTTGATTTTAATTTTCAGTGGTAGAAGCTCGGGGATTTGCTTATTATGTATGGCCGATTAGTCATCTACAAATAAGAGTATCTATGGATCATTTTTTAAACAAAACATAAAATAGAGTGTAATGGGATAGGAGATTTAGCAGTAATCTTCTCTTCTTAAGCTTCTGTAGAAATCATATTAAAAATGTCACCCCTACATGTGACCAGTGATCTTTAATAAATGAATACATGATTCACTGCTGCAGCATTTGGAATTAAATCTCTTAACCAAAATAGCGCCGTGTCTTTCATCTTTTAAATTTTGTTTCCTTAGCAGCTGGTCCTTAATCTGTCTAATTGCATTATAATGATTTTGTGTTATACCAGATGCTAGCAGGGTTATGAATGAGTGTGTGTGTGTGTGTGTGTGTGTGTGTGTCCCTTCCCCCCATCCCTCCCCCATTGTCTAAAATTACATTTTGTATCAGGCTTTAGAATACCTGATTTGCAACTGTTCCCAGCACCAGTTAGAGAAACAAAATGTTTCAATTCAAGCTCATTGAAATTAAACCAAAACTGAAGCAACCTAAATTTATTCAAAGGTCAAGAGCTCTAAAACCTTTTCATGTTTTTTTGAAATTTAATTGTCAGATTTGTTTGTGATTACTGAGCTTCTAACATATCAGTTTCTTTTCTTTCTTTGGCTTCTGGCCATAAGTGTCATTATTTCTTTAGAATTAAAGTTATGTTCCTTTTTAATTATGTTGATCTTAATATTAATGTCCAATTTTATTGGTGATATAGTTATGTTTCAATTTGTTAAGGTGCATAGAAAAAGAATTTATGAGAAAATGTGTCTTTATGGATAATTGAAGAGTCAATCATAACTCATTCAGACTGTGATCCAATTATAATGAAAGGATCTTTAACTATTCTTACCAGAATCTTATTAAAAGGGGGGGAAACTCAGAAGAAGGGGTTCTATTAAATTTATTATTAAACTTGAGATTTATTATGATTGAATTAGACTACTTCCTATAACATGTGGTTTTCTAATCTATAGAATTAAAAAACAACAACCAAAAATACCCTTCAGAAGTAACTTCAAGGATTTCTAAAATTAAAGATAAAATGTATATTATTATATTCAATAGAACTGAAGCAGAATTTTAGGCTGTCATTTTCAAATTTTAAAAGTGGTGTTAAATAGAGAAATCTTAATTTAAAAATTTTTCAGTAGCAATGAATTTCTTGTATAATATATGCCATAGCAAAGTAAGAATTAGTGCTCTCATGTTTTGGAATATTCAGTTTGAAAAAAAAGTAAGCAATAATTATAGTACATATAAAAACTCCTATAATTTAGCCAAGAAAACATTTATTAACTCCTTACTATGTTCCAGGTACTGTAAAAAAAAAACACCCCCCCCATGTCTGCCTGTCTATCTATCATCTATCTATCTATCTCTCTCTCTCTCTCTCTCTCTCTCTATCTATCTACCTATCTATCTGAGGTAATCTTAGATGGAAGGCACTAAGAATTATGGGACAATGACACTGACTTCTTACAGAAGGTAGGATTTTAGTTTAGCCTTGAAGAAAGTCAGGGAGCCAGGAGGTAAAGATAAAAAGGGAGAGAATTCCAGGCCTGGGAGCCAGTGACAAGGTGTGAAATCAAGAGATAGAGTGTCTTTCAGGAAGTACAGCAAGCATTAGAGTGTCACTGAATATTAGAGACTTGTCCATAGTCATTGTGTATGTGTCAGAAAGAGAACTTGAACCCAGGTCTTACTGACACTAAGTCCAGCTCACTGTCATGTATTTTACACTACCAGAAACTCAAAAAAGTCCAAGTTTTCAGTAACTATACATTCACTAATCAATAAGCATTTATTAAATGTCTACTATGTTCCAGATATTGTACTGTATCAACAATGATAGAAATTTAAATATATACATTCCATATATATATACATATATGTGATTTCATTTTGATGGTGGAATTTGAGTTACACTTTAAAGGAAACTAAGGATTCTTAGGACCAGAGGTGAGGACAGTGTGCATTTCAAGCATTGGGGGTAGCCCATATAAAGTAAGGAGATGAAGGATAGAAAGGCAAGGACAGGGCACAACCAGAAGTTTAGTTTGGTTGGATAGTATATAAAGGGGAGTAAAGTTTAAAAGCCTGGAGGGGTACTTTGGAGTCATATTATGAATGGGTTTAAATGCCAAAAGGCATTTGAATTGTATCCTATAAGGCAACAGAGAGTCACTGAATTTTTTAGAACAGAGGAGTGATATTATCATAACCGTGTTTGGAAATGTCCCTGTGCAAGCTGGGTGGAGGACAGGTTGGAAAGGAGACTTTGTTATGGTCCATAACACTGAACAAGTGTGGGCCAGGATATTTTGTTTTCAGCTTCACAATTTAGAAAAAAGGAAGCAAAAAACCATAGAATATCCAATAGTTGAATAAAGGAGACTTCCAAAGACATAGAATGACAATTATACTTAATCAGTACACTGAATTAATTCCATTGACTGTAGCTTCCCTGCCTCTGGGTTGGCCATACTGGTGTGTTGGTCTGACTTAATGAACAGGAATTCTTTCCCCTTCATGGACTGGCTCTTACTGTTAAGGAGACAGGAAGCTATGTCAATAACCTAAGCTCTAGTTCCCTGGACCAATTAATTATATCTTGAGGATGATTTCATTACCTTTTAAGGAAAGACTAACCTAGAGAAACAACAGATATTTCTACTGCCATACCCTTTCTTTTGGTGGGAAATTCTTCTAGAGGACCTTTCAGTTTTTAAGTAGCTTTACAGTCATTATTGGATAGTTTAAATACCGGGGACCAAAGTGAAAGGTTATAGAGGAGAACAATGACCAGAGATTTCAGGTGTCTTCTTTCTTCAGAATAACTGAGTCCTCGATCCTAATGATATGGTCTGTCTTGTAAGTGATGGCAGATCTTGGCAATTCAAGGTGGCTATCATAAGGTAAAAGTGATAACAATGAACAGAAGGCACACCAGCAGTATCAACACTACTGGAGAGATGATGACACGTCTGGCATAGTCACTAATCCTCATCACCTGTATTACTAGAGTAGTTCAAGAGTCATTACCTTCTTCCATGAAGCCTTCCCCAATTTCAGGGTCAAAACGGGGAATCAGAATTTATCTTCAGCTACATTATACTTCCCAGATCACCAGCCAGCATGTCCTTATCCTTAGGAGCCCAATGAGAGGGAAAAGGTTACTAAAATTTCTCCCTTTAAAGGCCTTTTGTAAGTTACTACCCCTCTTCTTTTGTGTGATCTAGATAGACAGCTCATCTTTTACCCCATTGCCAATCTCCCTTTTATCCCAAGGCCAATCCCCTCCCAGCCCACCAAGAACAACCCTTTTTTCTTCCAAGTTTATTCTTGAAAGGAGTTAATTATCCAATAACCCCAGTGTGCTCTAGTGCCAGCAAAGTGGAGAGCTGTGACAGCTGGGGCCTGAACTCTGCCCCTTAAGTTTGATTCAGTGATACCATAGATAGGACCTTTGTCTCTTTCTTTTTCTGAGCTGAGCATGGCCAGAAACACCTCCATTTCTGGGGCCTATGTACTGGTCCCTTCTGCTGAGTCCAGGGACTGCCATCCTCAAAGTACTGTTGCAAGTATTACTGCTAACCCTGATTGTGGGACCTGAACTAAAGTTCACTTTCCAGAACCTACTCACCAAGAAGCACTAGAAGTCCAAGAGGGAAAGGGAGTTACAGTTCAAAGGAATGAGCAAAGAAGCCGCCTTTCATGTGCACTTTGAACATAACATGCCCTTGACTTCAGGAAAATCATCTGGGGTGCATTTGTAGCACTTGTCCATATCCTCAATATGGGCAATGTCTATAGGCTTCTGGAGAGGACCAAACTTTGTGCTTTTAAATGCCTCCCAAATGATTCATACCACAGAATCCCAACACATCAGAGTTGTATATATCCCAATTACCTCTGAATTGCCTTATAAAATGTCTGAATTAGTTCCTTTGGTGGAAGTCAATCCATAATCCCCAAATTCCAGTCTTTATGATGAGTTTAGGCCTACTAAATGAGGTAAACCTGAAGATCATTACCACCTTCAAATTATGTTTTCAAATGCAAATACAAGAATTAACATTATAGGGGTGGGGTCTTTCTCAGGACCCCTTCCCCCACAAACACCCTTAAAAATGAATTAACAGTATACAGCATTTTTTATCTTCAAGAGACATTTCTTAAAGATACAGCTCTATCTCATGTTGTTGGATATCCATAAAGAGTTTACTCTCCAAACCTCTCAAGAGCAATGTGGATATCGTAAAGGATACAGTCAGATCTTCCAGAAGAATAGAAGGCTCACTTTTATTTGTATCATTCTTCTTTCACTTGAACAAGGAAATCCCAATAATTGTTAAAAGCCAGAACTGGCAAGTCAGTCTCTTGCTTCAGGGTCAGAGCCAGAATGAAATAAGACACTCATTTAGTAATTAATATATGCAGATTTACTTGGCCATAGGGTGGGAAAGATACTCAGCAAAGATACATAATTATGTCCCTTGTGCATGATTTTCTTGCTCCTGTATCAGACATCCTGACACTATGGTCAAGCCTGAAGAGAAGCAATTATTGCAGTTAGTAGGACTTAGTCCTAAGTACTGTAGTATTTAGGTGATTGGAAGCTACCTAAACTACTTAAGTCAATCCTGTTTTGAGGATAGTTTCTTTTTTTTGGGGGGGGGGGTAATGAGGATTAAGTGACTTACTCAGCATCATACAGCTAGTAAGTGTCAAATGTCTGAGGCGGAATTTGAAATCTGGTCCTCCTGAATTCAGGACCAGTGCTTTATCCACTGCGCCACCTAGCTGCCCTCTTGAGGATAGTTTCAATAGCATTTAGGGAAAACTATCCTACCCTACATCACAATTAGTGTTCTTTCCCCAGGTAGGGAGACTAAATAGAATGCTAAATAGTGCATTCAGGAGGGTTGATTAGAGTATATAGCAGGGTACTGACTGATTGAGACATGGAAATAGAATCAACATGATCTGGGAATTTTATCAGATATATTGGATGAGGGGAAAAGAAGTTACATTTATAGGCACCTGGGTGGTACAGTAAACAGAAAGCTAGACTTGGAGTCAGGAAGATCTGAGTTTAAATATGGCCTCAGGTTCTTACTAGCTATGAAGTAGAAAAATCAATTAACTTCTGTCTGCCTCAGTTTTCTCAGCTCTACAATGAAGATAATAATAACACCTATCCACTAGTATTATTATAAAGAGAAAAAGAGATGATATTTCTTAAGTACTTTGCCAAACTTAACATCTATATAAATATTGTTGTTGTTGCTGTTGCTGTTGTTGTTATATTGTTAGACATCAAGGATATAAACTTTGATGATTGAAAGCCTGGTGATATCTTTCATTGAAAAAGGAAAATTAGAAAGAGGAGTAAATTTAGGGGTTGAAGTAGGGAACAATGTTTTGAAGAATTTAAATTTTTAAAACTCCATAGGAAATGCAAATTGAATTGTCCAGTGACAGTTGGCAATTTGGGATTTGAGCTCAGAAGACAGACCTGGTCTGGATAATAGAATTGTTCTTTCTGAAATGAAAAGTGGCAAGTTTCTACTTTGTCCTGTATAATCAGACTATGAATAACTGTATTGTATAGGAAAATAGGGCAATATCCAGTGGAATTTGCTACTTGACATTATTGTCAAGTCCTGGGACTTGGGAGGGGAATAAATACTAACCAAGTCCATTTTCATTTTTCTTATCATCTTTTAGGGGAATCTGAAAGGGTTAATGTGTTCTTATTACCCACTTATATGAAGAATTCTGTTTTCCTTTCTTGTATATCAGTTAAACATAGAGTCTTAGGCAACCAATTAGGTAAAATAATACTGACTGTATTTGATGTTGGAATAAAAACATTCTAGCATTAGTTCTCAATTTCTCACTAATTTCAGCCATTGGCCTATTAGTAGAACACAATATGATCCAGTAGAACAAGTCCAAGACTGAGAATGAGAAAAATTTGATTCTAGTTTCAGCTTTTCCAATATAACTGGCTGAGAGACTTTGGGTCCTTTCATGTCTTTGGGCTCCAGAGTTAAGTTTTTAACTTAAAGATATACTTAACCAATGAATTAATAAGCATTTATTAAGTAGCTATTGTGTGCTAGGCAATGGATATATAAATAGAAATAATATGTGTTCAAAAGTTCCTAGTGGTGTTCATTTAATGATGCTAAATTGGAAGGTTTTAATTGGGATTTTAAAAATGTGCTTCACTTGTATATATCGGCTATCACATAGTTTTGTTTGTTTGCTTGTGTTGTGTGTGTGTGTGTTGTTGTTTTTTTGGTAACCTTGCTATAAACTTGTTTGCTTCATGGATGTTTTATTTCTCAATAATTAATCTGCATTTGTAAACTACAAGTGTCATCTTTATGAAAGCAGGGACCATATCTAACCTATGATTTTTATTGCTTTTAGCTATTAGACTGCACACAATGTGTACTTGTGTGCCAAATGATTCAATACATTCATTATATAAAATGCCTTTTTTTCACTAACCGGGCTATAGTCCCACCTTCCCATGATGTTGCTTTTTAAACCATTGTATCTAAAACAGCACATACTATTTCAACCAGCATTAATAATACGGACAAAAAAAAAAGTATATTGGTTTATAAAGTACAACAGGCATGTTTCCCTCATCTAGCTAATAAAGTTTTTTGGAGATGAGGTTTGATTTTGGCTCTGACCAAATACTGAAAAATGGGCAATTCTATTTGAGTGTCTTGCTGTATTTGATGGTGTAGCTATTTAAAGGTAAAGATTGACAGCACTTTTCATTTTTTGATGATGACTGATTTGCATAAGTACCATTATTTCAGTGATATCATTAGGGGCTGTTTTTTTTTTCCCCTTTTCACATGTTAAGAGGAGAAGCACTATCTATCATTATTACTCTTCTCTAATTGCATTTGATTAGAAACAAAATAGAATGGGGATTTGAGTAAGCCTAGGCCAGACATGATGCTAAATACCCAGATGAAAACTGAAAATTTCATTCAGTCATCTGAACTTCTCCTCTATATGACATCAGGGCATCAAAATGTCCATCTCTCCCCACAGTTAGCTATTTCTCTTTCATTTTCTATCTAGATACATAATGTCATATAGAAATAGCCTGGCAATAAGGGAGTAGAGCCTTCCCTCCTCCCCTTACACTATTTGAGTATCTGAGTGACCTTGAGCATGTCACTTTTGCTGTGGGTGAGAGTCTTTTCCTCTGAAAAATGAAAATAATTAGTAATTTTCCCTTTCCAGGCTCCAAGATGTAGTTTTACAGATTGATAAAACAGTGTCAGTAAAAGACTCCATAGAGAATGGAATTCTACATAAACAAGACATTATCTTTATTTTCATTTTCATTATAATAATTCTGGTCTGTTAGCTTTAGGATGGATGGAAAAATTCTGGTGATGAAAATGGCTTATTTAGTCCACCTTCCTTTTGACTACTAGACTCTGAGCACCAGTTAGGCAAAGGACTACCTTGTATGTACTAAATTTATCTAAGCTTGGTATTCTTAATATATGCTTTCTGAATTTAATCCATTTTGGACCTGCTTAGCCTAAGGCAAGAAGTGTGCCCATGACCAAGATTGAGGGTATGTTTATTTTGTTGTATTGTTGTTGTTATTATTATTTAAAATCACATGAAGGTTATTGAGTCCCTTCATTCATTCCTTCACGCCTTGTGATAGTGATATTAGAAGTGAAAAGTCAACATGAACAGATATAAATTTTTTAAAAAATATTTTAAATATAACAATAAAAATTCATATCACTATACTATTATTAATGTAAGGATCTACCTGTCCTCTTTTATACAATAACCAATACTTACAAAGATTTTCAATGATGATTAATCAGGAGAAATGAGGCTTTAAAAATGCCTCTATTTTTAAAATAGCAGCCTAGAAAAAAACCAGTGAAAAGCATCAAAGAACTCACAGCTGGGCATTGGCCTTTTAAGACTTTCTTTATTCTATCAATCCATGCTTACCTGTAAGAAAACATAAATCTGTTTAGCCTTCCTGCTTTCTTATCACATTGACAAACTGTGATCAGTCATTTGTCTGGACAGTGGGTCATAATTGGCTACTGCTAAGTCTCTAGGGACTTCCTTTTGCCTGACTAGCTAGCTGATTATCAATGCTGTAGTATTGCTGTTCAGTCAAAATGAGGAATCACTGCACTGTTTGGAATTTCCACTGAAATCTGTCTACTAACTGATTTGGGAAATAAAGTCTCATGTGATGTCAAAGGTTATTTTTGAATTGAAGACTCAGGTTATCTAAATTACCAACTCATTCCATATATATATGTATATGTAGATATGTAGATATAGTGATTAGTACTATATATGGTTATATAACTGTAAATTACATTGAATGGTATAATGATAGTTAACTATTATTGATAAAATAAAATATGATGTATAATCTTTCAGCTTTATCAAGACAAAACTATTTGCATTCCTGATTGCTGAAGAACATTCCCAAATATTGCCTGCATTCAAACATTTTATAGGGAAAGATTATTCCTGAATCAAAGAACCATGATGATTAAAACCTTTGTTATTTCCAACATTACTCTATAAGACACTATGTTAGCCTCACTTCAGAGAAAAAGTTAAAAATGACAGAATATCTGCTCTTTAATCATTTTGCTTGTACCTCTTTTATGTACTAATAATGAATTATTGTGAATGGCTTAGTACCATTATTTGTGAATATGACACAGCCTTCTACCAGTCTATAAGCACCATGAGGGTGAAAGCTGTCTGACCTTATTTTCAGATTTCTAACATAAAAAATTTGGCAATATATAAGAACTTGGAAAAATATTCTTGATTCTTAGTATTTTCCTGTTCAGTGCATCTTGCATTCATTTTTAGAATATATATCCCTAAAGCACAGGTCTGACCATGTTACACCCCTTCTTAAGTTTCAGTCATTCCCTATTGACTCTAATATAATTAAATTCCTATGTTAGGCATTTAAAGTTCTTCATATTCTTCATTCTTCACAGCCTGCTTCCAACCCATCTTTATGCAGTAATTTTACACTATTGTCTGTCATATTCTATATTCCAGCCAAACTGGCCTTCTGCCTGTTGTTCTCCATATTTAATTTCTCAATCTGTGCCTTTGTATAGATTGTTCCCCAAAGTATAGAATGTTCCCCTTCACTCAGACTCATGAATTCTCTTACTCCTTTTAAGATTTAGCTCAAGAATTAACTCCTACACAAAGTCCTTGCTGATTTCCCCTACCCTGGTTGCTAAAGTTAGTGCTCTCCAACCTCCAAAAGCGACATGTTTATTTTTATGCAGTTCGTATTTACTTCTCTGTGAACATAGTGTCCCCACCCCACCCTGCATACATACACCCCTAGTAGAAGGTAAGGTCTGTGAAGGCAAGAAATGTTTATTTTTGTCTTTCTGTCCCTAGTGTTTAGGACAGTGCTTATCATATAATAGATGCTTAATAAATGTAAGTTGTATAATTGAAGATTGAGAAACAATCTGAAATATTCCTTTCCATCTGATGGTCAGTTTGCTGAACTATTATATGATGCTCAAAGAAGTATAGTTTGATGTGAGAATGCCTAAGTATTTTTTTGGTGGGACTTGACTTGAAATTTATTATATGTATCAAATTCAGCATTTCTTAGTAGTATCAAATAAATAACACATGATTAAGTTTTGCAGTAATTATATTAATTGGAATTATGCTGATTATATTACTATCCTAAGTTGCGTTCTTAGTTATGTATGGGCCAAATTTAATATGGGATCTCTTCTACACTGCCTGCTCCCCAATCGTTTCTCCCAGACTGATAAGAAACAAGATTAAAAAGACTTTTTTCAGAAAAACAAAAAATACAGGGTTTATTGATGGGAACCAATTTAGAAATAAGAACAAAGACAAGCAGGAAATATGACCTGTGAACTTGCCCACCAGACTCAGCTGCTTCACATTCAACTCTCTCTATCCCCTGCGCGTCTGAGTTTTACTTTCTCACCAGCCTCCAAGAACTCTCCTCCTCTATACTCTCCATGTCTCTGGTCTTGACTCCTCCTGTCTCCTTGTCTCTACTCTCCCCATGTCTCCTCTCATCTCTTCTCCCTATTTCTCTACACCCCCAGAACAAACAAACAAAAAAAACCCTTCTCTCACAGGAAACCTGGGCTGACCACCCACAAATCCCAAGGTAATTCGCTGGCACCCCTAGGGGTGGTGTCCAAGGCCAGATGGGGCACGGGGTTTCCTTGCATACCCGGGCTTGACCGGAGGGAGCCCAGTGGGGCGCACCCAAAGCTTTCTAATTTTAGCCAAAAATGGAGTCCCCCAAATGACAATAGTTCTTACAGTTAACATAACAATATAACTAGTGACAAATTGTATATAGCTATTTTAAGAACTTTTTCCTTGCCTTAGTTTTTTTATTACAGATATAATTATTTTTCATTTATTAATATATGATTGATGTGGTCCTTTAAAATAATTTTGCATTCTCATTCATTTCTTTAGTCTTGTCCCTTGATACCTTTCTGCCAATTCTTTTCATCTTTAAGGGCATTGCAAATGTGCCTTAAAATGCTTTATTTAAGCAACTCTAATGACTAATGGCATCCAAGGGAAAATATTCCAAATCTTAAATATGAAACAATTAATCACATACATTTAACTAAAAGTATCATTCAGAATCACTGTTGAATTGACTTGCATTTCCATTGTGTTGGATTTAATTTGATGATTTAGATGACCAGAAAATTTCCAAACTTCCCTTTTTACAAATACCCTTTCTTCTCTAATATATTTTCTCTATACTCTGGTTTTGATTGATGATTGGTTTACTTTATTCTTTGTGAAATTTTGACTATTATCATATTAACCCTTTAGGTTTCACATTCAATAGTTAAAACTAAGAACACCAAGGATTTCTGATATGCTTTTGTTTTGTAGACTTTCTTTGCTATTTATTACCTTTAATGAGTCAACAAGATGCTGAACTCTTTTACTTCATGGCCAAGTGAGATATTGATTCAAACTTCCAGTGACTTCTTATGGCTATTTAATCATTCTTCAATAGTCATTGGGAGTATTCCTATGATTTTTACTGTTACTCAGCATATATCACTGCATATAGATAATGAAATGTTTTTGCATGTTTAAATTTTCTATCAAATAGTGTACAATAATACATTAATTATGATTATAGTGGACAATAGCTTTTGATACCTCTGTTTTGGTAGAGTTGAACAAACAATAAGTTTATGCTTTCAAACTCAGGAAGGTCTTTTGAAAATTCAATTTTTTGTGCCCATTTATTCATCAAAATCTTTTAACATTGGCATTATTTTTTCTAATTCATTTCATCATTAGAGACAGCTGGGTAGCACAATGGATGAATCATTAGACCTGATGTCAGAAAAAGTGGAATTGTTTACTAGCAGTGTGATGCTGGGCAAGTTACTTAACCTCTACATTCCTCAGTTTCCTTATCTGTAAAATGGAGATAATAATAGCACCTACTTCCTATGGTTTTGGGGAGAATCAAATGATATATTGGTAAAGTCATAGAAATACTAGCTAACACTATATAGTACTTCTTTAGTTTGTGTTAGTTGTAAATTTGTCAGTGTCTTTAGATCCTTCAGCTTTCCCTCTTCAGATATAAATCATTTTTACTCTCTTTGCTTCTAATTTGAGCTTAAGAGTTAAGTTATCTCTCATAATTGTCATCCTCTGACTTGTATTATATCAATGTATAACAGTGCTGAGGATATTGTTGGCAAAGAGCAATATGAAGCTCCTGACTCTCACTGGTAAGATGTTTCTAATTTTGTTATAATTTAGTACTCGTATAGAAAAAGCAATCAGACTTTCAATGCTATTTCATGTACATATATTTGCTTTCTAGAGTCATCTGCACCTATCTATTCCAGTGACCTTACCTTGTTATTATATGAGAATATGAAGGAAGGTAACTCATTCTGTTGTCTTTTCTATTCAGAATACCCTGATGGCTCTCGAGGGGTCAGCCTGCATCCCCATCTATTTTTCAGATTCCTACCTTAGATTCCAGGAACTATTTCATACTGGCTGGGGTGCTAACCCTAGAATATGTTTAATTTCGAGAAGTTGAAAGGTCAGTGTTTCAAATTTCCTGGCAGTCTTTAAGGCTTAGCATTGTGATGAAAGTCCCAGGGCACATAGAGTCCCTGCTATACATCTCCTTTTCTGGCATTCCCTTACTTGGCTATTTCCCCTTACTAATGGCAGGAATAGTGAGTTGATCCAGTAATTATAATGGCTGTATTATGATCATCATCATTTTAATGTTGTATTTGATGAGAATTACTATTATTAAATTCAAATGAATCATTCATCAGTATGTAAGTACCACTACCCTGAACACCTGCCACCCCATGCTTGTCCTTTCCAATATTCTTTAGACAGATCCTTGTAACAACTTCTCCTTTCACAAATCTTGTTGAGCCTCTGTTAGACCTCTCAAAGAAGGAAATTGAAATAAGGGAGGACAAAAGAGCTATTCAAAAGTTATAGTGGATAAGAGAATTGAAGGGAGCCTGGAAGGGTCTGTGGAAAATAGTAAAAAAAAAAATATTGGGTCACTCTTTTATGTGTTTGAATTTTGGCATGAAAGGTTTATAAGCAAATTAGTTCATGTACATTTGAAAACATAATTGACTACACAAGCCTTGTTAGTATCCAAAATAGACATTTTAGGGTCATAGTTAGCCATGCATATCAAACTTTAAAAATTTTATCATCTTAAGCAAATTTTGAGGGAAATCAGGGAGTTGTGTAATACTAGTATTCATCATCCTCATTTATATATTTATTACCAATTGAGAATAGTAAGAAAAAATACTTTCATAATTGAAAAGAAAATTTTAGTTCATAGGTTCATTCAGTAGAAATCATTATTAATCCTGTTATGTGCAAGGCTTTGTGCTAGTGCTTCCTAAGTTCCCTATGTATTCAGAGAAATATCACAATTTTATATAGATTTCACAAGATCATATACACATTTCAGAAAAACATCTTATGATGTTGCTTCCCCATCTTAGTTTATGCATTTAATGTAAAAATGTAGAAAGTAGCTATCTATAAAGAAGTATATACTTACACAGCAACACATTATCCTTTTATTTAAAACATGAAATAGCTTTACAATCTTGCTTGCTTAATTATAGACTAAAACTTGTTAATGTGGTTTCATTTATTTGAATTTGGTGATAATTGAAACAGGAGATAGGCTGACATTTACCTGTACTCTATCTATAAGAAAAGAGTTTGCTAAATAAAGAATGTAAACAGGATTGGAAGAAGAATCCAAACTATTTAAAAGAACTGAGTGCTTTTCTGAAAACCATCAAAAAACTAGATTTACTTAAAAATCATTGATATGCTACTTATGTATTACACTTATCTACTCATTAAAATGACTTCCCTAAGGACTCCTACTGGGCAACACTTAGTTTGCTTTGTATGCATTATAGTGTGTGCTTGCAGAGCATAATTAAAGGAATGAAGTCTTTATTACATTAATTCAGACTTTGCACTAATTCAGACTAATCCATTCCAAATTGGTGTGAATTAATGAGGTTTTACTATGACTTCAAACTGTTTGAAAATAATTGCTTAATGGTTTCTTTTGTAGGTGATTGGTATTAGTTTTACATTTGGGGAAAAAAAAACTGGGGCTCAAAAATTTGGGTAATATTTTAAAAGATTATTTTAAAGTGAGTGATGATTGATTATGAAGAATTAATAGTCTTCCCTAATGGAACAGCACTCAGTCAACCCACAATTCCAAAAGAGGTAAAAAAATCATCTTCAGTTACAGGGAACACCAAATGGAAGGTGGTGGGAAGAATTCTAATCTTGTTCACCCAAACTGTGATCTCAAAGTTTCGGGAGAAACTGAAGTTCTTCACCACAATTTCAGAGAAAGAATATTGTACCAGGATTTTACCACAATGCATTTTGGCTTTCAAAAGCATGAACTTACAGAAGCACTGTCATATTTATGATTAGTAAAGGTCTTTCAACCTATGGTAATTTAGGTCCTTATTGTCTTCTTCTATCTCCCTTGACATCCTGTCTCATCTGGCTTTAAACCAATGGCTTTTGCTGCCTTCTTGGCAGTGTTCATATGGATTAGCAATAAAAATTCAAATTAAGAATAAGGGAATACATAAATATATTCTTTTAAAGTTGCCCTTCTAAGCCTTAAAAAAAACTTAATTATCAAATTTACTTGGAGACATTGGAATGGCTGCCCTTTGAAAAAATTGTTAATCCAAATTTACTTAAATACAGGTCAATTTTTATTATAAGGTAAACATCTCCATAGAACCAAAAGATTTCTAAGACTAGTTAATGGTCCCTTCTCCATAAGCTTTCTTTATCTCTTATCCCTTTCTCCCACCCCATAATTAGAGGAATTGTGGAATAAGATAAGAGCACTAGACTTGACCTCAGAAGAGATATGGGTTCCAATCTTTTATGCTATCCTTTACTAGCTTTGTGATCTAGGACAGATAACTTAACCCCTTTGAGTCTGGATTTCTCCACTTGCAAAAATGGGAATAGTATTATTTCAAGTATTTTCTTTAGGATTGATATGAGAATGAAATGAAATAATGTATTGCATTCTAGTAGGAATGATGCATGATAATCACTATTAATACAAAACATTATGAGATAGTGAAGCAAAATGAACCAAGAAAGTATTATAACTATTGAGAAGAAAGAAGAAAAATATCTTCCAACTGGATTGGATTGTGACAAGATTCATGAAGTATGTGATGTAAAAACCCCACCTTAAAGAGACACTATTTGGCAGGTGAAGATGGGAAACAGGGGCATTTTAGGTGGAACAAATGTCATAAGCAAAGGTATGCAACCAATAATTTTGGATGGGACACTATCTCTGAATTAGGTGTGCAGTCAGAAAAAAGTCTGAGAAGGTAGGAAGGAGCCAGATTGTAGCATATCTCACCAGTCTAAGGAATTTGGACTCTCTTTAATGCCTAATAAGGAAACATTTAAACTAACATGTCTTGTAAAAAATTACAATAATACGAATACATTTGGCTTTTCTTTTTTAGTATTTTGCCTACATTTAGGCACCATTAAATATAAACCAGCCTATTTACGTAGCAAATTAATTTGGCTTAATGCTTCTGTTTGATAGACTTGAAGTTCACAAAAAACAGTTATATTAAAAAGAGCCTTGTGTTTATTTTTCAAGTATGTATGGTAGTATCCAAATAATAGTGTGCTTCATATTTTATTGAGTTATGACACTGCTGAACTGAAGGACAATAAAAGATTTTTCTAGTAGTGATAAGGAGTTTAAATTGATTCATTTGTTTATAGAGTCTCCCTTATAGCCAACGTCAGGAAATTGCATTAATGCTGAGTAAATTTAGGAATTTAATACTTGATAATGATCAGAGCAAAAGTTAAAAGTCTGTAAGAGGGATCAAATCCAATAACTTGTCGTGTGTGTTGTAATCCACTAAACTAATGAACCACAGCCTAAAAGCATAAAATAGTATATATTTAAAAAATATATTCTTAAGATCATGGCTAATGAGCAGTGCATGTGGTGGGGGGCAGGCATAAGGTCAGAGGAAGACATTTTTTTTCTCTCCTTTGATTTTCTGATCACAATTTCCTTCATTTTTAACATCATGACATTTTATATTTGAAAACTCCTCTACTAATTAATATCTGTTCTTTAACTTTTCCTAGCTTAATAGAAAAGACTAATATTTTAGCTAAAACCAGTTTACGCTTTAACTTTCCTTTGTTATTTTGAATGTACCAATTTGCATTTTTTTTTTACTTTACCAAAGCACTTTCTTATATATTTTCTCCTATTCTTATAAAATCTTTGAAAGGAGGTTCAGTATATATTTGTTTGTTTCTTTTGTTGAAACCTGTAATAAGTAAGTATAGAAAATTTCCTGGTATGAAAACTCCTTCCATTCTACATATTGTTAATTCATTTTTAAATGTTTTTTTTTTTTTTTTTGTGGGGCAGTGGGGGTTGAGTGACTTGCCTAGGGTCACACAGCTAGTAAGTGTCAAGTGTCTCAGGCCGGATTTGAACTCAGGAACTCCTGAATCCAGGGCCGGTGCTTTATCCACTGCGCCACCTAGCTGCCCCCAATTCATTTTTTTTTTAATTTTTTTTTTTTTTTTTTAGTGAGGCGATTGGGGTTAAGTGACTTGCCCAGGGTCACACAGCTAGTAAGTGTCAAGTGTCTCAGGCCGGATTTGAACTCAGGTACTCCTGACTCCAGGGCCGGTGCTCTATCCACTGCGCCATCTAGCTACCCCCCAATTCATTTTTAATATAATGTTTGCAAATTGTCCAGCACAGAGGCTAAAGGAATTACCCATAGTTATATGGCTAGTACTTGTTAGAGGTAGGACCTGAACCCAGATCTTCCTGATTTCAAGTCTAACCCACTAACCGTCATGCTACATTTCCTCAAAAGTATTATTGTATTTTTCATTTGAGAAGATAAAATCATAGTCTTTTTATTATTTATGCTTAGATATGAAAACTGGAATGTCTTTCTCTTCTTTTTTTTAGAACAGATACCCCATTTTTTGTTTTGCCAACCACTTTAAAAACTGTGAACTGTGAGTGAGATTTTCCCCATCCCTTAGTTATAAGAGATTTACCATAGTTATAAGTGATTGGATTAAGATAATAATCAATATATTAACTAAAAATTGTGATTTATTATATTTAGATATAATTATATTTAGATTGCATAAGGTCAAAAGGTTAAGTTTTTCCTCATATTTCCTTCTGTTAAGGGTTAAAATTCTAGCTAGTCTGTCTAAAATATTTAATGAGTGGTCGCCAATAAATTATAAGCTTTAGCAAGAGTTAGACTTTTAAGCATTTATTAAGGAGAATAAGAATTTGGTAAAGAGAGAGAGAAAGGTCTAGATTCCTATCTATTAAAGGGAGAGCGCATTTCTAGCTCCCTTCTCCGCCAGAATCCAGAGGAAAGAGAGCCAGACCGAGCGCCAGTCTCTTCCTTCCTCCTCCCACTAGTCTGCGTCACTTCCTCCCCGCCAAAGAAAAGACTCCTGGTCTTGCCCTCAAAGACCTTCGCTTCATGGGCAGAACTCTTCTACAGTAAGTATCCAGCAGGTGGCGTCATTCCAATCGTTACAGTCCCCCCTGTTGTTCCTCAAGAAACAAAATGTTTCCTTGACGGAACAGTAAAAACAATATAATAACTATTGCTAACTAATAATATGTGAACAACAATATAGAAAAGGAAGAGAGGAAAGTTTTGTCCAGAGGGGCGATTTTTTTTTTTTGTCCTCATGAACCGACGCTTTGACATTAGTCTTGCAAAGGGAGGGCCTCTGCAGAGAATACATGTTACAGATGGTGTATATTATAACAGAAAGAGAAAAAACAACAAAAACAACAAATCAAAACTGTTCATTTAAAGTCTCTGAAAGTCTTTTCTCAGATGTCCTCTAGGTGTAGTCGTGGAATGGAAGTCTTTTCAGGGGTTGATGTGTGGATGCTGGTAATCAGCCAGGAAAATTTCCTACAAAATTGAGCTTAACACAACTTTAAAACAGCTTTGTCAATAATCAAATCAAACAATGAAAGTTCTCAAAAACATGTCTAAGGGAATACAGAATCTTAGTTGTTACACATGAAACACATAATAAAACAAAAATTGAAACATTCTTTAAAATTATAATCTTACTATAATCCCCCCTTATGGAGGGTAATTGAGAAGACAATTGCTGCGATATTAATTTTTAAAAATAATTTTTATCTTTGTTTCATCACTTTTTGCATCATCTGCCTAATTATTCTCATGCCATTATGAGAAATTAGAAAATCTAATATAATTGGTAACAGGTGTCAAGGCCAAATTCAACACTGTTATTTATCATGACACCTGAGATAATTATGGGGGTTACCATAAAAGAACAGAGAAATGATGGGATATGAGCATTCCCACACTTGAGCAATATGTACTGCCCATACAGTATGCCAGGCTTAAAATAGGTGGATGGAATATATGTCCATGCCACCGAACATATTGGAAGAAACTGAGTCAGACTTAATCAGATGCATGGGATTGAGATGTCCATGGCATCAGGCATATAGGAGGGAGCATAGAAGCCAGGTGTAGAAGTGAGATGGGTGGGATGAATACTTCCAGCCATCTGTACAATATTGTGGGGAAAAAGAGAATAAAATATTAAACCAAGAGAATCCAACCTCAACATTTGTCAAAAGCCGTTCCCTCGGCCATACCTTGACTTCATGCATGTCTCCCCTCATGTGACAGTTCAGTGTCTGCTCTTGCATGTATTCCTCTTGTGATTGGATGGCATCTTGGCCAACTGGCATCTGATAACTCAGAATAAAGGCAATTAATGTCTTAAATGATAAGTTCCCATAATCCAAGTTTCATATGGATTTAAAATTGAGGATAATAAATGATTGCAAAAAATGTGAATACATCTTGACTCAAAATATAATATATAATTATGCAACAATTTCAAATAATACCCTTTTTTTTACTTAGTATACAATTACTTTTGTGAACAATCAGAACATACTTAAATACAAGTTAAAGCACAACAGAATCTCAAAGAACTTTTTTTTTTTGAAAATAGAAAACTTTTACAAATGTTCCCCTCTTTTTTTTTTTTGGGAATATGCTTATCAAAAATAATACTTCTAGAATCAATTTACACTTGCCATGGCAACCAATTTGCCAGGGAAATGCTTTAAAGAGTTTGATCAAATAATCAGTTGAGGAAAAAAAAATAACAAAAACAAACAACTCAGAATATGGGAGCACAATACTCCTAGAATTAACATTGTATAATAAAATCAAAACCATCTTGCAATGTTTCAAAATTAGATAGACAAATGAATAGAAGAAAATACACATGGAACAAATAAGACAATGAAATTCAAACTAAGGAAGTCTAAATGAATGTGAACTTAATATTAATAAGAGTATTATAAAATATAAACTTGATCACATGACTATAAAAAGCTTTTACAAATATTCTCCTTGTTTTAAAAACTAAATATAAAACACAATCTCAAAAGCATGAAAATCTCTATGAAAATAAACCCATACCATTAATTTCAAAATGTATATGTAATAGCATAGAAATCCTATGTAACCTCTGAACTGATATTAATACTCTGAGTGAATTCAGAACACCTTTGATTCCGATATCTAAAATCCCCAATACTCATATCAATACCTTGCTGCTTACTTCTACATTTCTGTAAAATATATACCCTTCCATGGCAAAAGAGGCAGAGTCTTGAACTATGTTGATTGTCATTCTTATTCAGCTTAAGTTTTTCTTCTTTAACCCCTCTATATTGTCTGTCAGTCTTTTCACCATACAAATGCTTTATAAGATTACTAATTAAAGACAAAAGCAGGTTAGCAAAATTATGAACAAAACGAGCATATCTGGAATTTAAAGAGTTTTCTAAGATTGTCTCAAAAGCACAGCCAGGCTGGGGAAGGGCTGAGCCTGAAGCTGCAAATGCAGGTAGAAAAAGTTGAGCATGCGCATCAGATCTCTGGACTTCCCAGGCAGGGGAAGCAATGGGCTTGGCCATAGGAGGAGTAGAGGGTGGGGTCTGGAGAGGAGGGGAGGGACCAGAGCAATTTGAATCAGACTTGATTTTGAACTCAGGCCTGGATTCCTCTTCCCCCACTTTGCCTCCAGGTGCTAGGGGATTAAAAGCTTCTAGAGGGTGGGTCATTGCCTCCAGGCATGCAAAATTAGAGCAACAATTAGTGTTAGAACTGGGAAAAGCTGCGGGAATCTCTACAGGTTTCTCTGAAAAAGCATGGTTGGGAGAGGGAGAGATATTTCCTTGTGTGAGTAAGTTGCTGGCTCTTTTAACAAAAATAAAAAGAAAAATAGAAAATCCACAAAAACAAAGCATTAACATGATCTTATCTCCCATTTGTCTGGTTAAACAGACTAAAATCAAAAATAGGATAATTAGGGAGTCTAAAAGGTCCATTCGAAAAAATTTGAAGGAAAACACAGCCAGTACACCAGTACTTAGCAGTTAAAGGGAGAGGGAGGGGAAATTTCTTACCCAACCAGAAGATCAGAAGAAGACTGAGGGTTAGCTTTCCTCTTCGTGGTCAGCCATCTGTTAAGGGCTAAAATTCTAGCTAGTCTGTCTAAAATATTTAATGAGTGGTCGCCAATAAATTATAAGCTTTAGCAAGAGTTAGACTTTTAAGCATTTATTAAGGAGAATAAGAATTTGGTAAAGAGAGAGAGAAAGGTCTAGATTCCTATCTATTAAAGGGAGAGCGCATTTCTAGCTCCCTTCTCCGCCAGAGTCCAGAGGAAAGAGAGCCAGACCGAGCGCCAGTCTCTTCCTTCCTCCTCCCACTAGTCTGCGTCACTTCCTCCCCGCCAAAGAAAAGACTCCTGGTCTTGCCCTCAAAGACCTTCGCTTCATGGGCAGAACTCTTCTACAGTAAGTATCCAGCAGGTGGCGTCATTCCAATCGTTACACTAATTTTCCAATGTCAAGCATTAGGTAATATCACAAGATCTAGTAGTCAGCAATGCTATATTTTAATAATCACGAGTTACATACTATTCTATAAAGAGTTCATGCTGCTGACCAGTGGCCTAACAATGACCCACCCTATTGTTATCATAATGCTCCCATTTATAGTCATTTAGGTAGTTTCTCATATTTCCCAAGAATATGATTTAATTTTAGAAGCACAACTAATGATAAAATGCTGTACAAGTGTAACATTTGGAAGGGTATAGAAACCCATGGATTTTGTAATTCTGGGTCTTTCAGGTCCAATGCCTGGATGACTGGCTTTATTGGGAGACTAAAACTCTCTCAATAAACCTATTGGCTTTGTTGGGGGACTAACCCTCTCCCAATAAACCTATTTGCTTCAGCCTGGAAACTTTGTTGTTTTTGTTCTTTCATTGGACTTAAAAATTTCCCCACCAGAACCCCTGAAATAATTTAATATACTACTCATAATAATTTATATTTATATACTATTTAAGGTACCATTAAACATACACACATTTGTTTATTTTGCACAAAGACCTTGGACCAATAAATAGGATCCACTGGCTACTTCCAGAAACTTTAGTCCCCACCATCCCTCATATTTTCTATAATGACACATCTTTTACATTTTCAAGGACAGCCTAGATGATCACTTATGTGGGATAGCATGAAAGGGATTTTTATTTAGCAGTTTGTTTCAGTGCCTTTGGATATATCTCTGAACTATGAACGTCTGTGACTCTTGGACCATGAACTTCAATTACAAAACTGGAGAACCAGGGCAATTAGGAAACTGGATGTGATGACATGCATAGAAAGGCTAAAAGAACTTGGCATATTTAGCCTGAAGAAGATAACATTTAAGAGACAACTTTCTAAGCATCTAACGGTACTTATTTGAATGACTGGCATATGGGAGAAGGATTAGAATTGTTATTGTTGGCTCAAAAGGTCAGAACTAGAAATAGATAGTTGAAGTTGGAAAGAGATAGATCTCAGATCAATATAAAAGATAAGAATCTTAAATGACCAACAGTGGCTAAAAGTGGAATGAGCTACTTTAGTAAGAAATAAATTCCCTATTGATAGAAGTCTTTAAGCAGATGATTTATGACCTGTTGTTGGAGATGCTGAAGAGGAAGTTTTCACTCTATTATACTGTCTTATAAGCAGGTTCAGAGTGCCTTTTTGTACATGGGAGGAGATAGTATATTCCTGGAAGACTTAATCTTTTTTGGGTTATAAACTAATTTGCCGTTTTATTGAATTCTGTGGAATTCTTTTCAAAATAGTTTTTTAAATGAATAAAATAAAATACTTATTATTATAAAGAAAGTACTTGAAATATAGTTATCAAAATATGTAAAACATTCAGTAAATCAGATCAAGAAACTATATTATATTTACAGATACAATAAGAATTCTAGAAATATTATGCAAGTCCCTTATTATTTTCCATGATGTTGAAAATAAGGATAAATGTGTTTGGAATGTGTGTTCCATGCCTTTTTAATGATATTCAATAGGGGGCAGCTAGATGGCGCAGTGGATAGAGCACCAGCCCTGGAGTCAGGAGTACCTGAGTTCAAATCCAGCCTCAGAAACTTAACACTTACTAGCTGTGTGACCCTGGGCAAGTCACTTAACCCCAATTGCCTCACTTAAAAAAAAAAAAAAGCTATGAAATGATATCCAACATTGCAGTTTGAACTTTAGTATTTATGACTCTTAAGAGCCTGCATTGAAAATAACAATACTGGGGCAGCTAGGTGGCACAGTAGATAAAGCACCGACCCTGGATTCAGGAGGACCTGAGTTCAAGTCCAGCATCAGACACTTGACACTAGCTCTGTGACCCTGGGCAAGTCACGTAACCCCCATTGCCCCAGAAAAAAAAATACAAAAACAAACAAAAAAAGAAAATAACTATTCTATGCCATTGTTGTATTTAATGGTTTTATCTCCTTCAATATTTAATAGTGGATACCTTAAGTATCAGATACTGCCTGATAGTTTGGCTCTGAAGCTCTTGCTTTTTTAATATCAAAGCAAGATATCCAGGGATAACAATAGCTCACATTGATATAAAGTTTTGGTATTTCCAAAGTGCTTTCCACAGTACATCCCCCAGGGAGAATAAGTATTAAAATTCCCTTTTAACAGATAAGCAAAGAAGATTACAGAAAGAAGTAAAATTAGCAAGAGTCTGTCAGAATCTGAACCAAGGGTTAGTGATTATAACTCTCATCATGATTCTGTGTAGTCTTTCTATGAGGACCTACTTGTAATTGCTTACTGCCAATGGCAAACAGTGATTTATCTCTATTCCCATTCTAAGATACCCCAAACATACAAGTGTAGTTAATAGTCAAATGTTATAATTATAACTTGGAGTTTGGGTCATCCTTGCACCATAGAACCCATCCATGACCTTCCCTTCTCCATATGCCTAATTCTGCAAAGATCTCATTTTACCAGGATTTTAGGGATTAAGTGTTTATAAGCTGCCTTGGCATAAAGGCAAAGAGGCAAGGACTAAAAGTAAATATGGGTTCTCTTAGAATTCTCCTTGTTAATAATAGACAGACATACAGACAGACATTGACATACAGTGAATGAGTATACATGGAGGGTTTACTGTGTGTCAGGCACTAGGTTAATTTCTAAGGATACAAAAACAAGAGATGCACTACTCTTAAGAAAACTACATGCTAATAGCGGAAGACAAGAAAAAAGGGGTGGTGGAAAGTTGTGGGGTATCCACTTGGGCACCAGGTCACTAAGTGTGGAGAATGAGTTAGGAAGGATGTAAGCAGTATGACTGGGACTTTTGTTTTCTAATTACATGTAAAGATAATTAGATATGATGATTCTTTACAAGGATTCATTAGTTCTTTTTTTTTTTTTTTTGAAGGGAGGCAATCGGGGTTAAGTGACTTGCCCAGGGTCACACAGCTAGTAATTGTCAAGTGTTTTGAGGCTGGATTTGAACTCAGGTCCTCCTGAATCCAAGGCCAGTACTTTATCCACTGGCCTACCTAGCTGCCCGATTCATTAGTTCTTACATCTTCCTCAGGGTAGAGTCATCTGCAGGGAAGCAAGGCTGCTGGTTCCTAGAAAGAACTGAGAAAGAAGATGTAGAATAATAGGATTTTATAAATGAGTGAATAAATAATGGAAAAAAAAGTTTTGAGTGCTTAGTATCATATGCTAGGCATTGTACTAAGCACTGAGGATGCAAATACAAAAATGAGGCAAACCTTTCTTTCATGGATCTTACTTTCTCACAGGGGAAAATAGCACATTTAGAGGAGGAGTGGCCATTAAAGAGAATTTGGGCATGAGGAATCAATGGAATAATGAGTACGCGGTAAAACAAAATTCTATGCCCTTTTCAAAAGTAATGATGGACTTGGGAAAAGCCTTAGAATCAAAGTACAAAAGTCTTCATTTACAGATGAACAAATTGAGTACCAGATAGATGACATGATTTCTTCAAGATAAAACAACTTAATCCTCCCAGCACATACCACTCTCCAATAATTACCACAAGTAGACTTACCCAGGAATCAGTCACCCCCTGCTGTTTGCTTTGGTGGTTTCTGGAAAGTATAACTTACCTCACAGTGTCCCAGGGAATCTGACAGAAACTCGATTGCATTTTTTTTCTCTTGAAAAGCACGTATTAAAATAATAACAAACTGCCACTTTAGTATGATAGAGGCTATTAGCTTTAGAGTCTGGGAAGTCTGAGTTCAAAGACCACCTCTGACACATATTGGCTATGTGACTCTGGGCAAGTGCCTCAGGGAACTTTGAGGTTATAAACATGGGAACATTTCTCATTATGCCTTGTTAATCAGGATATCCCTATGTCAATGGAATCACTACTCCAGAATAAAAAGGAAAATATTAATATAATATGTAAATATGATATATTCCATGTAAATACCCTAATATGCATAATAATAAGAAAACCTAAGCAGATTAATAATATCTATTATGTAGATTATGTTAGAGTTGAATGACCAGCACTATATAGATATTGGATAGACTTTGAAGATGGAAAATATACTACTGCTTTTAATTATCTTAGGGTTCATTCTAAAATAAGGGCATATTCTTTTTAAACATTAGTATTACTCTGCTAATATTATATGACTATATTTTTGGAAAATTAAAGTTGTGAACCACCAAAACAATACCAGATATACACATTGTAGAGTACAGCATGCTACCAACAAAGAACTCCATAGTATAATATGTAGAAAATATGTCATCAAAGAGACATATAATTGAAGCAGAAAGTGGGTAGACATGCAGTGAGAGAGAGAAATAACTAATATTTATGTCATGCACTTCAGTGGTAGATGTAATGTCATGAGATTAAAAGACACCCAACACATTCAGTGGATACTCTGTGGAAGAGTTAAAAGGGAGAGAAGTACTATAGAGACATGGAATGAGCAGGCATGGGTAGGTTACAACTTACTTCATTGAGATCACATTGAGATCACAAAACTGTCAAGGAAGTGTCAAAATTATTGCTAACAGAGAAGTAGGGGAAAAGTTTAATTTGAAATTCCAATGTTGGTTGCTATGATTTATATATATATGTATATAACTATATATATATAACTTTATATATATACTATATGTATATATGTATATAACTATATATATAACTTTATATATATATATATATACAAGTATCTAATAATCTATTCCTCTTAATTTAGGAAGAATTATCAGGATGATTTATGCCATAATATTGACAAATATTGAGGGTTTTTTGTTTGTTTGTTTGTTTTTGGTGAGGCAATTGGGATTAAGTGACTTGCCCAGGGTCACACAGCTAGTAAGTGTCAAGTGTCTGAGGCCGGATTTGAACTCAGGTCCTCCTTAATCCAGGGTCAGTGTTCTATCCACTGTGCCACCTGGGTGCCCCTATGTTGAGATTTTTAAAAATGAAAACTCTATTTGATGGAATTTGCTAGATAGAAAGGAGGTTGGTAACAATCAAACCACAGATTAGGATCGTGTCAGATGTATTTAGTCTTTCATCTTATCAAGTTAGACATATTGAAAAGAATAAAGTTTAATATCTGGGATTCCTTTGCATGGAACATTAAATAAACTAAGGCAGACTTCTGGTAACATTGCTGCCAGATCTACCATATTTCCTAGAGATTGATTTTAAAAGGTATAATTGTGATGAGTAAATTTTAGAATGCAAAAAAAAAATGTGGGATGGAGAATTGGCCTTCACTTCATAAAGAAGGATTACCTGCAAAGACAAATATTGAAATTTTCAGTGAAATATGACATAAAAGTATCTTAATAAGTTCACTGGATCTAGAGAAGAATGCTTATTTTATTGTCTTGATAAGACTCATTAAATTTAGAGATGAACTCAGACATGAATGAAGAGATTCTGAACCATTAACCTTATCTCCTTTAAAGTGTGGACTCTACTTCAACAGTTTTCGAAGAAAGCTTAATCAAAGTGGAAAGGACTGTGGAGTAGCAGTGGAATGAGGAGTAGAAAAATAGAATTACATTATCCAGGGAATCTTGGGTCAGGTCACTTTCAATTGAGGTAATTTTAAAACCATTAGAATACAGAATTAGAGAAAGAAGCTGGACTTCTAAGTATTTCTGAAAATAGCAAAAACTGATTGATGAGGTTTAGGTTTTTATTATGATTGTTAAAGTACTTCATTATGAATATGAAAGGAGGAGTGAAGCAATTTTATGCTTTCTCTGTGTCCTATTCAAATAGATAATTTCTTCCCAAGCAATTGAAGACATCCAGAAAACCCAGATAGGTTTCACTTTGTTGAAATCTCATCTCCGTCTCTCTCTCTCTCTCTCTCTCTCTCTCTCTCTCTCTCTCTCTCTCTCTCTCTCTCTCTCTCTCTCTCTCTCTCTCCCTCTCCCTCTCCCTCTCCCTCCCTCTCTGTCTCTCTGTCTCTGTCTCTGTGTCTCTGTCTCTCTGTCTGTCTGTCTCTCTCTGTATCCCCCCCCCCACTCAGTCTCAGTCTCATTCATAAAATGGGGATAATAAATACTACCTGCCTCATTGGGTTATTGTGAGGATGATATGAGATAATATATTTGAAGTGCATTGCAAACTGAACTATTTAAATTTTAGTTAGCATTGTTGTTAGAAATGCACACCCCTGATACGAATTATGAAGAGCAAAAGTGAGTAAAATCAATAGTTTATTAAAATATGTTCTGTTTTAAAGTCATTGCATTGATACAAAAATCCCCAGCTATTCTTAAAGTGCCCCTCTTTCTATCTGCTGGAGAACTAACGTCCAGGAAACTTATAATATTAACCAAAACACAAACTGAACCACTGGGGTTGGGTGAAGCAACAAGCAGAGGATTTTGAAACGTACAATAAATATTTAGGAAAAGCATGAGAGGAAATAAGATAAGTCCAAGAGAAGAGGTAAACCAAGAAAGAAGAACCCAAGATCCTGAATCAACTACAGAAAATAAACCTGAAAAAGGAGAGAGAGAGAGAGAGAGAGAGAGAGAGAGAGAGAGAGAGAGAGAGACATAAACAATGGCAAAGCTGAAGACAGGGAAATAAAAGTTTGATAGAGAATTGTAAGCCTGTGATCCAATGGAAACTAGAATTTAAGGAGGTAGCTTCATTTCCTATTTTCATGTGATAGTCTCTACTTTTCTGGAATGCAAAATGTCTAATGCCACTTTATGCACACAATTCATCATTGGAGATATTTTGTAGCTTCCATATCCATGCTACCATTATTTCATTGTCCTTTGAGTCACCTGCAATTTAGTTTTTTATAAGATTGTGGTGTTCTATGATTCATAGCTAATAGAGCGTATCTGGGACAATAGTGATATATTTTTTAAAAGATGCTATGGTGACAAGGAACAACTTAGCCTTGTGCACTGCTGACAAATTTCTGTAAAGTGACCTCCCATATTATCCCCCTTCTATCATTGTCCATGTTCAGTGCTTCTGAACAAGTATGCATCCTACACATTAATAGACTGAGTGAATAGGATATTTATAATTTTATTTGTCCTCTTGCTTTTTCTTGTGTAGCTTGCTCAACTGATCTCTTCTGGGAATCTCTGGATTACATTATGCATAACTGTAATGTTTTGAAACTCAATGTTATTAGCAGAGTTTTATCCTCAGACAAAAACATATGGGGGAAAACACATGGGGAAAGTCACCCAATCTAAAGGATCCCTCTTCCACTTGAACTTTGCATAGAACAACTCCTTTGATTCTTTTGGATACCTTTTGTGAACATAGACCTCCTCATACATTTTGTTTAATATTGATGATAAGGAGATAATAGAAAAGCATTCCTTGTGTGTTTGCATCTGGCAAGGAGTATTATATGATATTAATAGACATATAAAAAGGCAACTTGTTGAAAGGCAGTTTTAAGGGTGTTTTCCCCTTCTACTGAAACATATTATAAAAATAATCAACACTAACATATTTTATCTTGATTTCTCTCATGCAATTGTGAGAATCTTAAGATAACCCCTAAATTTATGATCCTAAAAAGATGTTGTCTTTTGTGGAATCATGTACGAGAATCTGAGTATTGCTTTCTCATCTATATCTATATCTATATCTATATCTATATCTATATCTATATCTATATCTATATCTATATCTATATCTATATCCATATCCATATCCATATCCATATCCATATCCATATCCATATCCATATCTATATCTATATATCTATATATAGATATGCAAACATTACAAAGATGCAGTGGGAAAATTCTCATACAAATTTTATAGCAAAAATAGGCTTGGCTAATGATTGGTAGTAACTGATATCTCAATTACTCATTTTTGATAAAACTATTGTTATTTTTTTCAGGATTTGCTCCTCTTTGGAAGATTTTATAATTTAATTGTAGTATACTAATAAATTATTCCATTCTAATATTATCATTTCCTCAGGTTTTATTTATTCAGGTACAGTAAAACCTTTTAACTTCATTTTCTTAAGTATCAATTTGACTTCCAAATTTGATAATTCTACTGGCACAAGTGACTAAGTAGCCATAGAGAAGAATTGCTATAAAGATGTTGGTCAATATGTTCCAAATCACATCTGATTGCTATTTACCTTTCAGTTTGATTTATAAATATAATTGGAATGATCTTTCTTCATTTGGGCATGATCATGCTAAGCTCTCTGTAGGCTTTTAAAAAATCCTTTATTTTGAGTGTTGTTTTCTCAGGTAATACTGCTTACAATATTCTATTCTCCTTCCCTATGAGGTATTTCAAAAGGGCTTGTACTATATTTTGTCTTTGGCCAGTATCTCTTCAGTTGGAAAAGAGATGAAGCATTAATTGGCAAAGGTGATTTATCATCTCTGATTTGTGGTTATGGAGATTGCTTTAAAATAATAAAACCTTCCTTAGAAATGGCTAAATTAGGGGCAGCTAGGTGGTGCAGTGGATAAAGCACCAGCCCTGGATTCAGGAGTACCTGAGTTCAAATCCGGCCTCAGACACTTGACACTTACTAGCTGTGTGACCCTGGGCAAGTCACTTAACCTCCTTTGCCCCGCAAAAAAAAAAAAAGGGGCTAAATCAGATTCAATACCTTTATTTTAGCCTAGTTCCCATTTATTTTTCACTATCAAGAGCTTGTTTAAATAGATTTTACTGACTCTTTTAATTCTATACAATCTTTTCAATCTTATATTTTGTTCTAATTTGATGTTCATCATGGCAATGTTGTAATTAGCTACTAGTCTGCCTACACAAATAGCTTATTATAAAATGGCTCTCATATCAGCAACTGGTCAAAATTATGTCTGTTAAGATATAGTCAATTCTATTTTTGTGACCTTTGATGCCTGCCATGTCCAACACTTTCTAGCTCTGCTCTGGAAAAAGATATTCATGATATATCTGCATGAGGCTTCCAAGTAATGTAGACATTTTTGGTCTCTTTCATTTCTTAATTCTAAACTATTCTTTTAAATATTTTGTTTCTGTCAGCACCAGTACTCACTAGAGATTTGTTGTAATCATGTCAATATAAATATAAAAACATACACATATACTATATATACACACATGTATATGTGTATATATGTATATAGAGAGACTTTATTTAGAATAGTTTATCTTATTTGTCACAAAATTTCTCTACACTCTGCAGCCAGTGCTGAAATACAGAATTCAACTCCCTTCTCAGTCATCTTCTTGACTAAACTTATCATGAAGACTTCAAAGAGAAATGACCAAATATCCCATTGACAGATTTTTCCTATTGCCATTGGTGCCTGATAAAGCCAACTTTACAATTTTTTATTTTATTTTTATTTTTATTTATTTTTTTGTGGAAGGAGGAGAAAAGCTGCTGCTTGTAAATAATTTATGGAACAGAAAGTTCAGTAAGTCATTTAATTTGAATAGGGACATTTGATTTAAAAGGGACAATATTCATTCAAAATGAGAAAAGGGTTTGTTTATACTTGGACTTTATTAATTCAAAAATAGCCATTAAATTCAGTGTATAAATCCTGGCAGTTAAGAGTTGAGATCAACTAGAATTTGATTGGATTTATTTGTAATGAATATAAATATGAAAGTAAGTTAGTCTGGAATTTGGAGTCATTTGATCAAGTAGTAGATTTTTAAAAAAATTAATTAAACAATTAAGCAGAAAATATGACTGAATATTCAAATGTAGTAGGGTCTTTATGTTTATGAAAATGAAATACTGATTAGTCCAAGGGTTCTGAATTTCAAATCAGAAAACTGAGTGCTGTTGTTTACAGTTGCTGAACTTCAGTAGTTAAAGATGACAGAAAATATAGAAATATACAGCCATTTGACGATCCAGTGGAGAGGACACAGGGCAATTAGATCTTGGCATACACTCAGATCCCAAGGCTCACCAGTACTTGCATTTTGCCATTCATCCTATGCCATTCTCTTTTCCCCACTCAGAGTTAGTGACCCTAAGTTCTATATCACCAGAGACTTAGCCCTTCCTACTGCCCACCTTCCCTCAACAACTAAACAAGTCAACTTGGGGACTCTGCCCTGGAACTGATTGATTTTTATGAATTGAAGTAGGTTAGTGAAAATTCACATGCCAGTTCATCAAGAAAGTTGCAGACCACTTCTTGTCTGGTTCAACAATCCACCAACACACAAAATGGGTACATTGCTGCTTTCCATGACTCTACCATTTCCAAATTTGTCTCTTGCCCTCTCTGAACAAAATGACTACTACTGTTACTATTAGAATTGGTATGTTGATCTATTCCTAAGTCTCCACTCATAACCCTTATTGTCTCCTTGATTGAAATTCCCTATTAGAGTTGTATGCTCTTTGTGTGTAGGAACTCTCTTGTTGACTTGCATTTTTGTGTCCTCAGTGCCATACATTAATAAATATTTGCAGGTGGATTGACTAGCAACTTTAAGACATTTTTTCTTAAAAGTCTCTTTCTCTTGGATAGATAGATATAGATAGATATCATTATCTATCTAGATATCTATTGATATCTATTTCTATATAATTATATATGTCAATATCTATAGATATAAATATCTATCTATATATCTATGTCCATATAGACATCTATATCTACATCAGTCCATATCTATCTATCATATATATATATATATATATGTATGTATGTTTCTATCTATCTATCATCTATCAGGATGGAGAATTATGATTTGGAGAATGTCAAATGAGATCTTGTATAAATTAATATATGTTGTAATAAGCCTATTCCACAATAAAGTCCTGATGAAATTCAGCAGAAGAATTTAAAATAGAGATAGTTATGAAAATCATAAGACCATCAATCTAGAGCTAGAAGGGGATAAAAAGGGGTCGATCTCATCTAATCTGCTGTCCTCTCCCCTTTACCATCCTTGACATTGAAACGATTATGATATTGAGTCCTAGGGAGTTCTTGTGACTTACCCAAGGTTACATTGGAACAATTTGAACCTAAGACTTCAGTTTCCAGAGGAAATGCTCTTTTGCTATATTTTATATCATAAGTGTACATGTATATGTGTATGTGTATGGATATGTATATATCTTTTCCCTACTCCCACCTCATTTTTCTTGGTTGAAAAAAAAAGACGTCTGAACCTAATAAGGTGATAGATAAGAGAAGACATATGCTTTTCATGTACCCTACATTACTTTATAGTAAAAACTTGCCTCTTCAGTAGTACTTTGGCTTTATCTTGGCAAGAATATTGCCTGCAGGTCAGAAATAGGTACAGTGAATAGAGTTAGGCCTGGAGTCAAGAAGAACAGAGTTCAGGTTCAGCCTCCGGGCACTTACTAGTTGTGTGGCCCTGGGCAAATCACTTAACTTCTGTTGAGGCAAACAGGGTTAAGTGAATTGCCCAGCGCTACACAATTTCTTCAACTCTAAAATAAGGGTAATAGCAGCACCTACCTTGCAGCATTGTTATGAAGATCGAATGAGATACTATTGGTAAAATGCTTAGCACAGTGCCTGTAACATATTAGCTACTTAATAAGTGCATATTCTTTCCTCTCCTTCTCTAACCCCTTTTATTGTGGACAAGGAACAATTTGAAGGATGTGTGTCAAGAGACAGCAATTGTCTCAGACTTGACATTGTTGTATCATAACAGCTTAGATATTCTTTTGCAAACATTAATAAAAAGAATAAATTGAACTTTTGAAAGACATATTTTTGTTAACTGTAGTCCTCTTAGTACTTCATAACTCTGTAGTGGATGATTTCTCAGCACTTGGCTTATGGAGGACAGATTATGATGCTATTACTTTATGAATATCTTTTGAATAAAATGAATCGCTCATGGAGAAATGTTTATTTTGGTTTTAGGGAGCTTAGGCTTGAGTAATTATTTTGAGAAATTTGTGAATACCAACAAGAAGACATTTCCTTTAGGCTCATTTGCAAACAAGTTAAGTTGTGTGCCTATGATAATCAAGATAAAAACTGAAGCATGTGACACATTTAAGAATACAGAAAAAAAAATCAGAGAATAGTCAGTGCCCTCTAATGGAAAGAATATCAGTTGTGTTGAAATTGGGGTTATAGTCCTGGGCTGTGTGTATGATCAGAAAATGATAGTTTTACATATTCAGTTCTTCATACATATACATTGGGTTAAATATAATGCATCATTTTATTTAAATAAGTATATATGCCCTGAATATACTGAGCTTATAAAACAAACACATTGCAATATATCACAGAACAGGTGAGCATATGTTTATAAGTTTAATATGAAATTAAAGTTGAAAATACTTAGAATGAATAGTAAAATTGACTGTGAGATTTTGCAATACTCTGCACAACTAAAAAGCAGCTATGGTAAAATTACTCTGAAATATTGCTATTAGTGCTATCATAGGACAGCTAGGTGGCAGAGTGGACAGAGTGCTTGGCCTGGAGTCAGAGATTTTTAGTATCTGCATAGCGCTGGGCAATTCACTTAACCCTGTTTGCCTCAATTTCCTCCTCTGTAAAATGAGCTTGAAAAAGGAATGACAAGCCACTCCATTATCTTTGCCAAAAAAACCTCAAATGGGTCATGTGGCGACCAATTTTTAATTGGGGAGTGCTAGCTAAGCGGCTTGCCGCAATATTGGGGCAAGGAAGGAGACCGGCAGCCTCCCTCAAAACAGAACAAGATTTATTTTAACAAGAACGAACTTAAAAAAAACACAAACAGGATCAGTAGGATCAAGGGAAAGGAAATAAAATGGGGAAAGGGAAATTATAATACCTGAAAAAATACCACGGCCCAGGAAGCAGTTGAAAATACGCAGCAGAACGCCTGTCGCTTTCATGCTTCCACCTAGAATGCCCAATTCTCCTCCCCCAAACCTAGAAACACCCCACACAGTCCCAGCCAATGGGATGGCCGCTCTGACAGTCACATGACTGCCCTCACTAGGCTTCCCATTCATTATAATTTTGCCAGGCCCATGTAGGCATCGAATAGTGGTGATGATGTGAGGTGCCAGAGCCCTGGCAACAGCTACAACCAGTGGGTGGAGCACCTTGCGGTTTGCAGAGCCCCAGGCCAGTGCGCGACAGGCATAAAAACCTCAAATAACAATTAATTCTTTACATTCATGAATAGTTGGATGCAACTGAAACAGCTGAACAACAATTCCTATCATAGTATTCATACTAGTATACTATTTGGAATAAATTTGCCCCATTTTAATAATTGTCTCTTGTGATGTTTCCCTTACAACAAGTTACATTGAATAAGCCTAAATCTAAACCCAGTTGTATAGAATCCAAGATGTAGCCTACTTATTCCAAATGAGAACTTATAGATTCTGCCTCCTTGGAGGTCTTCAGGAAGAGGGTAGATAACAACCTGCCTCTTATGTATGAGTTAGACTTGATGAGGTACCTTCCAGTTCTCTAATGCTGTGACTGTATCTTCCATATTAAACCCTTACAAATTTAGCACAATGTTGTCTGCCCAGTAGGTGTCTGGTATAGCTTTTGACTTACTAAATTAAGTTGAAAGGAAAGGGAATAAACATTTATATAACACTTACTCTGTGCAAGGCACTGTGTTAAGCACTTTTACAAATATTATCTTATTTGATCCTCACAACAACCCTCCAAAGTATATACTATCATTATCCCATTTTACAGGTGATGAAACTGAGGCAAAAGGAATTTAAGTGATTTGTATGGGGTTAATACCTAGTAAATATCTGAGGTCAAATTTGAACTCAGATCTTTTTGACTCTAGGCCCTGTGTCCTATCCCATGAGCCAGCATTGTAATCATGACTGGCAGAATGGATGTGTTAATAGGTATACCTGCTTATGAGAATTCTCTATCCTGAATGATCAAATACTATATATGTTTAAGGATACTGCAACTGATGATGTTCATGTAGTTTTTGGTCATTCCTCTAGGTTTTATTCTATTCCATTAAAATCAGTGCAGCACTTGGACAAGCCACCTCCTTGTTTTCCTTCATTCTTACTACACAATGGGCCCCACTCCTTTTGTATTCATACTTTTTTTTCAAAAATATTCATCTTGCCATTGAAAAAAAATAATTAGCAAGTATTTTTTTCTCTCCCTCCCATATCTTCCCATGTAGGCAGGGAGAAAAAGAAAACAAAACCTTTGTGACAAATATGCACAGGAACAAAAAAACCCTCCACATTGGGTATATGCAGAATTTTATTTCATTCTGCATATGCAATTTTTCACTTCTCAGTGAGGACCTATGTGGCACTTTTCATCATTGGTCCTCTAGACCTGTCATTGCTCATTGAAATGATGCAAATTCAAAAGTCTTTCAAAGTTGTTTGGTTTTGCAACTTTCTTGTTAAGGTATGAATTGCTCTTAAAGTTCTGCTCATTTTACTGCATCAGTTTATATACATATTTTTAGGTTTCTCTGTAACTTTCCCTTTCTTCATTTTGTAAGACATATGATTATTCTATTACATCCATATACTAGAATTTGTTCAACCATTCATCAAGTGATAAGCACCCCTTTAGTTTTTCATTCTCTGCTACCAGAAAAAGAGCTGTAACGATTGGGATGACGCCACCTGCTGGAGGCTTACTGTAGGAAAGCTCTGCCATGAGGAGAAGGCACCTGAGGGCACGCCATGTGGCTTTTCTTGAGCATTAGGAAGTGACATTTGCTTGTGGGAGGAAGAAGCGGGGAGGCTGGCACTCTCGTTTTCTTTTTGTTGTTTGTTTGTTTGTTTTTTGCCAGGATTCTCCTGGAGAGCAGAGCAGGAGAACTGTAGCTCCCTGAGATAGATAGATGAATCTAGGCCTTTCTCTTTCTCTTCACCAAATTCTTATTCTCCTTAATAAATGCTTAAAAGTTTAACTCTTGCTAAAGCTTATAATTTATTGGCGACCACTCATTAGATATTTTAGACAGACTAGCTAGAATTTTTGCCCCTAACAGAGCTTTTATAAATACTTTTATACTTGTGGAGTCTCATCCTCTTTCTTTAATCTCCTTTGGATATATACCTACGAAGCAATATCGATTGGTCAGAGGGTATATACACAGTTCAGTAACTTTGGGGGCACATTTACCAATTACTTTCCAAGATGGCTGGACCAACCTTCCCCTATGTCTACAAATGTTTTCTAAACATTAAATTTCTGCGATTAATTGGCACAGCACAATTCATAGGATAGGCACTTGATTAGTATTTGTAGGGTGAATGAATGAACAAATGTGCTTCTTTAATGTTTGTTTTCACATGATGATTGATATATTTGGACACTAAATGTTTTAACATGTTACTCAATTCATTCATCAGCTATGTATTAAATGCCTGTTGTATACAGATCACTCCGCTATACCCTAGGAAGGGCACAGAGATGAGAGGAGACATAGCTTTGACCCTCTTTCAGCTTACATTCTAACACATGAATAAGAAACACAGAAAGAAGAAGACATATTCTATTATAAGAGCATTAAAGCAGTGCAAATCAAAGTTTTCTAGAATATTCATGGAAGAAGGAATTGATAAGCACGAATTTCAGTTGTATAATAGTATAAAAACAAAATAGAAGGAAATTGAAAAACAATACAATAAACTTCCTCAAAAAGAGAATCACAAAAACATTTATACTTGTTTACATTTTTCAAAGAATCTTTGAACTATTAATAATGGTATTTTTCATATATCACTATTAGCCATTGCCATACACTTGAAGCTGCCAAATAACTGATTGATATATAGCTTTTCTACTTTCTATACAATGTTGTGTTTGGGAAGCAGTACAAAGATATGACATAAATAAATTATTATTGATTTCTGACTACTTGTTAGCATTTCTATGAAATTTCAAGGACTAGTTCTGAAAACATTAAATAATAATTCACTTATTAATACCTCCAAATAGATACCTTTTAAAACCTAAGGAAATGAATGGGAGATTGAAATGTGACCGTTTTATCTGCAATAGATAGGTAAAATAGTCTTTAAAACTGCTGACATAAAACTTGATTTTCTAAGAAAAAGAAAATAGGAAAATTCTTTCCACTTCATTGCTCAGTCTCTTCCTGTTTGATACAAATTGGATGTAAATTAGTGAACTGGCTGTAAACACAATTTGAGTGGTGACTAAAATTGATGGTGTACCTTTTAGGTTCCATGAAATTGTTTTGCTTGCCTGATAAAATGGTAACAAGGGATATAAAGAGATTGCTTCAACATGTCTAGTGAATTATTTACATGAAGAACGGCTCTGCCTTAAGAGGCTGTGCTCTAAATGCTAACATTTATGTTCACCATGTCTGGTTATTCATATCTCAGCTATGACTATTAGTGGATTCAGCAGACTTTATAGATTCTTTAAAGAAAATGGTTGCAGGAGAAAAATACTTACTTGTCTTCAGTAAGTGATTTGTCTTTCTGTCTTATCTGAATATTCTTTGAATCCTGATATTCTCACTCATTTGGCATTGCCAAGTTAAATTTCATAATAATAGGGGCATTAATGATGCATCCTGAAAAATTGTCCAAATAAATATTTATGTTCTGATTAAAAAAATCTATCTGAAATGATATGGATGCAGAATAGCTACTCTCCAAAGGTGATTTGATTTCATGGATACAATGATCTGTGTGTAAGCAGGAGTTTGATAATTTTGTAATTAAACCTGAATCAGGAGTTGGTACTGATCTTAGCTTTAGAAGAATACATATTTTAAATGCTTTATATGTATTTAATGCTTATGTAAAGAAAATGATACATTCTGAAATCAAGTATCATTGGGTAGTAGTGGATGTTGTTGTTCAGTCATTTAATTTGTGTCTGACTCTTCATGACTCCATTTGAGTTTTTCTTGACCAAGATTCTGGAGTGGTTTGCCATTTCTTTCTCCAGTGGTTTAAGGCAGACTGAAGTTAAGTGACTTGCCCAGGGTCTTACTGCTAGTATCTGAGGTCAGATTTGAACCCAGGTCTTCCTGACTCTAGGCCCAGGACTCAATCTGAGGAGCCACCAAGCTGCCCAGAATAGTGAACAGAATACTTTCATTAGAGTCAGGAAGACTTAGGTTCATATTCCACTCCACAAAGTATGTTGCACTGGACATGTTGCTCAAGCTCCTTAGGGCCTCAGTATCCTCATCTGGAAAATAGTTGGATTTGGAATTGATGATCTCTGGTATTCTTTCCACTTTTATAGCTATGATACTATTATCCTACGAATTTTATAAATATTCAATTTAAAGTTATGTCATACTTCTATGAGAAGCAAAATAATGTAGTACATAAAAACTGGCCTGGAAGAAAGAAAAATCTCAATTCTAGTTCTTTATGTAACTCATATTAGTTGTGTGATCATTTAGCCATTTAAGCCTCTCATTGCTTCAGACAACTATCTAAGACTAAGACTATGAGTTATAGGCCAATTGCTGCTCTGCATCTTTAGGAGAATCCATGTTAAAATAATGAAATTTTGGAAACAGATTTAGCAATAGATCACTGATCACTCAGCTCAATACTGCAAACCCATTTTACAGATTAGAAAACTGAGGACTGGGAAGGTTACATGATGAATCCAAAGCTATAGAGGTATTCAGTGGCAGAGCTGGGATTTCAATGCAGATTCTGACTGCATATGCAACTTCAATTCTGGATCAAAAAAAAAGTAGTTAATTCAGAGTCCGTTAAAGGCTTGTCCTTGACTTGCTTGTTCTCTTAACTATTGATCACCCTCTTTTCTTCTTACTACTAGGTTTGTGTAATGATTTTCTCCCCTATCCATCTTACTGCTCCTTTTCAGTCTCCTTTGTAGCATTGTCATGCAAGTCCCATCTGCAAGTAGTGGATGTGCCATAGGATTCTGTATTGGGCATTCTTCACTTTTTCCTTTACTCTTTCACTTGGTGATCTCATCAGCTCCCATGGATTCAATGACCACACCTATACTAATCATTATTTAATCTACTTATCTAGCCCTAACCTCTCTGCTGATCTTTAATTTTGCATCTCTCCAAATACCTATTGTATACCTTGAACTGTATGTGCAGTTCTCATCTTAATCTCAACATGTCCCAAACTAAAACCACTATTTTTCCCCTACCCCAAGCCTCCTCTTTTCCAAGCATCACTGTAACTTTTAAAGGTACCACTATCCTTCCAATCTCCCTGGTTCCCAACCTTGGTGTCATCCTTGATTCCTTACTTTTGTCATCCTTTTTATTCAACTTCTTGCCAAAGCCTGTTGATTTTACCTTCATAACATCTTTTACATGGGAGCCCTTGTCTACCCAGACATGAGCACCTCCCTTGTGCAGGTCCACCTCACCTCATGCCTGAACTATTAAAATAGAGCCTGCTGGGTCAGTAGCCCAGCCTCAAGTTTCTCCCCACTCTGGTCTGTTCTTCTTTCACTTGTCAAAGGGATCTTTCTAAAGCAACAGATCTGACCATGCCACACTCCTATGCAATAAATGCCAGTGGTTCCTTATCTCTAGGATCAAATATATAATACTTTTTCTTTTAAAGTCCTTCAATACCTTTTCCTCACTACCACCTTCCTTGTCTTATACCTTATACTTGACCAGGTACTCTGGGATTCAGTGACATTGACCTCCTTGCTATAACTTCATTAAGGTAATCTCATCTCAAGACTCCAGGAATTTTTACTGCTTGTTCCCCATGCTTGCAGTGATCTCCTTCCTCATTTCTGCTTCCTGGCTTTCCTGACTTCCTTGAAGTTCCAGTTAAAATCATCTATAGGAGCCTTTCTCAAGTTCTCTTAATTCAATTTCCCTCTGTTCAATTTTCCTCCAATTTATCCTGAATATAGCTTGTACCTATGTAGCTATTTGCATATTGTCTCCCTCTTTAGATTATGAACTTTTTGAGGGGAGGGGCTATCTTTTATCCTTCTTTGTATCCACAGTGCTTACCAAGGTGCCTGACACAGAGTAGGTCCTTAATAAATGTTTGCTGACTGATAGGCTAGGTATATCTTCTATACTGTTGTTTACTCATTTTTCAGTCATGTCTTACTCTTCGTGACCCCATTTGGAGTTTTCTTACCAAAGATAATGGAGTGGTTTACCATTTCCTTCTCCAGTTTATTTTACAGATGAGGAAACTGAGGGAAACAGGGGTGAGTGACTTATCCAGGGTCACACAGATAGCATCTGAGAACAGATTTGAACTCAGGAAAAGAAATATTCCTGATTCCAGCTCAGTTCTTTTTATATACTGCACTTTAAAATAGCAAAATAACATTTGACATTGATCCACAAAAAATAACATTTGATATAGATCTACAAATAGACGAATTTTGTTTTCCTGCAATTAATGTCATTTCTCCATTATCCTGAGACTGAACATATTGTGGTATTTGTATATTACACATCCCTTCCATGACATGTTTTAAAACAGAGATTGTTCAAAAGCATTAGCATCATGTGGTCATATATTCTTCTTGACTTTCGACCTTTCCCATGCCAAAGGGAAAGGGGAAAAAGTTATTTCAAATGAATTGTACCTGAATTCACATAATTTTGAAATATCAGTATTGCTTTATTTGGCCTGTTTTTAAGCTTTATCCATTATAAGTTTATCACTCATCTTTGTATATTTTATTTTACCTTAGCTTTATTAGTAAATTTGAAGAAAGCACTCAATGAATGCTTAAAATGTGAGGTTACTTTCTTATAGATAAACAACACTCCATTGACAAGAGTAAAATAGTTTTCTTGGACACAATTTTTGTTTAAGAATTAAATTGGCACTTAATTAAGCTAATGAAATTTCCATACCATTGATTTTTTTTCCTGTAGCAGATTGTCCAAGGTGCTTCTTAGAATATACATTATGTGTTGTTCTTTTAATGAACATCAAATTTGTGAGGTTTTCTATAATGAAATGGGATATCTAAAGTATTAAGTAAATATAAAATGATCATCTAAGCATACGCTCAACTGCTGAACACAACATCTCAAATTAGAAATTATGAAAACCAAGGTAAATAGATTATATTATCATGGTAGGCTCTGCCTCGGAAATTAAATTCATGCTACCAATGGGGGGAAACAACTCTCCCAAAGCTTGTTCATTTTTTTAAAGCCCAGATTATAAATTAAAATTCAAGAAAAAACAATCTGATACCATATTTAAATTACAGCCAAGTTCCACTTAGACAAAACAACTTGCGATTTACTGAAGGTTCCTATCAGAGCTTTTCCAAGAGTAAGATTCCACTCACTGGGGAGTAGCATCTGCTGCTATCATAAACTTGGTTTGGAATATAGTTTTAAGTGGTTCCCTGACTAAGAGGATCCTTCCTTGGGGAAGTGCATGGACTATCATTTGGTATCTCCATATTGCCAAAGGCAGTGAGTTTAGAGACACCTGTGTTTTTTGGCAAAGAGCCTCATTGCATGAGAGCTGCCAGTGATTTAAATCCCCCTGAATTTCTATACTAGAAAATGAAGTGATATGTTTCACTTAAACTGCTTTGTTTTTTATTAATATGGTCTGCAACATACACATCTATAAGTCACAAAACCTTTTTTCCTGAATTCATGGAAAAATGATTTACTTACTAAAGAATTCTAAGCCTTGTTGATTTACTCTTTAAAATTTGAATTGATTTTAGTATCTTGAGATAAGCATCTTAAATATCGAAGAGTAAACATGATTTTTGTATGTGAAAAATGGCATTTTTTCTTAACCTAATACATTTTAAATAGCAATATTTTTCAGTGTTAACAATGAGTAGTTTTGTTTAACCTTTGTCTTATATCTATAAGGAGATATAATTTTATCTGTTCACTACACTGAGAAAATCCCAACATATGTTTGTAACAGGTGTTGTTTTTGAAAGAGTTGTAGAGAATGGAATTTGATAGATATGAGAAACTAGAGTTAAACCTGACATTAAAACTGCATTAAAAAATTTAGTTTCTCTCCCCATTTGGTGCTTTCTTTTCCCATTGCATCTCCCAGATACCAATTTATAACCAATCATAATATTTCTAATCCTTTAAAATACAACATATTTTGAAAATTTTTGATTCCTAAAAGATCTCTTTTCACTCTTATATCTTATTAATTTTTGACAGAATCTTGACATTCTTTCAAATTGTATTTTCATTAAGCATTGCATGTTTCACACTCAAGGTGTGAAACAAGGGAAGTCACTTAACTTTGTTCCCCAGCCAGCTCCTGAGCCATATGCTATAGAGGGGTTATGCTCTGTGTTGAGAGAAGGAGCTCTCTGGGATAAGGAAAACACAAATACTTCACTTCTTTTGTATTTACTCATAAAATAATCATAAGAACATGCTGAAAAAATAGAGGCTCCATTTCATATAGGGGCAGAACCTCTCATGTTACTTTAACAATCAAGGTAGATCCCAGGAGTCTTAGTGAATAGTCAAATTGACCATAGTCAGGTTGGTAATGTAAGGGGCTTTGGCCATACCATGAAAACTGTAAACATATTCCTGTCTCCCTCTGCTAATGGCTAAAAGATTTAGATGTTTTAATATTCCATGGTATAAAGTCTATCTCAAATCCATTGTCAATAGTCTTATTCAGTAATCAAGCCACATATACTGTATCTAGAATAGGCATAATATTTTACGCTTGTTAAACCTAATCCTATTACAAAATGCTTTGGTTAAGTATTTTACTGACATTGTGAAATTGATTGTATAAAAATCATTCTTCCTACTTTAAAGATAAGAAGAAACTTAAATAGAATATAAGCTGTTCTTAGTGTACTATAAGTTACTTGAGGGTGGGAACTATCATTTTCATTTTTGTTTCTAGCACCTAATGCACTGCCTTGTACAAAGTAGACCTTTAATGTTTTTGAAGTGATTTGAATTGAAATTGAGAGAATGTGAGTTATTCCACTGTAGTCCTAAAGGCTAAGTGGCAGAGCCAAGGCTTAGATCCGGGCAAAGCTGTAACTAGAGGAAGATGATCAAGACTTTGTCTCAGGATGCTGAGGGCTGCATTTCTCTGGAGAAGTGGACTTTCAGAGACCCCTGACCCCATTCCTCACTTTCCTCTACTAGCCTAGAAAGTGAGATATGATTCTGCATCCTCATTCTGAGGTATGATGATATTCCTGGGACCCTGTCTTCCTAGCACATCTCTCTATGGACTTTCAGTCCTTCCATAGCTCCACTGAGGATTAGGCCAGACTCTTCTGGGGATGGGAGGGTTGTGGGTGGGGTTGAGGAAGCTAAGTGCTCTCCCAGAATGACTGCATCTGTGGTTGGACTGCCCATAACCCTAGTGTCCCCCATATGATTTTCCTTAGTACTATCACTGATCCCCCTGCTACCTACTTCCACCTTTCCACCTCCCCAGGTAAAAGATTCTTAGTTAACTACTTTCTGAAGGATAGCAACCTTTCTATTTACTATGATTTCAAAGGTATAATAAAAGTATGTCAACAAACATTTGATAATAATGATAAATACTAATACTAATGCTTAACATTTATATAGTGCCTATTATGTGTAAGGCACTGTGCTAAGCACATTACAAATATTTCATTTCATCCTCACAACAACCCTGTGGATGTTGTTATCTTCATTTTACATTTGAGAAAACTTAGTTAAACAAAAGTTAAATAACTTACCCAGTGTGATTCATCTGGTAAATGAATGAGACTGGATAAGAACTCAGGTCTTGCTGATTATAGGCCAGCGCTCTATTCACCGAGTCACCTAGTTTCTCTTGGATTATTCTAGTTGGCTTTTCAGTTATATTAAAAAGTACTTAATAAGATCACTTAAATATTATTTTAAAGCCTAGAACTTAATTTTACTGGAATGACAGATAATACATCAAAATGGAAATTTTCTCCCTGTTATATATGTATGAACACTGAGGCCTACCTGAGGGTTAAATTCTGGAAAATAAGTTATTTTAGGATCATATGTTTTAGAGCTAGGAAGGACCTTAGAGGTTATCTCATCTACCCCCTCATTTTACAGATGAGGAAATTGGAGATCAGAAAATTGTGACTCATTTAATAGGTTTAAAATTTTTCCCTTTTAAATGTAAATATAATTTTCAACATTCATTTTTTGAAAGATGTTAGTTTCAGTTTTTTTCCCTTCCTCCTCCCTCCCATTTCCTTAAAGACAGCTTGCAATCTGATATAGGTTATACATGTATAATCATGTAAAGCATTTCCATACCAGTCATGTTGTGAAAGAAGAAAAAGAATAAAAGGAAAACAAAAAACAAAACAAAAAAAAGAGTGAAAATAGTATGCCTTGGTCTGCATTCAGATTCCATCAGTTCTTTCCCTGGATGCAGATAGCATTTGCAATCATGAGTCTTTTGGAATCATTAAAGTAACTCAGAATTAACAAGCAGCAAAGTTATGATTCAAATCCAAGCCTTCTGATTCTAAATCTAATGAAAGCAAATGAAATAAAAATTAGAAAGTGGCTGGTACACAGTAGGCCCTGAGTCATTTCTTGTTTCCTCCTTCTGTCCCTCCCCAAATTCCACATTCTTTCCTTTGCAGCAGGCTGCTAACATTTTTCAACAAAGCTAGGGCTGTAATTTTGGTTTCTGGGCTGCCAGTACCATACTCTTTCCAATATTACCGTTCTGCTCCTGACATGAAAGGGGACACATAATTTCATTCAGGGAATTGGTTCTACCCTCCTAAACATAGCATCAAAATGTGTGCTTTGAACCAATTTGTTTTATAGTAGAGAGGTAAAGATGCCAGATCTAACTGCTGTCATTGGCCCTCAGTGTACCACATCTCTTTGCATTATTATTTTCCTTTGGCAAATTCTTTCTTTCATTCCATGTAGATAAACAGTACAAAAGTCATGAGACTTGAGGCAATTGAAATACTATGTATTGTGGATCTACTTGTTCCTGGAGGCTGGGGGTTATACTCACTTATTTATACCATTATCCAGTCAACAAACATTTATTAAGTGCTTTCTATGAGCCTGGCACCATAGTACCTGGCAGGTTCCCTGTAATAAAAGTAATGACTCACATTTATAAAACACGCTTCTATTTCCAAAACATTTCCTTCCAATAACCCTGTGAAATAGGTAGCGTATTGTTATCCACACTCTATAGATGAAGAAATTGAGCATCACAGGGGTTAAATGATATGTTCCTGGCAAGTAAGTACTGGGAAATAGGAGAGCCTGTACTTGAATTTAAGTTTTCAGATTCCAAGTTGTTTTAAAAGTTTGCTGATGGGGATATTGTACATTTTCTTTTATACCTCGAGAAAATATGCTAATGGAGCTTTGTGTTTGTAGAGAGACAGGGGTGGGGAAGAACAAGGGAGGAATATCAATGTGTTAGAAGTAACTGATCATATGACGTAGTTCTGAATTATAAATCTAACTAAAGTACATAGCAGCTTAAATATTTAATTCAACCTAAAGCTAACTCAAATAACTTTTACCCAGAAATTGTTAAATCATGTCATTTAAAATCCATTAAAACAAAACCTCTGAGTATTCAGAATGTATACAAATACTGAAAACTATGAATCTAGTTTAAAGTTATGGGGGAAAAAACAAGGTTCAAAAGATTTTTATTTCTGTGTTCTCAGTTGAGAGAATCATATACACATACATACACACACACACACACACATACACACACACACACACCCCTACTTTATTAAATTGGGGAATTTATTTTAAAGGTATGGGATTTATACTGTAATTCTAAAATAATTGTCTTGTAACCTTGTCTAAAACTAGCAAATTCATTTAAGTCATTGTATCTTTCATACAGTGGGGCAGCTAAGTGCCACAGTAGATAGAGTACCTGGCCTGGAGTCAGGAAGATTTATTTTCTAGAGTTCAAATATGATTAGTAAGTGTCTGCACTTACTAGCTGTGTGTGATCCTGGGCAAGTCACTTCACCACTTAGTGATCTAGGCCAGAAGTATCAAAAATGCAAGGCTGTAAATGGTTCCCAATTGTGGCCTGATCCAGAATAAGATGTTTGCTATCTGGGGGCAGTTAGGCGGTGCAGTGGATAAAGCACCAGCCCTGGATTCAGGAGGACCTGAGTTCAAATCCGGCCTCAGACACTTGACACTTACTAGCTGTGTGACCCTGGACAAGTCACTTAACCCTCATTGCCCCCCCCCCAAAGATGTTTGCTATCTTATTTTAATATGGAAGTATATTAATTAAAAAAGAAATATATAAACATGTGTGGTTTTCTAAATAAATATATGGCCTGAAGGAATCTTTACATATGGTTTGGAGTCCCCATTTCTGTTTGAATTTTACACTACTACAGGGACCTAGACAACTCCCTAAGACCATGTTTGAGAAAATGTGCCAACATGCATTGATAGAGGAAGTTTTCCTGCTAAGGATATCTGTATAACAACAAAATCATAGGTCCAGTCACTATCTCTATTCTCCATTTACATGCTGGTTTGTGTTTTTTTAAGACTTTTTTTCCTCCCTCCACAATCTCCATGCTGTCCACGTCTTTTCTGTGTCTCTGTCTCTCTATGTTTGTCACGCTGTGTTTGTGTCTCTGGCTCCCTGTGTTTCTCTTTACTGTCTCTTCTTGGTTAGTTCTCTCTCTGTCTATCTGTGTGTCTGCCTCTGTTTCTGTCTGTCTGTCTCCGTCTCTCTTTCCAACTCTGTCTCTCTGTCTCTGTTTTTCTGTCTCTTTCTCTTTCTCTGTTTCTGTCTCTCTTTCTCTCTGTCTCTGTCTCCTCTGTCTCTGTCTCTCTGTCTGTCTCTCTTTCTCTCTGTCTCTGTCTGTCTCTGTCTGTCTGTCTCTGTCTCTCTCTCTCTCTGTCTCTCTGTTTCTCTCTGTCTCTCTCTCTCTCTCTCTCTCTCTCTCTCTCTCTCTCTCTCTCTCTCTCTCTCTCTCTCTCAGCCTGTCTCTTCCTCTATCTCCCTCCCTTTATCCCTCCCCTTCCCTCTCTCCTTCTCTTTGAGAGGAGGAAGGGAAATGAGGACCTATGATTTTATCTCTGTAGTTGGGAACTCCCCCTTGAAATGAAGACATTCCTTCTATCAGTGCACTACCAACCAACACTTTATGAGAATTACCTCAGTCATCCAAAGTGTAATTGGTTTACCCAATAATAAATAGACATTATGTTTCAGAACTGATATTCGACAGAGGTCTTTAGACTTTCTACCTATCACCCCATTCTGTCTTCCAAGTTTTACAAAAATAAGTAGTAGATTTTAAAGATTTAGGCATATAATTCTGGGCAAAATTTCAAGGTATTAATAGATATTCATATTTTAGAAAAAAACATCATCAAAAGAGCCACTTGAAATATTTTGGGACTACATTTGCATTTAATATTCAGTAATATATAGTTTATAAGAAGTTAGATTTCAGCAAAGCATTTGTCTTGTCCTTGTGGATCAGATTAGGAAATCTGAGCTAGATGATGGTACTATTAGGGATGGGAAAACTGATAGCATCTTAGACTTTGTTGAAAAAGACACAGTTTCCAGGGATAGGTGGGATAGTATATTAAATCCTGGACTTAGAGTCAGAAAGACTTGAGTTCAAATTTACCTCAAATCCTTAATCTATATGACCTTGGCAAGTCATTTAACCTGTATCTCAATTTCCTAATCAGTAAAAATGAGAATAATAATCCCTGCCATCCTCCAGGGTTATCATGAGGATAAAATGAGAAAATGTTTAAAAGTCCTTAGCATAGTGCCTGGCACATGGTAGATACTTAATAAATGCTTGTTAGAAAGGTTTTTGTTTTTGTTTTTTAAGAGGGTGATGACATATGGTGGGACCACATATGCAATATTGTTTTGAGTTTTTGATGTCATACTTTTAAATTTCATTAACCAAGCTGCTACACATTCAGAAAAGGCTGACTAGGAAGGTAAAAGGTTTGGAAACAATGATAGAAGTCTTGTTAAAGGAGCTGTACTTATTTATCCTGGAAAAGAGATGATTGGAGGACAGTGAGGCAAGATGGATAGGTGTCTCCAAGTAACTTGTCATGTGGAAAAGAAATTAAACTAATTGTGCTTTGGCCTAGAAGCCAGAACTATCAATAGTGGGTTGAAGTTTCTGAGAGACTGATTTAGATTCTGTGTAAGGAGACTAACTTGTCAACAATTAGAGCCATCCCAAAGTGAAATGCTCTGCCTCTGAAATCAGTTGGTTGTCCCTGCTCGCAAATTTTTGTACAGTGGCTGGTCTTTGATTAGAAAGGAAGCCCTATCTGAAAGATAGAGATTGTTTCCTTCTTTGCACCTGTTTCCCCAGCACCAAATATTGCTTTACTCATAATAGGAATTGTAAAGGGCACTGATTACTCCTTAAGACAGGATTGGACTCAGTGATCACCGAGCTTCCTTCTGATAGAGATTCTGTGTCCCTATGATGCATTCTTTGAAAAAAAAATCAGAAAATTAGGAAGCTGCACATAATGTAAAATGTGCTACTGGAGATCTGGCAACTTGAATCACATGTAAAGTAAACATGATCACATCTGTGTTACCCATAGGAGTTCACACAGACCAATACTCAGAGAGAAGAGAGAACCTTATTTCTTGTTTTGGAGGACATTCCATCTGCCCAGGTTATTTGAAATCATAGTAATTAATGAAAAAGACATTTCTGCATTTTTCTTACCCCACAAATGACAATGTAGAATAGTTAGTTGGTGTAGCATTTAAGCTTTTTCTATTAATATTATTATTATTATTTTAGTTAGGCAATTGGGGTTAAGTGACTTGCCCAGGGTCACACAGCTAGTAAGTATTAAGTGTCTGAGGTCGGATTTGAACTCAGGTCCTCCTGAATCCAGGGCCGGTGCTCTATCCACTGCGCCATTTCCTGCCCCCTCTATTAATATTATAATCTAAGTCAGCTGTCTTGGAATTAAGGAAGGGGTGGCAAAGGAGGCCAACCATATAGTGGCATATCACTATTCAAGGACTCTGACCACCTTTGAAATATTACAAACTTCAGTCATCTGTACGTAAAACCTGTTCAGGAGCTAAACATTGAGAATCAACTTAACAGGCATTTATTGAGCATCCATTGTGCTTGGTTGCTTAGCTGGGTGGGAAAGTGGATAGAAAGCTGTGCAGGAGTCAGGAATACCTGTGTTAAAATCTGGGGCTGTATGAGGGTGTTCAAAAAAAACTAGTTCTTCTGGTATGTTGGATTACAGAACCCTTTTCAGCGCTGCTCATCTACATTTGTTGTTTACTTGGTCTTCATCTCTCACCTGTGTCTAAAAGAAGCTGTAGCAGGTACAATGACCACACTCAGATATGCTCTCTCAACAGATAGGCTAAACCAGGTTGAGGGTAACCAACAGACCTCAAAACAGTCAATGAGTTAAGAAGGTTTCTACCCAAAGCATGTGAAGACTTCTCCCAGTAGAATGAGAATTTGTTCCAATGGTCATGAAGACAGTTGAAGCAGGCACTGTGGAGCCTTGGTCAGACATTAAAGATGCCAAGGTCCTCCGCTGAATCCTGGGCTAACACCAGTTGTCCTGACTCTTGTCTTGCCACTGGACTTAGATGACTTTGGAAGAGAGAGTAAGACTGAAGATTTTGTGCAAATCTGCTTCACTTAAATCCAGTTCACCCAGGAGTCAAGACATCACCCCTGATGTCATTAGTCATCTTCAAAATGAAGGACAAACATTCTCCTTCGCTCTGGGAATAAAAAGAAAAAGATGAAATAACATCTGCCTTAATTGAATTTAACTTCTATCAGGGGAAACAACATGGCAATATAGGTTTGTGCAAAATTCTATAACGTAAGGGACAGGACATTAGCAATGGAAGGGATCATGAAGGCTTCAGGTGGAAGATTGTGTTTTAACTGAATTGTAAAGGAAACTAGGAATTCTAAGAGGCAGAGTTGAGGGGGAGTGCATTCTAGAAATGGAACATGATCAGTGCAAAGAAAGACAGAAAAATGAGTTGTGTACTCCGATAAGTGAAGAATAACTAGAAGACCAATTTCACTGCTCTATAGAGTATATAAGTGCAGGTAATTCAAAATAAGCCATCAAAGATTGGGGCCAGGTTGGGAAGTGTTTTACCTCTTGAAACAAGGAGTTTATTGTTGCATATCTTTACCTGACTCCCATTCTCTCTCTTCATATCCCACCTTCTCCTTCTCCCTCTCCCTCTCCCTCTCCCTGTTTCTCTCTTCTCCAAGGAATGGGTCCTTTGATGTTTAATTTTCCAGGCCAGCAAAACTATATTGCCGTTTTAAATTTTTTATTAGACTTGTAACTGTTTGATGTGTTTGACTGTCCTTGATGTGAGGGATAATAATACAGTTGTGTCAACCATTGAAAAAGTAAAACTGGGATGTATGAACATGTTGCTTTTACACTTTAGGAGACACCATTTTTTGCTGCATTTTCAGAGAACAGCTGCTTTAGAAGGTCTTTTTAGAAAGAAATGAAGTGTGAAGATTGAATGATAATTAATACTCCTGGCACTTAGCACTTTGTTAAGTTGGTAAGAAATGTAATTAGAAAATGATTATCATAAAATACTGAATTATTCTTTTGTAATACATTTAAATAGGAATTAAATTACTAATTTAAAATTCAAGTGATTGAACTAGTATATAATGCCTGTGGTATAGAAAATGGCCAGTTGGCAAAGCTTTAGTCTAGCTTTTGCAAGTCATGTCTGCTGTTTCAGCTGACAAATTTCATCACCAATAGGTGTACTGAATCGAAATTTGGTAACCAGTAATTTCTGCTTGTGTGCTTGATAAATTTTCAAATAGTTAAATAATGTGTCTCTATTGGTTTCTTTATATTGTTTCCTCTAATCGAATATATGCTTCTTGTGGGGCATGAAATGCTTTTACTTTGTATCTTCCATATGTAACACCAGGTCTGGCAATAGAATTCAATAAGGAATAATTGCTTGTTAGTGGATTTATTGGCTATCTGTAATCAGAGAAATTTTCTACTCTGGGTATCTCTTTGGTTATTTTCTACCTATATGATCTTAAGAAAGTGACTTAATCATCTGGATACAGCAACCTCATTTGGAAAAACAAAGGGCTTGCACTAAATAACAGTTTCAGTCTCTGTGAACTCTAAAACTATGATCCCATAAACCTCTGACTCCAGCACATTAGATATAATGTAAGACTTTTTTGTATACTACTAAGGTCTAAATCCCAATCACTCAGCATTTAAGATTTATGACAAACAAATGGAAATTTGATTTAAATCACTAAGAGAAATGTAAATTAAATCAACTCTAATGTTTTATGCTGTACTAAGCAAATTGTCAAAGAAGAAAGAATGAAAGAAATTGTCAATGTTGGAGGGGTGGTAGAAAAAAGAGACATTCATAAACTAATAGGGAAGCTGTAGGTTGCTTTCAACCATACTTAATAATAATTCCAGATTAAACTAATAAACCATCTAAAACATGCATTTCCTTAGTTCCAGAGATTTCAGTGCTAAGAAGTCAGAGATGTAAAGAAAAGTCCTATATACGCCAAAATATTTATAGCAACATTTAAAAAAATACAGATGTCACCAACTGAAAAATGGTTGAGCAAAACACAAGAAAACTGTGACTCAAGGAATTCAGAGAAGGAGAAGACCCTTCAATAAATGAAAATAAAGCACATAAAATCAGAAAATAATATACACAATAAGAACTATAAGTGGAAAGAAAAAAAGACACTGAATGTTGCAACTATGATGACCGATTTTTTTTTCTGCACAGATAATATAAGAAAATGTACTTCCTTTCCTTATTTGAAGAGATGAGAGATTAGTGATGTAGAACAGTATATTTTTATCAGTTTGTGTCTGGGGGGAGGGAGGGAATGAGGCAGGGAGGGAAGAGGAGAGAGAGAGAGAGAGAGAGAGAGAGAGAGAGAGAGAGAGAGAGAGAGAGCTAGTGAGCACACAATTCTCACAATTCTTCTTTGAATCTTTTGGTTAGTTTTGCTGAACTGTTCCTCTCCCCCCACCTCTTTTGAAATATTAATTTAGAACTTAATGAGTAGGGAAAAGGAAATTTTAATATTTTAAAAGTGCACTGAGCATTTTGGCATTCCATATTTGGAAGTAAAGATGATATAAAATGATACCTCTCTTTAAAAAAATAGAAGGCATTGGGGGAATTTCTTAGACTAGTGAAAAGAAAATTAGGTTATTACACAGAAGACCTGGGTTGCAGTAACTACTTGTAGATAGGACTATTGTTCTATGTTTTGTCTTTGTATTCCCATTACCTCACACTGTGCATTGTCTAATAGGAACTTAATAAATATTTTTTTGGATGTGTTAAATCTGTCACTAGCTGACCTGGGAAAATCACTTACATGTTCTGAACTTTAGCTTCCTCTCTCAACAATGTGTATACATACCTGTTCCAAGTTAGATAAGTGCATTTGTGTGTAGGTCTGAATTAAATGGGATAATATATGGGAAAGTACTGGGCAAACTGTAAAGCATTTTATACTAGAGTTAGGATAATAAATTCAGTTCAGATGCTGGAATCTCTAGTGTACATTAAAAGAACTAGAGGAAGGCCAATGGAATGCTGAGTAGATAATTTATGGAGAATTTATAGGAAGACCGGGACCAACTGGATTACCTCTATGTATTCTCTGCCTTTCTGTATTCCCACAAGTTCTCCTCAATGCCTGAAATATATACTCTTCTCCATTCTGATTTTCAGAATACCTTTTGAAGACTTCTTTGATCCTCCTTTCCCCATTGCCGCCCCCTCAATTTCACGTGTATATGTTTGTATATGTTGTATCTTGCCAGTATGAATTAAATTCCCTGAGTACAGAAATATTCATGTAGGTATGTTTTCCTCAATACTTAGCACAGTTCCATTCAAATACTAGGCATTTACGACTCATTTGTTTAATTGAATTGTTGGAGGTAGCAGGATATAACAACTAGGTTCCAATTTTGCCTTTGGTACTTACCATCAATATGAATTTGGTTAAATTATCTGACCTCTCTGGTTCTGTTTAATCATTTATAAAATGAGGGTTAGTCTAGATCAGGCATAACAAAAACACTTTTGGGCTGTATCCCATAACTTTTGTTGTGGCCTAAATCAGATTAAAATGTAATCACAAAAAATTTTAATAAAATAAATAAAAATAAGTAAAACAAAGAAAACATCAAATTTTAAAACTAATATGTGACCACAGAGATCCTTAAGTACCAATTAGTGGTTCTGGTTACTCTTTGAGTGTTATACAACTGTTTAGAGGACAGCTAAAGTTTCTTCTATTTCTAAATCAAAGATGCTATTATGGTGCTTTGTTGACAAAAGTCACATTAAATGAGAAAGTTGGGAGTGATCTATAATATTAAAGTACGTCTATCATAAGGGTCAGGCACATAAAATATTGAAGAATAACAACACGAATTGGCATCAACAAATATATTTTAAAGGACCTTATAGAGACTAAGAAGAAACAAAAAAAGCTTCAAGTATGCCAAATTTTCTTCTTTATTCATATAAACATAATCATATTCTTCAAATAAAAATCAACCTATATGATCATACAAACTCCTAAATGCCATTTCCAGTATCTAGAGAAGGAGGCATTCAGATGGAATGAATGAATGTGCTTTTTTCTCCATTGTAAAGTAGAATTGACATGCTTTGTATTTTCTTAGAATAAATGCCAACAAAGTTTTGATGATCAACTAATAGTGATATTGAAAAGTTGAAAAGATATACCTTGAAGGACTTTTAATGGAAATAAATCATTATCTTTTAAAAAGGAAAATATCTTGAAAGAGTGAATTTCAGAAGAAATGTTAGTAATTGCATTTTAGTTCATTTCCAAAGGGAAATTAATAAATAGAGGAAATCTGGAGCAAGAAGATAAGAATCTTTATGATAAATTATTTCTGCAAATACAACTATCTAGGCCAGTAAATGATCTACAACTTCACAAAAGGGCACCTAGTTTAAAATTGGGAACATGTACCTAACCTCCTTAATTGCAATTCTTTATTTAGTGAGCTGAAAGGGGGGGAAAGTCCTTTCTAGTTAAATGTTAAGGGAGTTTTATTTTTTTAATACCAAGCATTGATTTTGTACCTTGTAAATGAACTGTGAGGCATACGTTGCATATGTAAGTTTCTGGTTAGCAAAAATGAGGGAATGGGAAGTGGAGACAGGAAAGGGCTAGAGAGAGGATGGTGCCTTCCATGGCCGCATTCAAGACCAAGAAAGAGGGAACATGGAAGTTTTGGTAAAGTAATTGACTTAACCAAAAATCAATACCAACATTTGATCATTAATGGGTTTTCATTTTCCTTAAATTTACTTATGGATGAAAAGGCACATATGCATGTTAATATAAGTATATGATCACTTGATAATAAATGTAAATGTTTCATTTAATTCTTTAATAAACAAGGAGAGTTTGGAAAGTTTTCTGTGGGTTTGGGTGAGAAATGGATGAGTAGGAAAGAAATGAGTAAGTTTTGTTTAGTAATATTGATGTATAAGATATATTTGATGATGACATAATGGAAATATATTGCTTAATGAAGAAGTCAGAGTTTTATTGAAGTTTCTTTTTTTAGTAGAAGGTGGTGATTATTTATTCTTCATTGCTAAAAGAGATAGGAAAAGAAGAATGGGTTCAAATTGTTGAAGAAACTCCTTTAAATAAGCAGGAAGAAAAAAAAACTTTATTAGAGAAAGGATTATTAAAAAACAAACAAGTAATTTTGGAATTGGGGATAAAAAAGGTGTAAGTCTTTCGAAAGATAATTTCTAGCCATTTCAGTTAAGAAGCTTACCAAATAACTAAGGGAGGGTAAAATTAATTAGTTTTTCATCCTTTAATTTGGGCTCTCCTCCCTCAATGAGATTGCACACAGAGCAATACAAAATTATTTCTCAAACATATTTAAGTTGCATTATCTAATTAAAAATCTATAAATAATTGTAAATTCTTGTAATCTACTCTTTGGCATTTTGGTATTGTGTTATAACTTTTATATTAACATTTCCCTGATGACGCTTTATAACTTTAAGAATTGATTGACTTTGCAATGGGCAAATTAAAAATACAGTGCTATTAATCTCACTGAAGTTGATGCATTTTCCTTGCCAGAAAAAGGAAAATAATTGGTAATACAACATATATATCTTTAAGATATATACAATAAATAACATAGGGATGTCTGTTTTAGATTCAGGGCTTTATAGTTGATATTTATCTTGTTAGAGTTTGAAAATGTGGAAATGGGTAAATGGCCAGATCATTGCTGGGATTTAGCAAACTGAATTTATGTATGTATGTGATTATGTAAATATGTATATATATATTCATAAATAGCTTGGTGGGGCAGTAGATAGAGTTCTATTGACTAATTGTCATATTGTTAGGAAGACCCCCTTCATGGAGAAATGACTATGTGAGTTTAGAGGACCACTTAATGCCAGCTCAGGTAAAGTGTCAGCAACATGGTCAGAAGGGGAATTTGGACAGTGCTGCATCAACTTCCACACAAATAGGTTTGTTGCCTTAAGGAGTTTATCTCTGGGGCCAAGTCAGCACCTTGACTCTGTGCCCAATTTAATTGTCTTTATTATGGCAGGAGGACCACTCACTCACCGCAGTCTGACTTGATATAAGCATAGAACTAGATGTAATCTGATGCCATCTTTTCCTACCATCTTTTTATGTGATTTCTCCTGAGAAGAAAGTTCCTTCAATGTCAAAAAACCTGGAAACTTGGATAATTTAGGGTATTACATGTATACTCATGTCGCCCCTATGCTAACCCACTAAATTCTTGAAATTACTCAAATTGTGTAATGAAACAAAATGAAAAAGAAACAATGCAAAAATATCTCCTTATTGGTTTGGCTCAACCACTTTATGAACTGGTGAAAATTATATGTATATATATATACATATATATAATTGCCCCCGTTTATATGTGTGTATATGTATACATACATACATACATAATACACACACACACACACACACACACACATATATATATATATATATATATATATGTAAATACTTTTCACTTTGACTATCTTTTTCTCTATCTTCAGCTGAACACGGATCAAATAGGAGAAAACTTTGTTGATGGTCATGGAATTCAATAGCATTAGTAAATATTATAGAAATACAGATAGGTATTAAAATAAAGTATATCAGGCTGCAATATGACTTGTCATTGATGAATTTAGTTCTGTCTTTCCTCCCTCTTCTCCTCTCTTCCCTACTAGTCAGATCAGAGAAAGTGAAGAAATTTGGTGTAACAAGAACAAAACAAACAAACAAACAAAACATTTAGTGAGTGCCTTAGAATTTGCAAAGCACTTTTACAAATGTTATCTCATTTTATCCTCACAACAACCCTGGTAACTAGGTGCTATTATTCCCCAAACTGAGAACTGAAGCAAGCAATAAACAACTTACACAGTTACAAAGCTAATAAGTATCTGTTTCTGAATTTGAATTTGTGTATTCCTGAACCCAAGTCCATGCTCTATCCATTGTATTATTTAGGGAATAGTATTTTGTCAAGAGCTCTCAGGCAAATATCTGAATTTTGAACTTTTCCTTTGCAATAAAAAATCTTCAATTCTTGTTCCTAGTTTATCCCAGATAGGTCTTCAAGGAGCAAGGGGAATCAAAAGGGATGCTGACAATATTCTGTTTGATTGTATCATATACCTTTGGTTTTCAGTTTAATCTGCTCTTTTTTCCTCTGCCTTGTCCCAGTCTGTCCATGCATACGCATACTTGGTTCTAGCCAGCACCTTGACTCTGCGCCTAATTTAATTGTCTTTATTATGGCAGGAGGACTACTCACTCACTCCAGTCTGACTTTATATAAGCATAGAACCAGATGTAAACTGATGCCTTCTTTTCTTACCATCTTTTTATGTGATTTCTCCTGAGAAAAAAGTTCATTCAGTGTCAAAAAACCTGGAAACTTGGATAATTTAGGGGAATACATGTATACTCATGTCACCACTATGCTAACCCACTAAATTTCTGTGGCAATATTTCTGGGAAATGGAACAGCTTAAACTCAGTCTACAATGTATTATCAAGTTCAGCATGACAGTAACATACATCTTGAACCCCCACCAGCTATCTAATGAACTTACAGACCAGGTAAGAAAAACAAGTCAATACAGTAAAGATTTTCATTTGAACTGAATAGCAAAAGAGATAACAGACAATAAAAATCAAGTGTTAGAATCTTTCACAGGCATGAATACACAGATGAGCATGATCTCTCATAGGTACACAATAGTAGTAGTTCAAGGTTTTATCTTCAAGATATCTCTAGAAAACTCATATTCCAAGGTAAGAGATGGTTTCAGGTTCAGTGCTATGCACAAGGAAATTGTTCCTGCCTTTGTCCTTCATCTCCTAGCTTTTCTGTGGCTACTGCTGTCTGACATTGCCATTCACTGCCTCTCCACCCAAATGATGCTGCATTAGAAAAGTTCTAGCATTTTAGAATTGAGACCATGGAGGCCAATATGCTTCAGGGCTGGATGACACATGTTTAGCTTGGTTGTCAGTCAGCCTTACAAAGCCACTGGTCCAGCACACAAAAGGGCAGCTCAGGCAGTTGTCAGACTTCCAGACTCATTCTTCTCAACAGATGATCTCCAATTCTTGCTCCTAGATGGACTTCGTTTTAACTAGGGCCTCAGCCTAAATGCAACCTACATGCTATTTGCTCAGAACTCCTCACTTAGACCCACTTTCCCCTCTTTCTATGTGCCTTTCCAATTCATAGCATGCCTAGTAATAATGAGCACAGATACATTCAATTTGATTAGCCTTAGGAAGAATGAAAGGAAAAGGAAAGTTGTTGACAGCCTGTGCCATCACAGTCTTTTATGCATTTTTATTTCACATATAAAATAATACTGTTGTGACTTAATACATAAAATGTAAGATGTTTGAAATTCTTTATCCTCTTCTCTCTTTTAAATATGTTAGGTGTGACTTTTCTTCCCAGAAAATCAGGAACTATAGTTTGTACACATGCAGTGATGCTGTTTCCTCTTTTGATAGGGGGTGAGATTGGGGGCACTGAAAAATGGTAGTATCAATTTTAAGAGAAAAGCTGATTAAAATAGGTAACAGAGCTGTGTGACCCTGGGCAAGTCACTTAACCCCAATTGCCTCACTTAAAAAAATAGGTAACAGGAGGTCTCCAAGTTTTTATTAACATATACCTTTATTCCACCTTTGAAACCATGCATAGTATAACTTCTCCTCACAATTGTGTATCTGACATGCCCTTTTGATGGCATTCCACTAGCAAAGGATTACTCAAGTCAGCAGACATTATTATTTTTTATTCTTCTGTGCCATCCATACAACACCAACTGTCTCCCGTGTTTACTTTGTGTGAACAGAATATATATTCCAATTTTTATATAACTCCAAAATCATATATTTAAGCAAGTTCTTTTCAGTGTATCTCACAATGATGCCTCAGTTGGAAATGTTCTTATAAACTAACCCCACCGCACTACCCAAACCCTAAGGGGGTAGGGAAGAGAAGTGAATGATTGGCAGTTTTAAAGGTAAACATTGAGAATTGTTTCTTTCAGGAAATGTGGCTGCCAGATATTTTATATGCACCTCCAATAGAGGTTAACAGGATCTGTGAATGTCAGATCAAACTGAGAGGCTGCAATACAATGAAATGTTTAAGGGGTGCATTTTTTTAATCTAAGTCCTTTTGGATGCCAGCACTCAAAGCTTTAATTCTCCTAACACATATGTCTCAATAAGAAATAGCATAATATCAATTTTATCCTTTCAAAAATGATAAATTAGCATCAAAGCAACAAAAGAGTGGTTTGATCTGTTGGATGCTTCTAGATATAGTAATTTAAATACCTTATTAGACTTGCACCTGAAAATATTGAAGCATATTAAGAATTGTTCTATCATAGTAAATACATAAGGAATAACATGAATGAATACAAACATATCTTGTCAATGGACTTACATAGCCATGCATAGGGTTGAATGGTTGATATGACAACATAGTGAACATTTGATTATTTGAGGGATGGTACCTTGATTAATTCTTGCTCCAGGGACACCAAGGAGTTTTGGACCATATGACAGATCAAGAGAGCTGAACCCTGCTAATGTTTTGGTGTTGAATGTGAAATAAGTCATTGCTGCACTTCTGAAATCCTGTTATTTGTCTATGGGTTTACCTCTTGCATTATCTGCAGAAATTGTCTTGGACCCTCTGTGATTCCTTTAAGCTCCCAATTCTTTCCTCTCATTCATAGAAAGAATGGAAGTCACCTAGAGTGAGCTAGTGTGCCTTTCTCTTTTTCTCTGTTCCAACACCATTGTTTAAATTTTTTCTAGGATCATCAAAGGAAGGAGTAGTCAGGCTTCTTTCTCAGGGTAATTATGACCAGTGATCTAAAATACATTTCTCTTTTCTCTTTCTCTAGGAGAATGGTTCCTTAATAAAGCAATTCTCCCACTGTCTCCTGCCCTCTCATAACCATGTTAGTCTTTCCAGTTGTCACTCAGCTTATCTCCTTCATTTCATTGCCAACTCCTTTGAAAGAGTGATATAAATGAGCTATCCCTACTTATTCAACACTTACTTACTCCCTAGTCCACTATAATCTGGCTTCTACTTCTAGTACTCTACAAAAATTACTTTCTCAAAGGCTTAACAATCTTATTATCACTTAATTGAAAGGTCTTTTCACAATTCTCTTTGTCTTATTCTTCATCATTTAATATCAGTGATCACTCATTTTTCCCCAGAATCTCTCTCCCCCTTCATCCTCTGTGATTACATTGGTTCTCTTCTGACCTCCCAAATTATGCCCTCTCTTTCTCAACTATTGGTTCTTCATGTTTCTTTTCCCTGGCTTTGAGTAATATAGAAAATGCCTTTAACCTTTTTTTTTCTTTTTTTTTTCCATTTAAAAGAGGTCATCTAGCTGCTTTGTTTTAATTATCATCTCAAATCTCCCAAATCTATGTATCCCACAATGGCTTCTCCCCCAGATTGTGGTTGTATGTGGTTTTAAGCTAGGCAATGGACATTTCTATTTGAATATTATGTAGTGATCTAACATTTAAAATGCTGAAAGTTAAATTCAACCAACTATTATGAGTATCTACCATGTACCCTACAGTGAAGAGGATGTAGCTATATAAAACATGCTCTCAAATAATTTTCAGCCTAAGATAAAGAAGATAAGTCATATATACAAAGATCTATAATATAAATTGTATAATTACATATGAGATACAGTGTATTATAAGAGTTTTGGGTACCAGTTCTTAAATTTGCATGCTTGTAGACATCACTTGACCTTTTCTCCAAGCCTTGGTTTTCTCATTATATAAAGTGAGACTAAAAATAACTGAATTACCTAATTCATACCATTAAATAGTATGTTGTATAAACACAAAAGTTGTGAGGTAATTATTATATTATTAAATTATTATATGCTAATTAATATGGCAATAAGCATTTATTAAGCTCCTACTATATGCCAGGCATTGTGCACTTTTACAAATATTATCTCAATTGATCCTCACAATAATCATGCAAGGTAGGTGCTGTTATTATCCTTATTTTGGAGTTGAAGAAACTAAGGCAAACAGTTTAAGTAATTCATCTGAGCTCATATACTAAGTAAGTATAAGAGGCTGAATTTGAATCCAGGTCTTCTTGACTAATCACAGTTCTGTCTGCTTATGTCACCTAGGAGCCTCTAAGTAAAAATATGAATTCCTAAATATTTGCATTCAGAGGATGGAGATAATTTCATATGATTTGAGGTAGGGGTAGTCAAAAGTGAAAGTAGAATTAGTGTTTTACCTGAACCTTGAAAGATGGGGAATATATAGGGGTAGAGGAGGGAATGTTCAAAGGAAAGGGACAGAATGATATTTTTCTGGTATGAGGAATGGAGTGCCCAAAGACTTAGATGTGGAACTGTGTACACTGATATCAAGAAACTGACCTCACCATTCCCAACTACTCTTTAACTCCCTGTTTCTATGTTACTATGACTACTACTATTCTCCCAGAAACTCAGAACCTAAGCTTGTCAATGTTTATATATGTATATATATATATATATCCACACACATACATACATATATATGTATGTATGTGTGTGTGTGTGTGTGTGTGTGTGTATATATATAAACATCTCTATCTTATTGGTGACCCAAGCATCATGGATCAGTGGAAAGAATACTGCATTTGGAGTCAGAGGGCCTTGGTATAAATTAGAGCTCTGCCATTTACAATAGATATGACTTTGGGCTTTACACTTAACATTCACTGCATCTCAGTTGTTGGACTAGGTGACTACCAAGATCCTTCACAATTCTAAAAGCTATGATTATAGGTATAATCCTGTCAATTATTTTTTGTAATAGTTCCCTAGTTCCCTAATAATTTACTTTCTTTCCATTCCCATTGGTACCAACCTAGTTCAAGCCCTTATCACTTAACATATGGATTACTGCATTAATTAGCATGCTAAACCCCACTTCTTTTGGCCTTCAATATACTCATCATACCAATATTTTGTCAATTCTTTAACAATCATTGCTTTCATTGGGAGACATATATGTATGGTGGAAAATATTGAAAATCTTCACATTTTGTACATCATTAATTACAGTCTACTTAGCTTAAATGTCAAGGCCCTCCACAATCTGTCTTTTCTTCTTTTACTCCCAGTCGCTCTAGACACTTTGCCTATTTCTAGTCAAATTTCCTTACTGTACTACTTTCCAAATACAAAAAATGGCTTATGTAAGTACTATCATAAATACAGATTTGCTTTGCTCTTATTATCACTAACTTATAATTGAGACAATAAATCTCACACTGTCTGACTCATTCCAAGAGATTAATGAAATAGATTAATTCAGTAAATTCCTTTGCCAATATTGCAATCAAAATTATAGAATGGAGACTAGACTTGAGATTTGTATAGGGACCTCACAAGAGGAGAAACTTCTTTTACCAATACTGATCAGTCTTAGAAAGTTCTATGAAACAATGAAGATCTAAATGACCTGCTTGAGGTCACACAACCAGTATATACCTGGGCTGGTGTTTGAATGCTAATCTAACCAGCTTTAAGGCTGGCACTCTCCAATATGCCATGCTGAATATAAATCCAAGGATTTATAACTTCATCTCATTTGAATTTATCAACATTTTTGTTATTCTGTGTTCCTCCATTTTATTTGATATTCACAGAGTATTTTAAGTAGGTGTGTTCTGTGATAATTCAAGAGGAATACAAACTAACATGTCAGTAGCAGATTAGCTATGACATATATTTGAGATCAAGCTGGGAAAGGAGCCATGAAATTTTAATTTTCTTTTACTATAAAAATGTTTCATCTTAAAGTCTATCAAACCTAGGCACATGTTAGAAACTGATGGAGTTTGACTGATTAGGGATGCCAGAGATGACCAGGGATTCTGTTTTTTTTTTTTTTTATTGCAGGGCAATGAGGGTTAAGTGACTTGCCCAGGGTCACACAGCTAGTAAGTGTCAAGTGTCTAAGGCGGGATTTGAACTCAGGTCCTCCTGAATCCAGGGCCGGTGCTTTATCCACTGTGCCACCTAGCTGCCCCAATGACCAGGGATTCTGAAGTACGGTTGCACTCTCAGAGACATTTTCAGTGTGAATTTTCTCTGACCACTATGACTTTGGTATTGTGGGGACCAATTTTTAATTGGGGAGTGTTAGCTAAGTGGCTCGCCACAATATTGGGGCAAGGAAGGAAACCGGCAACCTCCGTCAAAACAGAACAGGATTTACTTTAACAAGAAAGAACTTTAAAAAAACACACACAAATGGGATCAGTAGGATCAAGGGAAAGGAAATAAAATGGGGAAAGGGAAATTATACAACCTGAAAAAATATTGTAATCAGCTAGAAAAAAGGAATTCAAATTCTGTGGAGCTCCAATAAGAATAAAGCAAGATCTAGCAGCTTCTACATTAAAGGACCGAAGGGCATGGGATATGATATTCCGGAGAGCAAAGGAACTGGGAGTACAGCCAAAAGTCATGTACCCAGAAAAACTGAGTATAATCTTTCAAAGGCAAAAAAATGGGATTTCAATAAAAAAGAGGTCTTCCAAGCATTTGTGATGAAAAGACCTGAACTGAATAGAAAATTTGACTTTCAAATACAAGACCCAGGAGAAGCATAAAAAGGTAAACAGGAAAAAGACTTCATGAGGGATATTAGAAGATCAAACCATTTACATTCCTATGTGGGAAGATAATACTTCAAAATCATAAGAACTATCTCAGTAAGAAACTCATAGAAGATACAGGTCTGAACTGAATATGAAGGGATGATATCCATAAAGCATTTATGTTTTGTTCTTTGTAGGGCAGACAGGGTGGAGTGTCTTATGTCTGGGGCTGGATTTGGGCTTGGGACCTCCTGGGTCCAGGGCTGGTGCTTTGGCCACTGTGCCACCTAACTAATCCAAGATGACATCATTAAAGTAGGATTGAGGTGTAGGAGGAATAAACTGGGAGAAGGAGAAGAGGAGAGATGGTGTGGGGAGAGGTAGTTAACATGAAGGAAACAAGAAAAAAAGCTTATGGAGGAGAGTAGAAGAGGGGGAAGGAGTTGGGGATTGAGTGAACCTTAATATCATCAGAATCGGCTCAAAGAAGGACTAACATATATACTCAAGTAGGTATAGTAATATATTTTTGCCCTGAGGGAGGGGAGGGAGAAAAGGGGAGGGGGGAGAAGGGAAGGAGGAAAGGGCATATTGGGGGAGAGAGCAATAAAAAGCAAAACACTTTCAAGGAAGATGAAGATGTTCTGCATTACTGCACCAGTATGACATATTGAATTGCTTGAAATCATAGGCAGGGTTGAGGAGGGAGGGAGGAAGAAAAATTTAGAACACAGAATTAGCTCAGGTACCCTGTTCTGATTGGAGTGGGCTCATGGAGGGAATAGATTTCATACACAATAGGGAGGAGTAATCTATTTAACCCTGCAGGAAAGTAGGAGGGGAAGAGGATAAGGAAGGAAGGGTGAAAAAAGGGAGTGCAGAGCGAGGGAGAGGATAGTCAGAAGCAAAACACTTTTGAGCAGGAATAGGTAAAACGAAGATAGAGTAAATGTCATGGGAAGAGAGTGGGATGGAGGGAAATAGTTATGGTGATTGATTATAATTCCAAAATGTATGGTACTTACTTTGCTGGGAATAAAAAAAAGAAAAAAGAAACATGCATTCCCCCCAAAAAAGTAGATTTTAGCATGATTATTCATTACATTTTTTTTTCATCTTAGAAGGAATATTTCCCCACAGGATTCCTTCTCCTTGTAAATCTAACAAGAATTCCTCCCCTCAAAAATTTGTTGGTATAATTATTCTCCCATACCTTTGAGCAGGAATAATTGGAAATCAAGATACATGGAATCAGCCACATGGCTTGAACTTGGAGATATTTCTATTTAATTTATTCTCTTTGGATTGTTTATTTTTTTTTTGTATTGTGGCAGGACTATAAATAAACAGCTGGGTAACGTGGTGGATAGAGTGTTAGGCCTGGAGTCCAGAAGACCTGAGTTCAAATTTGGCCTCAGACACTAACTCCAAATGGATTTGTGAAGAGTTGGACATGACTGAAAATGACTAAACAGAGGAAAAAAATTGTAGTAGAGGAAAATTTTATGGACAATTCTTTTTAAGCAATGTGTGTGTATGTAAATGCACACATCTTGGAAAATAGAAATTTTGCATAGTTTAGGAAAACCACCCAGAAAATTCAGCTTGGAGTAAGATTTTCTCAAAAGTGCATTTCTATCTTATGTGATATTCTAATTTTTTGGTATCTTGTAAGAGATTGTCTATAAGTTTGCTTGCTAAGAAAATGGACTGTTCATTTAGTGTTCATTTCTGCAAATGTGAGAAAGTTTTGTTTCCTTCAAATTAAAGAGATGTTGACAAGGGTCTTTCCCCAGCAGCAGGTGTTAAGGTATAATTGGTCATTATAGAATCATGCTTTCCTTGAAAACTCTTAGAGAGTAAGGGGGAAATTTATGTTTCTGTATATGTTGAATTTGAAAATCATAAGACCAAGGATAGAAATGTCAGGCAAATGAGGACAGTAATAGTTTCGTTTAAGTGACCAAATCTGCCTTAACTTTCAGAAATATCAAAACATAAAATCTATGCCTATGGTCTAATAAGAACACTTAATTTTGACACTAACTCAATTTTTTTCTCCTCTCCTTTATTTTTAAAAACATTTAAATTTTTCACTGGAAATTACCAATGATCTTTTGGACAAGGTAGCAAATCCAGGATTGATTAAAATGTTTTTTTTTTTTCTATCCCCTTCTATCTGCTCACATGGCCATCACCTGATTCCAAAGGCTTATAATCTTTCAATTAGATTATTTTCTTCACTAAACTTCCTTCTTCAGGTCTCTCATTAGCAATCCATCTTCTACATAGCTGCCAAAATGATATCCCTAAATCATGTCTCACCATGTTACTACTATGTTCAAAAAGCATCATTGGCTCCTGATTGCTTCTAGGAGACCATATAGACTCTATTCTCAGTTTAAGTCCTTCATAGTGTGAGTCCAGCATGTCTTTAATTTCCATTATTCAGTATATTCTAGTAAAAATGGCAGTTTCTGTACTTCATACGTATCTGTTTTTCTGCCTTTTTGCCTATGTACATTCTGGCTTATAGTCTTTAAATACAATCCCTCTTTCTACCATGTCTTTTTGTCCCTGGCTTCTTTCCAAGTTCAGCTCTGATGCAACTTCTTATAAGAAGACTTTTTGAATCATTCTGGCTACTTTTACCATACCTCAAAGATGACTTTCTCTTTACTTGGCATGTATTTTTTATTTAATCATATTACCTGTTGTTTCAATTCTTCTTACTGCCCCCCCCAAGTAGAATGCGCCCTCTATAAGGGCAAGGACTGTTTCATTTTTGTTTTCATCTCCTATCATTTAGCACAATGTCTGGTAATATTTAAGAATTTAATAAAATATTGAAAATATGACTTTTCAAGTAATGAATACAAGGATTAATTTATTTGTAATATGTATTGGGGTGGGAAAGTACACTGTGCTATAAAAGAAAGAGACCTGGAACATGGATTTGGAGTAATAAAAAACTGGTATCACAGTGCACCTCTACTACTGTATACCTGATTTGAGCTTAATCAAGGACACATACTATTGGGTGTCTGCATCCTGATCTATGGGAGTAGCTAGGTGGTACACTGGTTAGAGTGATGGCTCTGGCATCAGGAATACAAACATTCCTGAGTTCAAATCTGGCATTACACATTTACTATCTGTCTGGCCCTGTGCACGTCACTTAACCCTGTTTGCCTCAGTTTTTTTTCACCTGTAAAATGAGCTGGAAAAAGAAATGACAAACCATTCTACTCTCTTTGCCAAGAAAACCCCAAATGGAGTCACAAAGAGTTAGACATGACTGAAAAATGACTGAACTAAATACTGATCTATAGAAGAAGAGAGCTTGGCTAGATGATTCTCTAGGCTTAGCTTCTTAAACTATGGGTTGCAATGTTGGGGTAACAGAAAGTTTGGCAACAGTAAAAGGTTATGTATACCTGTTTTATATACCTACGTACATGGGGTCATGTAAACATTTTTGGGGGAGAAAAGGGGTTGCAATAAGAAGCCCTGCCCTAGAGTTTTCTCCAGCTCTCAGTCTTATAAGCCTATGAATGAAGTCATGCTTTACCAGCACTGGCAAAAGGATATTATCTTTTTAGTTTGTATTATACTTAGATAATCTTTAAGTAAAATATAGAGATACTTGTTGAAAGTATTAAAAAACAGCAGTACTAGAAACTTGAAATTTATTCTATATGTTCAAAAATTATAAAGGGAGCATCTAATGTCAGTTATGATTGTCATATTGCTTAGAGATAATAGACTCAAAAATGGAAGATTTAGCTCATCTTCATCAATTTCCTTTAAAAAATTATTATCCCTATAAACACAATCCCTGGTCTATAAAATATGAACAATTCTTATCCAGTGTGCTGTCCCTGCCTTCTTGATTTTCTCAAAATATTTATAGTCATAACTGAAATCTCCCTTAATTTTACTTTTGCAGTCAACATTTATCTTCACTGGTTATTTCATTCATGAAGATTTATATACAACATATAAAGTGAGAACACACATATATACACATACACAAATATACAAACACAATCAAATTCCAAGGAAAAGATATCTGTGTTCATTGTGTCCACTTCTGATAACTAATTTCTCACCCCTTGTGGTTCAATATTCAATCTGAGCTCTTCTGAAACTGCTCTTCCCAAAGCTACCAACAATGTCTTAATCATCAAATGAAATGGCTTTTCTTTTGCCCAGATTTCATGTTCTTTCTTTCTCTGCAACAGTATTGACCAACAATTCTTCCTAGACATTTTCCTCTTCAAGGTTTTTAGTGACTCTGCTCTCTCCTTTCTCATCCACCTTTTGAGCCATTCCTCAGTCTCCATTGTTGGATTATTATCCACATCCTTTCTTCCATTTATTGGTACACTCAGGACTCTGTCCTGGGCTTTTAAATTTTTTTTTCCCTCTAAGCTCCCTCTTGGTTATCTTATCAGATCCTATGTTTTCAACTGTCATTTCTGAAGATAACTTCTAGGTCTTTCCCAAGACACAGGCCCATAGCACTGACCCCCTCCCTCCCATTAGATATTGCCAACTGGGTGTTCCAGAGGCATAAAAAATTTGATGTATCCTAAACAGGGCTCATGTTATTACCCACACTCTCCTGTCTTCCTAAATTTTATGTGTTTTTTTATTTAAATAGTGACCTTCCTGACACTCAGCTTTGTTATATTCAGAGTGCTTCTTGCTCTCCTTTCATATTCATTATGTTACCAAGTCTTATCAATTCTGCTTCCTCTGTTATAGCCTTCCTTCCATTCATACAACAAATTCATCAGGTTACATCCTCATTTTTACATTAGCTTCTAAATGAATCACCCTCTCTCAAGTTTTTCCCCTCTCCAACCTATCTTCTATGGGGGCGGTGTCTTCAAATGAGACTTCTAAAACACAAGTTAGACCATGTCTTCTCCTTCCCCCATAAAGTTCCAGTGGCTTCCTCTTTCCTCTAGGATAAAAGACTGACTCCTCTGTTCAACTTTAAATTTCTTCATAGTCTGATTCTAATCATGTTTTCAAGCTTAATGTTGCATTATTCTCTTGTGTACTGCTTTGATGTTTCCCAGACCTGATAACCCAACTCCCATCTCCTTTTTGCTCAAGCTGTTCCTTTAGCCTATAATGTATTCTAGCCTCGCTTCTGCTTCACAGAATCCCTTGCTTCCTTCAAGTTTCAGCACAAGCACCATTTCCTATATCAGTCCTCTCCTGATTTCCCCAGTTGTTTTTTTTTTCCATTCCCAAGAAATAATGCTGCAGTTAGTTTTATATCTTTTATATGCATTTGTAATTCAAGCAAGCACCTAGTTCAGTGTCTAGCACATAATGTGTTTAATAAATTGGTTGAATCAATGGATTAACAACTAAAATTATAAATAACATTTATATAGAACATCAATGTTTGAAAAACCCTTCGTAAATATTAACTCTTCTGATCCTCAGAACAATGCTTGGAGATAGGTGCTATTATTTTCCCTATTTTACAGATGGGGAAACTGAGACTGAGCTTGAGAGAAGTTGAGCAACTTGTGCAGAGTCACAAAGCTAGCAAGTGTCTGAGTCAGTGTTTAAACTTAAGTTTTCAGAAAAATTCAGAAAATGACTCAGTTTAGTTTGGTAGGATTCAACAAGTGGTAAGAGAGAAAGAAGAGTGATCTGACACAGTGTGTTAGAAAACAGGTGTAGAGTTAGCCAGCTTCAACATTAGCATGATAGGTACTACGTGTGGGAATCTGGGTCCTGGTAACACCTTTCCACCCATACCTTCTCTCTACCATAACAAAAAGGGAGCAATGAGAAGCTGTTAAATGGTGATGCTTTTCCAGTTATCTGACAACACAGGGCACAATGGCACAGGGTTTAAATGCTACTTTCTGAGGAAGTATGTATGAACCCCATTATGTGTAGCCCCTTCCATGATTAACTTCTTCTGCCCGCCAAACTCCCAGAGGTCACTTAGGATCTATTGCCCATAGGAAATATCCCTGATTTTGCAAGGTCATGACTCACCAATCTGTTAGAATAACCTCTGCTTCAGTGCTAGGAAAGACAAGAAGCCCTTCCTATCTTCCCTCATAACAAAGTTACATTTAATCACTGCCTGAAGCTAATGCTTTGTTGTTTACATCTGAGACCTGACTCTGTTGGTGGAGATTTTCAGCCATGTAAAAGAGTAAGACAATTCTATTTCAGTCTGACAGGAAAGAAATTCTGGAACTTGCAGCAATTTTCACATTACATCACATAGACTGTTACTGTACCTGTTTTGCCTAAGTATTATTGGCCTGTAAGGCAGCCAGAGTATTTAGATAAATAAGCTGCCTTCCATGGGGCAATTCCATGGAGAGAGTTGGTACTTTCAGGAAATTTACAGCATGACAGCAGTTACTTTTTATGCAATGGGAAAAGCTTTTTTGGCTGGTTCAAAATCTCTCAGCAATGGGCAATGAGTCAATTGTATATTTCTATTCTAACATCTCATTAGAGAAAGATTCTAATTCTACTTAACTTAGTTTCTCCCATCTAATGTCAGGTCCGTGTCTAGAGCTATCGTAGTGAAACTATGTGACTTCTCTTCATATATATATATAATGCTATACTTTAATATACTTATGCACAACTGGGAGCGGATATGACTGCATTTTACTTGCCTAATTTCTTAATGCAAAGCTGGGCACAATCAGAAATGTGGAAATAGATCATCACATTCATCAGGTTAGATGTGATAAATAATATTGGTAATGAGGGAAGTAAGCTTCACTTCGGTTTACTTCTAGAACTCCCAGGGAGGCAAGGCATATTTAAATTGTTCAGCTACCAAGCAATAACATCTAATATGGTTTTAAAATCCTTCTATGTCTACTCTGATTTTTATCAAGTAAATTAGTTGATTATATTAGAGAATGATGGCAAACTCACCTGTATTGTTTATGCATACACTCCAGTCATGACAATCCTATCCATATTCACAGTGAGATGACCCCATCCAGAGGATACTTATGGAAACTAAACCAAATATTTCCTTCTGATGGAATAGAATCAGTTTCATTCATTATCAAACATTTATTAAGAGATTACCATGTACCAGTTGGTCTGTCATTAAAAAAGTATTCATTAAATACCTGCTATATACTCAGAACTGTGCTAATCACTGGAGAATCAAAAGGACAAAAACAGTTTCATAGTGATTTACCTCTGTAATAGGGGTATCCTACAGCATGCATCCAGGTCCAAATAATGTAAATAGCAAAATGTTTTATGCCCTGATATTTTTGTCAGGTGACAATGCCTCTTTGATTGAATTGTAAAATTAATCAAATGCATAAATTAGATGTGTGCATCCTGGTTAATCAAGGTGGGAAGGAGTGAAGTTCATCAAGCTAATGGTTGAAGGAATTAGACGCACTTCTGGGTGTGTATATGTATGTACATGTGTGCATGCACATGTGTGACTATGTTGTTTAGTTGATTTTTCAGTCATGTCTGATTCTTCATAACTCCTTTGGGAGCTTTCTTGGCAAAGATACTGGCATGGTTTGCCATTGCCTCTTCCATTTCATTTTACAGGTGAGGAAACTGAGGCAAACAGAGTATAGTTATTTGACCATGGTCACACAGCTAGTAAGTATCTGAGCCTGGATTTGAACTCAGAATGAGGAATCTTTCTGACTCCGGACCTAGTGCTCTAAGCATTGTACACACACGCATATTTGTTTTGGTATATGTATGCTCATGTATAAGTACATGTATGTATATATGAATTCATCTATATCATTTATCTATAATCTAGCAACCTATCTATCTATCTATCTATCATCTGTCATCTAACTCAGAGAAGGAGATTCCATTAGGAACATTCCAGTAAATCTTTCATGAGTCAAGGTTTGGGACTGCCTTGAGAAATTGACTTTTGCTCCCGCAACCATTGGGTAACTGGAATGACAGGGAAAGATTCCACAGGGAGTGTTATACTCCCCTCTTTTCCTCATTGACCATGAAAAATGATGGATTGAACTAAATAATGCATCTAACCTGGAGCTAAGAGAGGACAAACCAGACATACCCAAGAAAGGTAGCTTCTGGTAATGTGACTTCTTTAGGAAAGAAAAAAAAAAGGAATGAGCACTCTACAATAACAACAATTCTGGGAGTACAGTAGAGAGCCATACATACACTGGAACATTTTCATAAGGACTCCAGGTAGGGATAAAAGGTCTTCCATCCACTTAACTTTGAATTAATCTTTTTGCTAGATGTGTTCCCTAAACTTGAGCATATCATGTTTATTTATTTGGGAGAGAGTATGTCCTGGATTTTATAGACAATTGGTTTTGTAATAATTCATATTTTACCATTTCAGTAAATAACCCTAAATAAAAGGTAATTAAGACTGATTAACTGATAATCAATAATAGTGTACCAGTAAGGGGTCAAGAGCAATGGTGTTAGAAAATTCCTATTCCCTTAGATCGTGAGGAGAGAAGTAGTTACCTATCCACTGGAGACCTAGCCTCCCAGGCAAATAGGACTTGTGAAGTATCCGTGGAGTAGGCACTATGATTATATTATCTCATTTGACCTTCACAAAACCTTTTTGAGTTAGGTGATGCTATTTCTTTCCATTTTATGTATGAGGATAAGCTCAGAGAGGATAAACTCCTTTCTAATGGTCATGTAATTTGTAAGTTTTGAGTGTGGGATCCTAACCCAAGCATTTCATGACTCCAACTCCAGTTTTCTCAGTGGCCATCATCCTAGGTCACAGATATTATAAACTTTAAGAGATTAAGATAAATTGTAATGCTCACAGGACATATTTAGATATGTTGCTTTTACTTCATTATTCCCCATTGTTCTTTTTAAAAAATAGTTCACTATTAGTTTGTTTTCTAACCACATACAATTTTTTTTTATTAACAGGGAAAACTAAAGAAAAAAACTACTTTATTGAGCTTGATTAATTGGTTTCAGTTAATCTGTAAATTTGGAAATGTTTGAAGCAATTTCTAGCCATGTGTAACAGGAGCATGACTCTTAAATATAATATGAAAGTAACAACTATTTGTCATGTCGTATTGTTACATATGAATGTGTAACTTTTCTCTTTCAAATAGTAATTTCAAACCTTCAGTCTGTGCAGTACAGATGGTCATGCATTGCTCTGCTTTTGTCTGCTCGTTAATGAGGATATCATATATTTATTGTTATAGACAATTAATCATTATTATAATGCTCTAGATAATCAGTCATTCTTATAACTATAAATAATAAAGTTGAATCTTAAATAAAATGTATAATGGAAGTTTTTAATGGAAGTTTTATGTAAGTTTATAATTGACTCCTTATGTTTCAGTAAAAACAATTACTTGGGTACATTTATCCATGAATTCCTTAAATGTTTCCACCCCAAATAAACCCAGAATAAGGGATAATCTATGTCATTCCCTGTGTTGTGGTTTTATCAATCAACATCTTGATTTCTAGAGAGAAGCCACCCTTTTGGGTGGAACAATAGGAGAATTCATTGCACAGGATAAGATGGCATATGATCATTGTGACTTGCTCTATTGGAGAGAATAGCCAAATTCATGAGATCCATCAGGTATCAAAGGATAGAAGAATGTAAAACAAAAATTTGCTAGGAATAAACAAATCTTAGAGAATATTTCAGATGAGGAATTTTTAAAATCCTCTTTACAACACGTCTTTTCCTCCTGTGTTGTCATGCGTATGCAATCAAAGAAAAAAACACTGATTACTTATGAAAACCAGGTCCCTTTAGTAACAGATCCTGCTTTTTAGATTACTATTCTGCCATTTCTAGAGCATTATCAACTCTCATATAGCCAAGTTGTTCAGTTGATCCAGACATGCAGCTAGTGGCCTCAAAACAGCTATAATTATTGATTTTGCATTATGCTATATTTGCAAATTTCTATTTATATATACATATACACAATATATGTACATATATGTGCACAAATATATTATGTATATGTTCATATATTATATACACATGTGTATGTATGTAGGCATGCATATATGTATATGTGTATAGATATCCCAATAGTTGATGCATATTTCTCCCCTCAGAATTCTGAAAGCAACATTAAAGGGTTGTGAGTTATTTTATTGTACCATCTCTAGTGAGGACCCTATCTACTATGATTCCCCCTGACTATCAGCCATCTAAATTTTATTGGCTTTTTTAAAGGAATAATTTACTAAATAAATGTAAAAAGGACATTTGTCACAGGGACATTTCCACAAAACTAGAACACTCTTTCACCTAACACATACAAGATATCCTGGGAGAAGGAACTCAAACTCACAGTATATGATTAGTGGAAGGTCTTCTCTCCTTTTTATGTGGTATGCTGCTCTTTCAATGCTTTTATAGGGGTGGAAGAGTTGAGAAAAGAAAACTTAGATATCTGAGGTGGGACACCCAGGGGAAGAACATAGCCATCAGAATGGGAAAGGGTGAAAAAAAGAAAAGGCAGGAGATGGAAAACAGTGCATATTTAATTCATGTTTTGTCCTTGAGATGTTCTGGGAAATTTAGAAACTACACTGAGATTTTTATTTGTTTTGTTTTGTTTTTGTTTTTCTATGCAAACTCAAATAGCTCTGCTTCGTATGATTTATGAAGACTTTTTGTTTAGCCTGGATGACTTCATACAAAAGAGCTTTGTTCCCAGCGCATTCTTTAATTATCAGTGTAATTGTAAATGTTTTTGTTTTTACAATACGGATGCTTTTCCTTGGATTTTTCTCAATCAATCAAAGAAAAGGTTGTCAGTTCTTTAACTATGTAATAATTATCCAATACAGAGGTTTTCTGAATTTTTTTCAGAGGAACAGATGTTATTTTAAAATAGCTCAAAACTTATATCCATAGATGTCAATTTAGATAGGCGGAGCAATAAATGAGTTTCACAGAAAGTATGACTTTCAGTCTTTCATCCATTGCAGTAGTTATGAAACACAAAGGAATGCTGATTAATAATGAGTTGACTTACACATTTCAGTGGATTTTTTATTGGATTTCATAGTTATATTGCTTTTAGAATCAGATGATGCTAAAGCTGGAAGGTACCTTAGAGACAATCTATTCCAATCTTGTGGCACAATGAAAATAGCACTGAATTTTTAGTCAAGGAACCTAAGTTCAAATCCTGATTCTACCAACTTATTACCTCTATGACCCTGGGCAAAGTATTTACCTTCTCTGGGACTCAGTTTTCTAATCTATAAATTAAAGAGGATGGGGTAAAGCATCTCCTAAAATTCCTCTTAGATCTAACTCTATGATTTTATAAACCTTTCCTTTTCAACATACAAGTGAGGAGACTGTAGCCTCGAGAAATGAACTGACTCACTAAAGGTCATGTGGTTAGGCAGTGACAGAGCTTGAGCTGACATCCAGGTTTCTGCTCAAAGGTCACTAGTCTTCTCATTATATTACACTCCTCCTGACAAATTCTCTAGGCATTTTAACCTGCATATAAAAAAAAGCCAACTAGAATCTCACAATTTATTAAAACTCTTTGAAATATTTTGGTACTATATAGTACATTTTTTTACTGTTTGTTATCCTTTGACTTGTTTAGAAATATCCTTTGTTCTAATAAGCTATTTCTTTTAAACATTCACTTTTTCTGTAAAAGAAAACTTCCATGTGGTCACTGTGGATATAAAATCACTTTATCTCATGCAGAATGTGACTTTCAACAATTAAGTGGATACTATAAGCAAGGAACTTTAGTCTCTAAGGATAGAAAATATAAATAGGACTGAGTCTTGACCTTCAAGAAACTCTTCTCTTAGTAGAGTAGCTAATTCATACAAATAAGTACAGCATAATAGTTCCAATTTTTAAAAATATTACAAATCAATCCAGTCAGTTATTTATAATTTTGTGGTAATAGTTTGTAATTTGTGGCTGAGTTCCCAGCACTCTGAAATCACATGGACCAATTCCTATCCAAGGCACCTGACACAAAGTGGATCTTTACAACTTTTCACTCCTTGTCCCCACCTAGATTTTCTCCAGGAGAATACCTCCACATTCTTATGGTATGATTTATGTCTATGTTTTTGTGAATGAAAGTTAATGTTCCTGACAACCTCACAGGCATCGAGGATACTAAAAGTATGCTAGGCATGGAATATCCTTTATTTCAGTCATGGAAAATACAAAAGCTACAAAGCACTCATAGAAGCCTATGAATAAATACTATATAAAATCATAAAATATTCAAATAGCTCTTCAGCACCTTCCCCAACCCAGTGGCCCAAAGAGACTGAGTTTGAAGTTGCCATAGGACAATAACTTGACATTCTAGTAAAAATTCTAGCTCCCAATGGTTCATACCTAGTCCCTTCCAAGCTTGTAGTACCATCCTGTTGTTTAGATTTCCTCCAGAAATTCACTGGAGACTCCTGGAAAAAATTCACTTTCAATGTGATTCATCCTTTCTCTACATCACATTGTCTTTGCTCTCCAAGAGGGATTGCAGTTAAGAATCACTGGGGCCTATGCTTTTTGTTAATTTGTTTAGTTTTTTCCTCCAAGAAGCATAATGCATTTAGAAATATCCTTCTTAACCTGGAAAGTCTGCTACACAATCTCCCAAACTGAAAAACTCTTGAACTTGGTGTTACCTGCAAGTTCTTTGCTCAAGGTGGGTCTCTTTTCTTGTGCTGAGTAGGTATGTGCATATATGCTTTTACGCTGTGTTCTTCAGAAAACCTCTCTGTGTGTAGTTGCTATCATCACTTAAATTAGGTAAACCCACTCTCAAGACCTCTCATCTTAGACACAGGGCTCTGCTCCTAGATATTAGGGAAGATGGGTAAATGCCACTCCCTTCCCTTGCTATAATTCAAAGATGAGAGCACAAGGGGAAAGGGGGAGAAAACACTGGAAACCTTTAAAAAGGGTAGCTGATTCTCAGTGAACATAATATTAATTCACCAGGAGGCAGTCAGTCGTCTTTGAAACCCTACCAATAGTACTCCAATGGTTATCTTCACATTTCTGGATAATGTATATTTCAATTGTGTGTAAGTCTATAGGACTATAAACTGCACAATGTCTACAAATCTATACTGGTAAAAGGAGTTTCATCGCCAAAAGACCCCACATAAAAAAGTCACTGGCAGACACTCCTCCCCAAATACCATTAATAGTTTTATTTAAAAGTGAATATCAACATATGTAAGTAAGGTTTTTTTTTTCTCTTTAGGTCCTACAATACACAATACAATTAATATTTATTAAAAACCTATTGTTAGATACTAGGGAAGGTGCAAAATTTAGATAAGACAGATTTCTTTATCCCAGGGAACATACAGTTTCTGAAAATGATAAGCAATAGTGTTGTGTAGTGGATAACATAGGGGGTTAAAATTAGGAATCCTACATTGAATCCTGTTTTAGCTATGATTACTAATTTAACATCTCAGAACCGTGGTTTCTACATCTTTAAAATGGGTGTAAAATATTTGCACTACCTTGTCTTACAAATTTGCTATAAAAAATTCTTTGCAACCATAAAGTACTATGTAGATTGCATAATTATTATTCATGGCACAGCTAGGTGGCACAATGCCTGGACAACTGGGCATGAAGTTAGGAATACTCATCTTCCTGAGTTCAAATCAGATCTCAGACACTTAATAACAGGTTGACCCAGAGCAAGTCACTTAATCCTGTCTGTCTCAGTTTCCTCAACTGTTAAATGAGCTGAAGAAGGAAATGACAAACTCCTCTTGTATCTGTTCCAAGAAAACCCTAAATTGGGTCACAAAGAGTCAGACACTACTGAAAACAACTGAATGACAAAGAACTAACTGCCATTCATTCATTCTACTACGTATAAAACATCTAATCAGTATCAGGAACAATAAAACCATACCTGCCTTCAAAGAGCTTGCATTGTATTGGGGGAAAAAACATCTATATGAATTTAGTAAATGTCCCTTGCATACAAAATAAATATCAACAGAGAAAAATCATTATTACATAATGAATGGATAGGAGATTTTTGAAACAATGTACTACATGAGATCTATTTGCAGAGAAGTGCTTCTTTATAAGCATTCTGATTAGAATGGTGTTCAATCAAAGGCCTCTGGTTGGGGAGCCTAGAGACTAGACAGATCAACTGAGGTAAGAAACCAATCAGGACCTGCCTCAGAGGGAGGCTGAGAAACAAAGGAAAGTAGAGACAAGCAGGTGCTTGGCATCAGGGAGTTCTGGCATCATATGATTGTCTCAGCAGGATTGACAAGCAGTAGGAGAACAGCAGCAGGCAATAAGTAGAGCTCCAAATGGCAGGCAGGCCAGTTTTGTTGGACATATCTTGAAGATGGTATCAGAGGACTGAGTTTAGAGTTATGAAATTCAGTGCCTAGCCAGACTGGGGGGATTAAAGCAGGACCCCAATACTTGAAGAATCAGATTACTGGGAAAGGAAGCAAGGCAGAAACTCAGGCATGATGTAACAAGACCTGTACTCATTTCTTAGAATTGGGGCATGAAGGGAAAATTTTGATTAAAAGAACAAAGTAAGGATTTGATTTCTAGAAGTGGGGTGCTAGGAATAGAACCGGCAGAAACTGAAGATGCTAAACTGCTAAATTGTAGATCCAGCTGTGCTTACATTTCATATGTGTAAGGGACAGATTGGTTTCACAGACTGAGGTGATGCAGAACATGATGATAAACCTTAATTGTTGGAAATGGAGTAAAAGGGAACCAAGAAACCAAGCTACTTATCATAACTATAAAATTCATGTGCTGAACTACTTTTACTTTATTATTTCTCTGTATAGAATAAGCAAAACAAATTTCTTCTAAGAATTTCATGAGACTCCAAGATAAATAGGATATTCCTGCTGATGATGTTGGCCCTAAATCTCAATATGTGACCTTTTGTTTCAGGTAGGGGTTGGGAGAGGATCAGTGATGAAAAAGGCTTTCAGTTCTATGGAAGAGCAACTTCTGATATTGCTCATGAAGATCAGTTTAAGAAGTGAAACAAATTGCACTTTCCTTTATGTTTAACAATGATTAAAAGGCATTTACTGATTTAAAAACCATTTCTGTCATGTGCCTAATTCTCATAGCAGTAATATAGACTAAAATTTGGAGCTCTAAGCCTGTTTTTTTTTTTCTTTTTTCTGGAAAGAGGTTGCAGGCTTTTGATTAATGGAACAATAAACTGCTCCCTTGTGGGGAGGTCTCATTCACCACATATATCATCAGAATTGACCAAATCAATCAATCGGTTTCATTTAGTAAAGTGGATTATGAGATATTGGATTTCTGTTGTTGTTGTTAGTGGTGCATAAGTGGTGCATAAAAAGAAGTGAGAAGACAGGCTACACTCTGGTGTCTCCATGGCTATATGAAACCTGAACAATCCTCTTCCTTGCTCCTTGGATACAGTCTAAATCCATATTCCTATCTCCTACTTCTTCTGCTGCTGAAAGAATAGACAGTACTATATTTTTGCACCCTCTAAATTTCCTAACCTGGGTCAAATGTCTGGTGGGCTTGCCTAGTGATGATTCGAAGAAAGGAGATTTTTTTTTCCTAAGCTTTGAAGGATGGGTAGGGTAGGAAGAATCTAAATAATTTAATTCAGTTTGAAATCTGATCATGAAGATTGAACAAGATACTGCTAAATTAATACTTTATTTCAAATATATTCTTGACTTTTTTGTTTTCTATAATCATTCATAACAACTAACCAAAATCATTTTAGTTGTTTCTTGTTGTGGATTTTAGAACTCAAAAAACTTCCATTCCCATTCCCCCCTCACGATTATTTCTTATTTCTGCTGGTTTTATATTTTCTGTTTTAATCAAATATAACTGAGCTGTGGGCTGCCACTTCCTAGGACTTCTCTTGAAAAGGAATGATTGACTTTATTAAGATATTGCTACTACCTTTGAAATATTTTAAAAGAGAATTCAAATGATTGTCCAACATCAATCCTGTTTAGTCTAAATGAAGGAAAGACAAAGCAATGATCAAGTGAAAAAATATAAATTCATTTTTGATGATGCTACTTATTTTGTACTTTTTTCCTTTTCCATATTGTCTAGTATGAATACAACTACCTTAGGATACTTTATTTTTCATTTAATATTTTGACATTCAGTAATATTGGGTAAATATTTTTAAAAATGAATGTGATTTAGAAAAGGGCTAGATGAAAGATAACTTTTTTCCCAAGGAGGAGTATATAATCCATCTGGAGAATACTTATATTAGAATGTCTTCCCCTGGTGCAGATAAGTAACTCATCTTTTTTTTAATTTTTATTGTTTTTATTGTGAGGCAATTGGGGTTAAGTGACTTTCCTGGGGTCACACAGCTAGTACATGTCAAATATCTGAGGCCAGATTTGAACTCAGGTCCTCCTGACTCCAGGGCTGATGCTCTATCCACTTTGCCACCTAGCTGCCCCAGTAACTCATTTGTAACTTAAAGTTTTCACTAATTCCATGGTACACTAAGACATTGAATGATTGCAAATGCTTATAAAGCTAATATGTGTTCAATGGTATTTTCTAGATATCAAGGTCAGCTTTCTACTAACTATGCCATGCTACCTTATGCCAAAAAAGTTGGATTTTAGGCAAGAAAAATTATTAAAATATTAGACAAGCTATAAAATATTATATAGATTAAACAACCAGTAGATAGGCTAAAATTTTTACTTTATAGTTATGGTGTTAAATCTAAGGATTAATCTTTAAACTGAAAGACTGACTCAACATATGTAAGATTCTAGGTGACCTTTAAAAAACAAACTACATTTAATTGCATCCTTTGATATTTCTCCTTTAATAGCTAGGCAAAAAGGTTAAGATGGCATGTTTTAAAACAAAAGTATATGTGCAAATAATCTAGGAACACTTAATTGGCCAAGTTTGAGAGCCAAACCAATTAGAAAGAATCAGCAAATTTATAGGCATATTGTGGTTTAAAAAACAAAAAAACAAAAAACAGTAGTTGGGAGTAAATGTTGAAGGTAATGGCTCACACAATAGTTTTTTTAAAAAAAACCCTTAATAGAAATATTACAGATAATGATGAGGGTAAACTAATTCTTTTAAATTCTAGTATTGTTTTCATTAATTACTAAATACTTAGGCACTTGCTTACAATCCAGGTACTGTGCTGAGCTCTGCACAAAAAGGAAAGGAACAGTTCCTGCCCTCAGTAAGTTTACATTCTAAATGAGTGATCAACATGCAAATAAATAGATATGTACAAGAAACAAGATGAGTAGATGGAGAGTAACATTTGAGGAGAAATTCTTCTGCAGAAAATGCCATTTGAAGAGTTTTGAAGGAAAAAAAATGATTCTACAAGGCAGAAGTGAAGAGATAAAATATTTTAGGCATGTGAGTCAAGTAATACTAAAGAATGGAGATAGGAAATAGAGTGTTGGGTGAGGAACTGCAAATAGACCTGTATGACTATATTGTACATTGCATAGAAAAATGGAAAGCTAGAAAGGGATCAAGATGTGAAAAACGTTAAATGCAAAAGCAAGGAGTTCCTATTTGATCTTAGAGGTAATAGGGTATGACTGGAGTTTATTGCATTGGGGAAAGGAGGAGGATGTGTGTGCCCTGGTTAATAATTGTGCTTTGGGAAAAGCACTATAGTTGCTACATGAAGGATGGAGTCAAAAGGGGAAAGACAAGGTTTAAAAAGGTATTCAGTATCCCAAGCAAGAGGCAATAAAGGCCTGAACAAGGGAAGTGGTTATATGAGTAGAGAGAAAGGGACACATATGAGAGATGCTATAGAATTAGAAATGACAGGATTTGGAAACAGATTGGATTTTGGGGGTGAATAAGAGCGAAAAGCTCAGAATGACAATGAGTTTTCTAACCTGGATGATTGATAGGATGACAGTAAAAGAGGAGGTCAGGGAAAGAAAGGGAAGTATGTTGTAAAGATGTTATTTTGATATACCTAAAGGAAATCCTGTTATAAATGTCTAATGGTCAGTATATGATATGGAACTGGAGATCAGGGAAGAAACTTATTTTAACCCATGGGCCCTAAAGAGTTAATATTCAGGAAAAGGAGAATAGGTGTCAGGATAGAACTGTGGGGAATACCCACAGAAAATGAGTGGGACTTGTATAAAGCAAAGGAGATTGAAAGATAATGGTTAGATGGGTTAAAGGAGAGAGAGCCGGAAGAAAACAGGTTCACACACACACACACACACACACACACACAGAGAAAGTATATAGAAGGAGGTGATCAGTAATGGACCATTTTTTATATTTTTCAAAGTTTTAGAAATCTAAATTCTCCTAGGTGATTAACTTACCACAATTGAGTATTATTATTTTTTTAAAAATTTCACTCTGTCTCTTTTCCAGGGAAGTTGGTTCTTTTCAGATCTCTGTAGGGAATTGGCCTATTTTTGGCCTGTATTTAGAGCAAAGGAAGGCAGCCTATAGTGCAAGAATACTGAAGCAGTTCTTGGGGGCATTTTATGGCTACACACACTGAGGCTTAACCATCAAATCCTGCATTTTCTCCCTCTGCCTCCTTTATTCTCCATTTTCCTTTCTTTGCCTCTCTCAATACTCCTCACTGCAAATGGTGGTTTTTTCCGTGTAAGAAAATGGCATCTTGGTTCACAAAAAATTCCTTTTCTAATGTAAGAAAAAGGAATCTAATGAAATTAAAATGTAATGTAGATAAGAAATAAAGAAAGATGGGACAGCTAGATGGTACAGTGGATAAATCACCAGCCCTGGATTCAGGAGGACCTAAGTTAAAATCCAGCCTCAGACACTTGACACTTACTAGCTGTGTGACCTTGGGTAAGTCACTTAACCCTCATTGCCCTGCGCCGCCCCCCCCAAAAAGAAATACAGAAAGATAATAGCATGTAACAAAACCACAACTACATGTAAGTATTCTAACGTTAGAGGGTTCTGTTGAGTATAAGGTTCCTGAAATATTGCCAAAAGCCTCAGTATGAAAGCAAACTGTTAAAAAACAAACAATGCATTAAAGATCTAATATTCAGATGGAGAAGGCAGTTGCTAAATTTCAAAAGTTTAATTTTGAAGAGTCTAAACAATGATTAAAATGGAATATAATTCATCTTTTCCATTGGTGTATTCCCCTCTCCTCTCCTCTTCTCTCCCCTCCTCTCCTTTCCTTTTTTTTTTTTTTTAAAGAGTACAGCTTATGACTTAGATCTTCAGTTTCAGGGACCACCAGCTTTCTAAATGCAATTCAGTCAAAAGGCCAGCTAACTAAACACCTGGGGAGAGTACTCCAAGGATGTTTTGGGGGAACAAACATTTAGTTATAGCTATAACTTTGTTATTAGAAGAAGTTCAGCTGTGAACCGATTTGTTATGCATGTTTTCTTTCAAGTTCCATCACTATACATTTTCTGAAATCATTTCTTTTTTCTGTATTCAAAGCATAGGGAACAGTATGATAATGGTTCTCCCTGTAGTTCAATGCTTTCTGAACCCCATGCATTCCCCAAAGTTTTCTTTTTCTAGACAACTCTCAGTGTTGATTTCTGCTGTGCTGTAATGCTATAAATTTGTAAAACATGCACTTGTGTCACAGTTACTAATACAGAATGGCCCTGGGAACAGAAGGTTTTCTTCAGCTGTAATAGCATCACCATTTCATTTGATACTGTTAAGGAATGTTAGCTGACTGTACTGATTGTGCCTTTTATTTGACTGAATATCCAATGAAAGAAAATAGGATCATGAAACTTCATCCATGTACTTACATGTGTATGGGGAGGAGTTATTCCTTTAACCTGCCTTTGTTTCTTTTTACAATGAAAAATACCATATAGATACATATTTATTTGGCTTTGTTCATTTTGTTTACATGAATATTTATATTTTAACCCTCTAGAGAAACTGATAGAAGATATTTACTGGTAAACCTTTGTCCCAATATTCATATGCCCCAATAAATTTGTTTAAAAGATTTCTTGGAATAACATTGACAGACACATGACAATTCCTTCTACTGAAGATTAAGTAAGGGTTTTTACTGAATAGGAATACTAAAGACAAATTTATATTTTAAAAAATCTTACAAAAGAAGTGTTATAGTAAAAGAGTTGGTAAAGCATAATTTTTGCTTATTTTTTAAAAAATGATCCCTTAATTGCTTATCATTGGGCAACTAGGCAGCACAAGAGATTGAGTGCTGGGCTCAGTGAGGAAGATTCCTCTTCTTGCATTCAAATCTGGCCTCAGACACTAGCTGTATGACCTTGAAAAAGTCATTTAACCCTGTTTGCCTCAGTTTCCTCATCTGTAAAATGAGCTGAAGGGGGAAATAGCAAATCACTCCAATGTCTTGGCCAAGAAAATCCCAAATGGGATCACAAAGAGTCAGACACGACTGAAGTGACTGAACAACAACAAATGCTTATAATGAGTATGGTTAAAATCTATTTTAAATCATAGAAATTAAGAACAGAAAAAACAGAAGATGGTTTAGTTGGCATAAATATGGGAGTTTTTGTATTCCAAGTGTAGGAAGATCATATAAGTGATGTTGAAAAAGAACCTTGACAAGTTAAATGAACCTCCACTATGACTTATTGCCAAGGACTACCCAGGATGAATAGACATAGATAGATTATGATCTGAATCATGGGAGATATTATCAACATTGATGAAATATCAAATCTAATATTAGTATTAGAGTAAATTTTATCTTAATAAATGCAAATAGAAATATAGTATTAGTAAGACACTAAATGAAGACTTTCATAACTTTTAAAAATTTTTACAAAACTTTGCAAAACAGAAGAATAGAAAGAAAATGCTTGGAAAACTAGCTTAAGAATTCATAAGTATCCTTTCTTTGTGTTTGCTGCAGTGCTTGTCTTAGTTATCCTTGTGAACAGTTTCACAAGTGCAGTCATCAGAGAGAGCGGAGGTGATTTTAAAGTGTTAGAGAAGGGAAAAATGAAAGAAACTAAGTGCTATGTCAGTTAGTCAGTCAATGAAGATTTATTAGTGTAGGCAGTAAAGGCAGTTGAAATAAAAGAAATGTTCTTGGAGATCTTGTTGGCAGAGTACGTACTTAGTTAACTGATGCCATGCATTTATTGTCTGCATTGAGCCCATCACAGTTTTAAAAAATGGAGTGAACACTTTTTTTTTTTTTATATTCAGGTGAACAATAAATGGACAAACAACTAAACATTCTATTATGAAGCACAGACTGATACTATCAGAGGTCAGAGAAGGGAATGTTAAATGTAGACTTACATAGGGAATACTTCATAAAGGATGATTTGCCTTGAATGATAAAGAAAAATTAGGTAGGCAGAAAGGAAGGCTTTGTGAAAACACATTCAAACCTGCTTCTTGTCTTCCTTTCTCACTGTAGGCAGACTAATGGGGGCTTGGTAGGGAAAGCTTTACTAGACCTGGAGACAGATTGAAAACTGGGAAAACTCCCCAGTCCTCCAGGTCCTGGGAAGAGTAATTTGTCTAAACTCAACTTCATTCCTTGAAGCCCAAGAGAGCAAAAGACTTACTTCACCTGTATCAGGATTGTCAACATCCTTAGCTACCTCCAAACACAGCTTCGCTCCCCAAGACTTAAAATGGGGAGTCTTTCTGTAAGTTCTAGGGAGAGGGAGGGACCATTGGGGCCCATACACCAGACACCACATTGCCCTAATCTAATTTTTTCCACTAAACCAGATTAATTTAATTGCCTTAGTAGATAGCCTCCAAGAGCTACTAATGATCACACCCCTTGGGTGTTTTTACAGTAAAAGATTCTTGTAATAACAACAAAAAGGTCCTTAAATCTTAAGGATGGCAAATAATCTACAAATAGCCATCTGATAGATAAAGATGTTTTGTATACACAGATTTGAGGTAAGGGAACACTTAAGTAAAGGAATGAGGTATTAACTTAATCATTTAATCTCTCTTTGATTTCCTTTGGTACTTGCAATCTGTATCTGGTTTAGTACTTAAATTTGTGTGTGTATTATATACATATATCAAATATGTGTGTATAATGTATATCTATGTATGTATATATGTTTATATACACACATATATACATATATAGAGAGAGATATAGAGATAGATAGATAGATATAGGAAGTGAGGGGGGCACAGAGAGGGGAGGAGAGATGAGAGAGAGAGAGAGAGAGAGAGAGAGAGAGAGAGAGAGAGAGAGAGAGAGAGAGAGAGAGATGGTGAGACAGAGACAGTTATTCTCATCCATCTTCCAGTTTAGCCAGATCCAGAGTAATGAATAAAGCCTTAGCCTGGGGAACAAGAGACCTGGGTATAAATCTAAGCTTTGCTCCTTACAATGTGTGAGACTTTGAACAAAATACTAGACTTCTCCAGGATCCAGTTTTCTCTTCTATAAAATGAACAGGTTGGAATAGCTAATGATGGAATAGCTACATGGAATAACTAATCTTTAAATTTTATTCCAGCTTTAATTTCATATCTGTATTGTCTTGTTTCTTCCCTAAAACATTAGTTATTTTACACATGGCCTCTTGGGTTAATAATGATTCATATTTATAGGTGGCTATCAGGTTTATAGGCCACAATCCTCATGATAATAATCTGTGCTTAATAATAATAATAAATGATAACAACAACACAGTTATATGGCACTTTGAGATTTCTAAAACACTATTTATATATGTATATGCATATATATATATGTATGTATATGTATAAAATCCAATTTTATCCTCACAACAGCACTAAGAGGTAGGTGCTCTTATTATCTCCATTTTACTGATAAAGAAACTGAAGCCAAGAGTCACTTGCTCAGGTTTCACAACTAATCAAAGTCAGAGTCATCTAGGTCTCTATTATACCATGCTATATTACTCCCATTTTGCAAATGAAGAATTTGGGTCTAACAAAGGTTAAGTGACTTTAAGACTTAGGTTTGACTCCAGATTCATCTTGGCTTTTCTTGAGAGCAGCGGTGTCAAAAAGGTATCCTGTAGCATGGGGCTGACAACACCCCCGAGTGTAGCCCGATCCAGATTAAAGTGCAATTGAGAAATATACAAAACAAATAAAAATACAATAAAATATAGAAAATAACATATTTTAAAACTAAGTCAATATGTAGTCCATAGGGATCCTAATTTATGCTTTAGTGGGCCCTGTTTATTTCTGAGTTTGACTCCACTACTCTATAGAATGTATAATGAGATTTCATTAGAGAATCACTGTTGGAAATTTTTCTTCACAAAGCACCCTCACCTGTACTTTACTTCTTTTCAATAAGGCATTTCAATATTACTAATATAATGGATGGTAGGGGGACAACATAAAGTGAAAGGCAACTTAATTCTAGCTTCCTGGACAAATTTTTCTCCAATCATGAAAAAAAGATCATACAAGGACGCTATATTTATTTTTATAACGAACAAACAAGAATCTGTTTCCCTAATGGGTCTTAATGGTGGAAGAAAGCAAAGAACTCACTTGCAGATGAAGCATTACCAGTGCATTGTTTGGAAGCAAGTTGCCATCTATTATTTCTCTACTGACTGTATTTCACAGCTTAGCTAGAAGGCAGTACTTAGTACCTATCTCATAATGCAGCTCATAAATTATGGCAGAATTAAGTCAATGTACGTCTTAAGCAGACGACTCCCATTGAGCTATGCTGCTGTGGCTGGAGTCTCACTGATTACTCTCTCCCAAAAAGCCTGCATGAGGCACAGAGGGCAGATGGAATAGCAGCAACGCAGGAAAATTCTGGTGTTTGCTTCCAGGTGTTCCATTTTGCCTTGGTTGTTTTCCTGTGTGAGAGTGGGTATGGGTGTGTTCTGGCTTTTCTTCAGCTACTTTGAAGCAGCCAGGTCCTGTGGGGGCTGACTTCATATTGCAGATATAAAGAAGTTGCCTGTGTCCACCAGCTACTAATTGCTTCTCTCCATAGCAGGTGCAGTGTGTGAGCCAAAGCCATTACTCTTGCTTCCCCATCCCACTGAGTTACTGTATTCTAAACTCATTTCCACAATTACAGAGCAGATTGTTTATGCAGGCCAGAACTGGAGTGATTCTGGCACTTCCAGAAACATCTTTAGTTTCCATTGGCTCATTTACTGAGTCAAGGCTTCTTTTTTCAGAAGTTCCTTTGCTTCTCCTCCCCACCTCCCCACTTCTTCATACAGAGAATATAAAGTAGGAAGTAAAATAATCCCTTGATGAAAATAAGAAGCATCCATTATTTTCCCCCTTCAATTGGCAGTAGTTTTAGGACAAAGAAATACTGTTGGTCTGTGGCAACATCATGTTTGTAAATATCGCAGAAAACTGTGCCACTGCTCACAGTTTAATTGCTTTCACTTCCAAATGGACTCTAGAATATTTACTTTGGTGAAAATTCTAAACTCACCTTGGTTGATCTGAGTCTATTCAAAGTATAAAGTTGAAATGACCATTTTGATTTTGAATGGAGAGAAAAGTACCAATATTATAGCCCTCCAGATTCCAAAGAGCCAGATTATACTGACAATACTTTCATATCCCCAATTATTTTTGGGGGGAAGTACAGTTATAGCAAGTAATATCTATCTATCATCTTCATATATAGCTTACCATTTTTAATGGGAGATAGAAGGAGGGGGGATGGAGTAGGATAAATAAACAAGAATAATCTATAAGTACCTTGAAGGCAGGAGAATAATAGAATGTGAGGGCAGGAGGTATTTGAATTGTTTCTTTGTATACCCTGGAATTAGCAGAGTGCAAGCTTTTAATAAATGTTTATTAAACTGAATTATTACTATTTCTGCTTTGCTTCAAAGATCTTAAATGGATGTTATTTACTGATTGACTAATTTTGCAGCTAGTGGGTCTCAAAACATTCTCTTAATTCAAGAATCTGAGTGCTTTGAGGAATAAAACTGCGATCAAGGCCACTTCATTTCTCAGTTATTAGCAACACATTTTTTGACCATTCCTATTCATTTGTGAGAATTAACAAGTTTTACAAAGGAGTTGAAGGCTAGAATGCTAATGACATTCTGGTAGAGAAGAAGTAAGGGTTAATAAACAGTCATCAAGTTGGTTTTTTGATCAGTCAGTTAACACTTATTAAGTGCCAACTGTATGCTAGGCACTATGCTAAGCACTAGAAAAAAAAAATCCAAAACATGGATCCTCCTCTAAGGGAGCTCATATTCTAATTGGGGAGACAATAGGCAAACAAATTTTTACACATATAGAGATAGAGATGATAGATAGATAGATAGACGATGTGTGTGTGTGTGTGTGTGTGTGTGTGTGTGTGTGTGTGTGTGTATATATAGAGAGAGAGACAGAGACAGAGAGAGAGACAGAGAGACAGATGGAGACAGAGACAGAGAGAGGGAGAGGCAGACAGAGAGAGAAAAATCTTTCAGAGGGAAGGCACTGGAGAGTGTCTCAGAGCATCATGCAAGGCCTCTTTCAGAAGTTGATATTTTATGTGAGTCTTGAAGCAAGCCAGGGGGTGGAAGTGAGAAGGGATAGCATTCCAGGATCATGGGCCAGCCAGTAAAAAGGCACAGTCAGACAACGGAGTGTCTCAAGGAATAGCAAAGAGACTGATATTGCCTGATAATAGAGTATGTGTAGGGGAATAAAGTGGCAGAAGACTGGAAGATTAGGAAGGGGCCAAGTTGTGAAGGCCTTTGAAAGCCAAACATTTGATTTTATATCTGTTTCTAGAGGTAATAGGAAGCCAATGACATTTATTAAAAAGGGTGGTGACATGGCCAAATGTGCACTTTAGGGAGACCACTTAGTCAGCTGAGAGGAGCTTTTGTATAGTATGAGCTATGTAATAGGCATTGTGCTAAATATTATTTTTTTTTTTTTGGTGAGGCAGTTGGGGTTAAGTGACTTGCCCAGGGTCACACAGCCAGTAAGTGGTAAGTGTCTGAGGCCGGATTTGAACCCAGGTCCTCCTGACTCCAAGGCTGGTGCTCTATCCACTGTGCCACACAGCTGCCCCAAAGTATTTTTTTGAGACAATCATTTTATTTATTTATTTATTTATTTATTTTTTATGTATGAGGTATTTTATTTTTTCCATTACATGTAAAGATAGTTCTCAACTTTTGTTTATACATGCTTTACAATTTCAGATTTTTCTCCCTCCCACCCCTCCCTCCCCCCTCCCCTAGACAGCAGGTAATCTGATATAGGTTATATCTATATATCTCTATACATATACATATATATATATATATATATATACACACATACATATATATATACACACATAATAACATTAATCCTATTTCTGCATTAATCCTGTTACAAGAGAAAGAATCAGAGCAGTGATGCAAAACCTCAAAATAGAAAGAAAAAAAAAACCAACAGCACCCAAAACAAAAGAAATAATATGGTTCAATCAGCATCTATACTCCACAGTTCTTTCTTTCTTTTTTTTCTTGGATTTTGAGATCCTCTTCTATCATGAGTTCCCTGGAACTCTTCTGTACCATTGCATTGGTGAGAAGAATATAGTCCATCACAGTAGGTCAACACTTAATGTTGATGATACTGTGTACAATGTTCTTCTGGTTCTGCTCATCTCACTCATCATCAGCTCATGTAAGACCCTCCAAGTTTCTCTGAACTCTTCCTGCTCATCATTTCTTACAGCACAATAGTATTCCATTATATTCATATACCACTTGTCCAGCCATTCCCCAATTGATGGGCACCCCCTCAACTTCCAATTCCTTGCTACCACGTAAAGAGCAGCTATAAATATTTTTGTACATGTGGGTCCCTTTCCCCCTTCCATGATTTCTTTGGGCAAAAGACCTAAAAGTGGGATTGCTGGGTCAAAGGGTATGCACAGCTTTATTGCCCTTTGGGCATAATTCCAAATTGCTCTCCAGAATGGTTGGATCAGCTCACAGCTCCACCAACAATGCATTAGTGTTCCAATTTTCCCACAGCCTCTCCAACATTTATTATCTTCCTTTTTTGTCATTTTAGCCAATCTGATAGGTGTTTTAATTTGCATCTCTCTAATCATTAGAGATTTAGAGCATTTTTTCATATGGGAATAGATAGCTTTGGTTTCTTCATCAGAAAACTGCCTGTTCATATCCTTTGACCATTTCTCAATTGGGGAATGACTTGGATTCTTATAAATTTGATTTAATTCCCTATATATTTTAGAGATGAGGCCTTTATCAGAAGCACTGGCCTCAAAAATTGTTTCCCAGCTTTCTGCCTCCCTTCCAATTTTGGATGCATTGCTTCTGTTTGTACAAAAATTTTTAAATTTAATATAATCAAAATCATCCATTTTGCATTTTATAATATACTCTATCTCTTGTTTGGTCAGAAACTGTTTTCCTTTCCAAAGATCTGATAGGTACACTATTCCTTTCTCTCCTAATTTACCTATGGTATCACCTCTTATGTCTAAATCATGTATCCATTTTGACCTTATTTTAGTATAAGGTGTAAGATGTTGGTCTATGCCTAATTTCTGCCATACTATCTTCCAGTTTTCCCAGCAGTTTTTGTCAAATACTGAGTTCCTATTCCAGAAGCTGGAGTCTTTGGGTTTATCAAACACGACATTACTAGTGTCATTTACTACTGCATTTCCTGAGCCTAGCCTATTCCATTGATCTACCACTCTATTTTTTAGCCATTACCAGATAGTTTTGATGACTGCCGCTTTATAGTAAAGCTCCAGGTTTGGTACCGCTAACCCACCTTCCTGTGAATTTTTTTTCATTATTTCCCTGGATATTCTTGATTTTTTGTTTTTCCAGATGAATTTTGTTATTATTTTTTCTAACTCTATAAAATAATTTTTAGGTAGTCTGATTGGTATGGCACTGAATAAGTACATTAATTTAGGCAGTATTGTCATTTTTACTATATTAGCTCTGCCTATCCATGAGCAATTGATATCTTTCCAATTATTTAGATCTGATTTGATTTGTGTGAAGAGTGTTTGGTAGTTGTGTTCATAGAGTTCCTGGGTTTGTCTTGGCAAGTAGACTCCCAAGTATTTTATATTATCTACTGTTACTTTAAATGGAATTTCTCTTTCTATCTCTTGCTGCTGGACTTTGTTGGCCATGTATAGAAATGCTGATGATTTATGTGGATTTATTTTATATCCTGCTACTTTGCTAAAGTTGTTAATTGTTTCAAGTAATTTTTGAGTTGATTCTCGAGGATTCCTTAAGTATACCATCATATCATCTGCAAAGAGTGATAGTTTTGTTTCCTCCTTGCCTATTCTAATTCCTTTAATTCCCTTCTCTTCTCTGATTGCTAAAGCTAACATTTCTAGAACAATATTAAATAATAGGGGTGATAATGGACATCCCTGTTTCACCCCTGATCTTATTGGGAAGGCCTCTAATTTATCTCCATTGCATATAATACTTGCTGATGGCTTTAGGTAGATACTGTTTATTATTCTAAGGAAAGCTCCCCCTATTCCTAAACTCTCTAGTGTTTTTATTAGGAATGGGTGCTGTACTTTGTCAAAAGCTTTCTCTGCATCTATTGAGATAATGAGACAATCATTTTAAAGCATTTGGTACAGTGCCTGAAATACAATTTTCACTATATAAATGTTAGCTAGTGGTGCTGGTGGTAGTATTAGAAATAGTAGTAGCAGCTATTATTAATATTTTCTCATTTTATTCTCAAAACAACCCTGGGAGGTAGGAGCCATTATTATTCCCATTTTACAATTGAGAAAACTGAGGTCTGCAGAGTTTAAATGACTAGTCCATTGTCTGAGGCTAGCTTTAAATACAGGTCTTCTTGATTCCAGGCTCAGGGCTCTATCCATTTTACCATCTAGGGAGCAGAAATTTGTCAGGAACCACTCTATCCATTGAACCACCAGCTGCCTCTGGTGATGAGGGCCTGCACCAGGGTGGGAGTTTTTTGAGTAAAGAGAAGGGAATATATATGAGAGCTATTTTGAAGGTTGAAATAACATGACTTGGCACTAGATTGGAAATGTGGGGTGAGTGTGAGTGAGATGCCAAGGATGACACCTAGGTTGTAATCCTAGGAGACGGAGCGATGATGATTGCGTCTTCAGCAATCATAAAGTTTGACAGAGGAAAGTTTGGGGAAATATTGAGTTCCATTTTGGACATTTTGAATTTTATATATTTATGGAAAGTTCATTAATAAATATCTCATATACAGTTGGTAATATTAGACTAGAGATAAGGAAAGAGATTATACCTGGATAAATGATCTAAGAATCAACTGCATAAGGGCAGTAAATGAATCAATGGATGCTAATGAAATCACCAATAGAGGAACAAGAGAAAAGGGCCAAGGACAGACTTCTAGGCCAAGGACAGATACTCACAATCAGTAGTGGGCATGACCCAGATGAAGATCTATCAAAGGAGACTGAAAAGTGATTGGTTAGGTCTCATCCTAGTGAAAGAACAAGGAGAAAGCATTGCCCCAAAATTAGAAGAGAGAGTATCCAGGAGAAGTTCATGGATAGGGGGAAAAACTTTTCTTGCTACAAAGAAGTAAAGAAAGATGAGTAATTTAAAATGCCATCATATTTGATAGTTAAGAGATCCTTGTAAACCTTGAAGAAAATAATTTCTTTTGAATAGTGTAGGGACCAATGATTAATTGGGGAGTGTTAGCTAGGCGGCTCGCCACAATATTGGGGCAAGGAAGGAGACCAGCCTCCCTCAAAACAGAGCAGGGTTTATTTAACAAGAAAGAACAAAAAAAAAACCAACACAAACAGGATCAGTAGAATTAAAGGAAAGGAAATAAAATGGGGAAAGGGAAATAATAAAACCTGAATAACCCCAACACCCAGGAATCAGCTGAGAACACACAGCAGCATCCTGTCACCTTCCAGCTTCAAGCTAGAATGGCAAAAAAACCTCCCTTCTTCTCAGCAGACCCCAGGCTGACCACACACAGCCCCAAGCCAACTGGCTGGCAGCTCTGACTGACAGTCACATGACTGCCCTCACTGGGCTTCCAGTCATTATAATTTTGGCAGGTCCATGTAGGCATCCTCAAGTGGTGATGACCTGAGGTGCCAGCAACGGTTATAACTAGTGGGTCGAGCACCGTGCTGTTTGCGGAGGTGCTGGCCTGAGCCAGTGCTGGGGTTTTTTAAATTCTAGCCAAATGACGGGGTCATTAAAACCTCAAATAACAATTCTATACAATGATAACATCAAAAGTTGCACTGAGAAGGCTTTAGAAGAGAGTTAGATGGGGCAGCTAGGTGGTGCAGTGGATAAAACACTGGCCCTGGATTCAGGAGGACCTGAGTTCAAATTTGGCCTCAGACACTTGACACTTACTAGCTGTGTGACCCTGGGCAAGTCATTTAACCCTCGTTGCCCTTCAAAAAAAAAAGAAGAGAGTTAGAGGAGAAGTAAAATAACTGTTTGTAGGTAGCTTTATAAATTTCAAATATCCTTAAGACTATAGCCAGCAGAGATGGGTTTTTGTTATTACTGTTGAGAGAGAAAAAATAAGTGTGGTTGTAGGCAGTAGGGAAGTACATAACAGAGAACACAGAGTGATTAGATATTAGTGATAAACTGAGTATGACAGAGAGAACAAACTACTGCAGAAGATGGGATAGAGTGGAATCAAGGTTTGCATAGGGAGGAGTTTGTTCTAACAAGATAAACCTCTTGATGTGCGCCCAAAGTGAAGGAGGAGAGAGTGGGTGAAGATATCTAAGTGGAATCATATGAGTTAGGAGGGAGAAGAGGGAACTTTTGGAAACTGGTCTCAATTTTGGGAGTGAAGTATCAAGCTGGTTCTAAATTAAGATGATGGGAAAGCAGGGCACCATGTAAGGATCGAGAAGGAAAGAAAATAGTTACAGTAACAGTAGTGTGACCCTGGGCAAATCACTTAACTTCTGTCTACCTTGGTTTCCTCGATTGAAAAATAGTACCTCTATCCAAGGGTTGTTTTGAGGATCAAATGGATAGTATTTGTAAAAGTAGTTAGCACAGTGCCTGGCATATAGTAAGATCTTAATAAATGCTTATTTCCTTCCTGTATAAATGGCATAATGAATTGTTTAGGGACATGCAAAAGAATTTCCTTGTGGAAGTTAGGGCCCAGTTGAAATTTTATAGCATATTTATAGTGGACACTGTGTATTTTCATCATTTTTTTCACCTCTGTTGAGATGTATATGCTAAGGAGTGAAGGAAGGCAGTATATAGTAGAAGTGATTGAAGTAATGTTGGTTGACTGAAACTGTTTTTCAATTGTTTGTTGTGTCTGACTCTTCGTGACCCCATTTGGGGTTTTCTTGCCAGAGACTGCCATTTCCTTCTCCAGCTCATTTTGAAGATGAGGAAATGAAGCAAACAGGGTGAAGTGACTTGCTCAATGTCACACAGCTAGTGTCTGAGGTCAGATTTGAACCCAGGAAGACACCTCTTCCTGACATCAGTCACAGTGCTCTATCCACTTCGCCACCTAGCTGCCCTTATATAGAAATTATTGATCTCTTAGTATTTTCCCATTCATAAAGAAGTTCTTGTTGATGTATAAATGAAAAAAAGAACCCCTAAAAATTCACTTTAAAATAATTTCTGAGGGTCCACAAGTGATTGGATTCTAAAGTGTCAAAAAGGCAATTTACCAGAGCAGCTAAAGCAGGGGACATCCGGGGATGCCGGAAAGAATTAAAGACATGTCAGTCAGGCAGTATTGGAAGAAAGAGTAATATTTCAGTGGCCTGCAGGGATTGTATTATGTTTATGCTCCTGTCAGAGACAATCAATAGTTATGTGTATATGAGATGAAAATTGGTCTTCTTGCTAAACTGTTGACAAAAGGAACTGATCCTCTGTAGAGGATTTTGTCTAAAGAGAAAGCTTTATTGGGACACAATGAAGAAATGCCGTGTGGATACTAGTGTGGTTATGTATATGTGAAACAGGTGAAGGCTTGTCCAAAAGTTGTTATTAATGGATCATTGTCAATCTGGATGGACGTTTGTAGTGTCCTGCTCTGGATCATTGTCTTTTATCCTATTTAGTTAAATATTTTGTGAAATTATTTATGGATATAAACATATGTCACATATCAATCACATTTGTGACTATGCAGAACCCTTGAAACAGAACACAATCCTATAGAAATGACAAGACGCACAATACCTTCAGGTTTCTCTTATTTTGTACTCTATATTCCTAATAATAAAAATCAAGTTCATGTGACCTTTATGAGTTTAAGGGAGAGCTCATACCAAGGAAACAACAGATCTAGGGGATGACAAAATGATGAAGCTCCAACTAGTTTTGTGAAGATTAGTAAAATATTCTGTACTTAGGTTAAAAAATGAATTGTAAATGTACGTGATGGTAGGAATGGGAGTCATCCAATCATTCACATGAATAAGACTTAGAGTGTTTCACTGTCTCAGTATGAGTCAATTGTGTGGCTTGCCAGTCACAAAGCTAGTTGAAGCTTCATAATTTTTTCATTTGCTAGCTCTGTTGTTTTCTTGGGATGAGGTCTCCTTTATGCTTATAAAGGTCATAGAAACTTGATTTTTATTAATAGTAATATAGGTAGCAGAATAAGAGAGACCTCACTGCATTCTCTGTCTTATCATTTCTGTAGAATTGCGTTATTTGAGGTTCTACATTTTAGAAGGATCACTTACCCTCTGACCACTGAAGCCAATGCAGAGGAGGATGAATAAGATGTTAATGATTTGAGGCTATATCCTATGAGAAATAGTGAAGGGAGTGAATGTGTCTAGCCATGAAAAGCTATTTAGAAATGTGAACAAGACTAATATGGCAGAGGCTGCCTTATCAGGTGATTATCTTCTCCCTCAGTGGAAGTGTTCAAGGGGAGACTGTAAAACCACTTTTCAAGGATATTGTAGAAAAATTCACTGACTAGGTATCAGTTTGGATTAGATTGATCCCAAGATCACAAGCAGTGCTAGGAGTATATTGCCTCATTGTTTGATGTTGAGGAATTCTATTTCAGTCCTTACTGGTGTTTCAGTGGTTTGCTTTGAGATTTATCTATAACTAAGTATTCCACAATGACACTTAAGGAAGAGCTTCTATAATCTTGAGATGGCTTCTTTCTGGATGGTACTTTAATGGTATCAAGAGTAAAGGTAGATGAAGAAGATGAATAGGGTAAGTTTAGAAAACAAGTGATTTCCCCTAGACCAGCAATCTATCAGAACAATAGCAACAACTGCCACAATAGAGAACAGTCAGTAATAATAAAAATAGTATTTATTGGGAGGAAAAATAGTAAATTGCCCTTCAGATTTCATTACATCATCAATCAGTGAAGTTTGGAAATGTTGTCATTAGCTTCTTCCCTTGGGTTTCACAGTGTTTATTGAAATTCATTTGGCTCCCCTTGAGGATTTCAATGAGTCCACCAATCTAAAACTATAAAACATGCTCAGGCTTTTTTACATTATGATAAAAATCTATTCATATAATTCTACAAAGATTTGAAATTCAAATATCTCAAATTAACTCCTTTCTTATCTCTTACATTAATAATATATAGATTGTACAATCAATATCTATTTGAATTTGCACTGTAAAATGGAAAAGAAATATGAAAAGAAATTCAATACACTTGTTTTCAAGAGAGAGAAAAATCTTTATCTTAGCCTATTGTGATGTGATCTTTCTTGATTTTGCATTTTTGAGGCAAAATCTTCAATAGGTGAACAATTTATCTGGAATACTATCAAATATTTCATGTTCCACAAAGAGGACTGAGAATGGGGGATATAGGAATTAGTTTCTACCCCAGAGTCCCATTAGACCTGAGTATCATAAGCTTATCATATAAATTAATATTAGATATTGATATATTTCATAAACAGTAACACAATTACATTGAAAAGCTGATAGCACTTTCCTAGTTCAATATTTGAGAGATGCTCTTTTCTTTTTGAGTTAAATATTATTAAATGTCATTTTTCTTAAATCTTTGATTTATGTAATAGTAACTATTTGGTATTTAGCAGTAAATTATTATTGTTCAGTTAATATTTTTCTCTTCCAAAATATTTTTCTTTTCTGACCACATATAAAATGATAATAATTATATGCAAATATATGTTCATCATCATTATCATTATTTTTTGTTTATTGTTTAAAAGGACAACCAAGAGAATACTTACTTTGATTAGAAAGTAATTCATCAAAAAAGGGATTATCCTTGTTTTCTCCACAAAGAATGATTAATCTACTATGCAATCTTGCAGTTATGCAATAAATAAATGACATGCTCCTTTTTACTTAAATCCTTCCATAAGGTGAAGTTGTGTGTGTATGTGCACGCATGCATTTGAATGTGTATGTGAGTGTGTGTAAATTAAATGTGACTGTGAAACCAGCTTGGTAGTGTGCAAGATAGGGGTTAGCAAACTTTAAAAAGTAGTGGGTCAAGGTTCTTCCAGCAAGCTGAGTGATGAAGCATAGAGGCAAAGGATTAAATACAGGAGAAAACAGCATACAGGAAATGAAGGGAATGGTGACCCTACCAATTTTATTGGAGAGAATGAATTGCTCAGTTGGGAAATTGTGTGTGTGTGCGTGTGTATGTTTTCACAGTTTGTCATGAAGAAAGAGGACCATGAGAGATACTATCTCTGGCAAGGGATTGGTAGAGATGCAACTAGCCTTCACATCAATACAAATCAGAAAAGACACCCCTTCCCAGTTCTTAAATTAGACCAAACAAGGATATTCTATCTAGTATGAAAAAAGACATTTGGAAATCTCGAAAAAGTTCAACATTTCACCCGATCTCTTCTGCCAACCCCAAATTTCCTAACTAAAATGTGAGTTTAATTTTACCTTATAAGATTAGGTGGATTGTTGTATACCAGACTTTTTGAGTTCATTAGAATTCTTATTTTGAATTCCACAAATCAAATACTTATATGAGATGGAAGGGGGCAATATGGTTGAGCAGAAAGCACAATGGAGTTAGAATCAGAGGAATTAGGCCTAACTGCTTTGTCTGCCACTTTACTATCTGGGAGGCTTGGACAAGTCCTTTAATATCTCTAGGACAATTTTCTATACACAAAATGAGGGTATTGGATCTGATGACCTCTAAGGTTCTTTCTAGATGTACTTGTATAAAGGTGTGCAGGGGGCAGGGATTTGTCTTTTTCTTTCTTTTTTCTTTTAAACAAAATGAAAAATTTTGATTCTGGGCATTGGAAAGTTTCAAGGTTTCCTAGGTTTTTGGTGTTCCAACGTTTGCTGTTTATCACCTTGGCTGAAAGGGATTAAAAAGTGGGGGAAATCTAAGGTGGTTATAATTCACACAAGGTTAAAAAGCTGTTTTTCTCACATCCATGTATATTTTGTGTCTTCAGCTTTACCATGTTTCATCCAAAAAGATGATGATACAGCTTTAACATGAATGTTACACTTTATTTTCAAAGGAAATATGTTCCCTTTGTAAATGGAAGAGAATATTGTAAATCTTTTTATTAAAAATAATGTAAAGTAAAGATGTGTATCTGTATTTTTGGATCATGTTATAGATAATGGATATATTGTTTAATAAATAAAATATTTGGGGGAATAAAAAATAATCTTATGAACCTCTGCAATCAGAATTTTGCATTGACCTTAAACTAACCCTCAATCCCAGCTCTTAAAAAAGTTAATTGGGAAAAGAGAAAGTATTTTTCTTCATTTCTTCTATATTGACTTTATGTCCAGGTTTGTCGATAAATCAAAATATGTACATAAATACAAAAAATAATTATTTTTCATCTTGATTGCCTTGTGACAATTTCACACAATTGATTATTTGGAGGCTTCTACCAAAACAAGATGATAATCTCTACCATCAGTTTCTTGTACTAAATGCAGTAAAAACATAATACATAGGAAGCTAAATCTGCTGAATGGGTATGTCACTTTTTGGGACATAGCTTCAAGGGCCAATGAAATGAGGAGTTTCACATACATATCCTATGAGATAAGAGAAAACTTGCTAATGTGAAAAAATTGATAGCACTTTAAGCAATGCAATTTGATCATTCACTGCTATTGCAATATTCTCTTTTAATTTCTTTTAATCTCTGAAAAATTTAAAGAGATAACATATTATGATACATTGATATTAATATAATGGACAGGAAATGAGAACAATAATATTGCACATTCAACTACAATATATACCTGTTTTTCAGATGATAATTCAAGGTGCTGCTTATTAGTGTTATCACACTAATAAAGCAATGCTACTGTTAAGGAGGCTGTCTTTAAGCCCCAGTTTCCTCATATATAATGTAGAGTTAATGATTCCTGTAGAATTTATCTCACGGGATTATCATGTGTTACCAAGTATAGACAGTGCTCACTTTATATAAGTGAACTGTTCTGCAGACCTCTATGTAAAATGATTTTTATGTAATGCAAATTTGCTGTTACCCACTTCCTTTATCCTTTATACCAAAGGTATACACAAAATAATACCTCCATACAAGTCATAAACTGTACTAAAATGCAGACATATTAAATATCGTACCCTGATAATAAACACAATGATGAAATAAAAGGTAAAGTTAACAAAAAGTATGCTCAGTACAGTAAAGTAAACATAAGTGTGCAATACATTGCCCCTTCTCCATCCAACTATACCTAGCCTTAATCATTGGTGGTTAACTAAGTAGTATTTTTTTTTAAATGAAGTTGGCAAGACAGGTTTGGACAGTGTTTTTTGTTTTCATTGTATATCTGACTATATCAAGCAATGTTTTCCTCAACTAGTGTTTGAACTTTTAAAAATCTTAAAGTATTTGGATCTATCTTTTCAATAAAAGAAAAAAAATCACTCAAATAGGGAAATGCTTCTGGCAGGTGTTTCATTGTGAAACTTTTTGGTTCAACCTTGGTTTCTGAAACTTCCCTTTTTTCTGCAATCTTTGCAGCTAGCAGCTCAATCAGATCCTTATTCAACAGTTCTTCTTCATGGAACTCAATCAACTCCCCCACCTCATTCTCATCCACTTCTAGCTCCAATTCTTATGCTAATGTTACAGTCTTGTTACTCACTTCTTCCAATGTTTCATCTTTGTCAAATCCATGAAAATCAGCAGAGAACTACAGGCACGCTTTATTCTACTTTCTCTTCATACATGTTTCTATTATATATTCTCAAGCCTTTCAGAATTCTTCATGTAAAGTAGAATTTTTGTAATGGTAATTTAAATAAAGCAAAAACTGTCTCTAGTTAATGTTTATAAAGTTCAGCTGTCTGCATACTCTAAATAAATACTCTCTCTATAAATGTAAATTATTATTTTTCCCCCCAAAGCTGTCATTTGCTGTAATGTGCAGATGTGTGCATAATATGAGCCTTTCCCTTTTGGATAGTACCACCTTCATGTGGGTGGAGACAATCTCTCCTAAGTGATTTCTTCTATGGGCCATGGGGCTATGACTTTACCTAATTCAGCATTTTGACTCTTCGCCTCATTCTTGTTTTGGAAGAATGTGGAGAGTCAACTTGTCCTAAACTTTTTCTTCTTTGCCAAGCCAATTTCCTCTAATAGAACTATTTTAACTCATTTGTGCCAATGAGGAATCATGAAGTCCAGATTCATGTTGTTTGTTACTTTACATGGGCAGTTTATAACTAGAATTTTATGTAGACTTTGTTTTCAATTAGAAGACATACAAAACTTGACACAAAGTTTAATCATTTTTGTCTTTTAGTTTGCAGAAAAATAATAATTTATATTTCTTCCCACATTATTAATAACTGATCTTTAAAAGCACTTTAAAGATTTTTTAGAATATTGTACAAGCATTAGCTCATTTGAACCTGCCTATAAATCTGTGACTTAGGCATTATATGTATAATTATCCCCATTATCTAGATAAGTAGCCTGAAGGTCACTTGGGGCCACAAAGCTAATAAATATCCCAAATAAGATTTTACCACAGGTCTTCCTATCTCTAAGTTTATCACTTAATTTTTATATGCACATATGTGCCAACTCAAGACCATCTCTATTTGAATACTTCCCAAAGTACCTCTATTCAAGGTAGCATCTTATGCTGAAATCTTATGCATAAATTAGCACTACCTTGATAATCAGGCAATTAATTACTCCTAATGTTATTTTGTTATTGTTGGTTGGTTGTTTATTTCTAGAACTGACAATCTATTGTAGTTCTGGAAGATTTATGTTATCTAGACATTAAAGTTCTCTAAGAGCAAGCTAATACATTGCTAAGATTTTATAATTTATCCAAAGTTATGAAAGTAAAATAGCAACACCCATTCAGAAAACATACTTAATATTGTCATAGAAAGGAAAGAATATGTAGGCTGTTTTGGTCATTTTAAAAGAAGTGTGTATATATGAATATCTATATCTCTTTCTAGATATATATGCATTTGTGTTTATATATGTGTGTATATATATGTATATATAGATATATATTTACATTTACTATCTGTATATGTGAAACTTCAGGAGGTAATTGAATTATGAATCTATCCAATAGAATGAAATAACAGGAAAGTCTAAAAAAATGACACAGTAAGGGAAGCCTAATTCATGGTAGTAACATTTTTCTTGTGTTACTAGATATGTTAATGTTAAAGAACAAGTGTATGTAGATTTTCAGCATAATATTAACATCCTTTAGGAACATAGGTTATGTTCTCTAATATAAAACAGAATTAAAATTCAACTCAATAAACTTTTATTAGTCATATAACCTATGAATGGCATTGTTCTAGGCACTATGGGAGATGCAAATTTTAAATTAAAATAAAAATTTGTCTTTATTGTTCTCTAGTTCAAAACGGCTATGAGATCAGCCTGTAGTCCTATCATTTTAGAATTATACAGTTAAAATGTTAACATGAATTCACAGGCATCTAAATCAGTAGCCCAGGGGGATGTTGTAAACAGAATATATCCTTCAGAATTGTGAGTGAAAAATATGCCCATGTTATACTTGCATATAAATGATAATATTCATGGTTATAGTCTTAAAGAAAGAATTGTTGTATTATAAAAAGTCTTTATGGTGTTTATTTTTGAAGCAAATACCCTGACTTAATCAAAGTGTTTTCCATGATGAGAGATAACAGCATGGAGCCTAAGGGAGGCAGGGAGGTAGAGAAAGAGAGAGACAGAGAGACAGAGACAGAGACACAGAGAGACAGAGACACAGAGAGAGACAGAGACAAAGACAGAAAGACTCACAGAGACAGAGAAACAGAGACAGAGAGAAACACAGACACAAAGAGAGAAAAAGATAGAGACACAGAAAGAGACAGAGAGAGAAAGTGAGAGGGGGAGAATTTCTTAATCACTATGTTACTACGTGCTAGGCATTCTAAGTCTTTACAAATAAAAGCAAGTAATAACAGTTCCTACCTTCAAGGAGCTCACATTCCAAAAGGGAAAGAAAACACTTAAAGGGAAGCTACAAAATGGAGTTGGGTGGGGGAAGAAGGATACGCAAAGATATGTGAGTCCAGGGAAGCATCCTTTAACCTGGTCAGACATAATTGTGGAGGCAGGAAATCATTAAACTGGGAATCAGGCCTTCACCTTAGAATAAGACATCTGGAGGGGATGACGATACGTTTAAATTGTATTTGATTAAGTGGTAGACTGCCAGTCAGTCAGGAAGAATTGTGTTCAAATGCTGCCTCTATTAGGTGTTGAAAGAATGATTTCTCAAAGTTCTAGATAATTCTCTGACTGTAAATTCTAGACTGATGAAATCAAAGGTTTGGGATGTATTGATATTCTTAATGTCATATTTTCAGGTCTTCAGAATGAAATATATAAAGCTTCCTTCTCACTCCCCAGAAGGGGAACTTGGTAAAGTACATCTTTGATTAAGTATCTAGGAAGATGGTCACCGTCACCAATTTTCATTAGGATTTATATCCTTTGTCCTATCCCAAACTGATGGCTGGTACCTGAGCCTTTCTGCTCTACCACTTGTATCTTCCACTAGCACTCTTACCTGATTAAATCTCAGAATGTCTCTTCATATGATTATTCTCCATTTTATTCATTCTGTATTTCCAGTAACACTTTTCTGTATCTGCACTAAACAAAGACTTCTGAATCTGTTTCACTGCCTTTAAGCCTCCTCTACTTATACTGCAGGAATTTGCACTTCTTATTTATTCTTTCAATATAGAAGTTTTGCATTTAGCAAGCTTAGACAGTCATATTGGATAAGAATGCAATGGTTGGGGGGCAGCTAGTTGATGCAGTGGATAAAGCACTGGCCCTGGATTCAGGAGGACCTGAATTCAAATTCGGCCTCAGACACTTGACACTAGCTGTATGACCCTGGCCAAGTCACTTAATTCTCATTGCCCTGCAAAAAACAAAACAAAACAAAACAAAAGGATGCAATGGTTGACCTACTGTTGATTAGACTTCCCTTCCGCTTTATTTTATTCTTAAGTAAATTCTCTGTGTAGTTGAGAGGACATATTAGCATTTTCAGAGCTGATTGTTGCAGTTAAAGCTTTGCATTTCATTTTCCTCTTCCCTCCCCCTTTTAATTTAGGTCTATTAATTTTCCTGATTGATTTAAACTTATAAGTATAATTCCTATTTCAATTCTAGTCATGTTTGTGGGATAAGATTGGGGAATGATACTGTAGATAGCTAAGGGGGGAAGATGAAGAAAGAAAAAGATTTCACAGTGCCTGAATAATTCAGAGAGCTTCGTTACTTAGATCTCAGTGTATTTTACCAAATTCCTGACTTTTATCTATGGCATATAGTGTAAGTACTTTGATGGGAAACTTTTCACAAGGTACCTTCATTTCTAAATATATGAGGAGAGAGAGAGAGAGAGAGAGAGAGAGAGAGAGAGAGAGAGAGAGAGAGAGAGAGAGAGAGAGAGAAAATAATTCAATAAAACTGTTTAAAACATCACCTAAGTGTGAGAGTATATGCTGTATTCATCCCTAGTCCCCAGCCTCTTATCTTTTCCATGGAGGAAGAAAGGTCTATTTTCTGAGTTTTTGTTCTTACTCTTTACATGGTAGTCCTTGTACATATTGTTTCTTAGTTTTGGTGAGTGAGTGGTAGTCCTTGTACATATTGTTTCTTAGTTTTGGTGAGTGAGTGAATAATTAATTTATGAAAATTATGAAATGGGGCTGGCATACCTGATTCTTTAGGTACTATCTGGAAAACACCACAATGGCAGTGGGAAGTGAAGCTGCAATAACACTTTAATAAGGTACAAAGCATGTAGGGACACACAGCACAAAAGGTACAGGTAAAAAGAGTGAAGGGAGGAATACAGAGAGAGTTATCATGGGATAGAATGGTAAAAGAAGGTAGGCAGGTTGGGGAAGAGGATAGGGGGTGGATGAGTCATTTATATAACCATGGATTAGAGTTTGGACTACTTCAGCACCATGGACCCTTATAAGACTAAAGGGTGCTTGGGGGCAGGATTCTGAGGTCTCATTTTATAGGAATTTTGTGAGATATAGAATAACTCTTATCCATACCAACTTGGGGTTAGTTTATTAACTTATTGATTTTATCTCAAAGTTCTCAGTAAAACTTCCAAGTTAACATGGCCACATTAGCCCAAAATAATCTAACACTTGGTGTTCTACTGTATTAGAACTTTCCAATTTTTACAAGTAGAGGGAGTTCCCTATATCAATAAAATCAAAGGCCCAGTCCCTTTCCTATATAATTTATTTTTTTTAATCTTTTGTTTTGTTTGTTTTTGGTGAGGCAATTGGGGTTAGGTGACTTGCCTAGGGTCACACAGCTAGTAAGTGTTAAGTGTCTGAGGTCGGATTTGAACTCGGGTCCTCCTGAATCCAGGGCCAGTGCTCTATCCACTGCACCACCTACCTATCCCTCCTATATCATTTCTAAGGAGTTTTTTGTTTTATGACACCTTTTAAAAAGTATATACTTATACAAATTAACATTTAAATAGTGTCTTAAACTTTAGAAAGTTCCCCCCTCACAATAATCCTGAAAAAAAAAAGGTACTGCATATTGTTATTTCCATAATAAAGATGAGAAAACCAAGACTCAGAAAGACTAAGTGATTTGCCCATGGTAACATGTCTAGTATTAGATTTTACTCTTGATTTGAATGCATATACACACTTCAGGTCCATTGTACTTTACAATGTTGCCTTCTCTGCCGCAGTATTATTATAGGTATAAAATTGAAAATATCAAACAAAGCGCTTTATATAATTATTATTATGTGTTCAAGTTAATCACTTTGGGCACTGGTCCTCCTAAAGTATTGGTAAGTGTTGGTAAAAGAGCAATGTTTCTAACAGATCAGCTAAGAAGAATACATTTTGGATTACCTTATTTGAGCCTGGTACCCAGAAAACCAGGCTTGCCATATGTATTATGTGAGAAACAAAGGATTTGAAGAGCTGCTGTATTACAGGAATAAAGTTATTAGTTCATATTCTCTTGCTTTTATGGTCCTTTTCACTTGTTATTTCTAAAAAATGTTTTCCCAAGAGAAAGATATGAAATACATGTACACTGTAGAACTTTAAAAATAGAAGAAGGTATAAACCTTTGAACCTCTTAGATTTAACCACAGTTTCTTTTGGGCTTTTGGGTATGAATTGTACTATCTCTTGTAAGTGAAATAATTCCTAGAGGGAAGTCACTAAAACAGCAGGAAGAGTAAGAACACTGTGGAATTTAGGAATGCATAGCAATAAACTTGTTCTAAATTTTGAAGAAGAAAAAAAACAATCCCTGGTATAGCTCACACTTGATCCTACCAGGCAAAGTAAAATCAGCTTTTAAGGACAGTGAGTGTGTGTCTAGGTTTTCATTGGTAAAGAAATATGTTACTATTCATTATTTTGTAGCAGTATTGGGGGGAAAAACAACTTTTTTTTTTCATTGTTGAGTGGCCATGAAATCATTTGGAATGTTACTTCTGGAGAATAAAATTTACACATAAGACATTGAATTATAATAACAAAGGTATGCTCAACAATAAGAATACAATTAAGTAGTAAAATAATAGTATAATACTAAGTCAAATGTGGCAGAACTTTTTTCAGTTTTAATATATAAAGCATATTTCAGCTTTTCTACTAAAAAAATAAAGTCCTATTTCATTGAAGATAATCAGACAAACATGTCTGCATCAGCTACATACAGGCATCTATATTTACTTAGGTTAATGGTTTGCAAAATTGCATTTTTCCCCTGAAAATAGAAGGAATATGGCAAATGCACAAAACTTCAGTTTATATAGTTCTGTGCTCAGAGATCCTTATACAAATGCTCTTATGTAGGCCTGTATACATATCAATCAGTGAGGATAATGAAATTTTAAAAAAAGATATATGATTCTTCTAAATTATTTATGAAATTATATTTAAATGGGTATACAAGAAAACAGCATTTGACATTTTATTGAAATAGGGAACTCCCTCTACCAATAAAAGTTGGGAATATTTGCAGCTTATTTTCTTCAGGGTCTGTCTGGAACATTGAGAGATTTACTGACTTCTCTAAAGTCACAAAGCAGGTATGTGTCAGAGGTCAGTTGGGAACCCAGCACTTCCTGACAATGGCAGAGAATAGATAAAATTAGAGAAAAGGAAGGAGAAAGGAACAATTTAGAACATAAGATACTTTGTGATAAAGAGTAATTGAGAAACGGTATAGGCCAGAAGTTTCTGATTTGTCCTAATCAAGAAAAAAGTAGTAGAATTAAAATGATAAGTTGATAAAAGACAGAAAATTATTCAGGGCAAGCCTTAGTCTGTCATTAAAAGGGTTAGTCAGGATTGACATCAGTAGTAGAAAAATAGTCAAGGAGACTCCAAGTTAAATCACTAGAAGGCCCTTTGTTTTTATGTAAGTGAGGCTCTCCTCTGTGTTCAAAGTCTGGAGAAGAAAGACCTCTAAAGTTAAAAAAAATGCCTCTTGGAGTCATATTAATAACTATATACAGCAGGGGATTCAACTAATTAAAATATACCTGGTGAGATTACCATTTATAAATCAAGCTTGTTTCAACTGCCCCAACGTAAGTGGAAGCTTTGATTTTGGATGGAATCACAACCTCTCATGCTTGTGTTTCGCCTGTCTAATTCAACATTATTATGAGATTTGAACTTTTCAAGTCCCTGATTAGATCTGGGTTGGTCTTCCTCTCTGGTTTCACATATATGCTAAAGAACCTCTAAAGATAGGTTGCCAGAGGCATATGAACCCCCTCACCCCAACACAAACTTAAAACCTTTGGAAGGCTGATTAATAATAACAACAACAACAACAACAATAATAATAATAACCCAACACTTCTCATTCATCACTAGAAGCACGACCTGAGCAATTCATATCAATATTATGAAGGGTTGTCAAGGTCCAGATATCCTGATCTCATGATGATGCTTTAGTCCTCCAGTTATAAGATAGTACATTTCATTTTCCAAATGATAGTCGCTCTGGGACAACAGTGCCTCAACACACAGATCTTAAGAACACACATACACAGTATTACCTATGAGGTAAATAGCAAGGTGGGAAACATCCAATTCTGGAAGTTACTAATTCTTGATATTTACTTTAAAAAGGAAACAAATATAGATAAAGGCAGCCAGGAGTTAAAGGTCTATGAACTCCCTATCAAGATACTTGGGAGAGCATATACTTTTCCTACTATATTACATTTTGAGAGGGGGAAGGAGAAATCCTCTCCATCCTCCCACTGCTAAAGTCCATTCTGAAAGTCGAAGTGAAAGAAATGCAAAAGAAAAAATGTGTGTGCAGAGAGGTGACAGATATAGCTCATTTTAATAAACTAGAAAGTTCCTTCACCAAAGTTCCATTCTCCTGGGCTTGTGAACAAACCCTTAAAAGGCAGCCTCAGTTGCTGAATCTTTATCAGTAATGTCGGTTTTTTTTTTTTTTTTTGGTTTTTGGTTTTTGGGTTTTTTTTTTTGCTGGGCAATGGGGGTTAAGTGACTTGCCCAGGGTCACACAGCTAGTAAGTGTCAAGTGTCTGAGGCCGGATTTGAACTCTGGTACTCCTGAATTCAGGGCCGGTGCTTTACCCTGCGCCATCTAGCTGCCCCAGTAATGTCACGTTTTTAAAGAAGTTCACCACCTTAAAAGGTACCCTTCAAATATTATATGTAATACTATCAATATGGTTTGGGTTCTTTCAAAGCAGTCAGGTGTCCCCTGATCACATCACTTTTACCATTCTTCAGTAGTTATTGTTTCATATCATATCATGTAATTTTAACTTAATTGTTAGCATATTTTCAGCATCCATCATTTTAACAAAATATTATTTTTATACTCAAATGATATGTAATATACCACAACAAACATTTATTAAGCACCTGCCCTCTATATAGAATTATACTAAGTATAATTTAGATAAAACAGGGGCCTTGCCTTCAAGGAGCTTACAGACTAATAGGTGCATGTACTTGTAAGAATGCAGCATATCTTCATCTTACTGAAATGGTATAAATTCTGTGATTAAATAGTAAGTGGCAGTAAGACTTTTCTACACAGAATGAGGAGGGATAGCTTCCGAAATATTTTTGAGGATTCATGTAGCAACAAGCAATTAGCATAAATTAGAAAGAAACCACTTTTGGTTGAGATCAGAAAGGGAAAGAAAGATATGTCAGTTATGACATTTCACATATTTTAAGGGGCCATGACAGACTTGAAAGATAATGGTATGGGCAATTCTGTCATATTTAATGGCATAATTCTCCCAACAGTTTCCAGGAACTTAAAGTACTCTGAAAGGTCTATCTTTTATTAACTGTTCCCACTCTATCACTGTTTCCTATTTTCTATAGTGGCCCCAAGGGACTATAGACACTTTGGTGTTTGAAAAGCTTCAATACAGTTCCTCATTTTTTTACACAGCTACAACATTGTCTTCCTTTGATGGAGGTCCATTAAAAAAAAAGGACCTCTCTTCTATGGGTAAATGGATGAGATAAAGGAGGAAATCTAGGTGATATTAAAGAAACAAAACCAAAATCAATAATATTATTTTGTTAAAAAAAGGAAATGAGAAAAAGTGATAGAAGGAACTTCATGATCATCTTTATTTAAAAGTGGTAAATTATAAATGCCATAGCCCCCAATCAAAATAGATTTTATTTACATTTCTAGTATAGATTGATTCTCATTTTATGGTAATTACAAAAATGGCTATAATTGTGTTTGCATTAGAAATTTTTAAAAAACCGTTTATTTGATATCTATGTTTAAAAATTACCTTTTCTGAATAAATTAACCTTTCTACTTTCTCTAGTAATCTATCAATTATAAGAAAGATTAACAAGAGGCAAAAAAGGCTACTCAGCAAAAAAATAATTAAGAGATCAGGAGATTCTGAAAGTGTCTCTATAAATGTTCTACATAAATAGTCCCCTGGCTTAGTCAGAATTATAGTGTTTAATTTTTGTTTATTCTTTTTTTTTACATTGTAATTGGTATGCACATCTTTCCTACTTCTTCTTTATTTCATTCAGCATGAATCCATCTAAATCTTCCCATGTTTAACTGAACTCTTCTTTTTCATTATTGCTTAGGGTACAGAAATATTTCTTTACATCTACAGACCATTTGAGAAAATATATTTAGTGATTCTACCAGCCATTGGCAACAACATCGTTTGTCATCCTTTGCAACTATAAACATATCGATATGAATATTTTGACCACCTTATAATGTGTGTCTACGGAATCTCTGTAACAGAGAGCATATAATTTTTTTTTGTCATTTTGTCAGCTAAATTCCACATTGGTTTCCAGAAATTTTATATAATGAATGTACAAAACCATCAACAAGGTATTAGTACCTATCTTTCCACAGTGCTTCCAATAGTAATTCAGATCTTTTGTCTTCGTTAATTATCTAGACATCTGCTGAAGTCTCAGTTGTTTGGATTTGCATATTTTTAAATATAATTAATTTGAACCAATCATTTATATTGTTTGTAGTTGTTCCGACCCCTATTTGTTCATACTTTTTGACTTTTTATCCAATTGGAGGATGGCTTCTGTTCTTATTTATTTGTGTCTCTTTCAATTCCAAACTACCTTCCAACTAGCTGCCCAAGTGCTGTTCCTCAAATGTATCTGTAACCATGACAACCTATACTCATTCAACTCCCATGGCTCCCAGTTACCCACAGGATCAAATATGACATCATTTATTATTTAAAGTTCTTCATAACCTGGCCCTACTCTACTTTCCTAGAAATTTTTTTGGGCAGGGGGGAGGACAATGAGGGTTAAGTGATTTGCCCAGGATCACACAGCTAGTAAATGTCAAGTATCTGAGGTTAGATTTGAACTCAGGTCCTCCTGAATCCAGGGCTGGTGCTTTATCCACTGCACCACCTAGCTGCCCTCAATTCCTAGACTTCTTACTCTATATTCTCTTCCATTCATTCTTGGATCCAGGCATGCCTATCTACTTGCTTTTCCTTATACTTAGCACTACTTATTCCATTTCAGTGCCTCTTCACTGGCTTTCCTTCATGTCTAGAATTTATCACCTCCATTTCTTGAATTCATGATTTCTTTCAAGACAGCTCAAAAGCTACATAATACAGGAAAGTTTTCCTAGTTGCCTAGCTGATAGTGTCTTTGCTTATAATATTATTTTCCCTATTTCTTTGTATCTTGTATGTGTCACAGTAGATAGAATATTGTACCTCGAGAAAGAACTCTTGGTAACAACTGAGTTCAGATCCTTATCAGTCATTTCTTAGCTGTGTGACCTGGTCAAGTCACTTAACTCTTCTCTGCCTCATTTTCCTTATTATCAAATGAGAATACAAATAGCACCTACTTCACAGAAATGTTTTGGGAACAAAATGAGATAGTATTTGTAACCTTAAAATGTTATATAAATGTCAAATAATTATGATGATGGTAAAAATAAGTTGTCTCTTCCATTATAATGAAATATCCATTAGGGCAAGGACTATTTTTGCATTTCTTTGTATTCTAAGTTACATAGCATAGGGCCTGGCACATAGTATGCATCTAATTTCTAGTTGTTTGATTATCTGGTTGGCTGCATTGTTTTGCTAGGGTAAAGGGCTTTTATTTTTCAATTTCATATAATCACAATTACACAGTATTATATTTTTTGACAACTACATCCACTGCTTTGGTTAAGAATTCTTCCCCTTAAACATAGCTGTGACATATTCTTGATAACCTAACATGGATTTTATGTGATTTCTTTTTTTTTGGTGTGACTTTTAGTATTTAGTTTAAATATATTGTGATATATGATGTATGGTATATGATTTTGAATGTGTTGTGATATAAGATTTATGCTATATGATATCCAACTAAAATCATTTTCTGATGAACTGCTGTGTAGTTCTTACTCAAGTTGTTTATGTTTTTATGCTAATGTAACATTGGGATAATGAGTTTGATGATTCTTAATCTTGTCTGTGTTCTACTGATTTACTTTTACATTTTTACCCTCCATCCAATACTTAATGATTAATATATCATATAATTTGGAGTTGGAAAGCACTTCTTTCCCTTTGTCCCTCCTTTTTTCATTATTTTCCTTGAGATTCTAAACATTTTTCTTTCAAATTGATTTTGTTATTATCTTGTCTAACTCAAAAAGCATTCCTTGTGATTTTCTTTACTGTAGCACTAAACATGTAAATTATTTTTGTAGTATCTTCATTTTCTTTTATATTGGTATGGCCTAAGCACAACAAGTTGCATCTTAGAGAGATATTTTTTTCATGGTTTACTTATATCACTCTTCAGTGCTCTATTGATTAAGTTATTTCATTGTTGTTAGGAAAAAAAGTGGGAATTTGAGGGGTCTTGAAGAAAAGGTATATAAGATTAACTTGGGGAGGTTTCAAAAACCCATTCTTATATCATTATCTTCTTTTCAGCGAGTCATATTTTACTGATGTTACCAAAATAAAGGGATTTAGTGTCCTGAATACTTAAAAAGTAGCAGAATTAAGTTTGTTTCATGTTCTCCTTTGGAATCATAGGATGTTAGAGATTCAATCTTTTAGATTATCTACTTTAACCACTCAATTAAATAATATTAATTCCTCTAAAAAGTGGTTTGTAACCCATCTTTTATAAACTCTTTGGGAAGAATTCATCCCTTGGATATTCATATCTTAGTATAATTTTAAGAAAGAATACATTTGTCAACATGACTGTTGCCCTCTGTTCAAAAGTTGGTTTTCTAGGTTTTTGGCCTGTATAGACATTATAGTTACTTCCCCTTAAACAAGAATTTGGTTAGCAAGAGGCATTAAGGGTAGATAAGAACAATCTTTACATTTTGGTTCCCTAAATTATAAAGATCTGTCTTTTTTTTGCAAGTCTCCAAGAAATATCCATGCTTTCAGCTTTTTCTTCTTGTTGCCTGCTCTCCTGCTGGTTACTTGGCCTCAAGTGAATGTACTAGCTTGTTTCACCCTTACTGGTAAAGTTAGATTCTCTGGTCCACTGACTAGTTCTGACAGTTACTGGCTTGATAACTTTGAGGTTTTCATTTCATTTCCATGGATCTCAGTTTCCTCAACTATAAAGAGAGAATTGGAATAAATAATCTCTGAGTTGCTATGCCACTCTAGAATTCTGTGTTTCCATTACCTAGACTGGCTTCTGGGTCTTCTTCCTTTATGGAAGCCATGTTTCCCAGGACACAAGGGACAAAGGATTTCTTCCTGCACAGGATTTTTCTGGCCTTTCAATTAAATCCCAGTCCTCTTTAGTTTCAGATGCTTGCTAGCTTCATGAAAATAGACATGCCCTGGTTTCAGTAAATAGTAGATACCTCTGAACGGTCTTTCTGTTTGCTTCACCCCTCCTATTTGCTCTCAGAATAATGAGATATCATTCATATTCCTTTCTGGATCTTGTTTTTTCTAGCCTCCGGTTTTCAAATAAAAATACTTATCATACACAGCAAATAGCAAATAATTACTACAACTACCTCCCCCTTCCCATATTCACACCTCATCAGGACATGGAAGTGTTTTATATGATCAAAGGACATATTTGCAAAAAGCACTACCCACACTGCCTGACAAGTAGTGGGTGCTATAGAGATACATATTCCCTTCCCTTATGTGACCAGCATTATAGTAATACAGAAATGCATTTAACTTTGAAATGGCAAATCTAAAATTATATATCATAAGGGGCATTTTGCTTCACCATTTATATACACATACTATATTTTTTATCTATATGTGTTTTTTTCAATCAGCAAAAATTTTCCTTTTCTCCTTTTTCCCCTAAACCCCAAATGTGAACACAAGCAAAACAAATTACCTATTACAACCATGTATCGTCAAGTAAAACAAATTAATGTATTAGTCGTGTCACCCCCATCTCATTCTGAAATCTGAGACCTTTACCTCTCTAAAGTGTGTAGCATGTTTCATTATTAGTCCTATGGAATTGTGATTGGTCATTATACCAAGTAGAGTTCCTATAGCATTCACATGACAACATAGACGAGAATCATCCCAGTTTTACTGAGCTTGTTTTATTTAGGATGTTAAATAACATCAATATCCACAAAAACGACATTTACCTTCTTTTCTAAATGGTGTTCATAGAATCTTTGATGATAAAATGCTTGAAAACCTTGGGGAAAACGGGAATAATATAACTTTGAGTACTAATTGTTTTTTATTTTAACTTGCAGATGAAAGGGAAGATGTTCAAAAGAAAACATTCACAAAATGGATAAATGCACAATTTTCTAAGGTAAAGATATTTTCCCTATTTTAAGACACACCCAGTTAAATATTAAAAGGTATATTGTATGTGTCAGTTTTTTGTTTTGTCATTTAAAAGATCTTGAAATTTCTTTGACAGGGCTTTATTTTAATGAGAAAAGAGCAAAGAGAAACTTTAGAAATGGATGATTATAATTTCTTTTCTTTTTTTTTTTTGGTGAGGTAATTGGGGTTAAGTGACTTGCCCAGGGTCACACAGCCAGTAAGTGTTAAGTGTCTGAGGTCGGATTTGAACTCAGGTCCTCCTGACTCCAGGGCCGGTGCTCTATCCACTGCTCCATTTAGCTGCCCCATGATTATTATTTCTAATAGAAATAAGTGGAGGCAGCTAGGTGGCACAGTGGATAGAGCACCGGCCCTGGAGTCAGGAGGACCTGAGTTCAAATCTGACCTCAGATACTTAACACTATAGATATTTGATTATAAAATATAGTAAAATGACTTACATATGCTAAGAATTTTCTAGCTAGAAAATATTATTTTTATTAGTGGTCATAATGATGGATGATAATTTTATGAATGATACATTCGTAATGATACATCTCATTTTATGTATATTGTATAATATATATAAGTATTCAAATTAATTTAAAGGAAAAAAAAAACGAACATAACTGCCTATGGACCATTAATTCAGTCAATTAAGGAAATGGTCCTAAGAAGGTCTGATCTTGACACAAAACATTATAAAGGCCATTCAAGAGCCTCAATAATTTTTCCTATTTTGCAAATGTATCTCAAAGCATATTTTCTCTTAGCATTACATCTATGCACACACACACACACACCATGCACACACATAAATACACACAATTTAATTTAAACATTGCATCTTAAAAAGAAAATTATTAATTGTGTTTGCATCTTTAATCCTGTCTCATTTTGAAATATGATGAATCAAACATTATCCCATGAGATTTCACTTCTTGTAATTAATTCCAAACCACTCCTGATTTCAAGGTTATCTGTCTTCTTAAGGTTCAGAGTTTCACAAAGATATTTCCTTCTTTATTTTAAGAAACTTTACTGTAACAGTGAAATATGGCATTCTCTGGAAGATTTTGGAAAAATAAGTATTTCTCTCCTTAATAATTAATACACTATGATTTGGGATTTTACATATTTACTGAATGGAGAAGACTTCAAGAAAGAATTATAAGAATTCATTGAATGAAGGATTTGTCAAATAAAAAAGTTTATGTAAAACAAAATGCTCTATTCAGTAATTTGAAAGGCTATTATGTGGGGCAGGGATTAGATTTTTCTGAATGTGACAGAAAACAGTGATAAAAGCAAGATTTAGGAAACATATTTGCATTTGTTATAAGCAAAATATTCCTAATAATTTAATCTGTTCAAAAGCTTAATGGGCTCCCTTATATTCTCATTTAGTAGATGCCTTTTTTGTTTGCTTTTTGGTTTTTTCGTGGGGCAATGAGGATTAAGTGACTTGCCCAGGGTCACACAGCTAGTAAGTGTCAAGTGTCTGAGGCTGGATTTGAACTCAGGTCCTCCTGAATTGAGGGCTGGTGCTTTATCCACTGTGCCACCTATCTGTCCCCTAGTAGATGTCTTAAAACAGAAACTAGATGACTACATAATGGGGGATATTAGATAGATAGATAAATAGATTAGATAGTAGATAGATGATATATAGAATATTCCTTATTCAGATAACAAGTTGAAATAAAATATTCCTCAGCTTCCTTCTAATTTGGAACTCTTCTAATTGGGCAGTTTTCTTAATGGTATATAATAACTAAATTTTATTTATCTTGCAATCAATTTTTATATTATGAACCAAGTATAGTGTTTTTTTAATGCATAGCATAAAAAATTTATAAAGGGATTTAAAATGCATAATTATTAATAGATAACTATAAAAATCATGGATATGTTTCATGTTAACAGTTTTTAGTCAACATATAGAAAATGTTTATTTGGCTATTATTATTAGACAGGTGGTGTCCTGGGCATGAAATCAGAAAGACTTGAATTCAAATCTGGCCTTTTCTATATGACACTGGACATGTCCCTTAACCTCCATCTCCCTCAGTTTCCAAATCTGTAAAACAAGGATGATAATAGAACTGGCCTCTAAGGGCTGTTGTGAATAGAAAATATACAATATTACTTGATCTAAAAAGATGCATTTAAAAAGTGCTTTACAAACATTAAAACACTATGTACATTCTAGTTATTTTTATTATTGCTATTATTGGTTGAGAAAAGGCATTGCTTGTACATCTAAAATAATTAAAAATTAAAATGTGTTCTATACCATGGTGATTAACAGACACCAGTGTTTAATTAGAACTGCATACTATTTTTCTAAAGATTATGATTTTTATTTTCAATTTTTAAATAAATAGAAAATATTTCAGATTAGGAATTTATGTTTCAACATCCAAAGTTTGTTCAATTAGGAACTCATCAGAGGTTTAGGAAGAAACAATCCCTTTCTAGACTTTATGCATAGTTCAAATTAAATGAATGATGGTGTATCTATTGAATCTTGATTAGACCCTGGGGTACTCACAGTGATAAGTTATATATCATGGATTAACTCCCAGATATTTTATGTGTTTCATAATTATTTGACATGAATAAGACTTTGATTTATATTGTTTCTTAGATTCTTTTACTCATATAAGAAGTGCACTTGGTGATTGTTGACCTATTTTTATGATTAAACTCTGATAAAATTTTCTCATTTTAGTATTTTTTTTTCTTTACTGATTCCCTACGGTTTTCTAACTAAACCACTATGCCTTTATCAAATATGGAAAATCATGTCTCCTCTTTGTGTTTAGTCTTTTCTCTTGTTTTTCTAGTCTAACTAGCATTTATTGAAATATGACAAATGATAGGGAAAAGAGAGAAAAACCTATTTTTAATCCCATATTCATTGGGAAAGGAATTTTCTCAAATGGCTAATAATGTTAGCTTTTGATTTTAGAAATCTCTTTTTCTCATACAAAATGTTTTCAATATCTTTATTTTGGGGGATTTTAGCATAAGTGATTCCAAAGGGTTTTTTGTATCAGTTGATAAATCAAGTAGATTTTTTTTATTTTTAAAGTGATTAATTATGTTAACTATTTTCTAAATGTTGAATCAGTTACAGATCATTGAATCACTGAAAACTCATTACTAAAACAAACATGTGTTTATGAAATTAACTCCAAGTATTTCTTTCTTTAAATTAGAAATCATATCTTGTTAATCATTACATTAATGTTATATTGCTAATATTCATGCGGTTGATATGTATGAAAATGTCTTTCATCAACATTTTTGGAAAATATTAATTAAATTAGATTTATTAAGAAATTTAAAATAACCAGCTACATAAAAATATATTGTAAGACAGTGCATAGATTTCAGACATATTTTGACTTCTAAATAGAGTTGTTACATCCTGATCAAGAAACTTGTAGAATCATAAAATAATTATGTAAATAATTTATAATTTTTATTTCTATATATATATTAAATATACATGTACATATATACACATATTTTACTTGCAAAATGATAAGAAAATAGGAAAAATTTGAAAATTTGCAACAATTTTGAATACATATATTTTTAAATTGAATAATTCAAAATTAAAACAATTCAATAACTTTTCATAAAGATGACCAACATTTTAATAATATGCCCTTACATATATGTCCATACTCATATTCTAACTGGAATTTTTCCTGTTTCATTTAGATTTTTTTGAGCATTATATTTCTTAGGTTCCTCCTAAAATATTGCTTCTACTTTCATATAACCAGTCCCTGTTGGCAAGAAGATATGTAGTGTTTACAAATGGACTATTCTTTCTTAATTGTTGTCCCATGTGTACAATTATTATGGTACATATTTGATCAAAGCATTTATGAAATATGTGCCAATTGATTTTTTCCATTTTTATACAAAATAGATTTCAACTTTTATTCTCTGTTTATATTTATCTTTTTATGTAAAGTAATAATTATCATTTCTTACTATCAAAGCCAAAATGAAATTTATAGCTCTTCTTGTCTTTATGTTCTTAATCAATTGATCAAGAATGAAGCATGTCTACTACAGAGGAAAATAAAGATAAGGGCAGCATTAGAAGGAAATGGACACAAATAATTAATGGAATGGAATATTCCAAGGATTGATTCTTGGCTATGTACTTTTAATATTGTTATCAGTATAGATGAAGGTATACATGACATTCTTACAAAATCTGTAGATGCTAAATAACCAGGAAAAGTAGCTGAAATGATGGTTGACTTGAATAAGAGCAAGCATCTAAACAGATTGCCTTTTTCTTAAAAAGAGATGAATCTAATAAAATGAACTTTCTTATAAATAAACATAAAGTCCTATAATTGGGCTAAAAATATCCACTAAACAAGATAGGGAAAGTATGGCTAGATTGTAGTTTATCTAGAAAATGTTCTGGGGATTTTATCTGCTGAGAGGCTCAATATGAGTCAACAGTACAATGTGACAGTCAATAAAGTGAATATGGTATCAGGTATGAGAGAGAAAACAAATGGTTATTCAACTTAGTTCCAATACTTTGTCAAGATCCTCATTTGTAAGGTTCTTTCATTCAGTCAGTGACATTTAAGTGTCCAAATGTATGTAGAACAGAGAAATTTGTGATTCTATGCTGTTATTTTTTTAATGGGGTGGGAAAATAAAAACACTATCGCTAAACAAAATCTACCTTTTTGTAAGCTGAAGCATATTTTTCAGGCATTTTGCTTCTAACCTACTATTTCTTAGTTAACTCAACTGCTACTACTACTGTAGATACATTTATTTCATATGAATACAAGAGCTTTCTCTCACATTGTTTATTCAGTAAATTACCGAAAATATAATTCTAACTCAAGCGCATATACATTCACACGCATATTTCTCATTAGGCTAGTAGCAATTGTACATTTAGTGTCTAGTATAGTTTCTTGATAATATTAAAGACTTACACAAAAAAGCATTCACTTTAAAAAAAAGGATAATGATTTAGATTTTACGTTTCTACTACAATATAGTCCAATATATCTTTTATATAAAGCTTAGATATGTTTATCACAGTAAATATATATGATTTTTATTGAGGGACCTACTAATTCCCCACATACCTATTAATATCTATAGGTGTTTTGTGATACTAAAATTTCCAGTATGTACTGTGTAAATATTTAAATTGGGAATTACAAAACTGACTGAGTAGAAATCAATCTCTCTGAAAATCATTAACATGCCTATTAATACAAGTTAAAGTACCACTGAAAATAGATTTAAAAAAATTAAGGTTGTGTGAATTATGTGTTTGATATAATGTACAAGAACAATATCCATTAATGGATCAAGTGACATATTCCAGTCCATTTCTTTGCCATGTAGAGAGTGACTTTGGTAACTGGGACATTTCATTCACAGCCCCTCAAATTATTTAAGGTCATGTGGAGAAGTGTTACTATGAAGTTCCTTTAATACATACTATAGAAAACATATTGCATAATATATTTAGCAAGAATTTATAGAATATATTGCAATTTCTGTAATACAATCTGTCTTTCAATGAAAAATCCTGATCTATTCCTCTTATGGGCATTAAGTTATGTATACAAAGAACTTCCTTCACTTGTCTTTTGTGAATATTTCATTCAATGTCTGACAACTTAGAAAGATCAATTGTGATCACATCTCCCACAGAAGTGAATCAGTGTCAATATAATTGTTCGTTCAATATAATGGTGTAAATGTTAATGACCTCCCCTTTTGCTACTTTTCTTATTTGCTTCTATTTTGATGATAAGTACAGTTTCTGCAGTAAATTGATGATATGTGGGTTACTCTAGTGTCTTTTTCTAAATTTTGACAGAAATAAAAAGCTTAGATGAGCTAATGGAGAATTCAAAATTTAAAAATATACAGTTACCACAATAAGAGAATCTAAGAGAAGCAGGAGAATAAAGTTCCTAATAACCTAATCAGAAGACTTCTAGTTGGAATGGCAATCTGAAAAATTGTAGAAAAACCACTCAGCTTTCATGCAGAAAATCTTTTAATCAAATATATGAAAAAGGCACCAGAATGTTATATTGAAGAATGATTAAAATAAAAGTAAAGAAACAGGAACTCATCCTTTCTTTTCAGAAATACATAACATGAATGACAGAAGCTGACAAAGATTGGTAGTGAGATCACCCCAGGGAAGCCAGTGCTTTCTTTCTTTCTTTCTTTTGTGGGGCAATGAAGGTTAAGTGACTTGCCCAGGGTCACATAGCTTGTAAGTGTCAAGTGTCTGAGGCTGGATTTGAACTCAGGTCCTCCTGAATCCAGGGCCGGTGCTTTATCCACTGTGCCACCTATCTATCCCCAGAATAGGAACTTTAAATGTAAACCATTAGGGATAAGAGAAACTTAAAAAGTTAAGTTAAACACATTTGGAGCAATTGGAAGGGGCTACACAACAATGAAATATTTACATTATAATAAAGATAAAAGAGACAAATTTGTCTTGTGAATCCAACTAACTTTCTATCAGAAAGCAGGTCAAATAAGGCAAACAGGGAGCATTGGTATGGCACTATTCTGTTTTTTGTTGGTTTTAAGGGAGTAAAGAAAAGGGAGACAAAAGTAAAAAGGAATACGCTGGTGAAGAAGTGAGAAAGCAGAAGAAATTTATTATTTTGGATAAATGGGATTCCTAAGAAGAATGTTGGAACACTAAAAAGGTAGATAACCAGGATGGATAAGGACTTTACTCCCATCTCATGTGAGAATCTGTTGAAGAAATTGGGCATGTTTGGCCTACATAAAATAAAATTCATTAGGAAAATGATAGCTGTCTTCCATTATTTGAAGAGCTGTCATTTGAAAGACTAATTAAACTTTTTCTGCTTTTTTAAAAATGTATACAGTATATAGCATTACAAGGGAAATTAATTATATTTTTAAGTAATAAACATTTTTATTTATAGTTTTGAATTCCAATTTTTATTGCTCCTTCCCTTTGGAAGTGGATAGTATGTTTCATCAATAATCCTTTGGGAGGGGCAGCTAGGTAGAAGGTAGATAAAGTACCAGCCCTGGATTCAGGAGGACCTGAGTTCAAATCTGGCTTCAGACACTTGAAACTTACTAGCTGTGTGACCCTGGGCAAGTCACTTAACCCTCATTGCCCCACCAAAAAAAAAGTCCTTTGGGATTGTCTTGGATCATTTTATTTTTGAAAATAGTTAAGTCATCCACAGTTGTTCATCAAACAATACTACTGCTCTCTGTGCACTATGTTCTCTTCATTCTGCTCACTTCACTATACATAATTTCATACAAGTTTCTTCAGGCCTTTCTGAAATCATTCTGTTTGTCATTTCTTATAGCACAATAATATTCCATCACTATCATATACCACGTTTTGTTCAGCCATTCCCCAATTGATGGGCATTTCTTTGATTTACAATTCTTACCCACCACAGAAAGAGCTATTATAAATATTTTTGTACAACTAGGTCTTCTTCTCTTTTGGGGATGTCTTTGGGATACAAACCTAGCAGTGGTATTGCTGGATCAAAGGGTATGCACAATTCTATATTCCTTTGGGCATAGTTCCAAATTGCTCTCCAGAATGCTTGGATCTTTTCACAACTCCACCAACAGTAGGTTAGAGTCCCAGATTTCCCACATCCCTTCTAACAGCTAATATTTTCTGTGTTTGTTATATTTTCCATTCTGATAGGTATGAGGTGATACCTCAGAGTTGTTTTAATTTGCATTTCTCTGTTCAGAAGTGATCTAGAGTATTATTTCATATGATTATATACAGTTTTGATTTCTTTGTCTAAAACTGCCTGTTCGTATCTTTTGGCCATTTGTCAATTGGGGAATGACAGAAACTAATTATATTAAAATAAAGTTATCAAAATATATTTTTAAGTTCATGGATCCCAGATTAAAAACCTCTAGTCAAAAGTTAGAATTGCTTACTTTGGCAGACAACCTTTCATTTCTATATCATGCCCAAGGAAGCCATTGCTACACAAATCTGTGGGCATGAGAATCTGTTACAAGATTTTATTGTAAAATTATTTCCTGAAAGCAAGAACTTTTTGTTCCTCTCTTGGCATGTGAACATCTCCACATTTGTCCTTGAGGATTCTGAAGAAGGGTTAAGATGTCTTCTGGAAATTGCATGTATTGGGTAACTCAATGATTATGTTAATTATTTAATCTAGGGAGAGCCATTGCTTTTCATGTTTTCCTGATCCTAATCCTTACAAAGTACCTGAGCAACAAAGGGTATCATTTAGATGTGAAAAGAAAATTGGGTTTTAATGATTTGGGCTGTTTATGTTGAAAAAGAAGACAGTTTTTTAGAGAGATGATCTTCCTCAGAAATATCATGCTCATCTTTTCATTCTACTGGCACCAAGCTTTTTAATTCAGCCCTCGATAGTTCTCCTCTGGAGTTTTAGGAGCTACATATGTTTGGCTCTCTGAGCTACTAGACTGTGAAATATCTTCTGAGAAAAAATGGAAGCAATCTGTGAATATACCTTTATAGCACTGGCTGGTCTCAGTGGCCCACATGCCTAGCTTGCAAATATAAACATTTACAAGTCTGCATGATGATTTCTGGCAGAAGGCATCATCTGTCATAGTGATCCAAATACATTGCTTATGATTCTGTTTCCTCTGATTTACAGATTAGAAAATGAGGCACAGAGAAGTCAAATGACTTGCCCAGTATCATACAACTAGTCACTATATAAGGCAAAATCTGAATTCTGACCTTCCATGAAGTTTTGAAATTCTTGCTTCCGTGAATTTAAAAAAAATATATTTTGGATAACTATATTGCAATATAATTAATTTCTCTTTTCATCCTATGTACTTTCTACATTTGAAGGAAAGGAAAAAAAGTTTAATTGGTTTTCCAAATGATAGTTCTTCAAATAATTGAAGACAGCTATAATTTTCTTAATGAGTCTTCTTCTCTCCAGGCTTTTCTCCATTGCTTACAAATCTATTTACTCTGATTTAGGGAATAGCATTATTCCATACTAAATCAACATGTTTTAACTAGTATTTTTTAATTAAGGAAAAATAGTTTGCTTTGAGATTACAGTAGTATTGGTCAATGTCCATAGTTTCATATAATCTGTCCTCTATACCTAAATACTCTTTGTCCTCACCTCCACTACTTAGACCTCCTTAGTTTTACATTCTTTCAAATTTCAGTTGTTGTGTCCTCTTCCAAGAGGATTTTCCTGATTCCCCTCCACTAGCAGTACTCCAATTCTCCAAATCACTTTGCATTTATTTTATACATATCTTATATTATCTATCTGTGCAGGTTTTGTATATCCCCAGTAGACTGTTAGTTCCTTGAAAGCAGGGACTGTTTTCATTTTTGAATTTTTGTTAGCACTTTGCTTAGTAAGTGCTAGGCATGTAAACAGGCAATAAATAAATAATTATTTTTTGATTATTAGAACTATTTTGCAATTCTTTAAAAATGTTGATAGTCCATAATTTAGCATGTTGTTTAGTCTTATCCCTTACATAAATTTAAATGTATATTTGTTTCAGTTGTAGATTTGTACAGAAGGCTTTGCAGATCTTGAGATACAAAAGTAGAAAATTGTGTACTCATTGGAACACTAATGCATTGTTGGTGGAGTTGTGAACTGATCTAGCCATTCTAGAGAGCAATTTGGAACTATGCCCAAAAGACTATGGGACTGTGCATACACTTTGACCCCATACTATCACTATTAGGTCTGTATCCAAAGATCATAAAAAAGGGAAAAGGATCCACATAGACAAAAATATTTAGAGAGATGATCTTCCTCAGAAATATCATGCTCATCTTTTCATTCTACTGGCACCAAGCTTTTTAATTCAGCCCTCAATAGTTTTGTTTTTTTTTTTTTTTGTGGTGGCAAAGAATTGGTAATCAAGGGAATCCCCATCAATTGGGGAATAGCTGAACAAGTTGTGGTATATGAATGTAATGGAACACTATTGTGCTGTAAGAAAAGATGAATAGGCATATTTCAGATGGAAAGACGTAAGTAGACAGATGCTGGGTGAAGTGAGCAGAACCAGGAGAACATTGTACATAGTAACAGCAACAGTGTGTGATCATCAACTGTGATAGACACACCTTCACAGCAATACAACTCCAAAGGAACTCATGATGGAAAATGTTCTCCACATCCAGAAAAAAGAATTGTGGATACTAATGAAGATTGTTGTTTGGTCATTTCTTTTTAGGTTTTATTCTGATTCTTCTTTCACAACATGACTAATGCAGAAATGAATATGTTTAATGTGATTATACACAGACGCATATATACATATACATACATATACATATATATATATATATACATATATACATATCGGATTGCTTTCTGTCTTGGGTAGGGGGAATGGAGAGGATAGAGAAAAATTTGGAACTAAAAACCTTATGAAAACCAATGTTGAAAACTATCTTTACATGTACTTGGAAAATAATAAAATCATTTTATGTTTTTTTTTTTAAAGAAAAATGCATACTCACATTTAGGTTTGACAACCTATAAATGGCCCCCAAAACCACAGCCCATATGCAAAAAGTCATTTATAGCTATTCCCTTATTAGGTCTGACTTAAGAACATCAGGCAGAATATACTCCTGTCATGAGGAGAAATAATTTTTCTATCTTTCTCTCTTAATTTAAACATTATCATTGCTAGAATGTCTCACAAATATTTATTGATATGCTATAGAGCTAGAAGATAAGGGATATTCTAATTCTGTTAACTTTTTTTGATGTGTTATGGACCACTTTGGAAGTTTAGTAAAATCTATGAATTCTACCTAATAATGTGGTTGTTTCATTTTTAAAAATTCCCAAATAAAGGAAATACTAAATGTCAGTTCCAAATGAATAATTCTATTTTCCTCATTCAAATTCATGAACCATTTGAACTGCAGATCCCTAGTTAAGAACCCCTGACTTGCTCTAACTTCATCTTTCACCCTCATGTTTTGTCACAATAATTATCATACTTTACTATAAATATATACAGCCACAACTCAAAATTGAAATAGTCATAGGTAAAGAGGGATGGATAGCTAAATTTAAAATTAGAAAACTGAATACCAGTCAGTTGGAGTAAGGTGCCTTGGGCATACAAATATTGAAAAGTAGTCATAATTTGAACTGAAGTCTTCTAAGGACAAATACAGTGCTCTTTCTACTATAGTACAGTCCCTTCCTTGGGAACATTTATTTGTTCATCCTACTTGTTATCAGCAGAGAAAACTTGACCTTTTTATACCTTCTTTGAAGGTGTATTGATTTTTCTTTGAAGAGTCCTCAGGAATCCTCTCCCACCCCAATTTTGGATAAATCATATTAATATAAATATAAACTTATTCACAGAGCACATTTCTGAATATTACCCATTAACATGTTTCCTGCATTGTACCTCCATGTATGGTCCTAATTCAGCCAGAATCTAATTTTGAAATGGATTTGACACCATCTACAGGGAAGTGGAAACAGCAAGCAGATTGCAAACTCCTTCATAGGGGATAGGTAAACAGGAGGCCCTGAATACATTGATCAGGTGATTAGACAAAATTGAAAATATTCATGCCAACCATTCTTCAATGAGTGAAAATGCTAAATTAAGTTGAAATTTCCCTAGGTAGAGAGGGACAAGTTAGTTAAATTCTATTAAACAAATGAAATTAAAATTTTGGATTCTGGTTTAATTAGGCCATCATTACTGTATTTATGTTTATGTTAAATTGTGATAATTACCCAGGCAGCTAGGAAGGACAATGGTTAAGAGTACACTCATTTTTCTGAGTTCAAATATGGCCTCAGATACTTATTAGCTGGGTGACCCTGGGCAAACCCTGTTTGCCTCAGTATACTCATTTGTAAAATGAGCTGGAGAAGGAAATGGCAAATTGCTTCAGTATTGTTGCCAAGAAAACCTCAACAACAATAATTATTATGAGATAACATGAATATGGAAGATGAAAGCTCAAAATCCAAGTGAAAATACTAGAAGACAATAGCATGGGACATGCTAAATCTTTTATTGCTTATTTTTCAGTGGCTTAGCTGCTCACTTGAGTTGCTTTACATGTTCAAATATTTTATCAAATAAATCTTACTTTTTATGCTAATAATATTGTCATTAGGTACTAGAGAAAACAATAAAGTAATACATTGTGTCATTGTTGGTTTTTTTGGTCATTTTATTATTATTCTCTTGTTCCAGGAGATAGCACTTATTAACTAATTGGATCATTTGAACTGTAATTCTCATTTTAAATATGATTTCTAATAATGGAATCAGTCTTTATGTCTAAACTTTTTCCTTCTAGAAGTAGTAGGTTTTGTCTTGTTTTTGCTTTTTGGCATATAAATGGATATAATTCTGTCCTTTGAAACATAATTCAAAATGATAGGGGAAATAATGATTATAGCAGTTTTTGTCCTTTAAGATAGACTTGCTTTTCATGTTGACCCCTAGCATCAAAACTATATGATTATGCTTCCTTGCTGGGGAATAAAAGGAAAGTATCCATATGGTTTTAAAAAATAAAAGCAATATAAAATATGTGGCTATGTGAAACATCTGTGCATTTGATCATATTTGGAAACCTGCAACGTGTGAATTCTCTCCACCAATATAGATTGAATATCTCTAATTTAATAGAGTAGGTCTAGGGAATTGCTTAGGCCTCATAGAGGTTAAATGTTTTACTTAGTATTATTTGGCTAGAAAAAATTAGCATTTGGTTTGAACCCAATTTTTCTAGAATGCAAATCTGTAAATCTATCCACTAATCCTCACTGCCCCTCTAAATAGAAAAAAATGTGAATAATTTTGATTTCAAATGTTTTCCCCATCTTATTTCATTATTCTTTAATTTATGATTGATGCTTCATATTATTTTGATCATCACAAACTCATAGGCAACTTGATATGAACCTCAGAAATAATATAATCCAACTCCTACCTAAGAAATAAATCTTACAAACAATATCACAGCAAGTAGTTATCAAGCCTCTGCTTGAAACCCTTCAGGGACCAAAAACTCTAAGTACTATATGGCAAACATTTATTAAGTGTTTACTCTCTGCAACTCATTATCCCTGGAGGCAACCAATTCCATTTAAGCAACTCTCTTGTTCTAGTTCTGCCCTGTGGGGCTGAGTAGAATAAGTCTACTGACTCTTCTGCATGAGAAAACTTCAAGTATTTGACAAGAAGAGCATGAGAACTATTGTGTGAACCTAACTCTTTTGGAGGCTAAACTCCCAGTTTCTTTAACAAATCCCACTATGATGTAATATCAATCTCCTTCACTTACTTGGCCACCTTTTATACTTATGCTTGATTCTTAATATCCTTTCCAAAATGTAGTGCCCAGAACTGGACACAATGAAGTATTGATATGTTTTGTTTCTACATTTCAGATGTGGACAGATTACTTTTGTAGGAAATTAAATCAGTTAAGGAAAGCTAATAATGCAGTGTCTTCCTCTGAAAGTAGAAGTGACATTTCTCATCTGTAGCACTCACTGACATCCCCCCATAGATATTTATCCCTCCCTTTGCCCACACCATTGGGAAACAAAAAAGAAAAGATAAGAATTGCAACAGATATAGTCTAGAAAAACAAAGTCCCCCCCCCCAATGACTATATGCAAATATCCACAATCATGATAATTTTCATCACCATTATGCACTCTAACACCCTAAATCCATCACATCTTTGTCATGTATAACTTATTTAATTGTTGGTCTTCTGGACTCTGGAATCCTGAATAGTCACTGTGGTATATGAATGTGAAGGAGTACTATTGTTTTATAAGAAATGAAGAAATAGAAGATTTCAAAAAGACATGGAAAGGCAAACATGAATTGATACAAAAGTGAGATGAGCAGAATCAAAAGAACAATGTATATAGCATCAATATTATACTGAATAATTTAGAAGACCATTATAAATTAATGAATAATCAAAGGAACTGAATCAGGAGGGCAATATACTTACAACTGAAATACTATAAATCAAATGAAAAAAATGTAAGCAATATAATCGAGACAGATGTCGGGGAGGGAGAGAATAGTAGAATGTGATATCCTTTGCTCTGGTCACTATACTTCTTTTAAATTTGCCTAAGTGAGTTTTTTTCTTATTTCTTTGTTTCTTTTTGACTGGCAGAAGGAGAGGGAAGGGAAAGGAATATCTATTTCGACTACATGCCAGGCACTGTGACTTATAAGTTTTTTACTTATATCATCTCATTCAGTGATGGGTCCAGTTTTTTGTTTACATGTTGAGCTTTTTTTCTAGATACATGCATCAGTACAGATACAGACTTGTTTTTTTTTTCCTTTTTCAGCTTTAGCTTTCTTTGATCATGCTTTCTTTGTTTTTGACATTCAGTACATTCTACCTGTTATCCCTTCTACTCAGTTTTATTCTGACCCTTCTATTGTACTTTTCATCCCTGGAATCTTTCTTGTTGTAAGCTTCTAGCTTGTAAGATAATTAGGCCCTACCTGAATGTGATATCAGAGGTAGAGAACCAATCACATTTACCTGAATGAGGAACTAGTTTTTTCTATAAACCACCTGGCCTCCTTTATCAGAAAGTGACTCATTTTTAGTTTCCAATTGACCTCATTTATAGTACCTTATTCAAATTGGAAATGAATGATGAATTCCCATCATAAGCTGGGTATTAGATCTAGAGGGGACTTTTCACATGATCATTTTTTTGTGTGTGTGAGGCAGTTGGGGTTAAGTGACTTGCCCAGGGTCACAGAGCTAGTAAGTGTCAAGTGTCTGAGGCCAGCTTTGAACTTAGGTCCTCCTGAATCCAAGGCTGGTGCTTTATTCACTGCACCACCTAGCTGCCCCCTCACATGATCATTAATACCATTTATCCTCCTTCTGTAGTCTCAAGACCATCTCTTGTCTCTTCAGTGACTGTGATCCTGATTATTCCTCCCCTCTTTTCCCTTGCCTCCTCCTCATATCTATTTTCCATCCCTACATATGAGTTCCCAAATTAGTTGCCTTCATTTGTTCCCTATGAAACGTAACCCCATTAAAGGCTTATTGATGTCATCATTATTGGATGTTTTACCTCTTCTGTAGAAATTTATAAATCTCACCTCCCCAAAGTAACTACAACAGAAAAATTCCTAGTCTAATAGTAAGAACTGGAAGAATTCTTAAAAATCAAATCCTCTCCTCTCTCCATTTTTCATTTAAAGAAAATGAAGCCAGTAGAGGTTAAATGACCTGTTCAAGGTCACATAGGTAGTAAAATGGCAGAAACAGGATTCAAATTCATATCCTTAGATTTCAAATGAAGAGTGATATTTCTGCCTACTCTACATCTGAAATTTATGTTTATCACAGTTTTAAGACATCATGTTTATCCCCATTGTAATACATTTCATCTTTTTATTATTGTTGTTGTTGTTTAACTTCAGCTGAGTATCCTAGCTTGTTAAGATTTTTTTTCAATCCTGATTCTGTGATTCACTTTGCAATTTCATGTCCCTGGAAATGCTTATAGGGGATCCAAGAAACCTTTGAAGAGGCATAGGCCTCTGATATTTCCAGGAAGGGGGAAAAGAATATAGAGATTATTTCCTGAGTACAAATCTGAAATAAATCTCAATCTGCAGTACCAGAAGTCTGAGTCTGGCTCAGATTCTATTTAGATCAAAACTTGTATTTGTGTGTGTGTGTGTGTGTATAGCTCCACAGATACAGTTAACTATCCTTATCATTTAGAAGTTGTTCTTCAAAAACTATTTAGACCAAAATGTTATAACTGTCTTTTCAAAAGTGAGGTGAATCTCTTCAAATTTAGATAGGTAGGGGGCAACTAGGTGGCACAGTGGATAAAGCAATGGCCCTGGATTCATAAGGACCTGAGTTCAAATCCAGCCTCAGACATTTGACATTTACTAGTTGTGTGACCGTGGGCAAGTCACTTAACCCTCATTGCCCTGCAAAAATAATAATAATAAAAATAATAAAGCTATGGTTATAAATTTAGATAGGTAGATCCTGGGAAACAGGTATAAAATATCTTATCAGAGCCTGTCTTGAAACTTCCATCTTTACAGAGCTTCAAGAGTTTATGTTTCCTTACTATGGTTTTTGAGAACCTAGAAATTCCTTCCATTCCTCAGTGAAGCAATTGAGTAGCATCTTTAAGGGGAATAGTTAACCATAATTTGATTATTTGAATATGTAACTTACTGTGGGTCTCATGTTGAAACAATAAAATGCTTTTCAAGTAAAAATAAGTGAATAAATGCTTTCTGAAAAGTTGTTTCTTCAAAATACAATTTTTAAGATAGGAGTCTACTGAAATAAATTTTCCCATAAGAATAATGGTTCACAGAATTCTCAGTATTTCTTTTCAATAATAGTTATGAGTGGGGAAAGTCCAAAGATTTTTAGACGTACATAGAGGAATACATATATTTCTCATGTTTGTAGGAAAGATATATCTGCTGATACTCCACCAGTTCTCTAAAAGTCTTACAAATTAGAAAATGGTATGTTGTTTTGAAGAAAGAAAATGGTTTAATTCGAGTATATTATACTCCATGTAAAATTAATATGGTCACTAAATCCAAGACCTAAGTAAGATTTATGAACATAATTAATTTAATCACATGAATATCATTAATTTAATCAAAACCAACTTTTTCTAAATCACATATAATTATAGGACAAAACCAAATTACTCACTTAAAGAATATTAAGGAATGCTTAATTTAATAAAATATGCATATATACTTTAAAAGATACAGTCAAGCTGATGATGAACTATTTTGTCCAGAAAATAAAAGATTATGCATCCATAAAGTGCAGAGTTATTTTGGTAATATATCATATCCTAATATATCACATCAAATCACATTATATCATCATATCATACCATATCATCTATGTTTATGAAATTACAAAAGGCCATACTAGTGACTAAAGACTAAAATAGGGTAAAACACTAATGGATAATGGAACCCAATAACTGAGGTTGTTATTACCCATTTCAGCTGGGCTTTTGCCACTACCTAGTTGGATGAGACTGACATTGAGAGTAGCAAATCTGTTTATAGGAAAATCAGTTCCAAAGAGTGAGAGCATTAAGCTAATGTAGGATGCAGGAAAGAGGACTTCATTGGTGCTGGGACAAATTTTAAGAACTTTCAAGCATTAGAGAGATTTGGTTTGCATAGAGAATGCTATCAACTGTCTGCTTCTAATACTTGGGCCTGCCCATGTTGTGCTGGCTTGATAACAAATGTCTGCTGGTGCCAGCAGATACTCAGCTATAATTTACAACAAAGCAATTACAGGAAATGCGAACAGTTGTTGTTTATTATTTCTGCTATTCCAACTTAGTGATAGGTAAACCATTCATAGAATGGATTTAAAATATGATTAATGATTCATAAAACTTAGTGTGTTCACATTACAAAATATTTACCTTACAAAACAAACACCAGATTTTTTTTACTCACCCTAAAAATGAATAAAATCAGCATTTTCTTATGATTGCATAGCAGGCAGGGTGTTGCCATGATGATTAGAAAATGAGAAACCCTCTAATTTTCACCAGCCATTGTGTCTGCTGTACCCCCAAAGATAAACCTAGAATTTGGGGATATTTTGGGTTTGGACTTAGTTTGCCTGTAAAATGAGAACCATAAAAGAAATCTAGAATTTTGTAGAGACAATCATATTTAATGGGGTTCATTGGAATATAACTACTGTATATGGCAATTTTTGTTCAGCTAGGAATATACCAAGCTAACAAAAATGACAACTACACACACTAATGCCCTCTTGGTAGAACTATATAAATAATTCTTAATATCATTTTAAATATATACAAAGAAAATGACTAAAATGACTATCCCTTAGAAGACAATGGAAAAAAGGAAATGGAACTGGAACTCAGAGGTTCAACTCTGACCTCTCATGGTTCCTACCTTTGTGACCTTAGGCAAGTTTCTCCCTGGTCCTCAGTTTCCTCATCTATAAAATGAGATGGTTTGACTAGATGACCTTTTAGTTCCCTTCCAGTTCTAGATTGATGATCTTATGATATATTATGTCAGTAATTCCAGGAATTAATCCAGGACCTATAGGGAGGTCAGTGACAAAAAGGAAGCCCCTATATATGCTAAAATGTGTATTCCTACTGTCACTTTTTGTAATAGCTAAATACTAGAAACAAAGTGGTGTAATGATTGGAATGATGCCACCTGCTGGAGACTTACTATAGGAAAGCTCCACCATGAGGAGAATGCCTCTGAGGGCAAGGCCATGAGGTTTTTCCTTGGCATCAGGAAGTGACATTTGCTCATGGGTACTGTCTATCAAGGCTACCAGCTAATCAACTTGAGGAGCCTCCCATTTCTGGGAGGAACACACGAAGTAGGAAGAGGACGCTGGGGGAGGAGTTATCTCTCTTTGGGTTCCTGACTTAACCGTGGTGGAGGAGAGAGACTCCAGAGGACTTCACAGGGGAATTGAGGAAAGATAGGATTGCCAGGCTGTAGGAATTCTGTTCTCAATCTTTCTCTTTCTTTCAATAAACCCTTAAAAACCTAAACTCGTTTATCAGTGATTTTAGTCAGTTTCCCCCAAAACTGGGGGAACAGATTAGAACTCAGATTTAGAATTTTAAATTACACAGTATTGGTTGGAGAACAGCCCAACAAATTGCGGTACATTAATTTAATGTGCTATTACTATGCTATAAGACATGATAAATACAGGGAAACATAGGAAGACATGAACTGACTTAAAGTTAAGGAAACAAAGAGAAAAACAGTACACACAACAACTACAACATTGTACATAGAAAGAATGAAAAAGAATAATTGAATGCTATAAATAATGCTATAAAATTTTAGTGACTAATCTTGGCTTCAAAGAAGAAATATGGGAAAGATCATCCCCTACTTTCTCAACTTGCAGAAGTAAGGGGCAATGGGTGCAGAACACTACAGACTAAAAATGTCAGATTTTTTCACAACTTAATTTAGTATTGCTGAATCCCTTTCCCCTACCCACTCCCCTGCCCTTTATTTTGAAGGATAGTTCTTTGGGAAGGGGAGAACAAAGGAATATCTTGGGAAATATAGGTGATATGAATGGAAATAATATTAATAAAATTTATTTTAAAAATAATCCTACATAATGAAAATTGAATTCTTAGTAATAATGTTAAACATAAAACCATAATTATTTCCTCAAACCAATGGGGCATACCTATTTGAACACAGAGTCATATAAACTTTCTGAGCAGAGGCGAAGGCAGTGGGGCTCAACTCCTTGAAAAAGAACAAGGCAAAGTTTTTGCTCCTCCTTAATTCCTAGCCCAGATGGCTAGATGACATAGTGGATAGAGTGCAGGAAGTCAGAAAGATTCATCATCCTGAGTTCAAATCTAACCTCAGACAATAGCCAGGTGATCCTGGGCAAACTGCCTTTTTTTTTTTCCTTTTTCTTTTTGCTTCAGTTTCGTCATGTGTAAAATGAGCTGGAGAAGGAAATGACAAATTACTCCATTATATTTACCAAGAAATTCTCAAATGTGGTCACAAGGAGTTGGACATGACTTAACACCACCACCACTACCAACAACAAATTCTTAGCCAAGATAGTAGGCAGCCTAGTCAATTGCCCCTAGGATGGCATAGTGAAAGTAGACAGAATAGTCACAGGATAATAAGTGGTAAGGACTTCTGGCAAAGATAAAGAGTACCAGACTGAGCAGAGATGAGGAAATCTAAAGAAATGTGATAGTGAGTAATTTTTTTTCCAAACCAGTCAGCATAGGTAGATACTGAGAAATCTAGAGGCCATGGGGAGGGGCCCAGCTAGGAAGACCTCATATGTAACTTCCTAGAAATGGAACTTTATAGGACTTGAGGCAAAGAGAGGTGTTGGACCCAACAGGAAAGGAATCTTATTAGGAATTATGTATGAAGAAGCCATGTTGCTCTCACTCCAGAACTAGATCCCCCAAAGACTAAGGAGAAGACCTCTAACTGGGTCCAAGGGAAAGGGCAAGAATAGCCATTGTTTAACACTGAAACTAAATAAATGGGTTTGGGAATCCAACCCAGAAACCCAGATTGAAGCCTATAAAAGAATGACCGCAGGAGGTAGTTCAGACTTCAGAGGAACCTGAACTTCTGTCACCTCATACCTATAGGGTTTCCAGCTGGGCTATAGGGCCTGGGGCCAATAGCAGTCCACTGGACCTGAAACAAGGTTCTAGCCTTCACTTGTGTTACCCAGACTCAAATCAGATCCAGACTCAGAATGACAATCAGATTTTGTCCTAGATCAAACTCTTTAGGATTATAGAAAGTTTTCAGGTCCCCAGACCAACATACATGAGCTGCCTGAATGACATAATAGTCAATATTGATTGAAATCATCAACAGTATCATAGAGAATACAAGTCATCATCAAATAAAATTCTGACATTCTTGGAAATATTCAGAGGCTGACTCTAACACAAACACTGATTTTCAAAGGAAACCTACAAGAATGAATAGTCAGAACTTAAGCAGTAGGCTATCATTTGATACTCCCTGGGAACTGGCAAAGGGTAGAGAGCCCCAAACTTCAGAAGCTCTGCCTGCCACTTCTGAATGGATGTTATCACATGATTCCAGAAATGTTAAAGCCTCTGCCCTACCTATAAGTGCTACAGTTTCCCACTGGAAATTGTACTAGGACTCTTATTTGGAATGAAGGAAGTTTGTCTCCTATTAAGTGAACAGACAGTGACCTGTAACTTGAAGGTATTCTACTGTAGAATCATTGATGTGGAGCCGGAAGGGACCTCAGAGGCCAGCTAGCCGAACTTCTTTATTTTATAGCTGAGAAAACTAAGGCCCTGTGAGAGTATTTGACAGTTCCAGGTCACAAAGGGAGTAAATGACAGAAGAGATATTTGAACCCAAGTCTTATCACTCCAGTGACAATGTTCTTTCCTCTATTCTATGCTAGTAAATAGGAAGTTTTGGAATTAGGGGATCTCAATTCAAATAGTCCCATATTTGCTGTGTGACCTTTAACTAGTCACTTAAATATTCAGGGTCTTGATTTCTTTTTAGAAAAAATATGTTCTCCTCACTGTATCATCTATTTTATATCATAATTGATAGTGTTTGAGACTTAGTGAAAGAATTATTTTATGCATGTAGCTACAATAATAGCAAAATATCACCAAAACACAACAAAACAAAATTTCAATTGTCCAGTGATAATTTGACCAAATAATATAATGCAGATTATTTTACTTACCATAATTTATCTTCTGGAACTTCTCATTAATATCCAATAAAAATAGAACTGAAATATTTAAAGAAAAATTGAAACCTTCCAAATATTCTAATCCATTTTCTTGGTCCCCATCTTCTTTTGTAGGGTATAATTTTTTTCTGCTTGGTCCCAGAGGATAGATTTAGAAGCCACGGATAGAAGGTAGAGAGAGATAAATTAAGTTTGATGGAATAGAATAATAGAAGAAAACAAAGCAAAATTTCCTAACAATTACAAATATCTAAAGGGATAATGTACTGCCTCATCATTGTAGTGGGTTCCCCATTATTAGAAGTATTCAAGAAAAGGCTGACTTGCCATTTTTGCATTATGTTCTAGAAGAATTTTTTTGTCCAGCTGTGATAGGGATTAGATAACTTCTAAAGTCCCTTCTAACTTTGAGATTTTGGTAACTTTCAGTAATATGATACTTCATATAGATCTACTAGGCAGAGTGATGTTAATTCATCCAGGAGAGAGATAAAAACAGTAGCTGAATTTTTTAGAATTTTGCCTTCTTTTCATAATTTCTACCCTGGTGGGTATCATTAACATTTCCTGTCACTTCTCCTGAAGGCTTTATAAGAATAGATGAAGAGGTGTGAATAGTGAGTAGTGATTGAGAACTTTTGCATTTATTTCTAATAAGCTGGATTTAATTAAACACAGTTCACCCCTCTTCAGCTACTCTTACAAAGTCTTCAGATTTGAGGATCACTGCTGCTGTTGACAGCTACTGCCTCAGGTGAAACATAAGGAAAACAAATGGATTTCCTCATCAAAATTGCATAGGTGTATGATTTGGTAGTCAGTGAATAAGGCTAGGGTATAAAAAACATATATAAGAGAGAATACTTTCCCCCATTTATTAATTAAACAAATATTTTATAAGTATCTGTTTATGTGCACTGTGTTAAGCAATGTGAAGGAAACAAGATAAAATGTGGTCCCTTGCTCTTAGCAAGCTCTCATAGTCTAATAAAGGAGAGATTATATTTATATACATAAATAATAAAGGCAATACAGTGTCATGGAAAGGGTATTGAATCAGGATACAGGATACCTGGATCTCACTATCTTTTTCTAAGTTTATGACAGCATCATCATTCAAGCTATTTAAATTCTCTTGTGATGGATGAAAGATAAAATGACAGAAGAAATAAAGGCTCAAACTTCTATTTATTAAGCAGTGTGTGCCGATTGTCTAATAAAGCAGGACCTCTTCAGCTTAGACCAGGACTTTGAAAATAGGGAGTGACAGACTTTATACACTAAAAACCAATTGCATCAGGTCAATTAATTAAAAGGAAACAATTGGCAATTTGATTTCTAATTGGATGAAAGATCATGTACTTTTGAAGTTGAGAAGGGGAGAGAAAACAGGATCAATTCCCTAAATTCAGAAAAACAGGTGTCCAATGCCCTCCCACCCCATTTATCTGAAAACAACCAAAGGAACATGGAAACAATAACTGAGTGATCAGTTTGGGACCAGTTTTCAGATAATTGTAAGAAAATTCTTTGCATCAATCTTTGGATCTGATTGAGTTTCTGGTCAGCATAACCTAAGTCGTTAGTTAAGGGTGTGTAAAGAATAGGTAGAGGTGGTCCAGTTTTCCAGACAATGAAATAAAGTCAAATAAAGTTTTCTCATAGGACAGAAGTTTGACTACGCCATAATTGAATAGAAAGGGGACTGAGATAGCTCCAGAATTGAGACATAAGATGGACTTATTGTAGTTCACTCAGTTTCCACAATTAACCATTTGATGTCCTAATCCCTTCAGTGTTCTCAATTTCCTCAATTCCTCCTCTCATCTGTAAAGTGGGAGCAAGAGTACCTGTTATAGGGGCAGCTAGATGGTGCAGTGGATAGAGCACCAGCCCTGGATTCAGGAGTACCTGAGTTCAAATCCGACCTCAGACACTTAACACTTACTAGCTGTATGGCCCTGGGTAAGTCACTTAACCCCAATTGCCTCACAAAAAAAGAGTACCTGTAATATACAGAGTTCTTCTGAGGATCAAATGAACAAAGGTATTAGACAACTCTAAAGTACTATACTTACATGAGGGACTTCAGAATATAAAAATGTGAAGGATACTGAAAAGCAGGCTCTAGTGATGAAGTTACATGTGAAAGAATAGTTTCAACTAGAAAAAAACAGATTTCAGGTGATAATATTAAATTTGGTATATGCTTCAATTCAACAAGCATTTAATAATATCTATTATATTCAAGGCATTATTACAGTCTCTGATAATAGGGTAGTGACAGGTACTGTCCCTGTGTTTCACTGGTATAGAGAACTTCTGGGCAAGGACTTCCCTTTACCAATGCAGGTCAGCACTTTCTTTGCAACTTGCTTTCTTAGAAAATTTTCTAGACCTTTGAGAAGTTAGGTGACTTGCTCAAGGTCACAGAGTAAGTCTATTTCAGAGGCAGGATTAAGTCCAGGCCTGGTTTGTTCTAAGGTCAATTTTCCATTACATTGATGCACACTGAACCATACTGCCTCTCAACTCTAGGAAAGGATATTCCTTTTTAAAATTTTTCTCAATTATATATCAAGATATTTTTTGAGTTTCAATTTTTTTCTCCAACTCTCCCTTCTCTTCCCCCTCCCAAGGCCAGCAAGCAATTTGATATAAGTTATACATTACAATCATTTTAAACATAATTCCACATTAATCAGAACAAAAGTGGGAAAAAGGAAGAAATAATAAACAATAACAATAACAAAAAAGCAACAACAAAAGTGAAAATAGTATCCTTCAGTCTGCATTCGGACTCCATAGTTCTTTTTTTCTGAATTTGGAGATCATTTTCCACCATAAGACTTTTGGAATTGTCTTGGATCATTGTATTGCTGAGAAAAGTTAAGTCTATCACAATTGGTGATCCCACAATGTTGATGATACAGTGCACAATGTTCTCTTGGCTCTGCTCATTTTACTCAACATTAATTCATGTAAATCTTTGGGAAAGGATATTCCTTGTCAATACATAAATACATAGGTGATAATTTGAGGAGGATGGACAGAGAGTGACTACTAAAAGTTAAGAGGATCAAGAGTGATCTCCCATAGGTTATTGAATGTGATCTGAGCTTTGAACATATGAACAGATCTAAGGATTCTAAGATAAAGAGATGAGGAAGGTATTGTCTCCAGATATGAGGAAGTAGGAGGTAGAATGCTGTCTTTAGGGGAAAGTAGGCCAATGTGGATAGAAAATTCATGTATTTTATCTAGACAAATATTCAGCATATCTGCAAAGCTAGGCTGAAGCCATATCATGAAGAGTTTTAAATTCCAAGCTGAAAATTTTTAGCCAGAAGTTATGGAGAGTCATTGAAGACCCTTGAAGAGTAGATTGACATGGTTAGACTTATGATTTTTTTTTTAACGGGGCAATGGGGGTTAAGTGACTTCCCAGGGTCACACAGCTAGTAAGTGTCAAGTGTCTGAGGCCGGATTTGAACTCAGGTCCTTCTGAATCCAGGGCCGGTGCTTTATCCACTGTGCCACCTAGCTGCCCCTAGACTTGTGATTTAAAGATATTTTTTTAGCAGCTATGTAGAGGATAGATTAGATAGCGAAGATATTGGAGATAGCGAAGATATTGGAGGCTCGAGTCAAATTAGAACAGAAATGAATGAATTCAGGCAAAAAGCAATGAGGGATTGAATCAGAGTGGTAGCCATTGAGTAGAGAGGAGGGGTTGAATGCAAGAGATATTGGAGAGAAACAATTAACAATATTTAGCGACTGATTGAATGGGAGTGGCAATTGATAGGAACAAGTCAAGGATGACTCCAAGATGGAAACACTGGGTGAACAGAAGGATGGTGATACCCTTCACAGAAATAACGAAAGTCTGTTGGAAATGTAGGTTTAGTAAAGAAGATCCGACAGTCACCTTTGAATATGTCCAATTTGAGATGTCAGTAAGAAATGTAGGCAGAAAGATCCAAAAGGCAGTTGATGGCATGGCATTAGAACCCTGAAGAAAGACTAAAGTTAGAGATATAGATCAGGGTGTCATCTGCATAAAATTGAGTGGACAGTGGGCTCACCAAAAATGATGGTGTTGAGAAGAAAAAAAAGAGGTCCTAAGATATCTATGATTAGAGAGACAGCATGATTCAAACATATGGTATGAAAAACAGGAGAGATCAGAATCATGAAAATACACGAAGTAGAAAGAATCCAGGAAGTGAAAGTAGATAAGTGTTGAATGCTGGTCAGAGATCAGGATAAAATAACGTCTGAGAAGATGATTTTGGATATAGCGATTCTATGATGCTTGCAAACCATGGAAAGAATATTTTCAGTTGAGTAGTAATGTCAGAAGTCAGATTCTAATGGGTTTAAAATTTAGTAAGAAGAGAATTATATTCAACGAATGTTGTTTTTAGTTTTTCTATGAAAGAGGAGAGATAAAGGAAAATAGTTTGAGTAATTTAAGACAAAAATGATAGCCTTTTGAGGATTAAAAGGATCTGGGCTTGTCTCTACATAGCAGACAAGGGGCCAGTAAACAGGCAAAAATTGAAAATAGAACAGATAGACAGCATCATTTTTTTTTCTTTTAAAGTGCTCATGGGATCATGTTATTTCTATTGCTTATAAATCATGGATAGTGCTTATAGCAAAACCATCCTGGTCATTGTAGCTGACTCTGAGAAGTCTTAATAATAAGTAGAGTTATGCAAAGAGTATGAGTGGGATAGTCAAAGGTACTCATTATAAACTTGCTTTCATGATCCATTTGTGGACTTTGGTCAATCATTCAGCAAACTGATTTTCTTAATGCTAAACAACAAACTTACTAAATGTCATACATTGAGTTAAGTGCTAGAGATACAAAGAAAGAAAATAGAAATCTCAGACCTCTGCATGCAAATGTGGTTTGGCTATATAATATAATTTGAGTTTGTGCTTTAGGATGTGTTTTAGGGATAGAAACTTCTCCTCCCCAACTATCGTGGACTATGTACTGATTCTTAGTGATGTCCATTCATGGTTCAGTTGTGCCAATATGAATTAATATTGTAACCTTTTTAGAAAAATCAGAATCATTGAATTAATTTTACATTTTTAGCTTTAAATGAATTTTCATGGGAAACAAAATATAGTTTTAAGTTTAAGCTCTGATTAGTTGGATTGAATTTGCTTATTAAAAGTTGAATAAAAAAGCATTTTAAAATGCACATTAAAATTGATTTCCTTGATTTTCCCTGGTGAGGGCTCAGGAGTAGAAATATAAGGTGAGGCTTGGGTAGGAACAACATAAAAAAGTCATGTTAGGTCCAAAAAGACTGTGATGAGTGAGCTATGAGTTGGTGATGCAGTGCTGCTATTGGGAAGACAACAACAGGAGATATATAGATATAGATATAGACATATAGATATATACCTATGGATACATATATCTATATATTACACACACACACATACATACACACACACACACACACACACACACACACTATAAACAATTGTACTTATGTGAACCTTTATAATGACCTTGTCCTTTAAAACTGCTGTGGCCAACCTCATATGGAGTCATGCCCCTGTATTATACATATAGGATGTATTTTTCCTGTATTATGGTTTTAGGCATATGTGTCATGCCTTCCTAATAGGCCATAAACTCTGAGCTGGCAGGCACTATCTCTTATCTGAAATTTCTATCTCTTGCAGAACCTTATGCAGCACCCTGCAACAAGCAGACACTTCATAAATGTTAGATAAATTGAATTTATTGAACTAATTTCCTTGGATGATTTGGACATTAACTTTCCTGAAGATAGGAGGCTGACAGAACTGGGGATTTTCTATTCTACCTCAAAGTTTTATAATTGGTTTTGATATTCCTCTCCCATTTCATAGAAGGGACATTTAAAGATCACCCATATGACTTTTCTGTCTTTGGAACTCTTCACTATCGATTAGATATTATTAAGAAAACTGCTATGAATGTTCTGACTTGACAATTTTTCAATATTAGGAGGTATGCTCATTATGAAACATTTCCAGTATTTCCATGCCCAAGCACATAAGAATAGTTTTGAATTTTAAGCCCAAAATTGTTTTAATTGTCCAAAGTGGAAAATGATTGCAGTTTAAAATAGAAATGGCCCTCTAACCTTACAATTTCCAAAGAATTACAAAGGGAATGTGAGGGAGAAATAAAAGCATAATTTCTGCTGTCTTAACCATGAATTCCTTAAAACAAATTCATCTGTTGAAATAAAATACCTAGAACACAGGTTGTTATTAATTTACTGTAACACAACTTTCAAGATACCACAGCCTAAGAGAGTTTTAAGGAAAAGACATAAAAGCAACAACGTTACAAATACTGATACTATTTATAAGATCACAAACAACTGGTTGAAATATTGTTTTTTAAAGGGGAAAATCAATGTAAAGCATCAAATTTGTACTGTATGTGATGCTGAACAACTGGTCTGACTGAATTTCTTACTAAATCAATTTTATCAACCAATTACTGTGAAAATAGGTAGAAAAATTCCAGGAAGCAAGGCACCTGAGGGGAATGAGAGATAACAACCAATGAGGTAGCATAGAAGATGGTTCATAATGTTTCCATTTCCTCATAGCCACCATTTTTAAGGTAAAGAAGTAAAAACAACAAGAACTTATTGACTGTTCCATCACTTACATGACAAGCTATTTTGTCATTGCATAAATAAGACCTTAATGAGCCATAGGAAAACTCAATTTTGCTTGTTTCTTCTTCTATAGGAAAGGGTAGTGGCAATTTAGGAAGAAATCAGAGGGGCTTTTTGTTTGTTTTCACCTTTCTGTTTTTGGAGGAGCACATTGATCAAATGTTCTTGAAGACAGTGGGGAATTGCTGTCTCAGGAAAATAGGAAATCAAAGAGTGGAACAAGGTGATGTCAGAAACACAAGTGAGTGATATGTTAACCTTAATAAATAGAATATGTTAACCTTAATAAAGAAAAGACTTGAAACTTCAGGTTGAACAAAAAAAAATAAATGTAGAAAAGAATATAAAGCCTCTTTACAGTTTTTAAACCTACATAAGCTTGACAAGTTTAGAAGCATTTTGATTGGGTGTTTTGATTGATATATCATTAGAAATGTGGTTTGTGTATTCCACATTGGAAAGGATCATGGGATCCCAGATCTACAGAAGAAAGGGAACTCAGAGTAAATGTGGTCCCGCCCCATTAAGTTACAGATGAGGAAGCTCAGCCTCAGGCAGTTTATATGACCTGCTCAAGGTCATACATGTTGTAAATGTCAGGGGGTGAGATTTTAATCTTCCTCTGACTTCAGAATCCGTGTTGATTCCACTGTGATGCATTGGAAAGCATGGATTAAATGGTTAGAAATATTTAAACTGCATTTAGTTGTGGAATTTTGCCTGACACTGTACTATGTAAGTAAATCAATGATGAAGACTGCCTTCTTAGCACTAGCCCCCTGTAGACTATTCTCAATATATAATGAAAGTTGAGTTTCCATTATCTCATTAAGTGGAATATATAGAGAAATTTTACTCTGTAAAAATGGTCTACTATTTAGGAATCAGAAATATGTGCTTAAGATTATTAGATTAATATTTTTTAATGTTTTAACATTCCAGACTACAGAGAGTTTAATAAACCTTAGAGGATCTTTGGAAAAAACATTCAGAGATAGAAGGTTCCTTGGAAGTCATTTAGTCCAGGGACTCATTTTAAAAAGGAAAGGGAAGAAGTGTTTCTTTTTTTTTGTTTGTTTCTTTTTTTGCGGGGCAATGGGGGTTAAGTGACTTGCCCAGGGTCACACAGCAAGTAAGTGTCAAGTGTCTGAGGCCAGATTTGAACTCAAGAACTCCTGAATCCAGGGCCGGTGCTTTATCCACTGTGCCACCTAGCCACATCCAAGGAAGAAGTGTTTCTTAAGCTGCTGAAATGTGCCAGAAACTGAGCTAAGTGCTTTATAAATATTATCTTATTTGATCTTCACAACAACTCTGGGAAATAGCTGCTATTATTTTTCCCATTTTACAATGAGGAAACTGAGGCATATTGAGGTTAAGTGACTTTTCCAGGGTCACAAGGCTAATAAGTGTTTGATGCTGAATTTGAACTCAGAGCTTCCTGACTTGAGACCCAGGCCCAGAGAGGTAGTGACTTGCCCAAGAGCATACATATAACAAATAGCTAACCATAATTCACTTTAGTTCTGTAACTACAAGTTCAGTGGGTCAGTTCAGTCCTCTTTCCATTATACTTAACTGCTCACCCATCTTGTCTGGTCCTTGGACCCTGGGCTTGTTGATTGCCTCGGCTCAAATATCTCTTCTGACTTTTTCCCTTCTCCTGATACTGCCCCATTTTTTGGTGCCCAAGGCAAACCACCAAATTCTATTCTCTCTTGACTTAATTCCCTCCCCTAACTTCTTTCTACAAGGGCATTTTCTCTAAAGTTTCCTCTGGGAATAAAAAAAATCCCCATTGGAAAGATGATAAATCTCAAACCAGGTAGACTTAAGGTCCTCAGTTCCTCCAGGCAGATTTCCTTTCCTTTTCCTAAATCTTCTAATTTTCAGTCTTTTCTTAAAAGCCCTTGTCTTCTCCTTTTCCCAAGTAGAACATGTTTTAGTGGAAAACAGCAAAGTTCTATGTGGCAATTTAGCTATTTGTATTTGTTTTAGAAAACTATGGACCATTTTGTTTTCAAGTGTACTACTAAATATCACGAGTCACATTTTTGAAAATAGAGAGTGACAGCACAAAATGGAGAACAAAATCAATTATCAAATTTTTTAAAATAAATAATTTTTTAAAATAGCTCTTGAGGAAAAGGGAGGACTATTTTTGAAAGCATAGAACTTACTTAAATTAGTTATTTACATGAATCAAATTCAATAGCTAATGACCCATATCTCTACTTTGATGGCTCAGTGTTCCATAAGTATTTGGGAATTATTATCCCGTGTAATGATTGGAATGATGCCACCTACTGGAGACTTGCTGTGGGAAAGTTCTGCCATGAGGAAAATGCCTCAGAGGGCAAGGCCATGTGGCTTTTCCTTGGCGTCAGGAAATGCCATTTTGCTCATGGGTGCTGTCTATCAAGGCTACCAGCCAATCAATTTGAGGAGCCTCCTATTTTCTGGGAGGAGACAGCAAGGAGGAAAGAGAGCCTGTGTGGAGAGCTCTCACTCTTTTGGGTTCCTGACTTGATGGTGGTGGTGGCAGCAGAGCACTTCACAGGAAATTTGAGGAAAGATAGGAATGCCAGGCTTTTCGAATTCTGTTCTCAATCTTTTTCTTTCTATTTTTCAATAAACCCTTAAAAACCTAAACTCGTTTTATCAGTGATTTTAGTCAGTTTCCCCCAAAACTGGGGGAACAGATTAGAATCCACATTTAGAATCTTAAATTACACACCTGACACATATTAACAATGTATTTCATGCCACTGTTTTAAGTATTCAGATTTAAAAGTTTTAAGTCATGGTCAGGACTTGAAATATTTCACAATATAGCACACAAAGTAATTCTCTGACTCCCCAATTTTTTTTTTAATTTTACAAATATTTGTCATCTGTCTTTGGCACTATTTTTGTTATTACACCCAAATCTTCTACTTTTACATTTTAATACATAGCCTTGTTTTGACATTTAAGTTGTGAAGAATTCTGCTCCTTAATGCCCAGTTTTTGAAATGATAGTTTGAATTGCTTAAATCAGCATGCTTAAAAAGAACAAGTTCTAAGAACCACTCAGTAGGACTATATCATTAACTTATAATTTCACAGTGCATGAAGGACTGTGTTTTCATTACCCTAAAAAAAAGTATGACCTTCCAATTGACTCCTGTATTTAACATTTTCTTCTCAGCATTAACATCATTCAATGTAACTTTGCATTGAGCACATAAAGTGCCACTGAAGCATTGTACTACAATTTAATCTAATTTAATTTTAGTTTAACAAAGATAGCTGTAATTGGTGATTTACCCAATCAAAGGCCATAGTTAGACAAAAGTCAAACCCACAATATTTTGAGGTCAATAACTAGGCTTTAATTTAAAAACATTATTCTGGAGGGCTGCGGTTCCTCTAAATATTCATTACAGGGCATCTGAAATTTTTCTGAGGCTGAGCCATCATTTATGAAGTCTAAGCTATTACCTGTGTCAAGTCACTTATTGTAAATAGACCTTATTTGCCACAGTGTACCTCAAGGGAATGAACAGGATCATAGCCTGCTTTAGTGTCTGCATAAAGGCTATTCCCTAGTAGAGATTTTCGAGTGTGATATTAAAGAGTCATCAGACACAGCACCCTGGCTTCCTGCTGATAAGAAGCTCCAAAAGCCCTGTCTACCCTTCCTGAATCTATTACTTCAAGTAACCTCAGTCACAGAATAAAGGGAGGGAAGAGTCACACAAAACGATATGTCATTTCCAGAGCTGGCTAGTTCATGCTGCGATACTTTAAGAATATGTAATTGAATTGCTATGGCCGTTCAATCAGTGCAGATTATAGCCACACTCTCCAGTCCCCTGAGTCAATGTAGGCAATCTTTATCAGACAAAAAAATTCACCAACTTATTGACAACCTTCAGTGATGAGTCACTTATAATATTAGCAATACCTCATATCTGTACATTGTTAAAGTTTGCAGAGTTCTTAACATCGATTATCCCCGTTGAGCCTCACAACAACCTTGCAATGTAGGCTCTCTTATTATCCACATTTTATAGATGAAGGAATTGAGGCTGAGAGATGTTTAATGAGTTGTCCAGAGGCATACAGGGAGCAGATGTGCTTTTGAAGTCAGATTTTCCTGACTCCAAGCCCAGACTCCATTGTGTCACCTAATCACCTCTGATAGCCACTTGGATAATAGAGTCATACTATGGGACTTTCCATCTTGATAACATACACCAGAGTTTATGATCTGCTGACAGGGATTTAGAGAACCACTATGAAACATCAGAGTAGGACTTTAAGGGAGGGGATGACCAAATACTTTTATTTATACACACACACACACACACACACACACACACACACACACACACATACATACACACATACATATATGTATATATAATATATCTATATGTACATATACACACATAAAATGTGTGCATGTATATACACATCTATTCATATATAATAATTTAACATTAACAATTATATTTATAATATATAATAATTATATATAAAATCAATATTTTTATGAAAAACAAGTAAAATGTGTATATATGACCAGAAATTGCTTATTCTTTGAAAAATGTGGCTTATTACCTGTTTTGTAAAAGCGGTGCAATCACAGTGTATGTGTGTGTGTGTGTGTGTGTGTGTGTGTGTTCCTGCCTGCATATATACTTTTTTTGGTGTTTTGCTTGGAGCTTTAATAGCCTGATTTGTACCTAATATTTCATATCTTCTAAAAAACATACATCAAATATTGTCTTTTCCTAACCTGATAATGTAGAATGTGTCATGTCTTTGCTCCCTCTTTCCAAAACAACAGAGCCTCATTAAAGACATGGACTCATTGACATAGGGTTGGTAAGTGGCAGTGTTCATTTTGAAGTACCTTCAGGGAAGAGTCAGCTCTGAGAACTCAGTATCAAGATGACATCCATCTGGATCCCTGGGGATGTTAAAAAAGAGAATGCTAAAACATATGTCCTGCCTGGTTTATATATTCAACTGCCTGAAAAGAGGGAAAACAGATCAGATGTTCTCTTGAGTTTTCTTCTAGGTTTATTATCTAATGATTCTGTAACTCATTTGACTATTTCAGGTATTATCTTTTCATATTTTATCATTAAGTCATTTAAAATAGGAAAGAAATCAGTGGTATTATTACTAGGGGTATAACTGCTAAAAATGGGGATACATATTTCATGGTCATTCAAAGTAAAACAACACACATGAAAACACAAAATCACTCTGGAAGTGATGTAACTTGTATTCTTTTTTCAACATTAAAAACACCTAGATTTTATTTTTCTTTTAGAACTATCTTTTAGTATATGACCAGTTTTCTTAGAAATTATCTGGAGCTTTTTCACCTCAGCAACCTTGGAAAGAGCAAGGCTGTCACCCAGACTTAATATGGAGTTAGGCTGGTTTGTTAGTATCAGATCCCCACATCTTAATTTATTTTTACAAATGACCAGGTGGAAGTCTGCTCTGCACTCATAATGATTTAAATTAGTGCTTTTGTGCAATCAAATCTGGGTCAGTATCATTTATAGGTACACAGAAATGAAGTTGAGTGGCTTTTATTTTGCACAGCTTTGAAAACAGCAGGTTGTCTTGCTTCCTATTGTTCAGATTTTTAACTGATAATTAAATCCATTGGCATTGCTGCTAAGATTACAAATAGTATTCACATTACATGGAGCCACCAGGTTACTAACAATTCTGTGATTTCCATCAAATAGCTGCAGATACTTGACTAAAAATCAGTATAAAATTATTTTCCCCCTGAAATTTGTGACTTTCACTGTAATAATGAATGCTTACGTTAGCTCTAACTTTTAGTGTTAGTTTTTTCCTTGAGTTTCAAAACAGTGAAAACTATTTCTTGGGGCTGATTATTACGGGATGAAGTATTAAACAGCTATAGATACCTCATTAACAATTTAAATCTATCAAAGATCAATGCAAAAAATCCCAAGCTCATAGCATTATTTTCATATTAATTGAGCAAGGATTCTTTGTTTTAGACAGATATCAGAGCAATCAAGACATAAGCTGAATCTCAATGGGAAAAAACAACATCCAACCACTTTCCTTAAAATTTCAAATTACTGATAAAAATGAGTCTAGAGTGATTTTCAAGTCAGGGGAAAACCTTAACATTTATTTTAGATACATCGATGATACTAAATTTGTCTGTGAATATAAATATATATGTTATGTGCATGCATGCAAATATATTCATGTTTCTTTATTAATGCTCAAGCTACTTTTGGATACTTTTGCATTTCAATTTGGCATACTTTAGCATTTTAATATTGTAATTAACTATTTAAGACTAATTAGTAATACCCTAAAAATGGCTCCAACTTTAGTGAATGAATAAAATGAATCAGCTACTTTGAATAATGAGGTCATATTCTTATTCCTGAGTAATAGGAAGTGATAAGATATTTTTCAGTGAAATTGTGGTTTAATAAAACAGGTGAGTAAAAGAAAGATTGTAAGATAAGTGTTTTCTATATTTTAGGATGCTTTTTTGAGATTGTCTAAATTCACAGTAAGTGGAGAAAAATTAGACTCGTGAAATTAATAGCATCATTAGTCATATCTTCAATAATTGTTAAGAATCTCTACATTAATAAATCACCCGCACAGCTACAGAGAGGCCTCAAAAGCCAATTTCTCAGTCAGTCCTGAGCCTGGTGGTTCTCATTGTCCCTCAATCCTCTCTCAACTCTGATATTGGGATGGTTCATATACATAGAATGTAAGAGATAGCAGGTCTTATCCCAAAGCAGGAAGTCTTTCTTATACCAAGACTAATGGTAGTGTGTGGTCCTATGATATTGCTGTCACTGAGACTACAAAATTAATGAACTCATATAGATATATAATTACAAACATTTTGGAGACTAATCTATGCAAACTTGGATTCAAAATGGATCTATCCTAGGTGTAGTAGATCAAGTTTTATATTGCCTGTTGACTATGTATATGTCAGACTAGGAGAACCCAATTATATCCATTATTATTGTGGTTATTGGCTTTGCATAGATCTAATAATGTAGTTTACCTGTCACTTTAGTTTCTGGTTAAGTCTGAACACCTGTCTTTGTTTAATCATTGCATGAACTGCATACTTAGGGGTAAGTAAATGTTTTGTATCTTACAAGTAACAGTTTTTAAAATGTAAATCTGGGGGGGGGGAAGCTAGGTGGTGCAGTGGATAAAGCACTGGCCCTGGATTCAGGAGTACCTGAGTTCAAATCCAGTCTCAGACACTTGACACTTACTAGCTGTGTGACCCTGGGCAAGTCACTTAACCCCCATTGCCCCGCAAAAAAAAAAAAAATGTAAATCTATAGCTATATGAAAAAATGCTCTAAATCACTGCTGATTAGAGAAATAAAAAATGAAGCAACCTTGAGGTATTATTTATACCTATCAGTTTGGCGAAAATGATTGAAGACGAAAATGACAAATACCAGAGGGGATGTGGAAAAAAACTGGGATTTTAATTTATTGTTGGTGGAACTGTGAATTTATCTAACCATTTGGGGGTATAATCTGAAATTTTGGCCAGAGTTATTAAATTGCCTATAACATTTGACCCAGGCATGTGCTACTAGGTCTATTTCTAAAGATGATTAGAGGAAAAGGAAAAGGAGCTATGTGTTCTAAAATATCTGTAGCAGCTCTGTTTGTGAAATTACAGTGATGCCCATCAGTTGGGGAATTTCTAAACAAGTTTTGGTATCTGATCATTATAGAATACTACTGTGCTATAAGAAATGATGAGCTTGTTGGTTTAAAAAAAATGGATAGACTTTCATGAAATAATGAAGAGTGACATGAGCAGAACCAAGAGAACATTGTACACACTAACAATATTACTTTAAGAACAACTTTGAGAGACTAGTCATTTTGACTATCATAAACACCCAGATTAATTATTAAAGACCTATAAAGGAAGACACTATCAGCATCCAGAGAAAGAACTGATAAATAGAAGCATGTATAGAGTAATTTTAAATATATACATATTTGTGTCATATGGTAGCCATGTAGGGTGGGGTGGGGAGGGAAGAAAAATTACATGATAACTTTGTGATATATTTAAAAGGAATAGCAGGTTTTACATAATAAATTCACAGGTTCATGTGCAATCATCTATTATTCTATGTTATGGAAATGTTCATTCTATTTAATAAATTACAAAGAAAATAAATAAATTTATAATATAAATCTATTTATTGAAAATATTATTGTAGGGTAGGAAAGTGAATGTGGATCAAATCTTTAAAAATATTTGTTCTCTTCAGAAGGGTTGATTACTGGGATTGGATTCAGAAAGGTCTAGGTTAAAATCCATCCTCTAACATATACTATCTGAATAAGCCAGGGAATGATATTTCAGTTCTATACACCTTAGAGAAATCCCTAATACTTATCTACTCAATTGTAGATAGCTTACATTTTGATTTTAGGAGTTCTTAAAACAAGAAATTCTGAAAGTGAAGAAATCATTGACTTTCACATAGTCAATGATGTGAAGGCTGATCCAATGCAAGTTTACTTGTTCTTTCAATTGCAGTCAAATGGAGTTTAGCTACTGCTATTATTTATTAATGAAAGAGCAGGAATTCTGTGGGATAAAAAAATAAATTCTTTATTTCTTCAATATATTATAACAAATCAAAAACAACAAAGGCTACAAATAGTTCTTGCTCTACATTTAAAGGTAGATATTCCTCTATGTGTTCCCCAATAGTTATCACAGAAATTTTACATATTTGTATTTGTATTTTTATTGCATTAATATTTTTGAAAGAAAATGTTCTATTCATAGAAAGTAAATTAAAGTTTATGAGATGTATAATGAAACATATTTTCCCCAAACAATAGATTTGAAACAATAGATTGAAAAGGCATAAAGATTTTATTCTGCAGTAAAATCCCTATAGGCTCAGCAAAGGCTCAGAGGCTCCCCCAAAGTAATTTAATGCACAACTGTCAAGAAACTGTAATCTATCCCTCAGAGGATATGATTATTTCTTTGAATACAAATGTCAAGATAAAGCTAAGAGTTATGTAATTAAGCATAGTAATAATACCTAATTATTAAAAAATATAAATCTATGCCTCTTTTAAAAATAATTCTTACAGTGATAAAAACAACTAGAGCTGTGTATTAGGATAAACAACTACTACTAATGGATTAATTAGATTCAGTCCCTAAAGATAAGACAATGAAGTTTAAAGTTGATAGCTATAAAGTTATACTATTTACCATGTGACAAAATAAATACAACCAATACTGAATGTTCATGTATTATTCATAAAGTACTCTATATAACGCCCCCAAATCAGAGGTTAAAAAAGCCTTGCTATTCCTAATTACAAAAAATATTAGTAATCATTATATTTTTATTAACATACAAATAAATTTTATGAAACAAAATAGTATAACATACATATTTATGACACAAAATAACAATAATAACATAAATGTCTTAGGTAGGCTTGCTTGATACAAAGTTTCTCAAAGGTAGTATTTTTTAATATCACCATTCATAATTCCTTTTAGCTACTTACTTTCTTCTATTAATATATCCTTCCCAACACTCTCCCCACAATCGAGCAATTTTTTAAAAATGATAAAAAAGAAAAAAAGAAGTTCTCATGCATAGTTCAACAAAACATTTCTCTCGTTGGTCATGTCAAAAAATACATGTCTTTTTTTGCATCTTGTGTTCATCATCTTCCTTACAAGTAAGTGTGGTGTTTATTTCAACTTAATTGTTTTGGAATGAAGTAGTTTATAGATATATTTAATGAAAATACTAAGTACTCTGAGCATATATGGAGAAAGTAACATTCCTCCAAGACATTGTATGGTATTAGTTATTGAAAGTCATCAAATTTGCCATCTTTCTTTTTATCTGAAAAGCAAAAGCTTAGGACACCATTTTTCTTGGAAGTACTTTAGGTACAAGAATTCTCATTCATTTTTTTATACTCACACAAATGAAACAATCACAAAATTCTTCCTATGTAAATATACACATATTATATACATACATACATGTATGTGTCATTTCCCCATTAGCTTTGATGTTATTCAGAGTTGATCCATGGATTTCCACATAAGTATTGAGCATGAAGCTTCAAAATAAGAATTTTCAGGGATAACCAGAATAAAGTAGAGTAGAAATATCAGTTAAACCACATTTTTCAGTCTTTTGTCACATATCGTTTTTATTTTTAGTCTTTTCTCTATTTGACATATGTTCTAAACCAGGGTGCCATAAAGTTTTTATTGCCTTAAGTTTGAAATGACCACATTATTCAGGAACTAGAATCTCAAGTGAATTTTTAGCTCTTTTCAAAATGTAGAAATAAAATTTTAGAGTATCTTTCCCTAGTATATGCTTTTCTTTTTAATGCAACACATTTTTTCCACTTTATTCTCCCTTAACATTTTCTTCTTTGAGTTACAAGGGAGCTAGGATTCATGACTCGATCTAATAGAACAATGTTTGATTTAAGCAGTGTTTTATGTTCCCTTAAGAATTTCCCATATTGATTCTTCTTGGCCTTTAAAGAACACCTTTTCCCCTACCCCTACTTTTGTTTTATATAAAACCAGTCCTTCGCATGATGTCTATAGGCACTTAATAAATGCTTATTGATTTAAGTTTGGATCATCATTTCAAATATAATTCATTGATAATCAGGAGATAAGCATTTATTAACAACTTCCTAAGTTCCTGGCATTCTACCAAGTGATGGGAATAAAAAGAAACAGAAAAGGCAGACATAGCCCTTGGGGAGATAAAAATCAAATGGGTGAAACACTATAGGAACAGCTATGAACAAAGGAGTTATGTACATAATAATACATGATTAACATCCAGAAGGCACTAGAATGAAGAGACATTGGAAAAGGTCTCCCGCTGAATGAAAAATCTCAGTTGTGACTTGAAGGGATCCAAGGAAACCAAGGAGAAGATGATTCCAGGACCAGGATATAGCCAACAGAAGTGGAGGCTCATATCGCTGGATCAAAGTCCATGAGGTAGAGAGTAAAATTTAAGAAAATTTAAAAAGTTGAGGAGGGAGGGCTAGATTATAAAGAGCTTTCAATGCCAACCATAAGATATTATATTTGATCTAGGAGATGATAAAGAGTCAATGGGGTTTATTGAGTGTGAAGGTGACATGGTCTGATCTGTTCTTTAGGAAAATAAGAATTACTTTGGATGCTGAGTGGAGAATGAACTAGAGTCGGGAGACTTGTGGGAAGCTCACCAACCACCAATCAATTTTAATAATCCAGGTGTGAGGATATGAAGGTCTGTACCAAGATTGTGGTTGTTTCAAAGGAGAGAAAGACTTAAGAGATGTTACATAGGTAAAGCCTACAGACCTCTACAATATATTGCATATGAGGAGTGAGTTATAGTGAGGACTTGAAGATGGTCTCTAGGTTATAATTTTGGGGACTAGGAAGATGGGAGTACTCTGAACAATCATAGGGAAATTGGGAAGGGATATTCAGAGGTAAAAATAATGAGTTCATTTTTGTACATGTTGAGTTTAAGATGTCTCTTGCACATCCAGTTCAAGATGTCTATGGGTAGTTGGAAATGTGAGATTAGAAGTCAGGAGAGGGGCAGCTAGGTGGCAAAGTGGATACAGCACCAGCCCTGGATTCAGGAGGACTTGAGTTCAAATCGGGCCTCAGACACTTAACACTTAATAGCTGTGTGACCCTGGGCAAGTTACTTAATCCCAATTGCCTCAACAAAAGAAAGAAAGAAAGAAAAAAAGAAAGAAAGAAAGAAAGAAAAAAAGAAAGAAAGAAAGAAAGAAAGAAAGAAAGAAAGAAAGAAAGAAAGAAAGAAAGAAAGAAAGAAAGAAAGAAAGAAAGAAAGAAAGAAAGAAAGAAAAAGAAAAGAAGTCAGGAGAAAGATTAGAGTTAAATAAGTAGATCTTTGAATCATCATCAGAGATATGATAACTAAATTCATGGGAATTAATGACATTATCAAGTGAAATAGTATAAAAGGAAATGAGAAGAGGGACCAGGACACTCCCAACCCCATAGGACACTCACAGTTAATGTATGTGAACTGGATGAAGATCCAATGAAGGAAATTGAAAATAAGTGGTCAGATAAGAGTAAAACCTATGGATAAGAGAATACCAAGGATAAGAAGATGGTGGATAGTGCCAAAGTTTGCAGAGAGGACAAGAAAGTTGATGAATGAAAAAAGAACATTTGATTTGGCAACTAAGAGATTGTTGGTAACTTTGAAGAAAGCAGTTTTGATTTAATAATGACATCAAAAGCCAGAATGTTGAAAGTCAAGAAGAAAGTGGGAGGAGATGGAGTGGAAGAACCTATTACAAACCGCCTTTTCAAGAATTTTAGCCAAAAAATATCTGGAAACAAACAGAACTATATTTCCCAGGAATGGGAACAAGTGAAGGTCTTTTGAGGATTGGAAAGACTTGCACATGTTTGTAAATCATAGGGAAGCAGCCAGTAGAGAGGGACAGATTGAGGATAAGTGAGAGAATGGCATTCATAGAGAGGGGACAATCTGCTAGACAAGATGAGATGGAATGAATATGAGTGAAATGAGCAGAACCATGAGAACATTTCATATAGTAACAGAAATATTGCTTTGACTATTATAAATATCCACTTAAATATAAAGGATAAATGAAGAAAAATGCCACCTGCATCCAGAGAAAGAACTGATAAATAGAAGTATGTATAGACTAATTTTACATATATATGTTTGTATATATGTATATGTGTTCATATGTGTGTGTGTAATGGTATCCATCTCTAGGGTGGGGAAGAAGGAAGGAAAAAAGGGGGGAGAAAAAGAAAAAAAAAGAAATTGACATGCTAACTTTATTATATATTTAAAAGTTTCATGTATAATCATCTTTTTATTATACTATGATGTGGAAATGCTTGTTTTATTCATAAATTTAAAAAAAAGATAAAAAAGAGGACATGGAATGGGGTCAGCTGCACAGGTAGGTAGCAATTTTGGCCTTAGCAAGGATAAGTACCAAGTCATCATTTAAGACAGGGATAAAGATGAAGAGATAGTGGTAAAAATGTATCTGGGTCATATGACAAAAGGAAGAGAAGAGGTGGCTCTCAGCAAATGACTTCAAATTTTTCATTGTGAAATATATTGCAATTGAAATACTGATTTTATTTGGGGAGGTAGCATTTGGTGCCCAAGCCAGACAAGAGTATTTAACAAAAGAATGATTCTTGTTAAAAAATAACACCTTTAAATCTCATGAACATTCATAGAAATATTATATATAATATAAGCTGTAAATTACAGGTAAATATGAACCTCCTTTCACTTTTTTGGTAAGAAAAAATTCTGACCATATGTAAAAAGTAGTTCTGGTTATAATACTTTGGACTATTCCTGTTCATTTACTATCAAACTAAATGACTTCTGGGGACCTTCCGATTCTGAGAGTTACTTTTTAAAGGAATAAAATATATTTAGCATTAAATAACCCCAGGGAAAAACTAAAAGAAATGTGGGTAGGCTGATCACAGGGTCACTGATTTACAGTGAAAATGTATCTTAGCAGTTATAGAATCCAATACTTTACACATGAGGAAACTTTGGCCGAGAGTTTATGCAACTTTGATAGCTTCAAATCCCTTTTAAGTGTCAAGGGCAACATTTCAACCCAGGTCTTCCTGACATTAAATCTTGCACTCTCCTGTAACCCATTTGAAATTCTATGGTTTATCTATTTTTTCTCTTCTAGTTTTCTCAGACATTCTCTCGTTAACATCCATAGAAGCAGCATTAACATGTTGTTAGGTGACATCTTTTGTTTTTTGTAACACCCTACAGTGTAAAAAATAAAATGTTTTTGTTTATGTCATTCTTTATAAAGGCACTTTACACAATAAAATAAAAAGGCCTCCAACTCCAGAATTGCTGTTGTTGCAGGGGAGCCATTGTAAACAGTCAGTTGAAAGATAACTTAATGAAGTAAAGACACAGGACAGAAATTTGTGTGAATAAGTAAAGAAAACAGAAGCAGAAGATTTAAATATTTCTCAATTGACACATTTAGGAAAACCTTGGCTTACCTAATGGAGGTAAAGTGCAGAATTATTTTTTTCATGATTTGTCTAACCATCTGAAATTAAGATGCAAAATTCAATTTCAATATTTATTTATGTGTTGACAAGGCATCATGCTACTTTCTGGGGGACAGAAAAATAAATATAGCTTACATAGGATCTGCTCATACAATATGATGAAATGCACTACCAGTAAAATTATTATTACTGTGGCATACATTTTTTTTCATTATCCCAAAACTTAGGGATTGAGCTGTGGTGAATTTCTTTAAAAATAAAGTGGCGAGGGGCAGCTAGGTGGCACAGTGGATAGAGCACCGGCCCTGGAGTCAGGAGGACCTGAGTTCAAATCTGGCCTCAGACACTTAACACTTACTAGCTGTGTGACCCTGGGCAAGTCACTTAACCCCAATTGCCTCACTAAAAAAAAAGTAAAATAGAAAAAATAAAGTGGCAAAATAACTTTTTTTCTTCTCTATTGTCTTGAAAGAAGAATGAATGAAAAGTTCATCTGTGGCATTAAATTGTAACCTCTAGAATTAAGGGCAGTATTGTGAGTGTGCAATTAAGATCATTGCTAGAGCTTTTATTACATTAGAAAGGAGTGTAAAGGAAGAAAGAAAATAAAATAGAAAGTTAAAGGAAAATATTACAGCTTTGGTTAGCAAGTGATATTAAATGTGGGATTTTATTAATCATATGATGATCATTAAGTAAAATTTAATATCCAGATGACAAAAATATATTAAATAAGACTACATGTCCTATGAAGTAAGCAAAATTCACCAAAATATGACTGTACTACAGTTTGCTAAATCAGACTCTGTTTTGTCTGGCTGACATGCCTGGTATGCTGGCCATCTGGCTTTTTCATCCCCCTAATGTTTGCACACCCACATATCAATCACAAGTGTTCTGTCTACTAGCTAGTTGGGTGCCATGCCAGGACTCCAATCCACTCAGGCAAGAAGGCCAAAAAGGAATTCTTCTGCTGGACCTGGTATTGGCATGGGCCGTGGATAAGGAGGGACATTTGAGAGAACATTTGCTTCATCTGGCAGTGCTACTTATGCCACTGTTCTGTTAGATTAGGTCTATGAATGTTAGGTTGCAAAATGTCTCATTGCCATCATTTACTTTGGCTCTGCTTGAGATTAACAGGGGAAAAAGAGCTTCTGGTGTAAGTTCTCTTTGTACTGCAAGGACATGGGTCATCATATTCAAATCGTTATCTAGTGTTTTAGAGTAGTAAATAGGAAGACAATGTGGGCAATACATTGGGCATTAGCTGCCTAGATATGACAGCAATATAGATACTGGAAGAGTCAATAACAGAGCACACAATTCATCCCGTTTCCTAAGGTGATATATATGTATGTGTATGTGTGTATGCATGTGTATGTATATAATCATACATGTGTGTATATATACAACATAGATATGTGTATGTATATATTTACACATATGTATATATGCATCTACATTTATTTCTGGAGGAGCATTAAATAAATAAAATCCATTTTCTTTTGAATCTCTCCACATCCTTGGTGAGGAAAAAACCAAACTTGGACAGAGATATCTATGGGTATGGTATGTTTATTGAGTACAATTTCAATCATGATTGTTTTCCTGTAGTTTTGCTTAATTGTTTTCCCTTATTACAGGGTAACATACTGCTGCCTGGGAGGAAGATAATATGCTTGTATATCTGGATCTGACTGTGATATAAAAACAAATGCTATAAAAGGGGAGAAGGTTAGAAGAGGGATGAAGGGGGGAAAGGTAGGAAGGAAAGTAGGAGAGAGGGAGAAAGGAGGGAAGGAAGGAAGGAAGGAAGGAAGGAAGGAAGGAAGGAAGGAAGGAAGGAAGGAAGGAAGGAAGGAAGCAAGGAAGCAAGGAAGCAAGGAAAGGAAGAAAACAGAGATGGAGGGAAAGAGAAGGGAGAGAAAGTACTAGGAACAGAATTCTGTTATCTTTATTAATAACAATCCCTAATTCCTGTATCTGATCAGTTATAATAACTGAAGAATAATTATAAACTGCCTTTTCAAGGAGTTTAGCCACAAAAGGTTTAAGAAATGTGGGATAATAGTTGAGGGAGGTGGGTGGATGGAAATGACTTGTAGACAGGGAGATCTTGAAGATAATTGAGAGAATGGGAAAAAGAAAAGAGGCAATCTGTTGTAGAAGTTGGGTTAGGTTTTATTTATAACTCAGATATGTATAAATCAAGACCCCTGACTTTTCAGGAGATAAGCATATTTCCCAGAATACATAATGAGCCTTTCAATGAATAGTATGTAAAGTATTTTTCTGGCAATGCAATTCAATTATGAGGATCTACAGTGCCTTGCTTCTCTCCCCAACTTCAGTCTACTTATATTGTGATAGAAGCTTCACTATTTCTGAATAATGAGTTTTGTTTGAATCTGCCATAATTGAAAACAAAAGGAAAGTAAAACAATTCAGTCAACAACCTTTAGATGATTTAACTAGACTTTTTTCTCATCTGGAAGTTTTCATGCCATAGAAATAAAAACAAAATGCCCAGATTTTTCAACAAATTTTAAAAATTCACTTCCATGTTGGTATTATGTAGATACAACCATAGTTATCTCAGTAAATTTATTATTTCTTTCAAAATGAATAATTCTGAAAATAGTTTTTCACTTTCTAAGTGGCTGATGTTCCCAAAGAAAAAAGTCCTATGTATTTGAAAGTTACAAAAATGTTTAAGATTTCAGAAAATTGAGTCTTGCTAAATATCTATATTTTTAAGACTGAGCACCAAAATAAACTTTAAAAAGTAATTCTTTGAAATGTCATCAGAGACAAAAGTGGGGGATGATTTGATTTGATATCATAGAATATACTCCAATATTTTCCCCTATATTTTATTTAGGAAGACAGGAAAAATAAACTTCACTCATATTGAATTCCCAAAGTCTCCTAAAACATGACTGGTATTTCCCAGGACTGCTTTAAAGAGAGGATCATTAATTTTCTTCCAAAACATGATGCTGAATTTTTCTAATTGTCCCAAATATTTATAATTCAGCAAAGAAAAACACATAATTGACTATCAGCCTTTGGGATTGAGGAGTTACAACTCCTGGAGAAGGTGTGGTGGCATAGGTGCAACACTCCCGAACATCCATGCAGTAACTGACTCTCAGAGGAATCTGTTAATAATTTGGGAAAACTATTTTTCCTGTCCTGGCATCTGGCTACTTGGCAAGGTCCCTCAACAGTTGTGTTGGCAGCTCTGTCACTGCCTCTGGTTTTTCTGCATGACTGAATTGATGCTGATCTCCTGGGGATGTTTTGTTATCTTGAAAATTATTTTTATTGACTCAAATCAGAAGAATTTTAGCATATTTAATTGAGAATATGAATTTCTCTGACAGGTTTTTTTCCCCAGTCACTTTTTCCAATGGATTGTAGAAATTATATTTACTGGGCCAGGGATGAACTTATGGCTATCACTGTGTTTTTCTCTTACTTACAAATGATCTGTATACTATTCTAAATCATTTGAAGTAAATTTAATTGTATTTTCTTGCTGTAAAGTTAGGTATATTGCCATTGTTAGAATTCTGCTTGCCAATGGGATTCATAAGTAACAATTTTGGAGAGCAAATTTGCTTATTAGGATTTACAATTGACAGTAATAAATAAAATTGGATTCAAAATCAATGGATAGACTGATTCTATTGCAAATAAATTAACAAACATTTTCATATATTTAATAACTGATTAAGAATCTATTACATGCAATGTGTGTGCAACTAGGTGGCATGGTAGATTAGAGTGCCAGGCTTGGAATTAGGAAGACTCATTTTCCTGAGTTCAAATCCAGCCTCAAACTTACTAGCTGTGTGACCCCAGGCAAGTCACTTAACCCTGCTTAACCCTGTTTGTCTCAGTTCCTTATGTCTAAAAATAAGCTGGAGAAGGAAATGACAAATCACTGCAGCATCTCTGCCAAGAAAATCCCATATGGGGTCACAAAAGCGACAGACACAACTAAAACAACTGAAAAACACAACAATAATAACATTCAATGTACAGCGCTCAAGCAATGGAGTTAATGACAATAAAACATGGAGGCTTTCTCCTTTGACATCAAACTTCTTGTCATCTAGTAGTCAGTCAATCAACAAGCATTAATAAGGGATGGCTAGGAGCCGCAATGTACTGGGCCTGACATTAGGATGATCCCTCTTCCTGTGTTCAAATCTGGTCTCAGAAACTTAGTAAGCTGTGTGACCCTGGACAAGTTATTTAACCCTCCCTGCCTCAGTTTCTCATGTGTAAAATAAGCTGCAGAAGGAAATGGCAAAGCACTTCAGTATCTTTGCCAAGAAAATCCCAAATGGGGTTACATGGAAGAGACAAAGTGAAAGTACCTATGTCTAAACAAGATATATACTGGAGAAATTAGAAGAAAGAAGTGGGCATTTTCATGAAAAGGTATAGGCAGGGCAGTTAGGTGGTACAGTGGATAGAGCACTAGCCCTGGATTCAGGAGGACCTGAGTTCAAATCTGGCCTCAGACACTTGACACTTACAAGCTATGTGACCCTGGGCAAGTCACTTAACCCTCATTGCCCCAGAAAGAAAGAAAGAAAGAAAGAAAGAAAGAAAGAAAGAAAGAAAGAAAGAAAGAAAGAAAGAAAGAAAGAAAGAAAGAAAGAAAGAAAGAAAGAAAGAAAGAAAGAAAGAAAGAAACAAGGAAAAAAGAAAAGGGATAGGCAAAGTTTTTTTGTAGAAGGCAGGATTTTTACTAGTCCGTGAAATAATTCAGGGAAGCCAGGAGGTAGTGATGAAGAAGTAAAGAGTTCCAAGCATGGAGGACACCAGTGAAAATTTCCAGAGGGAAGAGAGTGTCTTGTGTGAGGAAGAACAAGCCCCTGTCGATTCACTGAATATTATAATATATTCGGGATAAGGGAGGTATAAGACTGGAAAGGTAAGGGGGCAAGTTACGAATGGCTTTGAACACCAAATAGAAGATTTTATATTTATCTGGGAGGTGATAGGGAGCCAGAAGAGTTTACTGAATAGGGATGGGGTGATAAAATCAGACCTCTGCTTAAGGAACATCAGTTTGACAGGTGAAGCATGAGTCAGAGAGACTAATCGGCAGGCTATTGCAATATTTCAGGCATGAGGTGATGAGTGCCTGTGCCACGTGGTGGGAAAATAGAGATTGTATAAAGGCAGAACTGACAAATCTTGGGAATACATCAGCTTTGTGTGGGGCAGTTAGAGAGAGTGAAGAGTTGAAGATGACATGTGCTACATTTGACAAGTAAATAGCATAAGGTTTTTTGGGGAGAAGATAACGAGTTCAGTTTTGGATATGCTGAGTTTAAAATGTCTCTAGGACATCTGGTTCAAGATAACCAACAAACAACTGGAAATATTCTGGAATTTAGGAGAGAGGATAGGGCTGGATAAATACATTTGAGTATCTTTTGTGTAGGACTAATAATTGAATGCATGGGAGATGATGAGATACGAAATTGAAATAAAGTACAGGAGAAGGGAGAGAGGGTACAAGACAGAGTCCTAAGAAATAACCATGATAACCAGGCACAACCTAGATGAAGATCATGCAATGAAGATTCAAAAGGAATGAACAGATAAGGAGGCCAATGAGGATACAGTAATGTCATGCACACCTAGAGAAAAGAGATTATAAAGAAGAAGGTGGTCAATAATATTAATGACTTTAAAAACATTAATAAGAATGAGGGGAAAAAGCCAGTAGATTTGACAAATGAGAGAGCAATGGTAACATTGGAGAGAGCAGTTTCAATTGAATAATGAGGTCCTAAATCAGAATGTAGAAAAGCAAGAAAAAAGTAGAAGTGTAAGCATCCATTGTAGACTGCCTTTTCAAGGAGTTTAGCCATAAAGGTTTAAGAAATATGGGATAGTAGTTGGGGGTGTCATGGATGGAAATGACTAGTAGACAGGGAGATCTTGAAGATAATTGAGAGAATGGAAAAAAAAAGAAAAGAGGCAATCCACTGTAGAAGTTGGGTTAGAAGGGTGCATGTACTTGTGCATGTAGAAGGGCTACTTCTTTATTTGAGACAGAAGTGAAGAGATAGCAGCAGAAGGTATCTGATTGATGTGAGATGAGGAGAAGGAAAGAGGAGGGAGCTTTCAGCATAATGCCTCTTTATTTTTCTATGAAAGATGAGGTAAGGTTCATAGCTGAAAAGATGATGAAAGGGGGATCAATGGAAAGTATGAGAAAGGATGAAAAATTTTTAACAGAGAAGTATAAAAGGATTTTCATGCTGCAGCGAAGGCGTTGTTGAATAGGTAACACATTTTAGAGGACCCAGTTAGCATCATTTTGCAATTTTCTCTATCTTCATTCAGCAGGACATTTATAAAAGTAAGGACAGCAGATGGTGGCAGTGATCCAAAGCTGAAATTTGGCAGGGTAAGATCAGCAATAGGATATGAAGGAATAAGTTTCAAGAGAAAAGACAGTACAGAGTTGAAATGGTTTCCCAAAAGGTAAAGATGGGAAAGGGAGGAAAGTGTAGCACTGACAGGGTAATGGCCAAGGACAGTACTGAGGTGTCTGGGAAATGGAGGTAATTCGGAAGAATAGAGTTTGGAATTAAATGACGGATGAAGAGTTAGAAAGACAACAGAGTATAATCATGAGGAAATTTCAGAGTACATGAACCTGAAGATGATGCATTTGTGGGTAGTGGCAAGATAATGGGTATGACCATCTCTGTATGTAGATGAGATTGGATGGAAGAGTTGTTGTTGTTGTTGTTTGTCCTTCTTGAAGCGGACCATGACATTGGCAGGTTACGTTATGACTTGTAGTGGGTTGGATTCAAGTGAGGGAGGGCTATGCAAAGTCACCAGCCTCAGTATCTCCTCCAGAGCCATCTGGGCTGGGCCCAGTGGCAATATATATATATATTATATATATGATCACACAGTAAGTGTCTGAGATCAGCTTCGAACTCAGGGACTACCACCTTCAGGTCCAATGCTTATCCAATGTGCCACTTAGCTGCCCTGGATGAAAGAGTAGGCCATGCTAAAAGAGTAAGTTGAGAACTGAGAGCTTAGGATACTTGAGGAAATATCTGCAGTTATGGTGAATTTCCCTATTAAGATGGGAGGTGTGAAACATATGGGCCAGAGGCATTTAGGTGGCTCAGTACATAGAGCACCGACCCTGGATTCAGGAGGACCTGAGTTCAAATCCAGCCTCAGACACTTGATACTTACTAGCTGTGTGACCCTGGGCAAGTCACTTGACCCGAATTACCTTACCAAAAAAAAAAAAAGAAGAAAAATATGGGCCAGGAAGCAGAGTGTAGCAAATAACTAAGAGAAGTTATTGACCTGATGATGATGATGATGATGATGATAGTAATAATGTTTCATTTAAAGAGCAGTTTATGATTTGGAAAGCACTTTGCAAATGTTATCTCATTTTATTCTCACAAAAATTCTGGGATGTATATGTTGTTATTCTAATTTTACAGATACGGGAAATGGTTTTTATTATATTTTTGACTTGTAATAAATAAATATATGTACACATGTATGCATATATACATATACACACATATTCATACAGTATGCATAAGAATATGCACATATAGTACATTCACACATATATCCATGTGGCACAATATATACACACATATACATGCATGCATGCATGCATATGTGTACAAAGGTATTTCAGTAAACCACATCAAACCTTAAGATCATAGATTTCCAGCTAAAAGGGACCTTAGAGTAATTAAAAACAATTTTTTCTTAAACTGTGTGGTGTGAAACCACATATGGGATCATGTAACTGAATATGGAGGTAGCAAAAAAGTTTGGCAACAGTAAATGGTCATGAATACCTATTTTATATATCTATATAACTGGAGTCACATAAAAATTTTCTTGGGGTTGCTAGTGGAAAAACGTTTAAGAAGCCCTGATCTAGACAAATTATCTCATTTCATAGATGAAATTCTGGGTCAGAGCAGTATAGTGACTACTGGCAAAGGTTGGATTCAATCCTAGGTTCTTTGACTCAAATTCCAGAAATCGTTGCAAGCTGCCTATTTGCCTCTTCCAAGTGTGGGAGCAGCTTACTTGTATGTATGTGTGTATGGCAAACTGAAGATGAGTACTTGTTGTAGTTATGAATAAGCAATTACCTGTTATGGCTCTGGAGGGGAAAAATGTCTTCTGGGAAGGAAGGCTTCTAGATGGTATGGCATTAGTAGAGACGTCTAAATGAGCTGAAGCATTGGCAAGAGATAGTAACAATTCATTTTTTAAAACAAATGCTTTCCTCATAATAACCCTAGTAAGCAGTTATCACAGAAATAATAATCCCCAGTTTAATGATAAAAAAGCAGAGGCACAGAGAAGTTGACAGCTTTATCCAGACTCACATAGTTAAAATGTATTAGAGCTAGAACTCAAATTCAGATTCAAAGAACATGACTCTTTTCACCACACCTTGCTCTTTAAATGATAGAAAAGTGAGAGAACAGAAGACAGAAGTTGGCTTCAGTGGGGCAGCTAGTTGGCAAAGTGGATAGAATGCCAAGCCTAAAGTCAGGAAGACAAGTTCAAATTCAGCATCAGACACTTATTAGCTATGTAACCCTAGGCAAATCATTTAACTTTCATCTCAGTTTCTTCATCTGTAAAATGAGAATAACAATAGAACCCCAGGGTTGTTGTGAGTATAAAATGAGATATTTTTAAAGTTCTTAGCACAGTAACTGGCATATAGCAAGCACTATATAAATGTTAGCTGTTATTTAATTTTGTATTAACCCTTGGGCCAAGGATAGATGTTTAAACACTAGAGATGGGCCTCAAAATGGAAATTCTTCTTAATCCTCAGAGAGTTAACTCTGAACCAGATTGACAAGACCAGGGTTTTAATAGCAAGCTTGCCCTTTCCCAGTGAAGAAAAAGACCTATGTAACTTCTGAGTACCTATAAATACAGCATTAATATAATTGAGAGTAAGATTTGTTCCCTATTCATCTAAGCATGGCCATGGATAAAACATTGGTCTTCAGTTCAAAACCAGTCTCAGAGATTTACTAGCTTTGTGACTCTGGTTAAGTTACTTAGCCCCTGTTTGCCTCAGTTTCCTCTTCTGTAAAAATAATAATAGCACCTACCTACCAGAATAGTTGTGAGCCTAAAATAAGATAATTTTTGTAATTTGTAAACCTGAAGTGCTAAATAAATGCTTATTTATTGTTGTTATTAATGTTTATACAATTTGTATAAATGTAACAACACTAAGCTCTTTAAGAGTAGAATTTTTCTTTTCTTTTTTCTTTTTCTTTTTGTCATAGTATCCTTTCCATCTGTCAAATTGCCTGTCACAAAGCAGGTGCATAATAATATTTGTTGACTGATCATATGCACCTGTATTGGAAGGTAGACTAACATGGTTTATCTGAGATTTTTAACAACCAGAATTTTATATCAACTGGAAATCTGGGAATTTACATTGAAATTAGATAGTAGACATGATTTTAGGGGAGCTAAGAAGGTACCCTCTTCTCAATAAATATCTTCTCCTTCATGCTCTTTGGCCCCCAGACCTCTTCCCTTAGACCTTCAATCCTTGCCAAAAAGCAAACAGGTTTTGTGAATAAATGTTTTAAAGTTAAAGTCAGTCATTTGAACTCCAGAGTGAAATTGGTTTTCCAAAATCTTTTTCATAAGCTTTACATAGAGGCAGAGTAGCCATGGAGAGAGCAACTCATTCCTTTCTTGGAACCTTCTAAGCATAAAATAAGTGAATTGGACTAGAGCAATAATTCCCATCATTTTTTTTGTTGTTTTGTGAAACTTTTTCTTTTTTTCCCCTTAATAGTATTTTATTATTTCCAGTTACATGTAAAGATTGTTTCAGACATTCATTTTTATAAGATTTTGAGTTCCAAATTTTTCTCCCTCCCTCCCTTTCCCCTCCCTAGGAGAGAAAGCAATCTGATATAGGTTATAGATGTATAATCACATTAAACATATCACCACATTCGTCATATTGTGAAATCTTTTCAATAATAACAGTGAAAATATGTTGTGAATCCTTAGGGTAATTTAATATGCTCATAATATAATTTTAGATTTGTTCATTAAAAGCTTAAAATAAATGCAATGATAACTTTTGCCAAAAAAGAATAACATTAAAATTTGCATGTTATAATTATAAAATATATTTTCTATCACAATTATGAAAATTTTGATGATAAAATAATTGCAAATATTCTAAGTGGAATATTCTACAAAAATGAAATGAAATAATCCAGCAAGACCTCATCTGTTTCATTTTTAAAAATTTTACAAATGGTATTGAATAGATATGTTTAATTAAATACATTACAGCTTAGAAGATATTTAACATAATATAACATTAATATATAAAAATTAATTTCAATGTCACATTTTGATGAAAAAATTTGTAATAATTGGCTCAAAAACAAATACAGTCAACTCTGGTTCTACATTGATTTGATTTTCATATTTTGATTAAAATAAGAATAAATTAAAAATACACATATGTGAATGGTTAATTAAAAGATCTGTATTTAATGACATACTTTTAAGTTCAATTGCATATATTAAATTGCTTAGTTTTTAACAATGTGAATATGTAACCAAATGTATGTAAGGAAAGAATCTCTTCAAATATGACTTTCTTTTCTTCTACCATTGGCACAGTGGCTACACTTCCACAGAAACTGTATTGCATTGTTAGAAATGCAGCTAATAGCTTGAATAATGTTGCGCAGCTCAAGTGTTGTTAGCAGCTCACAACTCAAATACTCCAAGCAGGCAGCAGAGTGTGGTTGAAGGCTTCTGTATTCATCTTCTGAATGTGCTGGAGACTGCACTGAAGTGAGGTCCTGCACTATGATTTATACCCACCAAGGGTCCCTCTCAACCTATCACATTACAGTTCCCATTTACATATAGCATTACAGAAACAACCAATCACAGCATATAGTATACCAACCCCCCATATATGGTAACTGTAACAACCAATCAAATTGTACCTGTCAACCAATCAGATTGTGATACTAGGCCTCAACCTTATTCTGGGCAAGAATGTCCATTCCTCATTAGAACAGTGCTATATTAACATAGATAAACGTACATAACTTGTCAAGAAACAAAACTCAAGTTGGGTTTTGAACACCAGAGTCATGTGGGAATCACCTCGGGTACCTGAAGTTGAACTCCCAGCTTAGTTTCGATCCCACAAAGTGCAGGCCCTGTTCCAACCCCTGCTCCATCCTGAGTCCCAGGGACCTTGGTTTCTCAGAGCCTTGTGTGCTATGTGACTCCCTGCTGGGAAGTTCAGGCAACAAAGTTGTGGGGCTTGGAACTAAACTCACTCTTTCTTTAGGGCTTTGACAAGAGTCCAAATATGGTCTTTTCTCTCAGGATGACAGACCAGTTTAGCTAACTAGTTCATTTAGAAGAATAGTAACATAAATGTGGTCTAAGTTTAAATTGGAAAACTCACTTAATACTGTAGTGATAGGCAGTTATAAAATTTGTTTGCAGAATGTTTGTGATCTGTGATGGTTGCAAGATGGTTTGTAATGCATATTACTGATTGATGAGGCATGATTATAAGGTAGTAAAGAGGAATAAGGGAGCTACCCTGGAGCAGTTTCAGTGTATATAATGCAGTTGAAAAGTGGAGCCAGTAGGTGGAAGAATAGATAGGGCACTACAGTCAGCACTTGGAGTCAAGAGGACCTCAGTTCAAATTTCACCTCAAACACTTACTAGCTGTGTGACACCCCCCTGCCCTGCCCCGGGCAAGTCACTTAACCCCAGTCCCCAGTTGCCTTAAACATCTGGGACCATCTCCAGTCCTCCTCATGTATATCTTGCCACTAGACCCAGATGGCTCTGAAATAGAGAATGAGGTTGGTGACCTTTCAAAGTTCTTCCTCACTTAAATCCAATTCACTGTGTTAACCTGTAAATTAAGGAAACAATCAGCATAGGAGAAATTAGGTCTTTAATAAGAACAGAGGAGCTATAGCTTGTGGTATCACAAAGCTCCGAAGCTAAGAATACCCAAAGATGGGAACTGAGGACAGGGTTTTTATGGGGTAACAAACAGAAGGGAACCAAAAGATTGCTCCAGCATCATGTACAACTGCTTAATGTAAATGAACCATTAACAAAAGAAACAATAGAATTGTTCCTGAGTTACTAACTCTAAATAGAAACTACTTAATGTAGTTGGACCCTTTCATATAATAACATAAAGTCCAGGGAGTAAGGTGGGGAAACATTGGGGGGTGGTAGGGGAGGTCCATAAGTCCAGCAAGAGTCTGGAAATGACAAAGACCGTCAGCCCCTGGCAATTCACATGCCTAGATGGGGAATCAGTCAGTTCTCAGTAAATTTGTAGTTATCAACTGCAAGTCATGCTATCACCCCTATGTCCTGGTCCTCTTTGAGAACAACCCTGACCATCTATCAGGAGTCATTTTGCATTTGAATATTTAATCCTCGTTATAATTTAGAAATAATTTTATGAAAATGTAAGAAAGTTTCGAAAAATGGTTTTGCTTAGTCAGTTTGATTTAATTGCTACATGAACACCAAAATCATGTACATTAATGGTTTTGAATTACTATAAAAAAACACACCAAGAAACAATAACAAACCATAATGTGCCAAACATTCCAGAGCAGGATATGTATGTATGTGTGTACATGCATGTATGTATATTATATATGTATATGTTTGTATGTACACACATACACATATATATTTCTAACATTATTGGTCAATTATTTACTGAATAAGGCATCATTAAAGAATTTTTATTATGAACACTTTGGAGCATTGCTTCAAATTTCCAAGGGGTTTATGAACTATTAAATAGTAACCACTGGACTAGAACCTAGATTTAGAGTTGGGCAGTCCTTATAGAGGTGAGGAGACTTTTCCAAGGTCACAAAGGTAATAAATGACAAAGGTAAGATTTCAAGTCAAGTCCTTTGCTTTGACTTCAAATTTATCACTCTCTCTATGTCATACTGTTTCTCAATGATCACCAAGGTACTGTACAGCTCTAAATTTTTGCATCTCTATAACTATAAATAAATGTGCATATTTAGTGAAAGAGATGTAGATTAAATGCAAGATGTTATGTTCTCCTACCAACTAAGGCCCAGGCTTCTGAAAAGAATATCTTTATCAGGGCAAGATTAGAATTACTAAAGCATGAAAATGAAATTGAGCATTCTTGCTTCAGTCACTTATCACCAGGTTTTAGAATTAGCTGCCCTGCAGGTACCTTTTTAATTATAATGCACACCCTTCAATTAAACACTGGAAGCTTGAAAATTAAGTGACAGTGGTGATGGCTTCTGAAGAAGACTGGAAGCTATGCTATTAAAAGCCCAGTCATGGAAAATGGGGAAATGTTTTCTTCATTTCATCTTAATTATATAAGCAATATTCTACTTATGTTAAATGTTACTAGAGAGAGTGATGCCAACAGTGGTTAAAAGTCCTTCAAATGAGAACCAATCACTTAGGTTAAAAGTAGAGTTTAAAATCTCTCTCTTTCTCTCTTATACTTATACTAATTCTAATTCAAATGAGATCCTGTAAAGTCATTTGATCTCTTGCCACCCACCCAGGGAACATTCTACAATCAAGATTCTATGTGGATCATGCAACAAGATGATTATATAAATTGCAGTTCTCTACTTAAATTGGCTAGAAATGATTCATTACATTCTTTCTCTGCTTAAGATTTTTACTGACTACCAAAGCAGTTCAACAAAGACTATTTTCTAGTTTATTATTTCAGAGGAAACATCGATAGACAGCAAGCTAAAGTCTGAAATGGCGATTCAAATTAAGTTCATAAGTAATAGTACCATCACCAGCACCTGGAGACTACTTCTTTGCCCCCAGGAACCAACATCCAATTCCACTCCTCTCCTGAGTTTGTCTTTCCCTTCACCTCTTGATAGGAAAAGGTCCAGGCTTTTTGGAGGATAGGACATCTAGTCTTTTTGTTGATAGCCATAGTTCCTTTCTCCAGTTTTTCCATAACCCCCAAACAAACAACCTGGAATTCCATATTGCCTTTCTGAGATGTTCTAAGATAAGTGTGTGGTGTATGGTACTTCTTTATTTTGAAATATATTGTTGCAAAGATCAGGCATAATAGTTAAAGTACCAGACAGAGACAGGAAAAACTTAGATATTGCCTTGGTACTGTAATGCCGAGGTCAACTAAAGTGTCAGGTTCAGTTTTGTCATCTTTCAAATGAGGATGACAATAGCACCTGCTTCACAGTGTTTTTGTTAGGACCAAATAAGATACAATATGTTAATTGCCTTGCAAAACTGAATGAACTATGTAAATACTGACATTATTATTTTTATTGTTGTTGTTACCATCCTGTTCACTTGAGCATTATTTGGTTTATTTCTTTTTCTTTTTAAAACATTATTTTATTTCTGATTTATAAATTTCTAATTTGTTTCCTATTTATAGGAATTTCTAATTTCTACAACATAGTATCATAAAAAGCTGCTTGCACATGAAACTACAAATCTACCATGTATAATTTACCATTGCTTTCAAATATACAACAGTTATCGTGTATTTCTTTTTCTTTTTTTTCTCCCCTCATCCCCACCCTATCAGTAGACACAAAGAGGTGCATATATACATGTATTTACACACATAAGCATATGTGTATATGGTGTGTGCACATATGTAAAACACATACCCATATGTTGTGTGTGATGAGCTCAATGACCTTAGAAAAACATGGAAAGACTTCCACAACATAGTGAAGTGTTCTGGATGCATATAGTGTGTTTCTTCATATATCCTGTATAGTTAATTTTGGTATTTATAATAAAGATGACTTTTTCACTCAGTCATTCTTTTTTTTTTTTTTTGCAGGGCAATGAGGGTTAAGTGACTTGCCCAGGATCACACAGCTAGTTAAGTGTCAAATGTCTGAGGCTGGATTTGAACTCAGGTCCTCCTGAATCCAAGGCCAGTGCTTTATACACTGTGCCACCTAGCTGCCCCTCAAAGTCATTCTTAAAAACAATATCGTTGTTACCATATACAATGCTCTTTTATTTCTTTTCATTTTACTCTTCATTATTTTGTGCAAGTCTTTCCATGTTTATCTAAGGTCATTGAGCTCATCATTTTAACCCCAGGGATTCTTCTTCTCTCCTAAGTCACAGTTAGTTCCCTCAGCCACACTGTCCCCAAAACATTCTTGCTCCCTGTGTTACCTGCACTCACCAGGCTTGTGCTCCTTCCTCCTCTCCCACCACCACAACTCAGGCACACATCTGGTCAGCACAGCTAGACCTGACTTTCAGAAACAGCAGGGAGTCCTTCTATCTTCCACCATTCAACATCTGCTATTCCATAAATGAAATTTTGAGCTGAAAGTTCCTGGGGATATGAGTTAAAAGTTCTTGAGGTGAGATTTCTTAAGCCCAGATTGATATGAAAGTTGACGCAAAATTTCCTAAGTTTGTTTCTTGACAGAGCAGGCCTCAGTCCTGCTGTTTGTTGACTTAGTGGAGTCCACCTAGAGGTGTCTACACTTCTCTCCGGCCAAACCTTAGTCCCTGGAGGCCCTGTCTTTTCTGAGGTCCTCTCAATTTGTCTAAGGAGGACAGCTGCTTTAACTTTTATTTTTGCTGCTCTACATTTTTTTTTCTGTTTCTGGAGGAAATCTGGATATCCTAGAAATTCTTTACCTATTCCTCCATCTTCCTAGAATGCACCACCCACTATTTGGTTTAGAGATCAACAGATGGACAGGCAGTGTAGAACACTGAAAAGAAATAAGACTGTGGTTTTAGTCATAGAATGTGGGCTCAGATCCCATGTTTGCTACTAATGTGAATTCCAGGAAGGGTTCTCACCTATAAAATGAGGAGATAAGACAAAATGATCTTGAAGATGCTTTCTAGTACTGAATCTATGTTGTAAACTAAATTATCCAATCTAGAGTGTAGATCAAACTAACCATTTCCCATGCTAAATTTTTTTTAAGAAAAAAAATTCTAGATAATTTGCTTGATACTTTATTTTTATAATGCTGCTTCAGGCATTACATGATATAAGAGGAAGCATACTAAATTTGTAGTCAGAGTGATGTGGGATAGCAAATTGATTGTGAGTCATCCCAAAAGAATTACAAGATTCAGTGACTCAGTTTCCCAAGTTTTATTGCAATACTGTGGGAGAGAACCAGAATATTGGAAAGGTATCTCTCAAGTAAGGAAAGGAAAGACAGTTATATTTATAGTATGGATAATTTGATTATCAGTCTCATTATAATAATCTCCACCTTGGGGAGGTACAAGGGAGGTCCTGTCCTTCTCATTATAATATTCTCCACCTAGGGGGGGGGTTATAGGGGAGGCCTTATCCTAATTTGGAGTTCCTAAGGTCCTAAGCCAACTCCTGAGGCGGGTACCTTTTTCAGTGGAGGTGTGTTTTGGAGGTTTACAGGTCATAAGGTGAATCTGGGGACAAATTTGGCCTTTTCTGCATATGTCTCTTTCCGATTCCCATGGCTAGTTTCAAAATATAATCATTTTTCATTAGAATTTCTATAGGTTGTCTTTTTCCTTTATTGTTATTTTGACCTGACCCATTCTGGTCCGTTATGGATGCTGATCACTGTGGGTACGAGAACCTAGCATTTTGACTTATAAGTTATCCATTAACTGGGGTCTGACTCCCTTTTAGAGCTAATATCTGAATTAGAGCTTGGATCTTAGGTTTTTCTATTAACCCTTTTTTCCCCTCCTATATCAAGAGTACCCAGCAAGGCTCAATATTCCTTGTATAATCTCTGGCTGGTCTGAGAAACTTTTGCACCTCAATTGCCTCACTTTTAAAATTAGGGAGTTGGATGAATTATAACTATGGTTCTAATGTTCTTCCAGTTCCCAAATCCTATAATTTACACTAGGCTAGACACAAACTAGCTTAAGGTTCTTAAACCAAGCTTGGAGGGGATTTTGGTTTTCATAAATTTTTTTAACATTGTTTAAATGGGTCCTCGGCTTCTGTTCTCTGAACCTTGCGGGCGAGACCCCATCCAGAAACTCAACATGTCTATTCTCAAGATCCAAGCAAGAGAGATCTTCGACTCTTGTGGAAACCCCACTGTTGAGGTTGATCTCCACACTGCAAAAGGTCTCTTCCGAGCTGCTGTACCCAGTGGTGCTTCTACTGGCATCCATGAAGCCCTGGAGCTTCGAGACAATGATAAGACCTGCTACGTGGGGAAAGGTGTCTCAAAAGCGGTTGAGCACATCTATAAAACTATTGCCCCGACTGTGGTTAGCAAGAAACTGAATGTTGTGGAACAGGAGAAGATTGACAATTTGATGATTGAGATGGACAGCACCGAGAACAAATCTAAATTTGGCACAAATGCCATCTTGGGAGTGTCTCTGGCTGTTTGTAAGGCCAGCACTGCTGAGAAAGGTGTCTCCCTCTTCCGGCATATTGCTGACCTTGCTGGCAATGATGAAGTTGTCCTGCCAGTTCCAGCCTTCAACGTGATCAATGGGGGCTCCCATGCTGGTAACAAGCTGGCCATGCATGAGTTCATGATCCCCCCGGTTGGCGCAGCAAACTTCAAGGAGGCCATGCGTATTGGAGCTGAGGTCTACCACAACCTGAAGAGTGTGATTAAGCAGAAATATGGACAGGACGCCACCAACGTAGGGGATGAGGGTGGCTTTGCTCCTAACATCCTGGAGAATAAGGAAGCTCTGGAGCTGCTAAAGAATGCCATTGGTAAGGCCGGCTATACTGATAAGGTCGTAATTGGCATGGATGTGGCTGCCTCAGAATTCTTCCGATCTGGGAAATATGACTTGGACTTCAAGTCACCTGATGATGCCAGCAGATACATCTCCCCTTCTGAGCTTGGTGATCTCTATAAGAGCTTCATCAAGGACTATCCAGCGGTGTCTATTGAAGATCCCTTTGATCAGGATGATTGGGAAGCTTGGAAGAATTTCACTGCTACTTCTGGTATCCAGGTGGTAGGGGATGATCTCACTGTGACCAATCCCAAGCGCATTGAAAAGGCTGTGAGTGAGAAAGCCTGCAACTGCCTCTTACTCAAAGTGAACCAGATCGGCTCTGTGACTGAATCTCTCAAGGCGTGCAAGCTGGCCCAGTCCAATGGGTGGGGAGTAATGGTTTCTCATCGTTCTGGGGAGACTGAAGATACCTTCATTGCAGACCTGGTGGTGGGTCTTTGCACCGGGCAGATCAAGACTGGTGCCCCCTGCCGATCTGAGCGTCTGGCCAAATATAACCAGCTTCTCAGAATTGAGGAAGAGCTGGGCAGCAAGGCTAAATTTGCTGGAAGAAACTTGAGCAACCCCTGGGCCAAGTAAACTGGCCAGAAAGCCTCAGAGCCAGCAGGCATGAGTCTCCTCCACAGAAGTCTGCTCCTGTCCTAAGAATGGGCAGCTCCGAGTACTAGACCAGTTTTGTTTGGGAGCAGGGGCCTTTGCTATTTAACTCTCCCTCTCCCTCCTATTTTCTGTGATGTTCTCACTGCTTCATTAGAACTGTCTTATCAGAGACTGTACCTGATCATCTGGCGCTCTGTTGGAGATAGCCTGTCATTTTGTGACTGGCTCCAGTGACCATCTCATCCCCACCCCCTGTGTTAATGTGTGAAGCCTTATACTTGTGATGCAGCCCCGATGAGCCCACAGGCCTGATACTTAGTGGCTTCTTTGTGCAGAATAAAAGTATTCAGTAACTCACTGGGGAAAAAAACAAAACAAAACATTGTTTAAATGAGGGAAAAAATCTGCTTCCAAGTCACAGCAGTTGTGAAAAATGGTTTCCTTGAATTAGACTAGTTAACTAACTCAATTATGTGGTCAATTGTTATTAATAGTGGTTAATGTTCAGAGCCTGGCCACTACAGTGACAAGTGTTACAGAAATTTATAGACAGTTTATCTTTCCTGTGATAGAAAATAATTCCTTACTCACTTGGAATAATTTTAATTAAGTAATGATCAACTAGACAGAACTGCTTTGTCTACCTTGACCTTTAGAAAATGTATGTCCTCTTTAGTTGCCTTTAATCAACTCTGAATACATGAAAGGTTGGTCCAGTTCATTAAGATTTGTAGTCTGGATGGAATCATTGCGGAAATTACTGAAAAATTCCAGTTCTGTTTTTGTTTGAGAGCAGAGGCCTGGGGGTAAAGGTGGAGAGTGCATTATCTACTATATTGATGTGCCTAGATTACAAATAATTTTAGAGGTGAGACATGAATTAATATATTTCATTTTCATAATATACTATAAGACTAATTATATCACTAACAACACAATATACTCTTGCAAAATGTCATCTAGTATTAATATGGATGCAAAGAATACATTCCAATAGGAATGTGCATGAAATATATATTCTAGAAGTGCCATGTGATTTACATATTCTGTTTGACTTCAAATTTTAATATGAAGTAATAGAGGACAAATAATATATCCATTTTACAGACTGGAAAAATAATATTTAGCTAGAAATAGAATAGCCAATTTGCACTGCACTTTCTTCTTTATTCACTAGAAATTCTATTATATTAGAGGTCTTTGAGGCATATTTAAACTCAGGGAAGTAATAGCTCTGTATATTACCACCTGTTCTGACTCCAAAATCCTGTTCTTAGTATTAACTATATAAAATAAGAAGTTACTTAAATGCATTGCTTTAGTAAAGATTACATGAATGTATTAACTTAAATGTTCATTTCTGATGGACTTTTACCATGTCTTCCTGAGCAGTTTATGTTAGCTTAAATTTAAAACAACCAAAACCTTTTCAGATAAATAAAGAAAAGGTAAAGACTGGGATAAATACACAATTATAAATTATATTATGGTAAACTACATGTACCACAAGTGGATACCCATTGATTGAGGAAGGGCTGAACATATTTTGTTATATAAACATAATTGTAAATGTTATTGTGCCATTAAAAAAACCAAATTTGCCACATAAAGTGAATGTCAATAGGGCTGTGGGAAGACAATTAGGCTAATGCACGATTGGTGGAGCTGTGATTGGGGAATGACTGAACAAATATTGATACGTGAATGTAATTAAATATAACTGTCATAAAACTGAGCACTTCAGACAAACTTGGCCAGACTTGTATGAACTGATAAAGAAAATAAGTAGAACAAAAATAATATATGCAAAACTATAATAATGTAAAGTAAAATAATGCTAAAAACAAAGCAGAATATTATATAATGGCAATGACAAATCTTGTTCCCAGAGAGATAAGGTAATATGCCTTTCCTTGTGTTGGTTGCATTCTGTGAGTACAAAACGTTCTGTTTATTGTCACAGGAGCATAAATCTAGAGCTGGAAAGGACTTTAGGATCTATCTAGCCTAACAACATCATTTTACAAATGAAGGAACTGAGAACAAGGTAGGTAGAGTAAGTGACTTGCTCAAGGTCCTGCAGGCCATAAACATCAGAAGTGAGATTTAAATTCAAGTCATCTGAATCTAGAGCCATTGCTCTTTCAGACATGCCATGAACACATATGGTTGTTATGATGGTTGGTTTTAATTAGCTGGGTTTTTTTTTTTGTCTTCATGACAAGGGAATGCTCACTGGGTTAGATTGGGTTGGGATGTCCAAAAATGACTCTAATATAAAGAAGAAAGCATCAGGTAAACCTTAATTAACAAAAAGGAGAAAAAGGGAACAACATATAATTACTGAGAAAAATAAATAATTTAATTAATATGTGTCTTACCTATGTGATTTGCTTATTTGCTAAAGTAGTAGGGAATCTATTATAAAAGTAACTAAATAAATGAATAAATATTATGTATAGAGTACATATAAATATAAATACATATTCTCCCCATACACATATATGTGTGTGTACATAGATATATATGTAGAGAGATGAAAGAGAGGGAGAGAGAGAGAGAGAGAGAGAGAGACGAAAGCTAGTGATTTCTTCATGAGTATACTGTCATCTTGCATTCTTGGATTCTGGGCATCACCAATACTTCCCAATTACTCCCTTGTCACTATACTCTGTTCTCTCCCTGTAATAGTATTTTTGTGAGCATGCATGGTAGACAAGAAGGGGAGAAACAACGTGACTGCTCTCCTTTTAAAGCCCTCCATAACTTGTACTCTTCCTAACTTTCCAGTCTTGTATCTTACTTGCCAACTGGACTCTATGATACAGTGCCACTTGTTTCTTTTCCGTTCCTCACAAAGGATAGTCCATATCCAGACTTCATAAATTTTCACTAGATGTTCCATGTATTCTGAGTAATCTTCTTCATTGTCATTGCCTTCCTGGCTTTGCTGATTTCCTTCAAGTCTCAGCTCAAATTCTACCATCTGTAAAAACCTTTTCCCAGTGCCCTTTAATACTAGGGCCTTCCCTCTGAGATTGTCTTCAAGCTCTCCTGCATATATCTTGTACGTACATACTTTTGTGTATGTTATGTCCTCCATTATATTGTGAGTTCCTTGATGGAAGAAACTATTTTATCTTTTTTTTATATCACTAGTGCGTGGTGCAGTTCCTGGAATCTATCCTTCCCATATATCATCACTTCTAGAAGGAAGGAAAGAATTCACATCTTTTCCCAGGAAAATAATAATATACCTCTTTCTTGAGGATTCTACATATGGATTGTTTAGTCACTCAATTGTGTCCAACTCTTTGTGAGCCCATGGACCATAACACACCAGGCCCTTCTATCATCCACTATCTCTTGAAGTCTGTCCAAGTTCATGGCATTGTTTCCATGCCACTATTTATTCATCTCATCCTCTGCCATGCCCTTTTCCTTTTGTCTTCAATATTTCTCCACATCAGGGTCTTTTCCAATGAGTCCCATCTTCTAATTATGTGGCCAAAGTATTTAGGCCTCAGCTTTGATATTTGCCCTTCCAGGGAATAACCTGAATTCATTTCTTTAAGGATTGTCTGATTTGATTTCCTTGCTGTCCAAGGGAATCTCAAAAATCTCCTCTAGCACCACAATTCTAAAGAGTTGATTCTGCTGTGCTCAGCTATCTTTAGAGTTCAGCTCTCACAGCCATACATTATTATTATTTTTTTTTTTAGTGAGGCAATTGGGGTTAAATGACTTGCCCAAGGTCACACAGCTAGTAAGTGTTAAGTGTCTGAGGCCGGATTTGAACTCAAGTACTCCTGACTCCACGGCCGGTGCTCTATCCACTGTGCCACCTAGCTGCCCACAACCATACATTATTACTGGAAAAGCAATAGCTTTGATGATGTGGACCTTTCCCAGTAAGGTAGTATGTTATGCATATTTGCCATAGCTTTCCTTCCAAGAAGCAAGTGTCTTTTAATTTCATGCCTGTGGTCATCATCTGAAGTGATAACTGAGCTCAAGAATATAGTCTGGCATTACTTCCATTTCTTCTTCCTCTATTTGCCAGGAAGTCATGACACAAGTTGCCAAAATCTCAGTTTCTTTTTAAAGCTTAAACCCAACTTTTACACTCTCCTCTTTCACCCTCAGTCGAGAGGTTTCTCCATATTATAAACTGGTCTCTTAATGCCCTCACAACATTACTCTAGTTTTGTGGCTTAAACTACTTTCAAGATTTCCAAATTTAAAGTGGTAAAGAAGTTTATATTTAACTCACTCTCTCAACCAAATCACATTTTTAAAGCACCTACTATTCACCTAGCACTATATTTTTAGAGGTTACAAAAAAAAGGATAACACATGGTTCCTGTCTTCAAGAAACTCACAGCTTTGTCTAAGAGACAATGATAAAACTACAACGCAATTTAAAATTTTCTCTGATTAAATACAAAATGTTTTATACAGAAAAAGCCCAAGTTAAAAGTCCAAGGTTTTTACTTATTTGGTGTCTTGAACCTCTTTGGCAGACTGGTAAAGCCTATGGAACCCTTCTCAGAACAGCATTTTTAAATTCATAAAATAAAATGCATAGGGCTAGAAAATAAAACAATTATGTTGACTTGTCAAAAATATTTTTAAAACACATTCAAATATGTTCACAGACCCTATATTTAGACCTCTCATTTTAGAGAAAGGAGAGATCAATTAAGGTGTGAGAAGATGTAGAACAGGTGATAGAGAAGCATCTGATGTAGGCCTTGAAGTCTGGCAAGGACATAACTATGTGCCACTTTAGACAAAGTTATTAGAAAAATCTAAGGACAAAGGCAAGAACTAGCATGCCCTGTTAAAGGGAATTAAGGAGAGTAATCTGACAGAGAAGGCTTGTCATAGGGAAGAGATAAACTTGGGTAAGTTATCAAGACCTTAAAAGTTATACAGAGGAATTTAAACTTCCTTTGGTAAGTGAAAAGGAGATATAGGTTTTTGATAAGGGAGTGACATGAAGAAAGGTATTTCCAAGATTAGTCTGGCAGTTGTATGCAACATAAATTGGAAAACTAGAATGACTAAAGGGAAAAAAGGCAGTGCAGGTTGAAATGTTCATGATTGAAAGCAGGAATGGATTTCAGGGAGCGTCTTGCTCATCTCTCTCATTTTATAGATAAGTAAACAGAGACTCATTGAGGTGAAATAATTTACCCAGGGTCACATAATGAGTAACTGGCAATGAAAGCCTGTACTAAGGTGGTGGTAGTGGCAAGGAAGAGAAGGGTGAATATGAGAGAAATTTAGAATCTGGTGATTAGTGTTTCCTTCCTTCCTTCCTTCCTTCCTTCCTTCCTTCCTTCCTTCCTTCCTTCCTTCCTTCCTTCCTTCCTTCCTTCCTTCCTTCCTTCCTTCCTTCCTTCCTTCCTTCCTTCCTTCCTTCCTTCCTTCCTTCCTTCCTTCCTTCCTTCCTTCCTTCCTTTCTTTCTTTCTTTCTTTCTTTCTTTCTTTCTTTCTTTCTTTCTTTCTTTCTTTCTTTCTTTCGGTGAGGCAATTGGTGTTAAGTGACTTTCCCAGGGTCCCACAGCTAGTAAGTGTTAAGTGTCTGAGGCTGGATTTGAACTCAGGTCCTCCTGAATCCCAGGCTGGTGCTTTATCCACTGGGCCACCTAGCTGCCCCAAAATAGTGTTTTCTTATGGATAATATTTATTGAAAAGAAAACTTCCATTCAGAAACTGAGGCAGATGGAGATTAAATGACTTGCCCAAGGTAAAAAAGTTAGTAAATTTCTGAGGCTGAATCTAAACTCAGTTCTTGCTGATTCCAGGCCCAGTTCTCTATCTGCTATGATACCTAGTTTGTTGTAAGCAGTCTTAGTAAGTTTAGGGCCTAGTCTCAAGTTTTAAAAAATTAGAATTGGGGGCGGCTAGGTGGCGCAGTGAATAAAGCACTGGCTCTGGATTCAGGAGGACCTAAGTTCAAATCTAACCTCAAACACTTGACACTTCCTAGCTGTGTGACACTGGGCAGGTCACTTAACCCTCATTGCCCCACAAAAAGGAAAACAAAAACAAAATCAAATAAAAAATCAGAATTTCAGTTGTTGTTTTTTTATTTAGTTTAAAGGTGTTGAAGCTCTCAGAAATGAATTTTCATTAAACAAGCTAACATGAAACTTATTTCTAAGCCAGAATCCCACTTAATTTATAATGGAAGAGAGGCAATATTTTAGAATGGTTAGAACACTGAAACTGAAGTCAGGAAGAAACCAAATTCCCTCCTCAGACACTAGCTAGAAGTGCAACACTGAACAAGTACCTTAACATTTCTGGTCCCCAGTTTCCTCTTCTGTAAAATGAAGAGGTTGAACTCTATGATCTTAAAGGTGACTTCCATATCTGAATCTATGATCAGAGATATAGATATGGTTATAGATATAGATACAGATATAGTTAAATTTACTTAGGAGACCACATAGGTTTCTAAATGAATTCAGAATTAGAACAAAGAAATACAGCATGAGCTATTTGTCCATATTTGAGTTGTGTTAGTAAGCTTTCTCAAGGAATATTTCCATAACACTTTAGTTTGTTTTTGAATTACCTTTTTCTTCTTTTGAGCTATTTCTAGCTAAAACAAGGTTCTCAATCTCTTTTTCTGTCATGAACCCCTTTGGCAGTCTAAGGAAGACTATGGAACTCTTCTTAGAATAATGTGGCAGTTTACACATAAAATAAAGTACATGGGATTACAAAGGAAATTGTTTGTATTGACATAGTTATAAGCATATTAAAAATAAACAAGTTCACAGATGATAGGTTAATATTCTCTGGTCTAGCAATACTGATAGAAGTCAGTAGACTTAATAAACTGAACCCTCTCTCAGACAATGCTGGATTCACTTGTTTCAAGTTTAATTTTCCTCAGAACAAAAAGTGGTTTGAACATATGGATTCTGCTTATCACCAAGTCATTCTTTTGCCTGCAAGGGTCAAAGCAGCCCACTAGGGAAACTACTCTGGCAGTTTGCTCTTGCTTAGACAAGACAAAGAAAAAGCTTCCTGCTATTGCAATTTGAACTCTAATAAGAGTAGTTTCTTTTTTGCATAAAATTAAGAATTGCACTTCAGGACTATGAAGTAATAAGCATTCTGGGGAAAGAGAATGCCTTCTCCAAGATTCCTGTATTATTAGGGCTAAAGAATTCTCTAGTTTGACATGTTGTTACTTCTAAGACCAGTTCATTGGAATAATGTGTACAGAGACAATGACCCTGATGAACATGAGCTGTGTTTCTGTTGACTAATAGCAGCTAAAAACAAAGTAAAACAAAACAAAACAAAAAATGCTTGAATGGCAAGAGCCAGGAATCTAGAAAGAAGTAAAGAAAATACCACTGGCTCTAAACTAATCTCCTGTGATACCTTGTACAAACTGCTCTGCATTATAGGAAGACAGCATGAGCTGTATGTTCTTCTTTGAATGGCTTCCTGAGATGATGGTAAAAATAGGTTTGCAACATATTTAATATGAATCCAAAAGGATCAGGACTGTCTCATGAAAGGAAACTCTAAACAAAACCCTTGGAGAGCAAAGAGGGTATTTCTTCCCTCCCCTACACAGAGGACTGTCACTGTGGGGACCTCCTTGGCAGGTAGGTTCCTCAAAGCTAATTGTTCTCCTGCTGTTTTCATCTGAAGAAGAGATACTTACCTTTCTGAATAGCAGCCTACCTGACTGTGAGTTAAATGTTTGAAGAATTTTCATTTCAAAAAGACTGGCCTTGCCAGCTACTATGGTTCAGGCTTATCCAGAAGAGGTATTACTGATGACAGATATTACCAGTAATGCCCACAATGGGGACTGAAACAAAAAATAAATTTCTTGCTGCAGTAGAATTACCAATTTTATTCATATTTTCTTTATTGACACATCTCTGTTTTAAGACTATAAATCAAGGGAGTGTTCTCTATGTATAATCTACCTCATTTACTTATTTGGGGAGAGAGGAGGATGGGAGTATAAGGGAGTCTTGAATTTTTTTTTGCCAGGACAAAGAGCTGAATTAAAGAGAAAGCTAGATGTTTGTTATTGGCTGTGCTTGAGGGGAGGGAAAGCTAATCAATAGTGGTAGAAGAGGCAAGAGAGGTAGATTTGGAGTTAGTGAAAGCCTATGTTCAAACCCTCTCTCTGAAACTTACTAGGCATGTGACTGGGTAAATCACAAACCCTGAGGATCAGTTCCCTGGAAAATGGAGATTATCAGACCTATATAGTACTTGCCTCATAGGATTGTTCTGAGAGGCTCAACAGAGATAATGAATAGAAAGTGCTTTATATACCTGAAAGTCATATAAATGCCAACTATTTTTATTGCTTTGTGTGCCACCCTCCAGCCCTTATCTTATTCAGCTGTCTGCTGGTCCTGTGGAGTACAGTGCAGACAATAGAAATCGAAACCTGTAGGGAAAGTCCAGTTAATAGACTCTGAACTTATTTCTTGGTACCAAAGGCACTACAACCCTAAACCTCTAACTTGAAAAAGATAACTTTTGGTTAACTGTACAAATAATATCTCTCTATGTGCCACTCTTTAAAACTTTTATTGCACTTTGTTTAAAAAATAATCTTTCCCTCTAAGCAATAAGGAATTTCTAAAAATAAAAAAAAAGAATGGTTGGGACTGGATGCTGGTGAAGGACATTGATTCAGATATCTTTTCATTGATTCCTTTGTATCATTTTTTCTTGAAGAAACAGGTATGATGAACTCAAAAATGAATGGTCATTGCTGAGAGTGAGGGGTATATTAGTACTCAGTTATTTTTTGTAACATCCTTACCTTTTCATTTTAGAGTATGTGAATAAGGAAGGAATTATGGAGTTATGTAAGTAAACATAATTTATAAGATGAAGCATTATTGCACAGTGGCACTTTTGAGATATAAGAGAAAATTTGGAGGACTGGCCAACTGATCAGTAGGTATTTCTTTGGGACTTTTGGAAAATAGGGGCAGTATATGCATCTGAAGAGTTCAAAGTTCCACAAAATCAAAGACAAATGTTTAATTGAAACTTGGAATAAATAGGACCTTAGAATAAAAGGTGAAATGAATTAGTCACCTTTGACTTAGAGGGAAAAAAAACAACCAAACTTTATAGGACCTTTAAGCTATTTTTACCTACAGAATGCCACAGTTTGTAAGCAAATAGTTATCTCCTACCTGTCTGCATGGTGGCAAACAGTAAAAGAAATAGATAGTTACCATCTGCCTATAGAAATCTTTTGAATCACTGAGGAATTCAGAGGTATTCTCTTGCCTTTTTTTTCTTTAAAGCCATGTATTTAAATACATTCAGAATACGTAATCAGGTTTAATTTCAAAATTGAAAACTAAACAAACAAAGAAGAAAATCCAAGGTAGGCATCTTTCAAAATGTCAAAACAAAAAAGCAAAGATATTTAAGTTTTTTCAAAGTACTTCAACCAAAATGTTTACTGAATTTAAATCTATCCATTAAAGTAAAAACAAAAAAAGGAAAGGAAAAAGATGTGCATTTACAATATGTTCATCAAATGATTGTCCCTCTAGCCATTTCCTGAAGAACTCCTGTGAGGTGGATCTCACTACCTATTACATTGTTAGGGCTAAAATTCTAACTCTACTGTCTAAAGTATCTAATGAGTGGTTGCCAATAAATTATAAGCTTCAGCAAGAGTTAGACTTTTAAGCATTTATTAAGGAGAATAAGAATTTGGTAAAGAGAGAGAGAAAGGCCTAGATTCAGCTATCTATTAAAGGGAGAGTGCATTTCTAGCTCCCTTCTCCACCGGAGTCCTCAGGAAAGAGCTAGAGAGCCAGCAGCCAGCCTCCCCCTTCCTCCTCCCACACACCAACATCACTTCCTGACGCCAAAGAAAACTTCATGGTCCTGCCCTCAGAGGCCCTTCTTCTCATGTTGGAGCTTTCCTACAGTAAGTCTCCAGCAGGTGGCGTGATTCCAATCGTTACAACATTTTGGAATAACTCAATTTGTTAAAAAATTTTTCCTGACATAGAGCCTGGATTTTCAACTTTTCAACTTTGATCTGTTACTTCTGTGTTTTTTTCTTGGGGGGGGGCGGTGGGGGTAGGTCAATGAGGGTTAAGTGACTTGCCCAGGGTCACACAGGTAGTAAGTGTCAAGTGTCTGAGGCCACATTTGAACTCAGGTCTTCCTGAATCCAAGACTGGTGCTTTATTCACTGCTCCACCTAGCTGCCCGTCATCTATTACTTCTAAAACTGTCCTCCAGAGCCAGGCAGAATGAATCAAATCTGTCTTTTATAATGATACTACTTTTGATTTTATAAAGAAAAAGCATGATTTCCCTCTCCCCATTTTCACTCCGAAGTGTCTCTTTTCTATGATAAACAACCCCAGATTCTTTATGGCATCAAGATCTACTCAACATTGGACCAGTCAAGGAATAATGTCCCTATTGTTAGAACCATTTTAACTCTTTTCTGCGGTCCTTTGGCTCAGTAATTTTTTACATTATTCAAAAGAAAACCTTTTTATCTTAACGCAATTAGATCTCAACAGACTCAATCTGTTTTTTGGGAGTGTAGAAAGTCTTTCTAGTTTGGTAGAACCTGCCAGGGTGTTCTATTGGCCTAGTTTGCAAAGAACCCATGGTTGTCCCCATGCCATGATGAAGAATTAGAAAATAGATACACAAATCTATGAGATCACAAATTCATTGAAGTATTGAAATAATGAACTTGTAAAATGCTCAGACTGAAAAAAATTGTTTTTAACAAAATGTCATTGTGTTCCTTCTGGTCATTAATTCTCTTCATTGTTCTATGTCTTTCCCTGATTTTCCCTATACAGAAGGAGTTTATACACTGTCAAAATATCTGAAGCAATACTAAATTGCATATTTACAGAGTAGAGGTAGAGTTATTTAAATTTAAGTACCTATGTAATCCATCTATGGAGAAGATTAGGTTGGGTTAAGTCTGCCTTAAAGAGAAGGAATATAGAATGTTTGGGAATCCTTTGATGTCTATTTCAGGTCCAAAATTCTTTGATTTCTATGAAATTGAAGAAAAGAAGAAAATTATAGGCAGGTTATCCTTGCCTGAATAAATATTTGGTCACAATAGTATACCTAATCTCTTTAACTGCAGTTCTATACATTGTAGTTATCTATAGTAGATCAGAATCTTTATTTTATTTTTTAACATCAAAGATGAGGTATTACATAGGATAGTGATATAAAGCCAAATCTATTTGAGAATCACTTAACTACTGATCTAGAAAGAAGAAAGCCATCAACCCCACTTATCATAACATGAGAAATTTTTTTCCTTCCCTGAAAGCTATCTAATTATACACTAATTAAATTGGGCTGTATCACTTTGAAGGTCATAATCATATTCCTGAAGATGGCTTGTGGTCAACACTGTCTTAACACTTTAAATGGATGGTAAAAAATAATGCTCCACAATTATGTAGAGGAAATACATATTTTTCTAAATATATAAAAATAATTTTATAAATGTATTTACATATTCAGATATTTAAATATGTTTCTAAATATACCTGTGTGCATGTGCATATGTATGTGTATACTTGTATATATATATATATATATATATATATATATATATATATATATATATATATATATACCTACATGCATAAATATACACACATATATGTATGTACAATTTCTGGCTTATATATATTATATTAGAGATACAGAGGGGTTAACTATTCTATTTTTATTGATGTTGAGGAGGGAGGCATAATTACTTACTGAAAACTAATGGAAAAAAATTTTTTTAATCTCTCATTCCTCTGTGTTAAGAACTTTCAACTGAAGAAAGTACTTTCATGTATGATTCCTCATTTCTGTGAACTTTCTCCCCAATTCCCCATACCTACTCGAACATTTTTCTATCTTGATATATCCTCTCCTAATTCCTTCCTGTTAAAGAGGAAAAGCTTAGGCTCTATATGTGTCCATGTCTTTGGATGTCAATCAGTGACACCAATTCACTCATACCTTTGATCTATTACTCTCCTTTGACTCCTTCCTTTTTAACTACAAATGTATTCATGTCTTCTCTAACCTTAAAAAAATCTTTCTCATGACTTTGACGTACCACTGGTTCTATCTCTCTTCTCTCGGTGTGTCTATGTCTGTCTGTCTCTCTTTTTTTCTGTTACTCTTTCATTTTTGTATATATTTGTCTCCTCTGCTACATAATGGCCTCATATACTTTTCCCTCAACACTAAATAAAAATGATCTTTGAAAAGATCCAATAATCTGGTGGTAGGTAATAATCATATTCTCAGTCTTTATCTTTTTTGGTCTCTGAAATATTTGAAACCATTAGCCAGCTTCTACTTACTTTGTACATTCTCTCTTCTCTCACCTTCCATGTTATTACATTATTTTACTTCTTCTACCTGTTTTATTTCTCATCTCCTTAAATAAGACTGCTTTCCCATATCATGGATATTTAACATGAATATCACATTTATTTAAAACAACATACATAAACTCAAAACAATATTCTCATTAAGTCAGATCTTCTGATTTATATGTTTCAATTATTGTTACAGTTTTTCCTTTTAGACTTGAAATCTTGGCAACCTTGGTATACATTAAACACATCCATTAAGTCACAAAAGTCCCACTGATTCTAATTTTACCATCTTTCACATATAATCATTATTTTTCATTCTCTGAAGCAGACATGCCCTGGGGGGAAGAGGAAAGCACAGGTAGGAAACTTCAGACAAGCAGCAGACAGTGAAGTCTGTGGGTATTCATCTTATTGTTGGCTAGTTTTCCCTTTTGTCTACTCTGATGGAATCCCATGTTGCCCATCTCTGGGACTCCAGACAGACAAATGGTGCTTCCACGACCAGTCCTCACCCCTGACCCTTCAACACACACAGAGTACTCAAACTGAGTTTTCAAAAGAATCTGAGGATTCTCAAAGCAGAAGTAAAGAGTTAATGCATTTGGGGCTTTATTGATATTAAAGGCACAGAGAAAGAATGTGTGGTTACATATATGAAAGAACAGAAAGCAGACCAGTTTGGCTGATATGCAAGCTGTATGGAGGAGACTATTGAGCAATCAGCCTGGAAAATTAAGCCAGAACTAAAATTTAAAGGGCTTTAAAGGTCCATCCAGTTTGCACTTTCTCCTATAGGCAATAGAGAACCACTGAAGCTTTTTGAGGAGAAGAATGACATGGCCAAGCCTGTACCTTAGAAATATGACTTTGCCAAATGTGCAGAAGATAATCTAGATAGGGGAGAGGACACTGGTTGAGCTGAAAATCTAATGACTCAAAATATCTCATACTGAAACTTTCTGGTGAGATGACTTTTATTATACTTTATTATTATACTTTAATATAATCTACAAAATAGTGAAGAATACACATTTCAATATCAGAATAATCATTTTGAGATTCCATTTTATTAACCAGCTTAAATGTAATCCATTATGTAGAATCCTAGATTTATAATTTGAAGAAATTTGAGGCCATCTTATAAAAGTCTAAGTCTACATATAATCATCTGACCTATCATAAATATTGTTGTTGTTGTTTATCCTTCATTATCAAAGAGGACCATGACATTAGGAGGTGATGTCATGACTCAGACTAAATTGGATTTAAGGGAGGGAGGGCGGTACAAAGTCACCACCCTCACTCTTTCCTCCAAAGCCATCTGGGTCCAGTGGTCCTGAGATATATATATATATATATATATATATATATATATATATATATATATATAGATAGATAGATAGATAGATAGATAGATAGATAGATAGATAGATAGATAGATATATATATATATATATATAGATATAGATATAGATATAGATATATATAGATATAGATATAGATATAGATATAGATATAGATATAGATATAGATATAGATATATATATATATATATATATCTCAGGACCACTGGACCCCAGATATTTGACGCAATTGGGATTAAGCGACTTGTGCAAGGTCACACAGCTAGTAGTGTCAAGTGTCTGAACCCAAATTTGAACTTGGTTGCTCCTGACTTCAGGGCCAGTGCTCTGTCCACTGCATCACCTGGTTTCCCCTACCTATGATAAATACTGTATATGTGAACAATAACATGTAGATGCATAAATATGAATAATGGCATTTTACATATAATATTGAATATCCTATATGTGACATTATATATTGCCTATATATATATATATATATATATACATATTTCATTTGTGTGTATGTTTAATAGGTCAATAACTAGAAAAAATGACTCCATTTAGCCATGTTTTATAATGGTATTTTAAAAGTGACCATATCTATGTGTGTATATGATTTTGTATATTTTGTCTATGTAGGTAAACAACCGTGTATATATGCATATGCACATATTAATATATGTATGCATGTATGTGAGTGTATTGTTTGGTCCTTTGATTTCACTTACATAAGATTTCCTTGGGAAGGAGACTCTTTCTTCCAAATAGGACAGCACTTTCTTTGCAAGCCATGGGTCTTAGGTGCTTAGAGAGTTGAATATTGAAGTGACTTCCTCAGTGTCACCCAACTAATATTCATAAGAAAGGGGATATTTTTCCCATTAATTCTAACAGCTTCTTTACTGTTCCGTCATCTCTCTTGAATACAGTCACCTAGATCTTTCTAGATACAAAGTTTACTCTCTATACAAATGGCTCTCAGACATTTGCGTATCATGATATCTTAGCAAAGAACCTGGCACATAATAGGTGATTAATAAATAATTATTGATTGATTCTTGATTAGACTCTTAAATATTATTGAGAACCTTAAATAAATATTATTGAGAACCTTAAATAAATGTATTAATTTGGGTTTTTTCTATTAATATTTACCATGTCAAAAATTGATACTGATAATATTAAAGTATCAAGGCATTTCCAAAAAATGATAATAAACCAATTACATGTTGATACAACATAGTTTTATGAAAACATATTTCTCAAGTAAAAAGAAAGGGTAGTGATAAAAATGACATTGTTTTATTTATTTCCACAAATCTTTTTTAATGTATGGCTCAATAGAAGGCAGCTAAGTTCTCTTTTATGCTTCTAAATTCAATTTGTTTTGATAGGTTGTTTTGATTCAAGTATATGAAGCAAATCTGGCCTTTCACAGTTATATAGTAGGAAAAAGAAGTAGTATTTAAATAGACAAAGAACATCTTAATCTTTTAACAAAAGTAGTTTTAACCTCATGGAAAATTCAAAAGGTCTTGCAATCCCTCTTTACTTCATACTTTCCACAGCATCTCCCTTAGGCAGCCAGCTGCAAGCATGTTGCTTTTTGTATCAGTGGAGGAAGATTTTTCACTGAAAATCCACATCACTGCAAATTCACAAGTTTGGACCAAATATATGTGCATTTGTAACTCATGTATATGACTATGAAGTTCTTAAAAAAGATTAATGGAATTTCCTCACATTGCCTGAAGATGTAAAATATCTACATCTTTTTTGTGTGTTTTATCTGTAATAAGGCAAATCTCTGGCTTCCTGGGACTTCCCAGTATCTTTGACTGATAGGGTAGAAAAATTTGATCCATTCAAAACTCAAATGGGGAGCGAAAAATCCTTTTCTCTTATTTCCTTGCCCCATAAATAACCATCTCATTTAAAAAATAACTGGAAGAATCTGAAAACTTTCAATCATGAACTTATTTTCAGAATTTTTTTTTGGTAATGAAAATAGGTTGTGTTTGTTTTCAAGCTTGGTCAGTGATTAAGATTCTAAAGTAAATGATGAATACTATTGTTATCATCAACAATACTTTTCTATGACCTTGTAGACATGAGGCATTTGTCCTTGATCCCTACACCCCAGAACCTCAGCTTTTGAAATGTTTTCAGTTTTCACACTGTATTTGATAAGCTCATGGCATGTGGAAAGCTCTGTGTTTAGCTGAAAATCATCCCAGCCAAACCAAGTCTGTTTATTTAGTGTTGATTAACATTTAGTAGGTACTCATTCACAGTGTCAAGGTACTACTCAGCATGACAATTTTGCCTTGGGGATCTTTAAATGGCATGTACACAACTTTTCTATTTTTTATAGAACTTAATACAAGTCACTCTCTGTATGAGTGTGTGTGTGTCTGCAACCTGATGGTCTGAATGCAAGTTTAATTGTTTCTGTGATATGTTATTATGCACAAAGGGAGTTCCTGTACTAATAAGAGCATCTAATTATTCTCTTAATATGCAGACTGTGAAGAGTCTGCATGGTATATTGGAAAGAAGACTTGATTTGAATATGTGAGTTTGCATCCTGACTTTGCTACTTGCTACCTATATATATATGACCCTGAGCAGATCACCTAATCTTTGGGCCTCATTTTGTATGTCTGTAACATAATGCCTTTTGTGAGCCCTATATCCTATAAGCCAGTTAGCCACACTGGTGTTTCCTTCCTGGAATTTTCTTCCACCATACAACAAACCCATTATAGACTATACACAGATCACAAATGGTACCTTTTAAGACAGGGATGCTGTTGGGCCCACATTTTTAGTGAATTTCATTTAGTTCCAGGTCTTGCCAGTGTAATGAGTCAAAATGTAATGGAGCACTGACTGTGTTCCTAAAACACAATTAAATGCTGCGTTGTCTAAAAAGAAGACACTGAACTATGACACCTGCCCACAAGCAGCTTAAAAACTGTGAAGTGAATTGGCTTTCTCATACCTTGGGCCCTATAGCTAGCAGCTGATGTGATTAGTAAAATCTCCCTATGAGATAACCTAAATCTCTCTCCTTACCATTTAAATCAGTTTCTGTCTCTATCAATGGAGGAAATGAAGAACAGATGTTCCTATTTGTAGTGTGTTGTTATCACTCATTTTTCCCTTAAGTGATAATCAATCAGAATTCATTTAACCTTTCCAAACAATTCCCCATTCTCCATGCTTTTATATTGCTTTCATTGCTATTTTGTGGATTCCCTTCAGTTTTTCCACACATTTATTATTCTGTGGAGCCCAAGCTTCAAGAAGATTCTCAGATGTTTGTCAAAGGGAGTGGAGAGAGAGTGGGGGGGGGGAGAGAGAGTTTAATATTATGTTGCCAATGTAGCCTGAAATTTTTCTGATTCAGCCTAGCAAGGTTCCTGGAGCATAGGAGACCCTTAAATATTTCTTAAATAAAATAAATAGTAATGGATAAGCAAAATAAACGTTTTCAAAGTACACATACACACACACACACAGAAATATATACACACACAGGACAGCTAGGTAGCAGTGGATAGAGAATCAGACCTGGAGTCAGGAAGACCTGAATTCAAATCAGACCTCAGAAACTTTTTAACTTTGTGACACTGGGCAAGTAATTTAACACTCTGCCTCAGTTTCTTCATCTGTAAAATGAGCTGTAGAATGAAATGGCAAACCATCCCAGTATTTTTGCCAAGAAAACCCCAAATAGCATCAAGAGTTGGACATGACTTAAACAACTGAAGAATTATCTATCAATCTGTCATCTATCTGTCATCTGTTTATCATCTATCATCTATCTATATATGTATATCTATCCATCCATCCATCCACATTCATGTACACACATATACAAGATGTATAGATATCTATTCCTACATTCAAGAATAATAGCCTTGGTGAAGCATCAAGGCAATCTCAAGGAGACATAAGAATTGTCCTGTTACAAGCAAGTGAGTGTCATTTTGATCATCTTCTACATTCTCTTAGGGAGATATCACAGGACCCTGAGCCCCAAACTCCGAGAATAGCAGTACTCTCCAGATGAGTGGCCCTGCTGCTAGCCCAACAATCCCTGTCACCATTTCCTGACCCAGTCAAGCATGTAGCAAGAAATCCTATACCCTCTACTTTCCAACAGTATACTGACCTTGCTTTCAAGATAGCTTCTGCGACCACTATCCAGGGAGACTATTGTTGTGGTAATAAGGCCTAATAATTTCTCATGTAATTTCTATAGTCCCTGCTTCCTCATCTGTTAAAGACCAATAACAAAGATCATGACAAGAAACGTCTTACACCTAAATCAAGTGGTTTAATGTCAGAAATGATGATAGAAAGAAAGAAAGAAAGAAAGAAAGAAAGAAAGAAAGAAAGAAAGAAAGAAAGAAAGAAAGAAAGAAAGAAAGAAAGAAAGAAAGAAAGAAAGAAAGAAAGATGGATGGACAGACAGAGAGATAGATAGATAGATAGATAGATAGATAGATAGATAGATAGATAGATAGATAGATAGATAGATAGATAGACAGATAGACAGATAGATAATTTCCCCTATGAAAATAAGAGCTCATTGAGAGCAGGGACTGTTTTGCTTCTCTATATGTTATCTCTAGCACTTAGCTTTATTATGTGCACATAATAGCCATTCATTCATCTATTCATTATAGAAAAATTTAATGCTCCATGGTATATTTTATTTTGGAAGTATTTTGAAAGAAAGAAATAAACGCTAGTGTTTTATATGTTTCATTTTGTGAATAACTAGACCCAAACTAAAGCTATGACAAGTTTTACTAACTTTTTTCATTATTTTAAACTGTGATGGATTGCTACACTAACTATTCCCAACTAGGCCCCCTGAGATATAGAAGCACTGCTGGAACTGAAACATTACTATTTCTGCCTTATCTGAAAATAGAAAATGTTGGAATTTGTATCATAAAATATACTTAAAGAATTTCATAAGAGTCCCAATAAGTTTTCTTTAAATGTAAGGCCATTTCATTCTCATTTATTTTTATTTATTTGGTTGCTTAAAGTACTTGTTGATATTTATGAATGTAAAAACTCATTTACAATGTACAACAAAGTACTTTCTTGGCATTTAAATCACCATGGTTTAAAGGAAGTGTTACTAACATAAATCATGGAATCATACGTCTAGTGGCAAAAAACCCACCAAAATCACAAGTATCTCAAAGTAAAAAAAAATACACATTATCTATTTTACATGTTCTTAAGCTAATTTTGTATGTCATAAACTCTATTTTCATTCTGCTAAAGCCTGCATATAATATATACTACATGATATATATTTATATATATAGGCACATATGCACATATGTATTTATGCTTATTGTATAAAATATATGTGCATATATACATATACTCAGGGTAATATTTTAGATGCATAAAATTAAATTCATAGGCTAATAAAAGAAATCAATTACATTTAACTATAGTTATCAAAATATTTCAGGAGGGGGGACTAGTTCACACACCTTGAGTTAAGAGTCCCTGATCTAGACCAACCTCTTTTATTTGGATTATGAGGAAATTGAGAATCAAGGAACTCAGAGAAATGTGTCCAAGATGATACAAGTGGTATCAGAGGCAGAATCTGAACCTGTGTCCTCTACTTAACCAGTGCTCTTTCTCCACAATAGTACATTGAATCCATTATCCTAATGTTCTTAATAAATATATCACAATGCTAATTTAGTATGTATTTATATACATAAGTGTTGAATAAGTCAATTCAGTTTGACATTGATTAAGTGCCTAGCTTGCACATGTACTGTGCAAAGTTCTGGGAATTCAAAGATGTAAAACGGTGTTGAGGTTAGCTTGATGGTACCTTATAAGTTCATCTTTGATGGTGAGACAAAATGAAACCCTTGTCAATTAATTGACTCTTAAGAAAATGAGTCTGATTTTATCTAGCCTACAAACTATTAGTTAACATGTATACACCAGAAATTAAATAATTGAAATGATCAACAATGCATATATTGAAACAAATATTATATAACATTATAAAATAAATATTATATAACATACTATGATAATTGCGAATGAGATCCAAAGTGCATCTGAGAAGAGATAACATAATATACATGTGTATATACATACACATATATACATGTGTATGTGCATATGTGTGTACATGTGTGTGCACATATGTGTGTGCACATATGTGTGTATATTGGAAAGACCTTTGGATGATTTAGAGTTCACAATCTTGGTTTGAAGCCTAACTCTTTTATTAATAATTCATTTGACTTTGAGCAAGGCACTTACCGCTTATACCACAGTTTCCCTATCTGTAAAATGAGGGCATTGATATCAATGATCTATAAGTTCCCTTAAAGCTCTTTTTCCTCTGAACTCCATGAACTTTCAGCTTGGAAGATCAGAGAAGGATTAAAATGATGGATTAGATGTCACAGACAGGCCTTTACAGTGGCTTTACAGAACCAACTTTATCAGTCATTTTTATATCCCTGACTGAAATTTTTCATGAACAACAAATAATAGTGTTTAGTGATAGTCAATTGTCTTTCCACGTAGACAAATGTATCAGTTTAATCTGATGAAAAACTGTTAATATTATCTGTAATTGAGAATGAAAAAAATAACAAGAAGGTTATATTGAAAGGTTAGTTTGAAAAGATTTGATTAAGTTACAAAAAAAAAGTGATTGAGTTCTAAACCAATGCAATATTTAACAGGTAATCTGTATAATCAAAGGCATTTTTTCTTGTGCATAAAAGGGGAAGGGAGAAGGGAATAAGCATTTCTATAGTGCCTCCTATGTGCCAGGCACTGTGAGAAATGCTTTACAAATGTTATCTCATTTTATCCTCCCAATAATCCTGCAAGGCATTTGCTGTTATCCCGATAAAGGGAAGGATGCCAATAAGAGGGGACAAAGCACCATGCGTTTGGAGCTAGAAGCACTCTTACAGGTCATTCAGTCCCACACCTTCATTATACATGGAGAGACTGAGGGCCAGAGAGATTAAGGAATGTATTCAAAATTACACAGGTAGTGAGTGAAGCAGCTGGGATTCAAAATCTATTCCTTTGACTTCAGATGGAACACTATTTCCACTGCATTTAAACCAAGATCAAATCTATTTCAGAATTAGAAATACACTTACCTAACTGAAATGCCTCACTCTCGGCAGTAAGTAGGCACAGAGTTGATGTATTTATACTATACCAATACTTAACCTTATTACTTTATAGCCAAAAACCATTCTGTTAGTATTGATTCATTCTTCCACATAAACAGAGAGAGTAACGTGAATTGCAAGTTGGTGATCTCTTCCGTAGAAAATGCCCAAGAACATTTCTCTGTTCTTTTGTTTTAATGGAGAGAGATAAATCTTTACTGCTATTCATGAATCTTTATTACTCATTTATAGGTACTGCCTACATAGCCACTTTTAGTTCCTTTTGCTGTGTTTTTAATTTTTTTTAAACCACTGGGAAATTACACAGGCACATAGATCAAAATATGACTTTTATAGGATTGCTGTTTTGTGGAGATATGTGTGTATATATATATAGACATATAGACATATAGACATATATGTATTCACATATATGTATCTGTGAATACATATACATATATCTATATCTATATCTATATATCTATATATGTATTCAAATATAGATATGCTTGAATACTTCTGGTCCCAATTATAATGATGTATATCATGCAACATCTATGCTCCCAATCAACTCTAGTTCATGTTCTCCTGCAAGATTGTTATATGAGGGGCAGCTAGGTGGCACAATGGATAAAGCACTGGTCCTGGATTAAGGAGGACCAGAGTTCAAATCTGGCTTCAGACACTTGACACTTACTAGCTGTGTTACCCTGGGTAAGTCACTTAACCCTCATTGCCCATCCCCCCCCCCAAAAAAAAGATTGTCACAGGAAATCCACCCAATATGCCAAGGAACTTCCAGTTGTTCTTTTGTCATCATGAAGATACTAATGGAGTCCTCAAACAATCCAGCAAATATTCTTCACTATTGTCACGTGTCCAGAATATCTTTTTTTTTTAAATCATGGATTTCTTTGACAGCACTCTTCATACTACTTATCTTGCGTAATTTCTTGTTTTTAATCTTTTATTTCCTACACATGACCATTATATGTCTCGTTTGTACTTTGGGTGATAGATATTTTCAGTTTTTTTAGTGACTATTGTGTTCAAGCCATGCTTATGTAGTATCTACTCTGGAGCTATTCTCTCAAATCCTATTCTAAATAACAGGTCCCTGGAGTTTTGTTAACTACTTAATGCTGCAGGGATCTTGGGAACTCCTGAGTAACTGGAAGTGTTTTTTCTAATTCTATAGTTCATGAACCCCCTCCCCACTTATGTACATCCTCCAACATCACAAGCCAGAATTCATTGGACTTTAGGAATATGTACATGCTAACGTAGTACAAATAATTTTCTCACAATTCAGGGGCCCACTTTCACTCAGTTACATATGGGGTTCAAAGATATAATTCATAGTTCTTTTCATTTTTTCCCTTCTTTGGAGTCCTCAATATTTTTCTTTTAGGTACTATAGCTTTCAATTTGTGGTGGAATTATGAAACTTCTTTTCTTATAATGTCTAGTTTCTTCATAGCTCCCAATGTTGACACTGTCTTCAGTCACTGCTATTTCTAGGATAATAATGAGAAGTCTCCCAATCCTCTGAAAGATCAAAAGGTCATTCTCTTGTCCCTAACCTCTCTAATGATCTCCAGATTTGCATTTCCAACTACCTATTAGACATCTCAAATGCATATTCCATAAATATCTTAAATTCAACATGTCCAAAATTTGAACTCATCCTTCTCCCCAACTCCTTCCTATTCTCACTCACCTATTATTGTCAAGGACATAATTCTACTCATCCAAGCTCACAAACTACCACCCTTGATTCCTCAATCTCTTTCACCATCACCCCCAATATCTACTGTGTTTCCAAATCCTGTCAATTTTACCTTTATAACATCTCTTATATGTGCCTTACACCCCTCTCCTCCCACTCTGCCAGTATCCTGCTACCTGGATTATTCATCACTTGCTACCTGAACTATTTCAAAAGGGTCCTGGTATGTTTCCCTTTCTCAAGTATCTCTCCTATAGTCCAACCTTTATTCAAAAGTCACCAGCCTCACTTTCAAGTCTTACCTTATCAAGCTTCCCCACATTTAATGAATTCCTGTGGCTCCTTATATAGGATAAAATATAAAATCCTCCATTCACATAAGTTCAAATTTGGCCTCAGACACCACCTGTGCAACTCTGGGTAAGTCATTTAGTCTCTAACTCATCTTAGGTGCTTAATAAATATTGGTTCCTTTCTCTTTTTTCCTTCTTTCTCCTTTTTTTGCCAAAGTCTTTTACACTCTTGCCCAAGGGGCAGCTAGGTGGTGCAGTGGATAGAGCACTGGCCCTGAAGTTTGAATATGAGTTCAAATCTACCTTCAGACACTTACTAGCTGTGTGACACTGGCCAAGTCACTTAACTCTATTTGTCTTAAACATCTGGGATCATCTCCAGTCATCCTGAGATATATCTTGCCACTGGACCCAGATGGCTCTGGAGGAGAGAGTGAGGCTGGGGACTTTGCATAGCCCTGCCTCACTTAAATCCAAATCACTGCAAGTTATGACATCACCCTGATGTCATGGTCCTCTTCAATAATGAAGGACAAACAACAACAATCTTGCTCTCTCCTACCTTCTCCATTTTTCTTACACCTTATTCCCCAACACTTCCCCTCACACACACAAATAGATATACTCTGCAATGCAGTGAAACTTTCTTCCTTACTGCTCCTTACACAAGACATTCCATCTTTAAATTCTGGTTATTTCAACTGTATGTTACTGGAATATTCTCCCTCCTTTCTCTACCTTCTGGTTTCCTTGCCTTCCTTCAAACCCCAGGAAAAAAAATCCTCTGTGAGAGGGATTTTCCCAATCCTGTTTATTTTTAATGTTTTCACTCTGTTGATGATCTACACTCATCCTGTATAAATGTTGTCTCCCCCAATAGATGATGAGCTCCTTGAGAGAAGGAATTGGCTTTTGTCTTTGTCTTCCTGGTGCCTGACACAGAGTAGGGACTTAATACATACCCACTGACAAACTGCTCAAGGGGAGGAATGAAACTGAGCCTCTTTTTACCCTTTCCCAAGTACTTCTATCTCAGGAACTTCTTGACAACTGTTTTCTTTTGATTGCCATTTGAAATAACATTGGCTTGCAAAATAGCTGACTGTTTTATAGACTACCCATAGGTTTGTCAGGGGTAGATTAATGCCTTTGATTAATCTAATCCTATATTCTCAATTTATAAAGGTATTAGAAGTAGAGTCTGTTATTAGTTATTTAAAGTGAGGTGGAGAAATAGATTGATTGAATCAATCAATTCCCATCCTGATACTTATGTGGGTATATGACATTATATTGATGGTTCATTGTATTGATAGATGTTTATGGAAATCCAATTAGATCTACCAATTAGAGTTAAAAGAAAGTTTATAGCATTTTACAGATTTAAGCACATACCAATTTTAAAGAAGACACCCAGTCACTTGTTTTATGACAATTCCCTTATGTTCAAGAACATTGAAAATATGTAGGTTGAAAGGGGAGAAAAATTTTACCCCCATGAGAAATAACTTGATTAGAAAACTGTTTGGCTTAGAAGACTAGTAGTTCAGTACAAAAGTGTTAAAAGAGGAAGAAATGAGTAAGGTAATACATTCATCACTAAGGAAATTTTTTGAGTTTGGGAAGAAGTCATGATCGGGTTGGGCATAACTGTGGGGAAAGATGATGGATCTTATTTTTGAAGTGCTTTCTATCTGCTATAATAATAAAATGGCACTGTGCTGAGGTCATCCTGACTTCTCTGAAATTAGCAAGGCAGTTCATTTTATGGAATGGGACAGCCAATAAATGACAGATAAGCTCAGAATTGTTAGCTTTTCTTAAACTCTATGGATTTGTTTTTTTTTTCCAAAATGAAATGTCAGGCTTGAACCAGATGATCTCTCAGGTCCCTTCCCATACAAAAAATAGGAGAATTCTGTGAATTGGTATCTGTGCCTGTATTTCTCTAAAGCTTGCAATATATATATATATATATATATATATGTTCACTAGTCATTAATAAAATAAACATGATCCAAGATCTTTTATTCAATTTTTAAAATGAAGGATATGGATTTATTGCAAAGTCACACCTGGATGAACTGTGTGCTTTTCTTGCGTCTTTCACTTTTTCATGTCAAAAAAGTTTATCTTCTGGGCTTATATATTCAGTTACAGGCATTATCAGTCATCTGGTACTGCTACAGGAAATGTATCATCAAGGCCAACTTTCAAATAATTAGCTTTATAGAACTGACTTTCCATTCCCACCACTATAAAATAACTGGAGAAATTAAACCAAAAGAGTGGGTACTTGTCATATGCTAGTGATAAGAGTTAGTATTATCATGGCTTTTTATTTTTAAAGCACACCTGTTACAACATTAATTTTCTGAAATGTCACAAACCCCTCAAACTCTATAAATATTTTATTAATATTTATTTCCTAAAGGTTGATTAACTTCTAGAGTGTTGGCAAAAAATTAAGCTGTGTGATGATATAATGCATTGGTGATACAACTAGGAAAAGGAACCTGTCTTGGAATACATGAAACTGTAAAAAGACAGATGGGCCAATCTGAGCAGAGCATTGACAAGAGTTGGCTGGGGCCAACTGGCACTGCACCTGTTTACTTGGAGAGAGATTAATGTAGGGGAACAAGCTCAATGCTGTTATCATCTTCCTGCATTTCAGACAACAACAAAAAAGATGTTTTATCACATTCATTGTTACTTTGCCTTGGCAATAAAATGAGGTTTTAGCTTCTTCCAATTTGCAGCATGTATTTTTTTCTCTTTTTTGCTCATGGCACATTGTCTTTGAAAACTCCATCTAATTAACATAATTTAGAATATGATAGTTTCAGGTACAGAGCTCTGTATTTCTTACGAACTTCCTCACTTCATTGGGTTGGATGATACAGAGGGAATTTTGCTATTTTTTTCTTTCTAGAGCTGTTGATTAAAGTACAATGGTACCTAAAAATGCCCACTTATCCGTAACTTTTGAGTCAGCATCTCCTAGTTTATCCCAGACCATTTTTATGCTTCACTAATTGTACTCATGCCCTTAATAAAACAAAGAAACAAAGAGGGAAAGCTTTGAAGCTTAACAAATGATTTTTAAAAATAATTTTATTTTTGTAAATTCTGAATTTTCTAAATACCAAAAAGATAATATTTTCATAAACAAAAAAGAACATGAGTATCTTAATTAAAAACTTGTATCTCTATAACTTTAGCTTGCTATTTTAAGATAAATATATAATTTTCAAAGCTAGCCTGCTTGTCTGCGTTTCCTTCTGCACATCCTTCTATTCTCTTTTAAGCATTTTTCACAATGCTCTAGTGAACTGCTTTTCTTTTATTATCATTGTTTGATAACTGTCATCTTCCCCACAAATTAAAATATAATAAAAACATAATTATTTAAAATAAACATATTCAAGCAAAACAAATCCACTCATTTGTCATGTTCAAAAATATCTATCTCATATTAAACCCTAACCTTTTTTTCATTTGTGGGTAGAAGTGGAGAGGATGGCATATTTATGCAATGAAATCAAAGATTTTTCAAAGGGTAGGGGTGGGGCAAGTGACTTCACTTCATGTTCAATTTGAAGTAAGTAGAACTGATCCTTTATGTTCTTTATCACATAACAATGCATACCTACACATGGAAATATATTTGCTAGAAGATAACTTTTTCACATTATGAATATTGAAATTGAAAACTTGTTTGAAAAGCATCACAAATTTGAAATCACATTGATTTTTCAAAATTATTTGAAAGTTTAATAATCTGAATTATTAATGTCAATATAAAGCCACAAGTGCTTACTTGAAAAGTAAATAAAAGTGAAGCTGAGGGAACTGTGTAGTAAACTATGTGATTTTTGTTCTGGCAAAATTATTTTTTTTTAATTTCAAATTAGCATAAAGTGCTAATAAAAAGTAAGTAGATTTGTGGCATATAAGACATGAACTGGGGGTAAATTTATAAAGAATTGTGAAAGATATTAATATGTCCTATGAGATGTGCACTATTTACCTTTAAACTTACTGATCAAAGTGAACAAATTGTAAAAGAAATTTAACAACCTGTGGCTTTGGTAAATAGTAAAGAAGTAGAATAAATTCTATTCCTTATAAGTGGTTGATGAGTTAATACTTTTTCATTTGGGGAAAGTGTTTTGTTCAAAATCCAAATTAAGAAAACAGCTCATCTACAATAAAATAATAAACTTGGGAAAATCTGAAAGTTATTGATGACAGGGATTTATCATGGCACATTTTAAAACTTCTACTTAAGGTTATTTTACAAGAATAACTAAGCAGAGAAGATGTCAAGTATGAAAGTGCATAATGCCCTAAGGGTACAGGAACTCTATTTGTGTTAAGGTTTCTTATAAATAATTCTACTTTGGGATATAAGTCTAAGAAGGAGAACTGATAGGTTTTCTGGTATACAAGTTTTAAATGAGCCTCTTAAATATTGAAGTTACCCTCAGGACACCAAATGCATTCATTACAAAGAAATGAAATCTGAAAATAAGTGAAATATTCCAAGCAGCTCTGATCATCATATATTAGTCATCAAGTCTAACTCACTTTTTCTTGGATTGTGTTAATAATGCCTTGGTACACAGTGAAAATCACCTGAGGCACATCTCTTAGGATTATGAGGGGGAAAGGGAAAAAAAAAACCTCCTGGTGAGAGCTTTTCTAGTGTATACCAAGCAGTTAATCTAACAGGAGGAAAACTGATTTAAAATGAGCTACGAGTAATAAGAGGTTTTTATGCCCACTGGGAAACACCCCAGGAATAAGAAGTGAATCATAAGGTAGAGAGCACTTCAAAGGTACTTATTTCCCCCAAATAATGATATTTTTCCTGAAAATCATATGATTAGGATGACTTGTCCTCTGAGGCATTCTGTTGGGATCAAAACCTCCAATAGCTTTATCAAAACATTTGGCTTACAGAATACCCTGGAAACTGTGTCCTATATCTTTGGGATTCTGGTTCACGTCTATATTTAACTGGCAATTTTTAAGGTAACCAATACTGACTACTTTGGGATTCATGGATGTCACTGAGTCAATTGCCTAACTATACAAAGTGAAAAAGACATTTTTAGTATTAGTGACTTTTTCATTACCATGAACATTGTTTACATATGAATGCAGAGAGTTAAAATTTCTAGAACGAACTTTGCAAGGCATTTTTCAAGTGAAGCTTTAAATGTCCCACATGTAACTGGAACATAGTGTAGGGGAAAGCATACAAGACCAGAAGTCAGGAAACTGGATTCCATTTCCAGGCTTTGCCATTAACTCAATGTGACTTTGGGCAAAGTGCTTATCTTTTGTCAGTTTCCATATCCATAGAATGAAGGGGTGAGAACAGATTTTCTGTGTAGTTAAAAGAATGCTGACCTTGGAGTTGCAGGACCTGAGTCTAAATCTTTGCTATTCTACTTACTGTCTGTGACCTTGAAGAACAAGTCAATTAGCTTCTCTGGACCAAGGTTTCCCAACTATAAAATGAGGGAGTTGCCATAAATGATCTTTAAGATCCTTTTCCATTCTGAATACATCATCCTATGATTTCTAAAATCCCCTTCTATTTTAACATTCTTACTTTCAAAGTTACAGATTCAGATGTTTCTCAAAAATCTTGTATCTCTATCCTTCTTAAACAAAGTGGATTTAAAATTAAATAATGCTCTTCATTCCCTCATACTTGAAGTAAAATGGGGGTGGGGCAAAGCAGAGCATCCATTATGTATAATACAGGAAATATGTTCTGCTGAGTCATAAAAGCCAAAGTATGATTGCCTATTGGACATGGGAAAATAAACTGCGTCTGTGCTAGAATGTGCTCTTCTCTCCACCTAATTCAACTTTCAGGGCTCAAATAAAATCTTACCTCCTCCATGAAACCTTTTCCAAATATTTAACTAAACTTTATAACATTTTTATGAATTTCTGTTATAATCATAGCTAATAATATTTTATATGTATATATGCATATAATATGTATACATATTATATACTACCATTTAACATGTGATGTTTCTGTCTCCTCAACTAGGCTGTATACATATTGAAGGTAGGGAATGGGAGAAACCATTACTTTAATATATCAGTGGTTTATTGACTTCACTGGTGTGAAGATTTCCTTCAGTACTGTCAGTGTGATCCAATAGGAAACCACGTGTACCCTCTCATCCTGTGAAATTCTGGTCCATGTCTATAAATTTTCCAAAGATAATGTAATTCACTTGACAACTTTCTTTTGATCTTTACAAATTTTATAGTAATCTCAAATTGAATCAATCTGCTTCTATTGCACAGCTTCACTTTTCTTCACCTTGCCTGTATCTTGATCACTGGTTCTTAAATTCTTTCCTTTTAACCACATTTTATGATCAATCCTTTGAAGTGGAAGTTTGTTTTACTTGTCCAGTTGTATGATGAACAAATAAATTCTACTTCCTAATGATGTTGTAGGTACAAATAAGAATGTATAAATATATACATACATACATATACACATATACATACATATATGGGTGCAAGTTTTATACACACACACGCACACATATATGACTTGCACCCCTTAAAATATTATATAAATGCTACTTCTTAAAGAGAGCTAAATTCTCTAACACTCTAAAGTCCCACTATATTTTTTCTTCCTTTCTACCTGTTTGCCTGTTGAGGTTAACATATTTCATCACCAAACTCTTTACATATATGTGAATTAGATGTAGTCAACTCTCCTTTTCCTTGATCAGATAAGAGTGAATCCATTTAAATTTGTTTTACCTACCCTTGTTTGTTTGTATATTCTTCTTGAGTAGACTATTAATATTAATAGTGTGGGGACTAATTTTTAATTGGGGAGTGCTAGCTAAGCGGCTCGCCGCAATATTGGGGCAAGGAAGGAGAACAGCAGCCTCCCTCAAAACAGAACAAGATTTATTTTAACAGGAATGAACTTAAAAAACAAAACACAAACAGGATCAGTAGGATCAAGGGAACGGAAATAAAATGGGGAAATGGAAATTATAATACCTGAAAAAATACCACTGCCCAGGAATCAGCTGAAAATACGCAGCAGACCACCTGTCGCTTTCCAGCTTCCATCTGGAATGCCCAATTCTCCTTCCCCAAACCTAGAAACACCCCACACAGCCCCAGCCAATGGAATGGCCGCTCTGACAGTCACATGACTGCCCTCACTAGGCTTTCAATCATTATAATTTTTCCAGGCCCATGTACGCTTCGGCCAGTGGTGATGAGGTGAGGTGCCAGAGCCCTGGCAACAGCTACAACCAGTGGGTGGAGCACCATACGGTTTGCGGAGCCCCAGGCCAGGCCAGTGCACACCATGGCACAAAAACCTCAAATAACAATTAATTCTTTACAATAGTAAATTCTTCCCCCTTCTGTGTTTATTCCCTAGCGCATTCCCATTTTCCTTCACACTTTTTTTGTTCTCTCAAGAGCAACAAAGCAGAAAAACACATCACAAACCTGTGTTTGTCTTATTTAACTTTGATTGGGACCTTTGGATAAGGTAGAATTTTAAATAAACTTTTGTTCTTTATTAGAATATTATTACTTAAACATCATTTACTATTTTCCCGTTCTTCAAATTTATTTGCTTTCTAGGTATCTCTTGTTTCAGTCTTTTCAAGTATATTCTTAAGTATACTTTTAAGTTCTCTTCCAATAAAGGTCCATTTTCCCAGTTCTAAGAATATACTCAGTCATGAAGAGGAAATTATTATTGATTGAAGTACTTTTCATCTGCCTTTAGATTATTATATGCTATGATTTTTCTCTTCTTATTGCATTTACTTTCGAATCTTGTATGATTATGACTCTCATTCCTTGGTCCTGGTATTCTTCTTCTTCTTTTTATCATTACTTATCATGGTTTTTCTTTTGTCCTAGAAACTCTAGGTTTTGACTATGACATTCTTGTTAATTTTTCAAATAGAATTTCTTTCAAGTATGCCCAAAGCATCTTTTTTTTTACTTTCATGTTGCTAATGGATCAGGTTTTTTTGTTGTTGTTGTTTTAGTTGTTGTTATTGTTGAGTCATAGTTTTCAAGATGCACAATGATTGTTCATTTTTTCAAATCTCTTTCTGAGGTTTTTTATTGATAGTCAATGCCTTATTTTATCTTTTATATTTCTAATATTTTGATTTCTTGTAGTATTTCTTATGGTACTTTAGAATTATTGAGGTCTATTTGTTCCATTTTCGTTTTAAAGCATTGTGTTGGTGGGAGAAGGTTCTACCCCAATCTCTTCTCCTCCAGAGTTCTAATTTCACTTTATAATTATACTTTTATTCCTTTCTTTACATTTAGTTCTTTATTCTTCATTAGGCCATTTTTTTTCTTTCTTATGCTCTATTTTTACTGTTTTAGAGTTCTCCTCTGGGATTCTTTGTTGGGAATCTCTCAACCTATAACATTTATTCATTTTCAAAATCTTTGTTTACTCTTATTTTCAAACTTAGTCGCTAGTTTAGGTCTCTAATGTGGAATAGGACTAGGCTCTGACCTTTCCCATTGGTATTGGAATTGGTACTCAATTGTATTAATTAATCTTGTTTTGTTTGGTTCTCACCTTGATTTCCAGGGTTCCTGCTGCTGACTTCCTCCTCTTTTACCTGTGTTTAGTACACTGGCAGTTTTCAGATGTCATGGATCCTTCCAGCACAAATTATTCTTCAGGCTCTCTGGGATCATTTATGATCAGAGTCTACAGAATTCTGACCCTGTTGGAGCATTTTTATTAATAGTGCTTACAGTCTTCTAGCTCTCCACTTTGCACTGCTGTCTTGCTCAGTTTCAACTCCATGCCCCTAATAGGATAAACTCATCACTTCTAAACTCAGCATCATGCTACTAACTTGAGCCTTGATTAATACCACCTCCCTCAGTTTCCTTTCTCCTCTGAATGAAGGGCTAGCAAGTGCAATACCAAACTCCTCCCAATGCCTTCCTTTACAGAAGGGAAAAACTAGATTCAGTTTCAATAGGCATCTGCTGCCCTGACTGGTTTCAACTCCTTGGGACAAGATGCCACTATTCCAGGTTCTTATCGGTATCCTGTTCCTTGTAAGGCCTCATCTCCAAATATCTTGTCTCCTTTCCTGGGTTAACTTTTCCTTTGAATTGTAAACTCCTTAAGGGCTAGGTTTGTCTTTCTTATTATTATTTTCAATCGTATTCCCAGCACTTAGCTCAGTGACTAGCACATGGCAGGTGCTTAATAAATATCTTATTTTATTGTTTACTTGTGCTCATACTGACTTCCCTGGTAGTTTACTTCTCCCTATAAGAGCTAGCATTTAAGTAGAAATGGAAGGGTTGCAAATACTTTACTTATATTAGGTCATTTGATCCTCACAAGAACCTTCAGAAATAGGTGTTATTGTTATCCTCATATTAAAATAAATACACTGATGCAGAGAAAGTATAACTCAGGATCACAGGCAGAGTTCAAACTCATACCCGAATGTCTATTATATACTGTGCCAACTACCTGGATATTTTTTTTGCATGGTCCTGAGGTGATGTAGGGATTTAATACTTCTCTTTGTTTTTAATTATTATTTGATCTAGTGGCTATTTTATTTTTATTTGCTAGACAATGCATGGAATATCCATGCTCCTTTATGACCTTTCATGTCACCATCTTAACAAGAAATTTTCAAATGAATCTGATTAGAAATTCTCTTAGAGTAGATAAAGGACCAGGGAGTTTTGAATGAAGCAGCATGATTAAGGAGAAAGGAAAGTTTTACTGGTAAAATCTATTATTGTAGCCTCTGACTTTGGGATACTTGGGAAATATTTATTGCTTATTCTTTTTTCCTTCTCCCTCTGTTTCCATGTCTTATGTGAGGCATTTAATAACTTTATATTCATAATTAAGTCATGTAAACATTTAGATTTCACCTTTCCCATATGCAAAATAGATCAAATAATACTTTTGTTACTTACTTCATAAGTTTGTCATAAGGAAAGTACTTTAACAACCTTAGAGTACTATGTAAAAGGGAAGTTGTATTATTATAAGTAGGCAGAACAGTATAGGAACTTTATTCAGTTATATTGTTGTTTTCTTTTTCTTTTGAATTCTTTGATCTCTATACCATCTTTCTTTTCCTGCTCAGGTAGCAACAACTCAATGGAGAACAGTAGAAAGTAACTAGTGGCTAATCAGAGATATTTTGGTCAGCAATATTTTGGCAAAATATCTCCTAAGTCTACCTATTGTATTTCATATCCTAAACTGTTTTTATTATTAAGTGAAATTGAAAAAGAGACTATGATCTAAAAACAGAAAAAGAAACTGCAGTATAGAAGTGATATAATGGGTACAGAAGTGATATAATGGGAGATGACACCATGCCACAGAGTAAGAAATGAATCAGTACTATCACTAATCCTTTTAGGTGCACTAGAAAGAAGAAAGAAATGTGCCTTTGCACCACTATGCAGTGATTCCAATCTCTGAAAGCACTCTTAAGTGTTACCATTTTTCTCAATAAATGTCATAATTAATCAAAACAAAAGAATTGTAATTCTCTTTTATAAACTGATAACAGTGCATATTTGGTGTGGTGAGAAATACCATGAAATTAAATAATGACAATATTTCACAATTTTAAAAAAATGTCTCAAATAATATTCTTTATTATTTTATTTTTCCTCCATGAAATTCAATGGGGAAAATGAAACATGTTTCAGATATGATTTAAGCATAATATGTATACTGTTAGGAACTTTGAAGATCAGGACTTTGAACCATTTAAAAAAAAAAAAGGTTTGTGATAACCAGGTTTAACCAACATGTATTATCTGAGCTACTACTCTATGCTCAGAACTCTGCTAAGTTCCTGTGGGAGATACACACAGAAAAAATATATGTCACAGGATCTTTGCTTTAAAAAAAGTCTTATGAACTGAAAACTCGTGTAAATATAAAGAATTTTCATGTCATGTTACTTGTATGCATTAAATTATAAGTGTTATCCATTAAATATCAGAAGACATAGAGGAAGGTCTTTAGCAACTGAGCAAATGTTTTTTAAGTGTAACAGTATGGGATATGTGAATAGGTTGTAATCTATACATTTCAAGGAGAGCTTCTAAATAAGTGAGAACCCAGATCTATTTATAAGTAGGTATGTTGGGGGCAGGTAAGTGGTGCAGTCGATAAGGCACCAGCCCTGGATTCAGGAGTACCTGAGTTCAAATCCGGCATTAGACACTTGACAGTAACTAGCTGTGTGACCCTAGGCAAGTCATTTAACCCTCATTGCCCCGCCCCCCCCCAAATTATGTAGGTATGTAAACCCCAAATGGGATCACAAAGAGTTGAACATGACTGAAAAATGACTGAACAACAGTAACAGCAATTTACAAACTGCTTAGACTTTCAATGTTTAAAGCAATCACTCAGAACATGCTGAATTGTATAATATGTAGAGATGTGACCTCAGAATAAGAAAATCAGGGTTCATGCTCTACCTTTGACATGACTGAACTCAAGCAAGTCATTTAGAACTTCTCCAGTGTCCCAGGAAAATCTTTTAAGATAATAAATTGCAAAAGTGCAAATATTCATTGGTAGAGGAAATGCATTACCAAAAACTCCCTAGACTGATAAAATCATGGGACTGACAAAAAAATCAAGGAGAAATATTATGTATTTTAAAATGTTTATTATCGGTGATCAGCAATGATGTTCTTCAAAGAACAGTAATTATAGTACCATTTCTGCAACTTAATGGCTATGTGTCATGTGCCATGTCACTCAGCTGTTCTGGGCACCAATCTAAATCATCTATAAAATGAAGAATAGCACAAGATCTCGGAAGTTACTCTAGAGAATCATGACAAAGTAAACATTAAAGAGAAATAATAAGAGATTAAATAAAGTTAATTTGTTTCTATTCCTATATGGAAAGATGATAAATGTAACTCATAAGAACATTATCATTATTAGGGCATTTAGAAGGAGTCTACATGCAAAGAGGTCATGGTTGTGAGGCAATTAAATTGGGATGATTTGAAAAAAAATGAAGAAGTAAGAAAGAATAATGCACTGGGAGAAGGGGAAGGGAGAGATAGAAAGGGGAAAATTTTCTCACAGAAAAGACATTTACAAACAAGAGCTTTTACAGTGGAGGGGATGGTAACCAATGCTTGAACTTCACTCTCACTGGATTGGTTCACAAAAGGAAAAATGTACATATCTATATCTATGTAACTTCTATATATCTATTGCCAATCTATTTATCTATCTATCTATCTAATCATCTATCACAATCACACTCAGTTGGGAATAGAAATCTATGTAAGTCAGTGGGGGAAAAGGAGGGAAAGGGCATGTGAAAGGGAAGAGGTGATAAAAAATGAGGGTAGATTAAAGGAGGCAGTGGTTAGAAGCAAAACGGACTTTTGAGGAGGGACAGGATAGTGAAAGAAAGATAAATAGAAGAAATGGAATAGAAGGAAATCATAGTAATCATAACTGTGAATATGAATGGAATGAGCTCACTGATAAAATGAAATGGAGAGAAGAATTGATTTGAAACCAGAATTCAACAGTATTTTATTTTAAAGAGACACATTTGAAATGGAAAGACACATACAGTGTTCAAATAAGGGACTTGAGCAAAATCTATTATGCTTCAACTGAAGTACATAAGGCAGGGGTGGTGATCATGATCTCAGAAAAAGCAAAAGCAAAAAGAGACCTAAATAAAAGAGGTAATCAGGGAAAATACATTTTGTTAAAACTAACCATAGATATTGAAGTTCTATCAAGAAATTTTACTTCAAGATTCTCTGATAAAGGCCTCACTTCTCAAATGTATGGAACTAAATGAAATTTATTAAAAAAAAAAAGAAAGAAAGAAAAAGAGCCATATCACAATTGATAAATGGTCAAAGGATATGAACAGGCAGTTTTCAGAAGAAGAAATCAAAGCTATCTATTGTGAGAATTGGAATGGTACCCCTGCTGGGGAGATACTGTAGGGAAACTCTGCCATGAGGAGAAAGCATGTGATTTAGAGACCATGTGACTTTAGTGTCCAGAAGTTACATCTGTAGAACCACCTGTGGGACTTATCAATCAGAGCTACCAGCCAATTAGCTTGGAGCTGTGTGTGTGGACGGCCCTGTTTCCTGTTGGAGAGGAGGTTTCTGGGAGAAGGAAGGAGTGAGGGGGTCACTCTTTCGCCAGGACCTTATATGGAATGGAGCAGAAGTGCTGGCTCCCTTAGATAGATAGATGAAAGCATCTTGGCCTCTTTTTCTCTCCTCACCAAATTCTTATGCTCATTAATAAATACTTAAAAGTCTAAACTCTTGCTAAAGCTTATAATTTATGGTGACCACTCATTATAATTTTAGACAGTTTAGCTAGAATTTTAACCACCTTACAGATAGCAACTTTACACTATAATCATGAAAATATACTCTGAATCACTATTGATTAGAGAAATGCAAAATAAAATTAATCCAAAATACCATTTCACACCTATCAGAAATAACAAATGCAAGAGAAGATGATGGAAAATAGATACACAAATGAACTGTTGGAGGAATTGTGAACTGGCCCAGACATTCTAGAGAACAATTTGTCACTATACCCAAAGGGCCCTAAAACTATACATACCTATGACCCAGCAATACCACCACTAGGGCTGTATCCCCAAAAAGATCAAAGGAAAAGTGTGTGTGTGTATATATATATATATATATATATATATATATATATATATATATACTATATATAAATAAATGTGTGTGTATATATATAATGTATACACACACACACACATATATATATAAACACAAAATAGGTTTATAGCCCCCCCCTTTTTGGTGGCAAAAATGGAATTTGAGGGATACTCATCAATTTGGGAATGGCAAAAGAACTTATTGCATATGTTTGTGATGGAGTAATATTGTGCTATATGAAATGGCATGGGGGTAGTTTCAGGAAAAAAAAAACATGGAAAGATCTAAATGAACTGATACAAAGGGAAGCAAGCAGAATGAAAGAAGTGGACAGAACAATAGCAATATTTAATCATGATCCACTGTGAAAGATTTAAGTGCTCTGATTAATATAATGATACAAACAAATTCCAGAGGACTCATGATGAAAAAATTTTATCACCCTCCACAGAAAGAACTTATGAACTCAAAAAACAAATTGATGTATAATTTTTTTCATTTTTATTGTTTTTATTGTGGCATGGTTAATATTTAAATATTTTTGCATGATTTTACATATATAATTGATACCACATTATTTGCCTTCTCAGTTAGTGGGGAAAGGTTAGGAAGGAGAAAGAAATTTTAGAACATAAACTTTTTTAAAGGATTGTGAAAATATATAAATAATAAATTAAAAAAAAAACAATTTTAACTGTGTTATTCCAGGAATCAATGTGTCATTTCTATGAAAAATCTTTCCTATATGGAAAGTTTATGTATAGCTGGAAAGTCTTAAATTTAGGAACCCAATGGCACAATATGTGAGTTATTTTAAGACTTGCTTAGATAAATTCAGGTGGCTCAACCTCAGGATAGCTTCTGAGTAATGGAGTTTGGGTTATGGTAACTCATGATCACTGTCTTCCATGGAAGGTCTTTTATCCACATTGATGGAGGGAATTGCCACATCAAAATATGGGACCTTTGAGTTTCTTTAAGGAGGTACTTCGAAGAAGTACTTCAGTGTTTTGGTCCCTTGGAGTCCAGATACTGAATGAGTGAGATTTGTTTTACATTTTATTCATCACTCTTCCTTCTTTATGATAGTAAGGGGAAATGAAATAAAAATATGTGAAATGGAAATTCAATTACTATCATACACAAATATTAAAACAAAAAAGATGGAAATATTATATACATTAAAAAACAGATCCATCTTTCTCCATCCTTCTAAAAAGAAACCTCCAATTTGAGATTTTTTTTCTCTTTATTATCTAATTAGGCAGAAAGCCAGATTCTAATCTCATTTATGCTTAGCAAACTCTTGCCTTAGGAAAATGATAAATTTTCCCCAAAAGAAATTCAATTTGTATAGGTGAAAAAGCTCTTTTTTGGGTTGGGTTAACTATTGAGTTTTCCCTGCAGGCATTCCATATTTCAACTGTGGATTATGCATGGCAAAATGTATTAGTACATATTGAAACTGGAGGTAAAACTAAAGTTGTTTTTTTCAGAGATACTAGGATTAGCTTGTTTGTTATTTTGTAAAAAGAAATAATTTCATTCACAAAATCTAGAACACTTTTGGTTTAAATGAGGAAAATGATACTGCATTGTGCACACTCATTAAACCTACTTCATACTTCAGTGCTTTCTTTAGTGGTTTAGATTGCAACCCATTCTGTCTTTTCATTATGTGTGATCTTTTATGTCATCATTTGTAATATGGAAATACATAGTACCACCATTGACTAGACATCCATGCTTCTCTCCATTTCCCTTTGGATCATCTGCAACTTTAGTTCTTTACAGATTATAGCGTTTTCATATTAAAAGCCACACAGTTGAACCTAAAAACATGTTGAAATAATGGATTTTGGTGTCAAGAAGAAACTGAAGATCAATGAAAACAGTGCACTTTCTCAAATTATACCCAACTTTCTTGTATTCTATTCAACTCTGGACACAGCTCAGCATCTGCAATTTTGGTCCAAAATATGAACAAATAGATTAACTCAATGTATTACCCATCAAAATAAATGTTATAGTTTTTGTAATAGGCATTTTTTATCCATTTGTTTTGGGGGTTTATTTTTGTTCATTTTACTGTGTTATTTGTTAGGTTGATTTCTTCTTTTGAACAGCCATGCATCTGATTGAGCAGAATCTGGGATACCATGTGACTTGATACAATCAACACTAAATAGATGTGGTTGTAAGAACTCACCATCTACTGCAATTTTTTTTTAATTTGGATTTTTGCATAGGGTATTTGCCATCAGAATGTTAAAACCTAACTTTCAGGGCAACTTAGAAATTTAAAGGGACATAGTGTTTTACGGTGGAATGAGTTCTGTGTCTAGAGTTAGAGGTCTTGGATTCAAATCCCACCCATGTTTGATTTCCTTTTTGTGACATTTGTTAAGTCATTTAATTTTTCTGGCCTTCGGTGTTATTATCTATAAAATAAATTAATTGAGATTGACGACTTCTTAGTATTCTTTCACCTCTAAATTTATGATACTATGATCCTTCTGTGCAGTTAAAAAAGGGAAAAATGAACTGAAAAAAAATCAAGACAGAAAATAGATAAAAGATGATAAAGTGATTACTAGTATGCTAAAATTTCATAAAATAAAAGCTCTCATTTATAAAAAGCGTGATAGTAAGACAGTCTTTCCTTATAGTCACCTGTAACATATGTAGTGAAAGTATTCTTATCCCAATTTTACAGATGATGAAAGTAAGGCTTGGAAATGTTAAATGTCTTGCTTGTGGTCCCCTATATTTAACTGGCAGTGCTGGGACTATAACAGATATTCTGACTTCATATTTTATATTCTTTCTATTATAGCTGGATGCTTCAACTACCTACAAAAGTATTTATTATTTTAATAGGAACAACATATGTTAGACATTTATGAGGATCAGAACATTTTAGTTAGTGAATACAACTTGGGGAGAAATATATTTTGAAGTCTGGAAACTTTTACCATGTCTTTATTTGCATTTAGAACAAAAATTATATTCAAATGAAAAGCTTATGCAAATGAATCCCTAAAATAAATACAACCAAAAATATATATAATGGTGGCTCTAGGAATGACCTTGTGAAAACATATTCATTCTCTTGCAATAACTAATGAAAGAAAAATTCTAATAAAATTTCTTACTTTGGGGGAAAATGTGCTTGCTTTTAGGAGGCTAACATAGCATTATTTCCTTTTTGGTAACAAAGGCTCAGGGAAGTCATGCTCAAGGTCACCAAATTAATAAATACAGAAATTAAATTTATAATCCAAATCACCTATCTCTAAACACAGAGCTCTTTTCACTATACTTTTCTGGAATTTAACTCTACTAGGAATTTCAAGAATAGATCAAATCCTATTCCCTATGTACATGATGTTGTATAGTTCAGCTTTACTACCACAATACAAAACAAAACAAAACTCCTATTGAGAGTGTTAGCCCAGAGATCAGTATTATCAGAAGGTTCTACTATTGTACAAGTGACCTTTTACAAACTAATTCATTCAACTCTTTCATAAAGGAGACAGAAAATATGTGGGTAAAGTGTTCAGGAAGGTCCTGGAGATCACTACTACTATAATTAATTTATTACATATAGGTTTATAGTGCTTATTGCTCTGAATGATGGAATATGATTGTTGAAATAAAACAAGCATTTCCATAAGAGTATAATTTTTAAAATGTTTGCACATGAAGCTACAAATCTACTTTGTACAACTTGCTATTGCTTTTAAACTTCTTATAAAGTTAGCATGTAATTTTCTTTTTTCTTTTTTTTCTTTCCCCCCTCCCCACCCCAGATATGGCTACTAATAGATAAAAATATGTAAAATCTTTCTATACATAATTATATTTATCAGTTATTGACTGTTAATTGGCCCACATACTTGATGAAGACAGCAATTACTATTTCAGAGGACTTAACAATTGCCTACTCTCTATTAGACCAAAGATGCTGATGATTATTTCTTCTTTTAAAACACTATCTTACTATGCTATGGAAAGAGAGTTCATTCCATGAATTAAAACTAAAATTAAATAATATTCACACAATTTGTTTTAACATCACTTTCATTTGTTTATATTTTTGGTGGGGCAATTGGGGTTGAGTGACTTGCCCAGTGTCACACAGCTAATAAGTGTCAAGTGTCTGAGGTTGGATTTGAATTCAGGTCCTCCTGACTCCAAGGCCTGTGCTCTATCCACTGTACCACCTAGCTGCCCCAAACATCACTTTTATTTCAAACTACATTTGTCCCTTCTCCCTAACCCAGGGGTCAACTCTATAAACAGTGGGGGAAGTGGGAAAAACATTTTTTCGGCACTTTTCCAAGTTTGATCATTATAATTACAAAGCATTTTTTTTCATTTACATTGTTATTGTCGGGGCAGCTAGGTGGCACAGTGGATAGAGCACCGGCCCTGGATTCAGGAGGTCCTGAGTTCAAATCCAACCTCAGAAACTTTACACACTTACTAGCTGTGTGACCCTGGGCAAATCACTTAACCCCAATTGCCTCACAAAAAACAAACAAACAAAAAACCCAAATAAGACAAGTGCTTAGCACTCTCTCCAAAACAAAAACAAAAACTAAAACAAAAACAAAACCCATTGTTGTTGTCACATAAATTGTCATAAACATTTCTTCCCTATACATTTTTATGAATATGTGTATATAAAATGTATGTGTGTAAGATGTATAAATGTGTCTATACATGCATATATGTGTATACATATATACATAGGTGTGTGATTTTTATATCTATCTTTCTATAATGTATCTATCTATCTATCATCTATTGTATATATACTCATATATTTTGGGTTCTGTTTATTTTATTCCTCTTCAGGTCCTACAAGTCTAATCATACATCTCTTTAAATTGATTATCTCTTAAAGCAGAATTATAATTCCATTCAGGTTATCACAATTTGTTCAACAAGTCATCATTAGATGAGTATCTATGTTGTTTCCAGTTCCTTGCTAACATTTGTGAATATTGACATTTATTTCTATGAAAACATTGATTAAAAATACACCTTATAATCTTTGCTTCTTTTTATTTCTTATTGTACATTTGTGGTATCCATTGCTGGAGATGGGGGAAATCCTAAAGATGTGCAGGCAAAAATATATCAATTGGCTCTCTGAGTCTATATGTATATGCACATGTATGTGTGTATATGTTTGTATGTGTGTACCTACATATATATTCATACATACATGTAACCATTAGTGTATTTAGGTGGTTCAGTGAATATAGTGCTGGGCCCTGGGTCAAGAAGACCAGAGTTCAATTCTGCTCTTAGACACTTTATAGCTGTCTGAATCTAGGCAAATCACTTAACTCTGTTTGCCTCAGTTTCCTCATCTTTAAAATGAGACAGAGGAGGAAATCGCAAACCAATTCAGGATCTTTACGAAGAAAACCCCAAATCGGGTCATGAAGTATTGGACATGACTGAAGCAACTGAAGAACAACAAAAGTATAAATTAACACACATATGTATATACAGCATATGTCAGAATTTATATTTAATTTTAATTATTAACATTTTCTCCATTACTTTCTTATATTTAGACAAGCAGCAAAATAATAAATCAAGTCCTGATTTCTAGTATTTGCCAGTTTATGAGGCATACATAATGACACTGGAATTTTAACAATGAAGTAATGAAAAGTTAGTATGAGATGACTCTAATATACCCCGGGATACCTCCTTCACTTTCAACTTCATACATCCAACTTTATATGGGTTTTTTTGTACTCTGAAACTTTAGCACACATGGACACAGATTCAGAGGCAACAAAATATTAAAAAGAGTTATGTGTATTTACTATTGAGAGGTAGCAGTGTGTGCAGTTGTTAGAGGGCTGGCTATGAAGTAGAAAACACCTTGTCTTCCTACCTCTGATACATAATAGTCATGTGGGCAAGTCATACCACTTAGATAATAATATGAGACCTCTCAGTTCCTGAATAACCTGCTCCAAGACTAAAAGCCTGCCATCAGTGGAGAAGATTTCTAGAACAAAATTTGCCCACATCAGTTAAATCAAAATCCATGCACAGAAGAAACAGATAACAAAAATGTAAACTATATAAAGATAAGCATAGATTAAAAGAAAAAAATAGAATTTACATCTAGCTTTAACTGTATTTGAATAACACCATATCAGTCTTCATTGGCAGTAACTGAAGCACATTAACTTGCTAATGAATGTCTACTGATCTGTGTGAAATAAGTAGGTAGATACAGTCCAGTTTCTACTGTTTGTAAGTGACTCACTTGTCAAGGCACAGAGCCTCCCATTCATCAAAGATGGGGTGTAAACTACCCATTCAAACAGTCCCACAAGTTTAGGCAAGGTTGAATACTGATGAGGCATATGGGGTAAAAGGTAAGTTATGCTGGTACACTGGAATATTCCAGGCCTACTTTGTACATCTCACATACCTTCTAAGCTTCTTATTATAAATATGATGAACTGAGCTCCAACTTTTAGCTTTCAACTCACCGATAGAAGTGTCTTCAATCCCTTCTGTGTAAGAGCTGGCAGTTGAAGCAATAGTTCCTTTTAAAAATGTAAAAAATTACGATCATTTTATAACAGTAAAGTTATTAGAAGGAGAGGAAAGAGGAAATAGTGTTATTAAGGGAGTATTAACCTGCCAGGGATGCCACCTAGAATGGTGGAGTAGGAGCTAGAGTCATGATTAAACATCTCTATGTCTTTCTCTGGATCTAGTCCATGCCCATTGCACTGAAAGCATTTAGCAAGTGCCTGAATTGTCTACAATCCCAGCTAGATGTAAAGAATTTTAAAGATCAAATCTTTGATTCCTGCAAGTTTCTAATCCACATTCAAAGGACTCACTGAGAAGTGACAAACTAAAAAAATACATATGAAATTTCACATTATTGGTATATGCAAATTAGTCAAAATGGGGTAGAAGGTGAAATTTACATTTAGAATCAGTGGCTTTGCTTGGTTTCGTCATTGCTTTTCTCCATAATCTCTCCTTTTAGACACTGTTCTCTGTTGTTATTGGCTCCAGGCATCCTTTCTGCTCTGATAAAGAATCCTATATCCATAATATATACTGTAGGGAAAATTTAAGTTAATGTGTTGCTCAGTCCTTGGAGAGTTATAATATTAGTATTCATTGTTGAGGTAGAAAAGGCTTTGTTCCCTATGAAAGGATTTTTGGACATCTGGAAATAAGGTGGAAGGAAGCTTGGAATGGCATTTGTATCATAGATTATGAGCTGGAAGGTATATCAGTAGCTATCTAGTAAAATCCCGTTATTTTATAGCTGAAGGAATTGATCCCCAGGAAGGTTGTGACTTATTCAACGTCATTCAGGTAGGTAACTTTAGAACCCATGCTGTCTCCATAGTAGCAGATTGTGGGCCTTTTTCTTCCTTAGTGATCTCATTCATTATATCCTTAATGAAACTTTAAAAAGGGAACAGGTAGGCTGACTCAAATTACTTTCTATGTATGTGGAGTCTCACAGCTGACTAAGATATGTAAAGAATATAATATCACACTCTATAGTTTGTTGATTTTTGTAAACAAATAACTCAGTAAAACAAAATGTAGCCTGAAAGCATTCAAATGAAAAAATATCATACATACTTTATTTTACTTGAGTTTTTTCTTCTAAACTATTGCTTATTTATTAATTTTAGCATTCATTTATTAAAATTTTGAGTTCCAAATTATTTTTCTCCCTCAAGGCCCTACTCCAACCATTGAGAAGACAAGCAATATGAAATCAATTATACATGTATGAAATCATTCAAATGTATTTCCACATTAGCCATGTTGAAAAAAAATAAGCAAGAAAAATTAAAAAGTGAAAAAGTATCTTCTGATCAGCACAGAGAGGTCATAAGTTCTCCCTCTAGAAATGGATAATCATCTTGATGACAGCACCTAAATCTTTCACAGTTGACCTTTATTACAATATTACTATTATTGCATGTACTTTTCTCCTGGTTTTGCTCATTTCACTTTGTACCAATTCATATGAATTCCCAGCTTTTTCTGAAACCATCTTATTCACCATTTCTTATAGTATTCCAAAACAACCATATACCACAACTTGTTCAGCCATTCCCCAGTTGATGAGCAATCCTCAATTTCCGATTCTTTGGCATCACAAAGAGAGCTACTATAAATATTTTGCACATTTAGGCCCTTTTTTCCTTTTCTTTGATCTGGATTATAGATCTATTAATGATACTTCTGAGTCAAAAAATATGAACAGTTTTATAACACTTCATGTATAGACTTCAAGTAACACTTCATTGTAGACGAAATTGGTCTCCAAAATAATTGGATCAGTTCACAACTTTAAAAATATTTCATTGGGCTATCTCATTTTTTCATATCCCCTCCAACATTTGTCATTTTCCTTTTCTATCATATCAGTCACTCTGATAGTGTAAAGGGGTAACTTATGGTTTGTTTTTTGTTTTTTTTTGGTTTTGGTTTTGGTTTTGGTTTTTTGTGGGGCAATGATGGTTAAGTGACTTGTCCAGGGTTACACAGCTAGTAAGTGTCAAGTATCTGAGGCCAGATTTGAACTCAATTCCTCCTGAATCCAAGGCTGGCACTTTATCCACTGTGCCACCTAGCTGCTCCCCCTTATGGTTGTTTTAATTTACATTTCCCTAATGGTGATTTATGGCATTTTTTCATCCAAATATTGATAATTTTGATGTCTTCTTCTAAAAACTGCCTGTTAATATGATTTGACCATTTACCAAATGAGGACTGGCTCTTATTTTTATAAATTTGATTTATTTCTCCATCTATTTGAGAAATGAGGCATTAGAGAAATTTGTTGTAAATCTGTCCCCTACTTTCCTGCTTTCCTTCTAATCTTGGCTCGTTTGTGTTTTTTTGTGTTCAAAACCTTTTAAACTTCATATGATACATATAACTATAAATTATATATGTATATATAAATATAATTTCATATAATGATACTTCCTGTGACCCTCTCTATCTTTTGTTGAGTTGTAAACCTTTTCCTTATTCATAGATTTGACACATAAAAATTTTCATGCTTCCATAATTTGCTTATAATGTCATCCTTTAGAGCTAAATCATGTACCCATTTTGGACTTTATCTTGGCATATGGTATAAGATGTTGGTCTTTACCTAGTTTTTGCCAAATTGTTTTCCAGTTTTCCTAGCAATTTGGTCAAATAGTGAGTTTTTGGCCCCGAAGCTTAAATATTTGGGTTTATCAAAGATACTAGAATGGTTTGCCCTTTCCTTCTGTAGGGGCCTAATTTAATATGGGGAGAGTTAATTGGGTGGCTCACCATAATATTGGGGTTCAGAAAATAATGAGGGACCTCTAGGTCCAAAGTTTACTCCCCTCTGAACTGCCTTTTTTTAGTTATTTCTCCCAGGCCAATAAGAAAGGAGCTTAACAGCCTCTTTTCCACAAAAATCAGGTTTTATTTAATGGGAATAAAATACACAGCAAAGGTGTAATTAATAAAGTAAAGGACAAAGGAATAGGGAAAAAGGAAAATGAATAATCTCCCTGGCTCTAGCAAGGGCTGTCTCAAACCCAAACTTTCTTTCAGCTTAGCTAATTCAAAGGCTAGATTTAACTCACCACCAGAGATCTGTAATTTCTATGGGAGTTAGCAGCCAGTCTCTAGGTGGCTCAGAGTCCTCCTCCAAGGCCAGAGAAAGACTGAGAGAGTGTGCCACTTCCTGTTGGGGTCCCTTTTTCTACCTTTTTCTCCCTCCCCAAAAGGGGAGTTTCTTCAAGTAGTGTGACTGAGACTAGTTCCCTGTTGATGACCCAGTCCACAGCCTCTGAGGACACTCCTTCCCAGGGTTGGTCAAGTTTAAACTAGGTGACTAAAAATCTAATCGTTTTAAGTGGGTACTTAGTAGTTTCTTATTCACACCCAATTCAAACACTAGTAAGTCAGTCAAGTTAGACCACTGGGTGTCTGCCTAATTCCATTATTTTACCACACTTCTCCAGTTCATTTTAATGAAGAGGAAACTGAGGCAAACAGAATTACTGACTTGCCCAGGGTCACACAGTTAGTAAATGACTGAGGCTGAATTTGAACTCAGGAAGATGAGGCTTCCTGAGTATAGGTCCCATGTACTCTACCCATTGCACCACTGTGTATTACAGTAAACATTTTTACATATTATTTCCAATTCTGAGTCTCACTGGGAAGGCTTTGTATTCATGCATGCATGTACACATACAGCCATATAGTCTCAGTAATTAGAAGTAGCTCACATATCTTCCATAGAATTGTTTCACTGATCTATGACACTAAATCTTTCAAGCTACCATATGTATAGCCAATAGCTATTATATATATATATATATATATATATATATACACACATATATACACACATATATATACACACATATATACACACATATATATACACACATATATACATATATGTATATGTATATATAGTAAATAGGTACAGAAAATGAATAGTTAGCTAAACCAAGATCGAGGGGAAGGACATCAGGATACAGTGTGGGAAATTACAGAGTACATCATTGTTCCTCAAATGTTTCATGCAAGAACTAAAAGTCCAACCAAACAAAAATCACCTTCCACAGCAATATTTTCCTGATATTGGTACATGACTGTGAATCAGTGATCACCTATATCTCAGAAATAAAATTATAAGTAGTTTCAAAGAATAATGAAAGGGAATCTCATGCTGGTTTCCTTTCTAAGTAAAATTCATTATTGCAATGGCATAAGGGACATCATGGTGGACATGTATTATCAGAAAAGTGGATTAATCATGTGGCAAAAATGAGACAGTAGATGGGCAGTCCGAGTTTTATATTAGTTACTATAAGGTTGTGTGTATGCACACACAGTTATCTATCTATCATCTATCTATCATCTATCTATCTATAATCAATTTATCTATCTATCTGGAGAGGGGGAGAGGGGGAGGGAGAGGGAGAAGGAGAGGGAGGGGGGGAGAGAGAGAGAGAGAGAGAGAGAGAGAGAGAGAGAGAGAGAGAGAGAGAGAGATGGAGAGAGAGAGAGAGAGAGAGAGAGAGAGATGGAGAGAGAGAGAGAGAGAGAGAGAGAGAGAGAGAGAGAGAGAGAGAGATGGAGAGATGGAAGACTCAAGTGCATTAGAAGGATTAAAAGGGATCTTTTGTGAAGGATTGGTGGGGCTTTTCATTAGTGGTCCTGAACAGGAATTATATAGGATGAAAAGGTACAGAAGAGTTGTGATTCTGCATCTTTGATAGGAATATCCACACTGATAAAATCATGGACCCATCACAGCATTAAAGGAAAACAGATACTACTTTAAAATATATACATATATATCTGAATATATACAGTATATATATATACAGTATATATATATATGTGTGTGTGTGTGTGTGTGTGTGTATCTGTATACATGCAAAATGACACATGTACATACATACGATTTCCCCAGTGAAAGAAACAGCCTGTATAATTTCATTTGGTCTTACTACTATTCCTTTGGTGAGAGAACAACTGAGCAATAGAAAGGTTAAGTGATTTGCCCAAAGCCACACTAATGCAGCTGGGAATGATGCCCAGGCTCATAATTCAGTATTCTATCTACTAGAGTGTGCTACTCCTCTAAGCAGGTTTGAATCTGTTCCCATAGGATCAAGAAATCATTTATTTTCAAATGTATTTTTCAGTATATTGTCCAAATCTAAATGCTTTAGTGATTATTAAAAAAATAACACCAGTTGTTCCTCTCTAATGGTTTTCCATTCAATAGCATACATTTTCTTTTCAGAAGCCTGCTCTCATAGCTAACTTTTCCCCCCTTTTTGTAATTAGGTCCTATTATTTCTAGCTAACTCCATTCCTGAGAGGACTCCTCTCTTATCTTGATGTTTACATTACTCACCTATTTTTAGAATGTTATCTGTTCCCTTTCATTAGCACATAGACAGATTGTGCATATTTTGTTCTTTTATCCTTATTCAGATTAAAATCTTCCAACTTCTTAATCATTCTTCTTTTAGCTCTTCCCTGAAGTTCAGTTTAATCAGCTTAATCTAATTCTTCCTGAAGTTAATACAAGCACAGTTTGCCCAGCGTGGTCTCACCAATAGCTCCTGCTAAAGTTTGCTACTCCACAGCTGTGCAGGACATGAAATACCTGTGTGTACAACTGTGCAAAGATGAAGAGAAACAGGGCAGACCCTATTTTGAAGTCAGCAAACTTTGTCTCAGCCATCTCCATTAACACTGGTTTATATTTGTTCAGAGTTCTGAAGTGCTATACATTAATTATCCCCTTCATTTGAGCCTCATAAGTGCCCTGTTCTGTTAGTTAATGCACACATTATCCACGTTTTGCAGATTAGCAAACTGGGGCTCAGAGTGATTAAATGATTTGTCCAGGCATTTTCAGCTAGTTTCCTTTTCCCCCTCGGTGGCATCCCTTGCCTCTCTTCAAGCGCCCATTCAGTGACTTCTGGGTTTCTAATCCTCTGCCCATGATCAGAACAGGAATGATCTAATATCAGTATCCTACTACTTTGATTGACATCCAACAATGTTAATTCTTTATAAGTTGCCATTTCTGAGGGGGGGGAGTATTATATTTGGAGATAATCTTTGAAAGATAATCCTGAAGGATGGGGTGGGGTGTTCGGGTAAAAGGAAGGGAAGAGACAGAGGGACAAAGACAAAGATTATTTTACAGGTTTGTGTTATAGCTAGGGCCAATGAACTAGCATCTGTGGGCTCCCTTTTGTTCACCTTTCTCCCCTTCCCCATGTGCCAGCTTGGTCCCCTCATTTATAGCAAAAAAAAAAAAAATCCATCAAAATGCAATAACAACCAGCCAATTTTCTTTTGGATTCAAAACTCATTAGCTAGTACTTATATATCAGTCACTATGCGACAGACACTGCTATTTTGTTTCTTTCTTTTTACAATTATCTCATTTGAACCTCACAGCAACCTGATAATGCAATTATTATTTCCATTGTACTGTTGAGGAAACTGAGGCAGGCAGAGGTTAAGTGATTGTATCTGGACTAGATTTGAACTCATCTTCCTGATTCCAGGCCTAGTACTCTATTTACTGAGCCACCAGCTACTGTCTTTAAAAGTACAGACAACAATAAAGAAAGTACAGACAAAGAAGAAAGATTTAAAGAGACCAGGAAATTTCTGATGTTAAGTAATGCCACTTAGTCGTGTAATCATGAGGCAAAAGAAGGAGAGGAAATAGAGGATGAATAAATTTGCTAGGTAAGAGTGTATTAGTGAGGGAAATGGCAAATTCTTGTCCAGGAATTCTTAACCACTTTTCATGTCAGGGACCCCTGTGGTAGTCTGATTAAGACTATGGATTCCTTTTCAGAATAATGTTTTTAAATGAATAAAATAAAATACATAGAATTACAAATAAAATAAATTATTTTGAAATGCAGATATCAAAAAATTTTCATTAGAACAAGTTCCAGGACATCAGGTTAAGAATTCTAGGGAGGCTGATTATTCCTTAAGAGGGTCTCTAAGTTGGAAAAAGTGCTAACTACTCATTATTATATTCAGTTCAGGTTTCCGGTGCCTTTCACTTGCAAATTGACTGCTTACTGATATTGGCTGGAGTTCACATCCCTTGGCCCCTCTACTACTGTCTGGGCTCAAAATTTTCTGTTCTTCTTCTTCACAAAGACACACACACACAATTATATGACTCCACAATATTTATCTCTGGTCCTGTTCTTCCACATACATCCTAGTTCCAAATCTCCAAATGCCCATGCAAAGACTGGTCCCAACTGGTGCATCACAACTATGGAAAACCATGACTTCTACCCTAACAACTTGGACTTACAACCAAAATAATAGCAACAGATATGAAAAGATTGTGCTTTCTCTCTTAGAAAGAGAGAAAATTCAGGGCTGACATCATGCTGCTTGTGAGTTACAATCATTTTTTCCCATAAATATAAGCATTTTGAATAAAATATTAAAATAAATTCTTAAGTCCAGCAATCAACAGTGCTATTTTTTTCTTTTCCTGCATAAATCTTCTCTGAATTGAGACTTTATATTAAGAGACTCTTTTAAATGTTCATTTTAATTCCAAAAGCACCAGATATTTTATCTTCTGCTTTCCTGAAATGGGTCTGAGTCTGTGGTAGGGCATAGAAAGGAGAATGTAAAGGTAACCTCATACTCCTATGAAAACTCACAAGTCACACCCACTGTCCAAGCTTTAGCTTGTTCATGTGTGAAATGAAAAGGCAGCAGAGATAATTTGCAAAATCCCCTCAGTCTTCAAATACTCAAAACCTCTAATCTTTTTTCTTTTATAATGGGAGTCTCCTCTCTCTTTATTTATCCCTCCAAAGCCTTTGATCCCTGGAAATTTTCTGTCTTGTACAACATAACAACTAGGCATGTAAAAGCTTCAACCCATTTACTCCAAGCTGCATTATCTAATGAAACACTAATCATGGAGATTTTATCTTGTTCTGATTATTTCCCCTTTTCTCTTTGTAAATGATATCACCCTTACATGATAAGTCCACTTAGGGAAGTGATCATCCATATTGAAGTTCTGTGGATTTTACGGTCTTAGTGAAAAAAGAAAAGTCCCTCAACCTCTTGGTGCACTAAGCAACTGTCTCAGATGATAAATTATAGAGGAGTTGCCAGTCTGTCTAAGCAAGAGTGAAGAAGCTTGGAGTTATCCCCATCAATGTAATTACAGGTCCAGATCCTACCACCTGCCTCTCCACTAGCACACCACAAGCAACAAACCAAAGCAATAGAAACAGAAAAATGCTCTTGTATAGAAAATAAGTGCAAAAAGAATTAAAGAAAGGAAAAATCAATATAAGCAAGAAAGAAATAGTAGTGGGAAGGAGGAGGGCAAAAGGTAAAGGTAGAAGGGGAAAGAGGAAGAAGGAGAAAGAGGAAGAAGGAGAAAGAGGAAGAAGGAGAAAGAGGAAGAAGGAGAAAGGATTCTTAAAACATGGTTCTTAAAAGATGGATAGTATATGGAAAATAGGACAGAAAGCATCCTCAGTACCTTGCCTTAATTATATAAAGAGGGTTTTTAAGTAAATTTTCTCTTCTAGGAAGTGAAAAGTCATGTTTCAAGGAAATAGCTTATCCGAACTATATGAATGTTTCATTCTGAGAAGATGGTTATTTTATTCACCTTACCTAGAATAATATTTTTTCGTTAATATTTTTTTACCTGATGTAGTAAGGTTGGTGAAATATTATTGACTTTAAGAGACTTAATAATTTTTCAAATCATGAGAGTATATTTTTTTTAATTGAGTGATAGATCAAAATTTCAGGCCACTCATTCAGAATATCTCTAATTCATATGTTACTCAATGAAGAAATTATTTAAAATAATTATTTCCTGTGTACATTTTAAAAAGGGTTTTGTTCATAGTCTAAGAGGAGAATCAAGTCCATAATGTAACAGTTTTGTGGGGTTTTTTCTAAATCAAGGAATTAAAGTTTCTTTTACAGTATAGTTCTAGTAGAGAAAAGGACTGGAATTGGGCCTGTGATTTCATAGGTGTAGAGAGTACTTACTAAGGAGCTTCCTTAATCAGTATAGGTTGTTTAGCATTTTGTTTGAAATAGTATTGGAGAGAAGCCTGGAGTACCAGGGTTCTACAGTGTCCTACAAAGCTAGGGCTTGAACATATATCTTCCTGGGCCCAAGACATCTCTCAATTCAATATGTCATGTTGTCTCTCATGTTTTAAAGCTAATCTCTTCTGTAAGTATGAAAGCTGCAAAGTTGTTTTCATTTAGCAGCAACATCTTACCCATTGAGCCAATACACATCAAAGTGATAGGCTGTATTTTAATTTTATAATTATTTATTTTGGAATTTTCCAGACACAGCTATTAGGAAAGTGGTTAGGATTAGGCAATTCCATTGATTTTCACAATAATTTAATAAAGCATCTGTTGTTGATGTTTTAATAAAAAGTTTGGGGGTGGGAAAGGCAGTTGCTCTACAAGTATACCTTAAACTTTGATTTGTATTCTTATGACATTATACTTCAAGTTGAAATATATGCCTATGTTCATGTCAGTATTTGAATGGGAAGACTGCATCGTTGTCTTATGAGTCATTTATTAATCCTTTCCTTTAGAAAATATTCACCTTTTTTTGAATATTGAAAAAAATTCATTCTTTCTTGGGGTTCCTCTTCTCATTACAATTTAATCTTAATTTAAAAAATAGCATAAATTTCTTCAACTAAATTTTGGTTAAAATAACAAATAATCACTGAAAAGTAATATTCATTAACTCACAAGATTTTCTGGGTTTAATCAACTATCCACTTCTTTTTCAATCATTTTTTCTTAGATGTTCTTTGTAAAGTAACTATCATTAAAGAATTAGCCTATGGTGAACTAAAGAAAATTATAGTTAACCCCATTCATGAATATAGCTGTATTTTCTTAATTATCCTAGCATCATACCCTAAAACTCTTATAAATATGTATCATGCATAATTGCTTGATGGATTTAAAATTATTTTGTCCTTTGTATGTGGGGGAAATGTGCTATATAGCAATTAAGGTGAAGTTCAGTTTCTTGATGCAAAACTCATTGTAAAGAGACAGTGATTAATGTTTGGAACTAAGTGAGTGTCATTGAAGTCTATGCTTTAGCTCAGCTGGGATTTCTGCCAAAGTATGTTGAAAAATGTATAAGAGTCATATTTGTTATTTAAATGCAAATTGCATATGAGAAAACTCATTTTATTTTGTGATTTAATTAAGAGAAACCAATTTTTGTTCAACTTGTTCAATTTGTTAGTGACTTTATTGAGACTGCATGCGACAACATAAGATTTAGATATCAGCACCACAATCTCTATGCTGACAGGAGAAATGGAAGAAAAGCTGAGATATATTTATTATGGTCTTAGATCCAAATATCAGTGGTAGGCCTCAATACTTTCTAAGGATACTTTAGACTGGAGATGCTAAGGGAGGAATTGGGCTGATCATGATTTGTGTTTCTGGCCACTCACTAGCAATCAGGGGAATTGTAAATTTGAAACAACTAAAGTGTTATTCAGTTTTATTGAAAAGTGTGCTACCTTTATTCTATGGATAAAGATCAGCATTTGTATTATTCAGGAAGTATGGAGAAGTAACATTTAATTGAAACAGGAATTATCTTGGTTAGAAAGGAATTCTTAACAAAATTGATTTTTTTTTGGGGGGGGGATAAATATTTTACTGTAAAAATCTCCTTCCCTGGTAGTAGATGGCAGAACAATTTCCAATCACTACTTCTGCCCTATTTAGATTGCTATTAGCTTATTGGAAAAAAAAATTAATGTTACATATTCTCATTATAGTCAGAGATTAATGGTCTTATTTAAATCATTTACCCTATCTTTAATGGTGGCCCATTAGTTTATACACAGCATAAAACCATAGACACCAGCATTTATATATGGAGTCAGAGATTAGGGACTCTTGAGAAATCATTTATCCATTTTTCATGGTCAAATTATGCCTAAACAGTCTGAAACATATGGTTGAGTATCCTATTATCATCTTCTTCCAAGAAAGGAGACTTGATAGTAGAACATTGCAGACTTTTTTTTAAACCTCGTTAGGAGTTACTTTCTAACTGACATTCTTCCTATTTCAATTCTAGTTCATTTCTCTTTTTTCTAGGGGAAAAAGACACATTACCATCTACAATATAAATCTCTGTTGATAGTTACTCAGTCAACAAATGAACACTGATTAAATGATTTTATTAACCATTACTGTGTGCCAGTCACTGGAATTAAAGCAAAACTGCCCTTCTCCTCAAGGAAACTATTTTCCATCATTTTACATTTTAACTTGAGAGATGTGTTTTTGCAAAAGTAAACCAAGTTCAAGAGGGGAAAGGAGTCATTAGCTTTGGAGAGGGGGTGTCAAAGGAAGACCCCAGGCAAACGATGGTGTTTTAACTGTTTCTTGAAGGAAAGGTATTTCAAAAGGCAGAGTGTACATTCCAGATATAGGGGAAAATGAAGATAAAGGTGTGGAAATTGGAATTGAATGTTGTGTGGGAAGAACTGCAAGAAGGCCAGTTTGGCTATATTATAGAATATATGGAGGAGATAATATTTAATAAGTTTAGAGAGGCAGGATGAGGTCAACAAATGAAGACCTTTACATGCCAAAAAAGAAGTGCATTAACTCTCTTTCTTTCTTTCCTTTTTTTTTTCAGACCAATGGGGGGTTAAGTGACTTGCCCAGGGTCACACAGCTAGTATGTGTCAAATGTCTGAGGCTGGATTTAAACTCAAGTCCTCCTGAATTCAAGGCCGGTGCTTTATCCACTGTGCCACCTAGCTGTCCCCCCTTTTTTATTACCTATCAAATATAATATAAAGAGCCACTAGGGTTTTATGAGTTAGGGAGAGATGAGGGTGACATGATTAGACCAACAGAGAGATTCACTTTGTCAACAGAATGGAGAATGAGTTAGAAACTTAAGGCAAGAAAACAATTAGGAAGCTATTGCCATATTCCAGGCAGGAAGTTATAAGGCTCTATTAGAAAGCACTTTTCTTTTCTAAAAAGGGACATCATTTTGTTTCAGGCAACTACCATTCACTTATCGAGGGAAACTAAGGGGAAAAAAATATAGGTTCCAATTTTATTCTTTAAGTAGATAAGGTTCATTTTTGATTAAAAAATAAAGCAAAGCACTGGAGTACATTCAACAATATGCCTTGCATATTTTGCATGTGTAGGAAATAAAAGGATAATGAAAAATATGTATAAATTAACTATGATTTTTTTGCCTTTAATCATATTTATGTTCTTTTCAATTCTCACAAAATTAGAAAGATTTAAAAACGTGTTTATGTAATTTTGATCTATAGATCCTATCTTTTTAACATGTTTTTCCTAGTTCAGTGATATATCTCCATTGACAAATAATATACTATTTTGGCCATCCTTGGTGTTATATCTTGATTCATTTATATGATAATGATCAACACGTGGGACATATTGGGCTGTTATTCACTTGAATGCCAGTTTGAAAATAGTGGTACTTCAGAAACAGTTAAATTAATAGTAGTTTAAGAATTGACTTGAATGAGATTTCAACTTACAGCCTTCTCTCTTGGTATCTGCACTGACTTAATCTTTTAGCAATCAATAGCAGATACCATCAAGACCTAGAGCTACCGCAGATATCTCCTGTGTAGAGAATTACCAACCATATCAAACTACAAGGGTTGGAAAGTATGCCTACTGTCAAGGCTGGGAGGCTAATTTTCCAATTACCTCTTCAACTGTCAGGATTAAGGACCCCCAAAGACTTCCCAGAATATAATAAGGGAATGGAAGGATGGAAGAATTTAATTTTTCCCATAAGTCTTAATGTGAGTCTATATTTAGTATGACTGTAGGTTTCTATTGCAATCCATTATTAAATAACTACACTTGATTTACAAAAAGGACAGTGAACAAAAAAAAAAAATGAGTACCAGGGAAGAGAACATAGGGAGGAATATATGGGAAGGAAAAAGAGAAAGAGATAATGAATGGATTATTTCTCTACTTCCAAGTTCTTTTGAAACTTTTTCAAATTGAAACAATTATATATCCAGTTCAGAATTCCTTTGGAAAAAATGAAAATAAAGGAAGAATTCACCAAAACACACACACATACTTCAATAAGAAGAAAAGTTATACAATGAAAAATAAGATAAATGAAAATAAGACAATAAAAGAAAATCATCAATGAAAATAAAGGGAAACAGGAGAGTTTCCACCTATGATTCATTGATTTTTATGTATTACTATACTTTCTTTATTATTATAGAAGTCATATCAATGAGAGAGTAATAACTTTACATTTTACAAAAAAAAATTTACAGACATTATCTGATTTGAGTTTCATAACAATCGTGTTTGTAGGTAAGACAAGTATGAATTTGTTGTTCAATTGTTTTCAGTGATGTCTGACTCTTCATTACCCCATTTTGAGTTTTCTTGGCAAAGATACTAGAGTGGTCCACCATTTCCTCCTAGAGCTCATTTTATAGAGGAGGAAACTGAGGCCAATAGGGTTAAATGACTTGCTCAGTGTCACATAGCTAGTTGTCTGAGGCGGCCTAATTTGAACTCAAGAAGATGTTTCCTTGACTCCAGGCCTGGCACTCTATCAACTAAACCACCTAGCTGGCCCTGGCAGCAATTATTAATATTCATATTTTATACATTATGAAACTAAGAATAAGGTATATAAAAGGTCACATGGCTGGAGCTGAGATTTGAACTCTGATCTTCTCAATCCTAATGCAGGTCTTTTTCCACTTTCTCATGAAACTACAATAAACTTAAATATATAAATTTGCCTATTCCTTGTACTTGAAAAGTAAATCTTAATAACAACAAAATCCAGAAATAAAGATTTAGATCTTTACCTATATAGAAAAGTATACTTGAAATATACCAGAAAAAATATACTTACATTTTTGATAGGTAGTTTTATACATCTATATATATATAGTTATATACATATGAAACTATAGTATATGCATATACACATATGTATTTAAACATGTACATATGTGTGTATATGTGTGTGTGGTATATATGTATGTATAAAATCTTGCTCTCCGTATTTATGTTAATCAGGAGGAAAGACTCTTGTGGAATGTGGAGATAGCTTTCTTTTACCCTATTGTGTTTAACAGTGATTATCAAATTTGTGGGTAGCATTAATTTGAGAGGAAAAACTTGACAACGAGACAACAGAAATGAAATATTTTCAAAAGCTCTTGAAAGGCTAAAATGATAGACTGATTATAATAAAATGAAATTTATTAAGAACACTTGGATTTTTAAAATCAGCTTCATCAATATCATGTGGTAATCAATCTCATTGAGGAGATGTGTTAGACAATAGTTCATATGAATATAAATAAAACAAAAAAAACCTGAAGGTCTTAGTGGTTTGAAAACTAAATATGAATCAATAATATAACTTGGCAGCTAAAAAGAGGAGATGAAACTTTATCTTGCATTAATGGAAGATGATATTAGAGTTAGGCAAGTAATAGTCCCACTCTATTTTGCTCTGGTCAGGCCCCGTTTGGACAGTTGTGTTCAGTTCTGGGAATTACATTTTTAAAAAGGACATTCATAAGCTGAAGCAAATCTTGCCACCAAAGTCCAATATCAGAAACTGTGATTATTTTATCAGTGGCTATGACTTTAAAGAAGAGAAATTACCATCTGCTTTTTTGAAGTATCTAAGATCCAAGGGACTTTTCATTCTGACTTATATGACCTTCTCTATATGTTATCTTCCCCATTACAATTTGAGCTCCTTTGGATCAGAGATAGTCTTACTTCTATATTTGTATCCCCAGTGCTTAGCAGAGTACTTTTTCATATAATAGAACCTTGATAACATTCGTTCATTTATTTTGTTCACTCACATCAAAAGTGAGAATAAATAAGACCATAAAGAAAAATCTGTCTTACAAGGTTTTTTTTTCTTTTTTTTTGTTTTTTTTAATGAGGCAATTGGGATTAAGTGACTTGCCCAGGGTCACACAGCTAGTAAGTGTTATGTGTCTGAGGCCGGATTTGAACTCAGGTACTCCTGACTCCAGGGCCGGTGCTTTATCCACTGCGCCACCTAGCTGCCTCTGTCTTACAAGGTTTGATTGAAGGAACTGAAAAGTTTAGCTTAGAGAAAAGAAGAGTTGAAGGGATATGATATCTGTCTTCAAACATCTGAAAGGCTATCAGTCAATAAGCATTTATTAAGCACTTTCCATGTACTAGCCTGTACTAAGCAGTAGAGATGCAAAGAAAGGGAAAAGACAGCTCCTATTCTTAAGGACATGACAGTCTAATGTGAGAGACAAAATGCAAACATCTATGAACAAGCAAGATATGTAATAGGATAAATTGGAGATAATTAAGTGTGTAGGCCCTAGCATTAGGGATGATCATGAAAGAGGTTTTAGCTGGGACTTGAAGGAAGTTGGGAACAAATAAGCTGGGATGAAAGAAGTAAAGAATTACAGGCATGAAAGTCAGCTGGTAAAAATGCCAGGAGATGGGAGATGGAGTGTCCTGTGTAAGGAATTACAAAGAAACCAGTGCCCCTGAATAGCAGAAAGCATGATGGGCAAGTAAGGTATAAGAAAGATGGAAAAGGCAGAGGGGGGCATATTATGAAGAACTTTGAATACTGATGGAGGATTTTATATTTGATCCTGGATGTGATAGGGAGTCATTGGAGGTTGTTGAATGGGGATGTGGGGGGAGTAACACGGTCAAACTTCTTTAGAAAGATTAATTTGACAACTGAATAGGGGAAGGATATGAGGCAACCAAAAAGCCATTGCAATAGTCTAGGCATGAGGTAATGAGAGTTTGTACCAGGGTGATGGCAGTATCAAAGGAAAGAAGGCAGCATATATGAGAGATGTATTGAAAGTAAAATCAACAGGACTTTATATTAGACTGGATATGTAGGTGGGAATGAGAGGAAGAGAGGAGTGAAGTATTACACTTAGGTGGGGAAGTTGGGAGACTAGAAGGGTGATCCCAACATTGATAGTACTAGGTCTCAGAGGTGAGAAGGCCTGTGAGTAAAAGAGTCTCCTAGATCTCCCAAAAATGACCAATAAAAAAGAGTTGGCTAATTCTAAGGATGGCCTTTCTGAATGCTTCCATAGGAAATTAAAGACACACACACACACACACACACACACACACACACACACACACACACACATCCTCATTGGAAAAAGTTCTCGAATATTTCTACACGTTCCATAGTTTATCTAAAGTACTTCCCTCAGAAATAATTGTAATTCTCCTAGAAGTAATGGCTTCATTCTCTCTATGTGGAGAAACATAGTCTCAGGCTCTCTGCACATGTGCAGGACACCCATCACACTATGATTTGTTTGAACTGGAAAGCCAATTTTACTTTTGGTCCCTTTATTAAAAGAAAACCAAATAACAATTTCCCTACATTAAAAAATAGGTCAATTAACTTGTTGATAAAATACAAAGTTTCTACTTATGAGTAGTTATCTAAATGCATTACAAATTATGTGTTAAATATTTAAATATAAAAACGGCTAAAAGGTACAAAGTAACTTTAAAAGAAATAATTGTTGTTTTTATGTAAGATTGTATTTCATTTTGTGGACACATACTGTTTTCTTACTGCCTGAAAGTCATTGTGTGTGTATGTATGCATGTATGCATGCATGTATAAAAACATATATACATTCACATAATATATGTATATATTTGTAGGTATTTATATGTATGTATATATACATGAATGTTTGAAATATTGCACAATTCTGATTTATATAGTTAAGTCCTGATTAGTGCAAATAATGAAACCTCTGAAGTGGTTCCATGATTTTAATCTGTGTATTTCCATTGAACCAGATCCAAAATACACATTTCACATAATTAAAATTTTGAAGAGCGTGAATTAAACCCACAATCTAGATGTACAAAGTGATGGGAAAACAGTGTTGTATTTAATACAATAAACTGGGTTTTAAATGTACATAACTACATGCACACATGCCATATATACATATATAATGTAGAGAACACTAATTTTCAAGCAATTAAAAACTGGGTGTTAAATATAAATCATATAACAAATTATATATTTTACGATCATAGAATTAAATTATATAATGTTATAGTATACAATAAATAATTTAATATTTATTTGAATATTCAGAATTTATTTTGGGGTCAACATTAAAATATAACCTCAAATTCATCCTTATAATTATATTATTAAATGCTAGTGGCTCTGTACATTTTAATTATTTAGCAAATACTCTGAATTCGTGGAAAGGAAATAAGCCCTGAGTGTTATCAAAAAGTAGCAAAAAACCTTCATATTTAAAGATGTGCATAACATTATAGGCATTCAAAAAAGGGAAGAAATGGGAAGACCAAGCAATAGGTTAATAGCTAAAGGCATTGCGGAAGATTCATGTCACTGGATACTAAAATGACACTAGGAAGGAGTTTGAGCTTTCAAAGAAATCTAAAAAGCCTTTTATGTAATAATGCAAACCAAAACAATTAAAAGAATTAGTAGAATGGAGTAGACATTAACTTTACAACCATATAGTAGAAAAATGAATATGAATGAATGGACAAAGAATCCTAATGAGGAAGCAGAAAGGGAGACTCAAAGTCTTTATAATGTTTTATGTATTGATATGAACTCATTTGCATAGTCACTAAGAAGTTTATCTTACTGTATAAATGCCCAATATTGTTAGTCATTTAATGTACAGATTTCAAAAGAAACATATGTATTCTATTGTCAGATAGTAAGTACAATAAAGTCGTTCAGCAGGAAAACTATTTCTTAGCAAGTTGGAAAGTGACTGACAGTGAAATATAAAGGCAGAACTACAGGGAATGACACTGGGGGTCACTATTTCAACTACAGGAGCAATCATTTTTCACGATAAGCCAAAAAAATCTCTGGCCTGTCTACCTGTTATTAAACTCTCTTCCTTCCAATATGAATGACACAGCAAGATTATAGGGAAAAATGGTTCAAAGAAAATAGGCTTTTTTTGTCATCATACTGTTTCAAGCAAACCCTTTACACATTTATTTGCTCCCATAACTGTGAATTATTTCAAAGTGCATTCTTCCAGGTAAGTGAAATAATAGCCAATCATCTATGTAAAGTATACTCATGGCATTTCATTTCTACCCATCAGTAACTGGCATTTGGATATATGCGTAGAGAACTGGAATTCTGGATCTGTTGATCCTGTGCTGAGAAATCACACAATAAACATCATTCTCAGATAATTCAATTTTTCCCCCAAATGTTTTTAAGCTGAGAAGAGCTAATAAGACAAACCCAGAGTCTGTTTATTTGAGGGTAGAGGCAGAGAAAAGTAGCCACCATTTTAGCATTTAGAACTCACTATTTGTCAGAAATCCAAAGCATGGTTTGTTAGCCAATTTATATATCCCATTATCTTTCCTTCATATTATCTTCATTATCTCCTGCCAAGTAATCCCAATACAGGTACCACTAAGGCACGATTTTGACAATTCACGCCTTATTTATTATGAATTTGAATTGGGATAAAGAAGAAGAGCCCAACCTTACCTGGCCCTAGCTGCTGAAGGATATTGTGGTGTGGATGTGAGAGGGAGGATTCCTACTTTTGAACCTACCAGTTCTATTGTTGCAAGGATGAACTGAAATGTTGGAAGTAACAGTGAAGCAAATATCTGGGAAATATGGACAATCTTAAGTTATTGTGGCCTATTTTTCAACCCCATTCTGAATTTTGTACAAATATAAAGGGGTATTATGAAAGTAAAATAAAAATATAAAAAAGTAGGTACACAGCATCATGGAATAGAGATATAAAATACATTGAATAAGCTAGTCTAATCACCTCATTTTCTCTTTCCTTCTTTCTTTCTTCCTTCCTTCCTTTCTTTCTTTCCTCTTCCTTCCTTCCTTCCTTCCTTCCTTCCTTCCTTCCTTCCTTCCTTCCTTCCTTCCTTCCTTCCTTCCTTCCTTCCTTCCTTCCTTTCTTTTGCAGGGAAGTGAGGGTTAAGTGACTTGCCCAGGGTAATACAGCTAGGGAATGTCAAGTGTTTGAGGCTGGATTTGAACTCAGGTCCTCCTGAATCCAGGGCCAGTGCTTTATCCACTGCACCACCTAGCTGCCCCCTAATCACCTCATTTTATAGAAGAAGAAACTGAAATCAGAAAAATTAAATGTCTTTCCCAAGGTTATATCAATTATAAATGGCAGGAGACTTCAAACATGTGGTGATTAAAATTGTCCAATCTGCAAGAAAAACCACCAAGGCAGAGCTCTCAGCCAATGATACTTCATTAAAGGGTCCATAGTCCCCTCCAATGAAGTGGACCCCAGATCTTCCTCATGATATGAGATGTCCCCTTCTTCTAGGGCCTTATTTTTATAAGGTTTGATACCAGATTTTCTACCGAACATTGGGACTATACAAAGTACAGAATGCCATTGGTTGGTAGATATTGCTTCAAGGGCCAAGAAATGATGTATCAGCTAGAGATGGTATGTCAGCAGGGTTTTCTCAAGTTTGGCAAAGAATAGGGCTTCTCCACTGACTAAGTGGTCATAAGATGGCCACCTAATCGCGTTGCACAAGAGAGAGTGGTCAAGAGATACACACATAAGTTGGGGGACTTGCCATGCAATTCAGTCATTTCTGCCGCATTAGGCTTGGTCACTATAACAAGGCAAAACAAGGGTGGAGGGTCTCTAGATAGTTTCCTATGATTAAGCAAGTGAGTTTATAATCTGCAGCTCACAGCTCTGGTGCCTAATATAGAGAATTTGTAATTACTACTCCTATGGAATCATAGCAAAGTGACTAATACTGATTGGAATAGAGTAGCAGTCCAAATGAATTATTTCTCACAAACACATAATATGTTTTTAATTAAAAAAATTAAAATCTAAGGGAAAATGTGTTAAAATATTGCAAAGCATTATTACATTTTAATAGAAAAGGAGGTTAAATATTATTAAGAGTTTGTACACATAAAAAACTTGACATTTGAAAATAAATTATTATTGGTCTTCTAATACAAATTTTATTTTCCTTTTCTCTTTGCACATATTTTCAATTTATTTTTGAGGGTATGGGGTGACAGAATTAGACTGATAGGTCCATAAAATGCCATAAGTATATTATGACTGATTTCAACACATTTATTTTTTACTCATTTATTCATTTATTTATTTTTAGCATTCATTTAATTTATTTTTTTTTTCAAAATTCCCTTAGTCCCGCTTGCCCCTCTGAAAAGACAAGTAATTTTAAATTAATTCTACATGTGAATCTGGACAAAACATTTCCATTTTAGCCAATTTGCAAACAACAATAACAAAACAATAACAAGTAGGAACCATAAATAAAGACAAAAAGGTATGCTTCCTGTACACTGAGTTCATTACTTCTCTTTGGATGTGAATAGCATTTTTGTCAAGGATCCTTTGGAATTATCTTGTGTCATTATTTTGATGAGAGTAACCAGGTTTGTCCCCCACCCCCACCCCCACTGATTAATCATCTTCTTACTGTATACAATGTTCAGCTAACCTCACTTTGCATCAGTTCACTAAATTCTTCCCAGGTTTTTCTGAAGCCATCTCGCTCATCATTTCTTATACCATAATAGTATTCCATCAAAATCATGTACCACAACTTGTTCATCCATTTGCTACCACAGAAAGAGCTGCTATAAATATTTTTGTATATATTTTCCCTTTTCTTTGATTCTTTGGGATATAGACCTAGTTGTGATGTTGCAGATTCAAAAGTATGCACAGTGTTCTATCCATTTGGGCATAGTTACAAATTGTTCTCCAGGATGGTTGGACCATTTCAGAACTCTACCAACAATGCATTAATGTACCTATTTTTCCTCATCCTTTCCAGCATTTTTTCCTTTTCCATTCCTCTCATTGTATCTAATGTGATAGGTGTAAAATGGCATCTCATATTTATTTTAATTTCATTTCTCAAATCAATAGTTATGTAGGGCTTTTTTCTTGTTACTATTGATAGCTTTGATTTCTTCTTCTGAAGATTGCCTGATCATGTCATTTGATCATTTATCAGCTGGGTAATAGCTCTTTTTTTTTTTTTGTAAATTTGGCTCAGTTCCTCCTATATTTGATAAATGAGAACTTTATCAGAAAATTTTCTATAATTTTCCCCTTATTTCTTACTTTCCTTCTAATTTTACTGCATTGGTTTTCTTTGTGTAAAAAATAATGTAATCAAAATTATTCTTTTTACTTACCATGATCCTTTTTATTTACTGGTTTTATTTATTACTCTTTATTATTTATTACATATTATTATTAGTCTTATTTATAGGAAGGCAGGTAGATCACTCAGTGGATAGATTATGGGGCCTAGAGTCAGGGAGACCCAAGTTAAAATTTTGCTTCAGACACTTACTAGCTGTGTAATCCTGGGCAAGTCTCAACATCTATTTGACTTAATCCACTAGAGAAGAAAATGGCAAACCACTCCATTATCTTTGACCATGGACAGTATTGACGTTATATGCTCCACAGGGTCACAAGGAAACAGACATGACTGAACAAGTTATTTATTAGTTATTAAACTAGCTCTTAGTTTTATTTATTAGTTCAGTCATTTTTGTTGTTGTTTTTACTTTTATTACTTTTATTTACTTTTATTAACCTTTCATTTGTTTTTCAATATTTCCATTTTGGTGTTTAATTGGTGAATTATAATTTATCCTTTTTCTAGTTTTATTTAGTTGCATGCCCAATTGGTTTATCTTTTCTTTCTTCCTTTATTGTTATATGTGTTTAGAAATATAAGATTTACCCTAATATTGCTTTGGTTGCAACTCACAAATTTTAAGGAATTGTCTCATTGTTGTCATCCCCTTTAATAAAATTATTGTTTCAGGGCAGCTAGGTAGCACAGTGGATAGAACACCAGCCCTGGAGTCAGGAGTACCTGAGTTCAAATCTGGCCACAGACACTTAACACTTACTATCTGTGTGACCCTGGGCAAGTCACTTAACCCCAATTGCCTCACTAAAAAAAATGAATTAAAAATTGTTTCTATGTTTTTTTTTTAAATTTGACCATTCATTCTTTAGAATTATATTATTTAGTTTCCAATTAATTTTCAAGCCACTATTTTAGATCATCCAAACATCCAATAAAAGCTCTTTCCTACCTACCCAAATAGAAATAAAATTCTTAGGTGTTACATCTATCATATTCCCATATAGGAATGCAAACAGTTTAACCTTATTAAATTCCTTATAATTTATCTTTCGTGTTTACATTTTTCTGCTTCCCTTGAGCCTTGTACTTGAAAACCAATTTTTCTATTCAGTTCTGGTTTTTTCATTAGGAATACTTGAACATCCTTTATTTCATGAAATATCCATTTTCCCCCTGAAGTCTATTTTGGTGTGTCTGTTATTTTTGGTTGTAATTTTTAAGTCCTTTGCCCACTTGAATATATTCTGAGCCTTCCACTATTTTAATATAGTAGCTGCAATTGTGTGGGTACGTGTGTGTGTGTGTTTTGTGTGATCCTGCCTAAAGCTCCACAATATATGATTTTTTCCCCTGAATGTTTGGATTATTTTCTCTTGGACCTCAGAGCTCCAGAATTTGACTATGATAGTCCTGAGGGTTTTAGGTTTGGAGATCTTTTTCAGTGATCAGAAGATGATTTTAATTTCTATTTAATCACTTCTGGCATTTAAGCGCCATTTTCCCTTTTAATTTCTTGAAATATGACTAGGCTCTTTCTTTGATCATGGCTTTTAGGCAGTATACTGTTTCATAAATTATCTTTCATTGATTTATTTTCCAGGTGAATTGTTGTTCCAATTAGATATTTTACATTTTCTTTGATTTTTAAAAATTCTTTTGACTTTGTTTTATTATTTCTTGATATCTCATGGAGTCATCAGCTTCCATTTGCTCAATTCAAATTTTGTTTTGTTTTGTTTTTGTTTTTGTTTTTGTTTTTTAGTGAGGCAATTGGGGTTAAGTGACTTACCCAGGATCATACAGCTAGTAAGTGTTAAGTGTCTGAGGCCGGATTTGAACTCAGGCATGCCTGACTCCAGGGCCGGTGCTCTATCCACTGCGCCATTTAGCTGCCCCTCAATTCTAATTTTTAAGGAATTAGTTTCATCAGCATGCTTTTGTACCTATTCTTTTTGCTTTTTATGGAGTTATTTTCATTAGTTAAATTTTTTATCTCTAATTCCATTTTACTAATTCTGTTTTTTAAAGTGTTTTTTTCAGTATTTTTGTGCCTCTTCTACCAAGCTATTAATTCTTTTTTCATAATTCTTTTCCATAACTCATTTTTTAAATCAATTTCCCCTCTACTACTCTTATTTATCTCAAAAATTATTTTAGCTGTTCCAGGAATTATTGTTGGGCTAGTATCCAACTCCTATTTTTCTTTGAAGCTCTGCTTATAGCTTTTTAACATTGTTGTCTTCTTCTGAATTTGTCTTGATCTTTCCTGATACCATAATAGCGTTTTATGGTTGGACTCTTTTTTGTTTTTGCTTACTTTTTCAGCCTATTTCTTGTCTTTAAATTAATGTTAAAGTTTTACTCTGTTCTCAGGATGGAGGTATGTGTATGTGTGTGTGTTGGGTTCACTGTCCCAACCTTCAGACATTTTTTGTATTGCTTTTTTCAGAGCTAGTTCTGAGCGTTTATGTTTTCAACTGTTGTGATCTGAAGAGAGGTGTGGTCACTCCTCCCCTAACTAAATAGGAGACTATAGCAAAAGTCCAAGAAACCAATTTTGGAGACTTAGAATACAATGGTTAGTACAGTGGTTTCCATGAAGTACTAACAAAGGGATGAATAGGAGAGGTGTTTTAGAATTAGAATGGATAAAATTTGACAACAGTGGAAAATAGGAGTGAGTATAAATTGAATATAAGGAAATAAGAGCCAAGAATGATTCCTAGACTATATAGCCATGACTAGTAGAATGTTAGTACCTTCAAAAATAGGGAAGAAAGGAGGAAGAGTGGGTTTAGTGGGTAATATAATGAGAAATGTTTACATTTGTTGAGTTTGAAATTCATATGATATATTAAGATAAGGTTACCCAACAAATAGTTGCAAGTGTGGGACTATATCTTAGAATAGAGACGTAGACTGGTCACATAGATTTGGGCATCATGTACATAGTATATAGGATGAGAGATCTTAGTATATAGGATAAGAGGATCTTAGGTCTGAAGTTGGATGAAACCTCAGATGTCACGAGTATCATAGGTAGCTAGTGCACCCATCAGTAATTTCACTCACCTTTGTCCCTCTGATTAGAAGCCTTGAGCTCATAGCATAAAACCTTCTTCCCAAAACCTCCCTTAAAAGAAGACCAGAAAATCTGAGGCTTGCACGGGGAGGAGGCAAAGGGTTGCAACTGAACCAAGAGGAGCAAAGTACACCCGCCCGAGCTAAAAAAATTTATGGACAAGAAGCTATCATTGAAATGAAATGGTGGGAGGCATGTCCAAGGAATATTGTGGGGGTTTGATCCATTTTTGAATCTTGTGATTGATGAATGTGTAGAGATGGCACCAGGTGGGCAACAGAACAATATTTGAATGATGGTAATCCGAGGAAACAGTATCATTATGTTAGAAGCCTTGGAACGAGTTTAAGAAATGAAGCACCATTGATACCATATGCTTCTGCTTTTCCTTTATATCACACCAAGAGCCTCTTTTTTTTTCTTTTGATACATACAGTTAGTCATTGTATATTCTGTTTAACTTTTTGAAAATAAACTTTTTGTAAGATGTTAAAAAAAAATACCAGAAGCGCATCTAACTCTTCATTTCTCACCAGCTGCAATGGTTGGTTTCACTTCAACCATCATCATGCCTCCTGTGCTAGGTACCCTCTGCCTATCTTCCTTTTGTGTGTTGTCTTCTCTAGATTGTAAAATTATTAAGAGCAGGGTATGTCATTCTTTTTTAATTTGTATCCATAGGGCTTAGCACAGTGCCTGACACAAAGTAAGCATGGATTGTATTATATTGCATTGATTTGTTTTGTTTCATATTTTATTGACACAGTGAATAGAACACTGAGTGTGGAGTCAGGACGATCTGAGTTGAAATATAACTTCAGATACTTACTAGCTGAATAACCCTGGGCAAGTTATTTAACCTACTTCTCAGGGTTACTGTGAGCATCAATGGAGTTAATATTTGTAAAAAAAAAAAGAATAAAAGCACTCAAAAACGTGCTTAGTACTGTGATTGGAGGTGCTGTATAAAAATGGTTGTTTCCTTTCCTTCCTACCTCAGTCCTCATCTAGGGCAACCTCTCATTTTGTAAAGGAGAGTGAGACTCAGCATGGTTCAGTAAATTGGCCAAAGCCACATAGTAAATGCCAAATTCAGGATTTGAATTCAGGTCCTCTGAATTCAGAGTCAGTACTATTGAATCCATGATGAAATAATCAATAGAGAATATGGCAAAAGAAATAAAGAAAGAATAGGACAGAGCCCTGGTACATACCTTTGCATAAGGAAAGGATATCAATAATGTTCCAGAGATGGAAAACAAGACTGATCAAATGTATAGGATAAAAACCATGAGAGAAAAATGTTATGACACTCTGGAGAGGGAGCTTCAAAAAAGAATAAGTTGTCATCCATGATAAATGTTGTTTCAAGAAGGATGAGGACTGAGAAAGGGACACTGGAATTAGCAATAAATAAATGCTAAGAGGAGAAACTGGAGAAACCAATTTCAGTTGAGTTGTACAGTCAGGAGGCAGAATCCAAGGCCTTGAGAGGTTAATGTAATGTGAGAAAGCAGAAGCAACTAATGTAGACAACTGACCAAGATGGATCAGTGGGTTGAATCCACTAAGATAAAGTTTATTAAGTTTAAATTTTATTAAATCTAGTAAGATAAAGTCTAGAACTAAATATAAATTCATATATTTTGTTAAAATATTAACTATAAAAATAAGATTGGTTATAAATATAGTTGTGCTTGTGATGCCATTAAGTTGTGGTACACTGAATGCTCAATGTAAGTGAAGGGCCTGCCTCATCAGAACAAAAGAACATGATTATTCAAAGGATTCATTAACAGAATCAGTGTTTCTAGAATGAGGGAGGACCCTATGGCACTCTGCCTTGCTTAGGCCAAATGTAGAATTCTTTATTCAGTTCTTGGAACCACATTTTAGAAAATACACTGGGGGCAGATATGTGGTGCAGTGGATAAAGCACTTGCCTTGGATTCAGGAGGACCTGAGTTCAAATCCATCCTCAGACATTTGACACTTACTAGCTGTGTGACCCTGGGCAAGTCACTTATCCCTCATTGCCCTGCAAATAAAACAACAACAACAAAAAAGAAAATACATTGACTTTTGAATTAATTGGAGATATTTAGCCTGGAAAAGAGCTATAGGCAAGACATGACAGGTGAGACATGATAGACTCATGTAGGTGAGACCTGATACCATTGTTCAACCATTTGATAGCAGGTGAAGGATTAGACTTGTCCAGTTTGTTACGAGAGGAGTGTATTTCATTGTGCTTAGAAAGTTTGAAGGGGAATTGTATGGTTCAGGTAGATTTCTTGCACATGTTAATGCCAGAAGCTCATGACTGATTACTTTGTGTGAATGGAAAATGTTATCTCTTAAAGATCCTCAATATTTTCACACAGTTACCTCATAGATAAAACTTAAGCTAATGCATAGATGGATAAAACTTTTTTTTCTTATTTTCTGTTTTTTCTTTTGCTTTCCATGAAATATCATTTCAGAGTCACACTAATGGTTATTCCATTGCTAGACAATTGTAACCGTGGCCTAGTGTCATATATACAGTCTTTGAAATAAGCCCTTGCCCATCTACTGTAGTAACAAACTTAAGAAAGAATGAAGGATATTACTATCTCTTGCCCCTTGAGTTAACAATGCCAATGAGGCCAAGATGGAAGAGGCCTGTACTTCATTGTTTTTGTTTTTGTTTTTTTTTAGGTGCAGGGATAGGCCCTGTTATTTCACGGGGGCAGATTACTCCTTTTACTCATGCAGATTAGCAACTTAAAATACTAGAGGGTTGACCTGTAGCCCTGAGAGTGAGAGGAAAAGGAATAAACTTGTATGAAGTACCTACTATGTGGCAGGTATCATACTGAGTGTTTTACAAATTTTTCTCATTTGATTCTCACAACAACCCTGGGAGGTAAGTGATATAATCATCCTTCTTTTACAGTTGAGAAAACTTAGGCAGACAGAGATTAAATTACTTGCCATGGGGCAGCTAGGTGGCACAGTGGATAAAGCACCGGGACTGGAATCAGAATGACCGGAGTTCAAATCCGGCCTCAGACATTTGACACTTACTAGCTGTGTGACCCTGGGCAAGTCACTTAACCCTCATTGCTCCCCCCCCCAAAAAAAAATTACTTTCCTTGGTAGCCAGGTGGCTGCTACAGGTAGCAGGCAGAGGGGCTGGGTGGGAGAGACACTGCTTTGACACAGCTCAGAATACCCAACCGGGAGGAGACACCATCTTCGGGAAAATAATTCGGAAGCATATCCCAGCCAAAATCATTTTTGAGGATGACCGGTGTCTTGCTTTCCTTGATCTTTTCCTACAAGCCCCAACTCATTTCTTGGTGATTCCAAAGAAAGATATTACCCACATATCTATAGCAGAAGAGCATGATGAAAATCTTCTTGGACACTTAATAATTGTTGGGAAGAAATGTGCAGCTGACCTGGGGCTAAAGAAAAGATACCGAATGGTGATCAACCAAGGTCCAGGGGTGGAGGGGCAATCTTTCTGTCATATCCATCTGCGTGTCCTTGGTGGACATCAGATGAAATGGCCTCCTGGATAATTTGTTCAAATGAGTTCTTTTACTTGGAGAGCAAGGCAGGTTTACAACACATATGTTAAGCTGAGTATACTTAATGTTTCCTGTGAAACAAGAAATTGGGTAATTACTTCAAAATATATACAATAAAATACAATTATCTGTAAAAGGAAAGAAAGAAAGAAAGAAAGAAAGAAAGAAAGAAAGAAAGAAAGAAAGAAAGAAAGAAAGAAAGAAAGAAAGAAAGGAAGGAAGGAAGGAAGGAAGGAAGGAAGGAAGGAAGGAAGGAAGGAAGGAAGGAAGGAAATAAATAAAGAAAAAAGAAAGAAGAGAAAGAAAGAAATTCCATGCCATGGACATACAGCTAGGAAGTATCTGAAATCATATTTGAACTTGGGTCTTCCTGACTCCAGGTTCAGAGCTTTATTCATTGTGCCACCTGGCTGCCTCTTTTAAACCTCTTTTTCTACTGAGAGATGTATACATGGTCACACAGGCAGTAAATGTCGGAAGCAAAACTTGAGCCCAGATCTTTTAAACTCCAAAGCCCATTCTTTATCCACTATGCCATGCTGCTCTTTGCCCCGCCCCCCTTCAGTGATATTGTAAAGCATACTGACAGGTTAAATGATTTGGGTAGAAAAAATAAAGATTTTTTTTTTAACAGTGATAAAACTAAAGCATTTAGGGTAAGCCTATTTGGGCTTTGGCTCACTAATGAATTTGGCAGGGAAAAAAAAAAAAACACAGCTGAAATCTACTGTCCAACAAGCCAAGCAGACACACATGCTTCAAAACACCTTCAATCAATCAATTGATTAACATTTATTAAGTACTTAACTAGGTGCCAGGCGTTGTACCTTTATGAGAAAAAGGTAAATGACTAAGTTAACTTACAATGGAGGCTTCTTAAAGAGAAAAAAAGGAGTTTTAGTATCCATTCTGCACTATGTTAGACATATAGTTATGATGAGTGATGACACTGTACTCACTTTCTATGTACAAGGCATTTAGACAAGGCAATGATAGTATTTGTGGATTTTTGGTAATACTCCATGTTTTATCCTTTATGTATTAGATGTAGAAAAGTGTTCAGTAAATGCTTTCAGCCACTTTCTTTTAGTTCAGAGTTAGGTTCATAAACTTTATCTGCTGAGTTAGGGTTCATATCAATATGAAAATTATGCTGAAAGATTAATATTGTAGTAATGCAAGGAACTTGAATATGTGAAATCTAACTGATACTATTTAAGGCAATATTCCCTGAAACGCTCTACAATATACTTGGTAGTATAAAAGAATGCGTAATTAGATCTTTCACATGAAAAACCCTCGTCCTGTGCAAGCACATGCCTAATATGAGATATTAAATATTTCTGTTGAGAGTAAATTGTATTTCATTGACCAGGTCTCTGAAGCTTGACCAAGCCAGCGTCTGGTTTTTCCAAAAGAATCTTATGTGCCAGCTAATTCTCCTTAACAAATGTTTATGCCAGATTCATACAGGCTGTATTTGTTGCAGTTATTATTTTTATTTTTACCTGTTCTCTGAGAACTTACTAAGTTCTCTTTCCATGTGTCTTTTTTTATTGTTTAGGCAAGAAGGGTGATTGTGCCTTGTTAGAACGTGGATGCATAGTTGATTTGAAACAAAAACAGAGCTCTCTAACATATTCCCAGGGTCACCTTAAAGTATCCAATGAGACTGCAATCAAAATAGGGCTTCAGATGCAATTAACCAATTAACTTTAATGCAGCACAAACGCGCGCACACACACACACACACACACACACACACACACACACACACACACACACACACACACACACACCCCACACACACACAAAATCCTTAACTCCTAGTTTCTCTGAGTAATTACTTCCCTATTGTGCCAAACATCAACATACTCTTCATTCCCAGTCACGCCACATACCATGGTACTGTTGGCTAAATTTTCAGGTGCAATCCAACCACCGTAAAGTCACCTTCTGATTGACAAGAAGAACAAAATTTTAAACCATTCAGCAGTCTCGGGAACTTAATTCATGTGAATCTAGAAGCTCCTTTATAGTGTTTGATCTCTTACTCTCAGTGATTCAGATGTCAAAGTATTTTTAGATTGGGTCCATAAGGCATTCATTATTTAGTAATTATAATTTTGTTGATTGACAGGGAGTGTTGTGTTCAATCAGAATGGGGCCTCACTAAAGTGATCCTGGTTAACCATGAAGATTGACTGCTCAGATCTAAGCTCTCACGAGAGGGAAAAATAACTTAAAATGATTTTAAATTCAAGGGCATAAAGGTATATGATCTCTCAAAAAAATGCCAAAAGGTTGTTTTTGCCCCAAGACTTCAAGCCTTTCCATTTTGTGCCTTTATTATTTTTCAGATGATCTGTGAAAAAATTCTATTACCAAGAAGTGAAAATTTTGTTTTCTGCAAAAAAGCATGTTAAAAATCACCTCTGAGGTTTTCTTTTATAGAAATAGAAAAAATACAGTTTTAAAAATAAAAGTCGGGGGCAGCTAGGTGGCACAGTGGATAAAGCACCGGCCCTGGATTCAGGAGTACCTAAGTTCAAATCCGGCCTCAGACACTTGACACTTACTAGCTGTGTGATCATGGGCAAGTCACTTAACCCCCATTGCCCTGCAAAAAATAAATAAATAAATAAAATAAAAGTCAGGAATTCTGTTACACATCATGCTTCATACTTCCTATAGATAAGAACATATGCCACAATGTACTACTTCCTTTTGAGGGGAGAGATTAAAATCTGGGACATCAGAGTTGTTTGATGATCATATCAATATTTATTTGCACTTGATGATTATATCAGTACTCTAAAATGGTCAAGTGGATCTATTGTTGCCTTAACTTAGATCTCAAATGATGATCCATACCTGAATATCCTGTCAACTCTTGTCCATGTTTGCATATAAGTTCATAAAACAAAGTTCTCTCAGTATACTAAAGTACTTCATTAATTTCTTCTGACATTGAGAGGGTACCAGTTGAACATTCTAACTGTCCCTTCTTTTTGTTAGGTTGCTAGCCCATTTTCTCTTTTTGGCTTATATTTCCTTGATGATGTTTTATCTGTATTCTCCAAAGTTCATTGATTACATGTTCTATCTTTCTCACTTTCACCTTACACCTCTCCATTATCGTCTTTTTAATAATTATTTTTAATTTTTCAAGTATGGTTAGTTAATACTCCATATTTCAATGCCTTGAAGAGGATATGGATTGTGTGTTTGCCTTTCTTTGTATTCCCAGTGCTTAGCAAAATCTGTGGCATGTAGTAAATACTTAATAAATGCTTGTTTATTGACTGACACACTGACTTTCATGTTCATACTATAGAAAATAATGTATAAATTTTAAAATTAAAACTGAAATTCTTCTTATGATATTTGGGAGAAAATAAAGTAAATTGAATTGTTCTACAATCCTATCAAAGGTACAGGATTTCTTAGAAAGCCTTGAATACTAGACTGTATTTCTGCCTTCATGGCAAGGAAAATATGAAGATTTAAGATGATAATAAAAAGACCCAGAAAAACAGATATTATAAGACCCTGATACCTTATAGGAATTAGTATGATGATGGAAATTAAGAGAAATACATTTCTTTTCCCCAGGGTAAAGTTTCTATTAAGTTTATAAAAAATAAGAAAAGAGATATTAAAGTGATACCACTTTATTATTGTTCAGTCTTTCTAATCATGTGCAAACCTTTCTCACCCCATTTGGGGTTTTCTTGGCAACAATACTGAATATGAGGTGATTTAGTGAGGGGAGGATTGAAGGCAGAAAAGAAATAAAGAAAGGATTCATGTAGATGGTAATACTTGAACTATGGTTTGAAGGAACAAAGGGATTCTCTGAAACAGTGGTGAGGAGGTAGTACATTCCAGGCATGGGGGATAGCCACTCAAAAAGCACAGAGATGAGAGATGTGGTATCAAGTAAGAAAAACAGAAAGAAGTCCAGTTCAGATAAATTGCAGAGTTTGAAAGGGGATTTTTATATGAGGAGCATAGAAAGATAAGTTGGGGTTACTTTGTGAAGATTTTTCAAAGTTAAATAGAGAAGTTTATATTTGATCCTAGAGGCAATAGATCTCTATTGGAATGCCTTGAGTAGCTTAGGGATATGGTCAGATGTATGTGTAAGAGAAATCACTTTGTTAGCAGAGTGGGAGAAAGGTTGAAATGGGGAGGGATTTTTAGACAGTGAGAACAATTGGGAGCCCATTGCAATAATTTAAGCAAGAAGGGATGAAATAGTAGCAGATATTTGAGTAGAGAGAAGGGATTGAATGAAAGATATTGTAAAGATTATTTTTTTTTTTTTAGTGAGGCAATTGGGGTTAAGTGACTTGCCCAGGGTCACACAGCTAGTAAGTGTTAAGTGTGTGAGGCCGGATTTGAACTCAGGTACTCCTGACTCCAGGGCCGGTGCTCTATCCACTGTGCCACCTAGCTGCCCCGTAAAGATTTTTTAAAAGGCAAGATATAGCAACTCATAGTATAGTTGCAATTACAGTCAGGAGTCAAATACTTTCAAGGTTATGAACATGGGAAATTGAAATAATAATGGTTCATTTGGAAAAGGTGATGATGAATAATGAAAGCATGCTAATAATATATTTTACTCATTTTTTTTTACATCATGTTAAAAGTCATGACAGAGGGCAAGTGCTGATCTACATTGGTAGTATTTTTCCCTTTCTGGGAGTGTATTATAGCAATGAAACCAAAAACATTGTCCATAAAAAAGGGAAAGGAAAGAAGGAAGGAAGAAATGAAAGAATAGGAAGAAAGTTAGGAAGGAAGAAAAACAAAGGAATGAAAGAAAAACAATATAATAATTGTATATTCAAATAAAATTTTCAGATTTGAATATTATTTAATTTTAATAAAACAAATTCTTTCTTTTGAGAGTATATTTCTATGCATGAATCAAAACCTTAAGAAATTAAACGTGTAATTAGAGGCCACTGTTGCATAAATAGATTATTTTTTTTCAAATTATGTCTGGATTGCAGTTGATTCACCTATAGGCTAACTACCTCTACAGCTAATTCCATTAAAATGCAAATTCATTAATGTTAACTTATGCCCACTTTGGCACAATAGATTGTGCAGCTAGTTACTTAAAATTATCTATAATTAAGAATCTAATATATAATTTTAGTGCATGCTACTTTGCAATAATTGCCTTCCAAATTCTTTGAATATGAATGTGATAAAAATGTAAATATTCAAACTGAATATTTTATAAAAATAATACATATTTCTGTTTTTGTTTAAAAATTTGTGTCCTGAGATACCTTTCAGCTGAAAAATAGGCTTAAGTAGCTTAAAATCCTAATTATGGATACATAAATTCCCTATTTCTATGTATCTGAAATCATACATTGGTACTGCCTTCAGGTTGCAACTCATCCATATTTTCTCCTTTTTGTGATTTTAATTTTCCTGTGTCTCTCCATGAATTTTCTATAAATTTTTAACCTGCTAGAGGCTTTCATCTTGGTCTTTTTATATTAAGGATACAAGTGCAATAATCCAGCTGTCACTCTTCAATTTACCATTTTATGGCCTCTAATAACCTCATCACTCTAAGCCTCTTCTGCAGTGCTCTTGCTTGTCTATTTGTCTTCCTTAAAATATGGTGCCCAGAAATAAAAGAAGTGCTTTACATGTGGACTGAATAAGGGAGAGTATAGTAGAAATATTGATTATTTTATATTTTTTACTTCTGTGATACACTTTTAGAAAAAGGTTTTGGTGTACTAAAAGCCACAAATCCTTTGGACTAGTCACATCCTCCCCTATTTTGTATTGTGAAGTTGATTATTTTGAATGGAAATATAAATAAATTTGTCCCAATAAAAGCTCATTTTATTTCATGGAGACCATCATTATCACCTGTTCTGCTCTTTGTAACACAGATTGGATCAAGCAATGATATAATTTCAAAACATTTAAACTTCATTTCATCTACAAATGTGACAGGTAGGCCATCCAGAATGGTGATGATGGTGACTTGCACAGATAAATTGTTTCAAATTCAAGTATAAATAGGTGGTGGGCACTAATACATATTAACTTAGAAAAACATATTAAAATTATCACTGTTCTATTGTATTTTTATATATTTTGGTAAATTTTCCCAATTACATTTTAATCAAGTTGCAGTCTCACTTGAGAGTGTTGCTGGCAATATTAAACATGTCTGGTCTAGAGAACAGGCTACAAGAGGGTCAGTTTAAGGAATGCTGGTTGAAGATATTCTGCCTGTAGTTGCAAAAATTTATGATGACTAGAAGAGGGATTAGACTTAGTATGCAAGCCTTCATATAGCAGAATTAGGAACAATGGGCAGAAGGTAAATAAGGAAAATTTCCTAGCAATTAGACTTGTCCAAAAGTAGAATCACATATGCAAAGAATAGCGGGGTCTCCCTCAATGGAGTTCTTCTTGCAAAGGCTGAATGATCACTTTGGCATGGGCAGGGTGGAACTTGTAAAAAATTGTCTTGAATATGTATAGGTTGGATGAATTTACCTGTGAGGTCTCTTCTAACTCTGAGAACCTTTGATTCTATTACTAAAACAAAATTTTCTTACTTTTTCATTTTAAAATTTGTGTCCTGGGATACCTTTCAGCTGAGAAATAGACTTAGGTAGCTTAAAAGCCTAATTGTGGATGCATACATTACCTATTTCTATGTATCTGATATCCTGCATTGGTACTGCCTTCAGTACAATTTGCAATCTCTTTGTACCTCCTTTCTCTATGAAATTCTTGATCAAATCAATAAAACACATACAACAAAGAGGAGCAGTGGAAGGTTCTACCACCTGTAGGGGAATACTCTTTCATATGACCCTTGTGTACGACATCCCTAATTGTGCAAATACCTTAGAAAGAATTAGGTTATTAGAAATGTTAAGGTAACAAAACAGTAGATTATAATTAAGTTTGTGGATATATATTGATGGTAAATGGTAATTACGGAAAGAACAGAACTTTTTCTTCCAACTCACACATATCTTGAGTAGGTTGATGCAGCCCAACTCTTATGGACCTTTAGGGCCAGTGGCCCATATCTATATATCCTTTTTCTACCATTACTCAGTCTTAGCTTTTCTTTGTCCTTTTGCTGATTGCTCTTGGGCTGTCTGTTTTTTTGGTTTTTTTTCTGGCTTAGGCTTTTATGTCACCCATACTCCTTCCATTCATCTTTCAGACACTAGAAATAGCTATCTCTTTCTGTTATCAGACTCTTCCATTTCAGAAAAATTCCCTCTATGATTATCCTGAAATGGTTTTCACTGTTTCAAGGTTGTGGTTTACTCAGTTCTGACTAACTGGATTTAGAATAGGAAGTGGTCTAACCTACCAAGAGTAATTATTTTAAACAGGGATGAGGGTAATTAATGAAGTCCTACCATTAAAACCATTTTGATTTGTTTTTAAAGATCTTGTCAAATTCCACTACTCTTCATCCTTTGCAACAGATATTAAACAGCAATTATCTTTACTTTGGTCTTTTTGTTTATGTTCATCACAAGCCCTGAAGACATAATGCCTGTAACATAGTAGGTGCTTAATAAATGTTTATTGACTGACTGGACTGAAGGTCTAGATAACCAGATTGAAAAGATTTGTTTTCTTTTCCCTTTGTTACAAAATGAAAGCAATTATTATGTTAATTCCTTTGTTTCCCTCTTTAAGAAGAAGCCATTTGTTGTCCTTCCCTTAGCTTCAATATCTGTTTTGCCAATTGGTATTATTTATAGGAATTACATAGACATTAATATAAGTGTATCTTACACAGTTTATTAATGCTTTTTGGTCATTAGAAAAATCTTAAATTTAGAAGACCTCCAGTTGTAATTGTTTATAGACAGTTCAAAACATTTGATTCTTAGCACGCTGTCCCCTTTTCTGTTTCTCCCACCCTTTGGACTACAGAAAAGATTAACTGAATATGAGTATGTGTGAGTGCATCTGTGTGTGTATTTAATTTCACAAGTTGTCATGACCAAATAAATTGCCAAAGATACCTGTTAATAAGCCTCTCCATACATAACTAGGTTTGTCCTTGGACTGCTGATTCAACCTGTCCCTGGGATTATGTTTAAAGCCTTTACAAAGTGTTAAAACTCTCTAAAGAATATTCTTTGGCAAGCACTACTATGTCATGATGAGACAGTGACTAAAATTTTACGGATGTTCACTTATTTCATTTCAAGGGAATTCAATCAAAACAAAATTTAGATTTCGGTTATAAGATGTGTGATGATAACTGAGTTGGATTGTTTTTTGAAAAGAGTGTGGTATTCTTTTTTCTATTTCACTTACATTAGTTATTAGAGAAAATTTCAAACATGTTAATATTAATTAGTAAATGATCTTTTATTGTTCTACTTTGAAAAATAGTCTATTGAAAATAGTCATGTTTTTTCTTCAAATCTCCCACATACTACCATGACTGTAGAGAAGTGGAAGAAGAGTGGGGAGAAGGAGGAGACTATTATTCTGAACTTTAAAATAGGAAAATGATGATAAAGTCTCAACAAGCCTTCAGGCATATCCACTTATTCAAAATGAACTATATAGGATCTGTTGACAGATGATTTAAAGTTGCTGAAGCACAAGGAGCCAGTGATCATTACAGAAAAGATGACGAATTGAGTGAAGGGAAAAAAAAGAGAGAATGCTTTTGATCAACCATAGCACTAAAGACTTAAAAAATAACTTTGACAAGAAATAGCAACACTTTTTTCTTGTGTTTTTTTACCCTATATCTGCTTCTAACATATATATTTTCTCACCAAATACTCATAAATGCTATAATTCTCTAGAGCTCTTTATCCTGGACAGGCATAATCTTAACCAGCAATAACTAGAATCTTTAATTCTTTTGGTCTCTTTCATTTGACCTTCTTTTCTTTGGTTATATATCTTGTATGTTTCTTAAGAAAAAATCAATATTTAATAATTGTATATTCATATATATATACATGTACATATATCTCTATCTCTATCATCTATCATTCATCTACCTATTTATCGATCTATCATCATCCATCCATCCATCCATCTATCTATCTATCTCTCTATCTCTCTATCTCTCTATCTATCATCTATCTACATTATCCATATATCCATGTATATGAGAGGCAGTGAGGCATGATGAATAGAGAACAGGCCTTGGGGCCAGGACATACTAAAGATAAATCTTGTCTTTGATACATGCAAGCTTTTTTACCCTGAGCTAGTCACAACCTCTCAGGGATTCAGGAAACTCTCTTCAGCTACGACTATAATTTTGAGAGAAAGTGCTGACCTAAATTTTTAGAAGGCATTATCTTATCCGAGAGTCTCCCATATTATTTAAATGGCAGGTCCAGTGCCTATCCTTATCTATCTATCTATCCATCTATTTAACCCTGATTGCCTCAAACATCCAGGACCACCTCCAGTTGTCTTGATGTATGTGTTGCCACTGGATCCAGATGGTTTCCGGAGGAATGCCAAGACATCACCCCAATGTCATGGTCCTCTTTGAGAACGAAGGACAAACAGCAACAACAATAACAATTTATGTGTGTGTACATATGTGTTCATATGTACATGCATATAAATATATTTTATTACATACTCAAATGATATACAGAGTTTCCTTACCTAGAAGAGTTCCCTGTGCCAATGAAATCATAGGTCTAATTCATATTCAGGCATATAGCTAGATATGTGTATGTACTTATGTATGTATATGTATTTGTATATGTATATACTCAGACACAAATATGTGTGTATATTTATCTGCATATACACAATATATGTATATATAAACTTCTATAGATAAATGTGTGTATATGTATATGCATATATACACATATTGATATGTGTGGGTATATCAATATTAGAATTAATTTGCTTTACCTGCTGAAGAAAGCTATAGTTTCCTTTCTAAGCTAATGTAGATCTTATATTTGTTTACTATTTTTTCTTTGTCCCAGTCTTGCTAATCTATTGCTAAGACCTCAGAACTCCATGGCCTCTCACTGTTTAGTTCCCATTATCCCTGCTGTTTCAATTTGATATGCTATTCTTTGCCTTATTTTAAAACAGTTGTCTGTTGTTGATAGGTCCCATAAGTCACAAAGGGTGGCTGCATGACAATGGCCCATGTACGCCTATTTATAGTGTCTATAAAGTAGCTCAGTTCTGTGATGATAGGGGGAAAAATGAAATGAAATCAGCTTTCCATGATGACCTAAGGGGCTGAGCTAGAGTAATTTGATTTCCACATAGCAATTAAGTAGCCTACACAAGATTGCTCTGGGCTGTACTAACAGAGCAGGGTGTTTTCCTGGACATTTCTGGACTCCTCTAAGCAAACACATCGGGATGCGCTTCAGCAACTGCTTCTACTTGCACAGCCGGGTACAGACATCCCTCTTTCCTAGACTCTGCTTAGATTTTGTGATCTTGGATCCCATTTCATGTAATCTCATTATATGTGTTCATCATCATCATCATCATTATGACATTTAAACAAAAACTCCTGTTCCTAACAATACCTTCTCTGTAGAATCAAGACTTTCCCTTACACTTTATTTTTCTTTTGTCATAATTAATTTATGATCCTCCGATAAGAAGATATGAAACTATGGCTTCTGAGTGGAAAGGTGTAGTAATATAACCACATTTAATTTGCCTTGCACTGTCTAATTACAAAAGGTTGAGCAATTATGAGTTTTAGGGAGGACCTGTGAAATAGAACTATGGGGAGAAAAATTTGAAATTTGAAATATTATAAAAACAAATGTTGAAAACTATATCTACATGTAACTGGAAAATAATAAAATACTTTTATTAAAAAAAGAAATAGAACTATGCCTGCAAAGTAATCATCCCAATTTCACTTTTTATTTTTGTGGCAAGTGGGGGATTATTTTCCACTGTCCTTGTGTTATTCTAGTTTAGAGTATTACAATAAGTTCTGAGTGCCATGATTTAAGAACATTGATCAGCTGAAAAGTATCCTGGGGACACTAGGTAGCTAGGGTAGCTAGGTGGCTCAGTGGATCAAGTTCTCGGTCTTGAGTCAGGAAGACCTGAATTCAAATATGACCTCTGATACTTACTAATTGTGTGACCCTGGGCAAGTCACTTAACCTTGTTTGCCTAAATTTCCTCATCTGTATAATGAGCTGGAGAAGAAAATGACAATCTACTCTGGTATCTTTGTCAAGAAAACCCCAAATTGTCTCATGTAGATTTGGACATGCCTGAAATGGCTGTACAACAGCAACACCCAGGGAATTGCCATCCGGAGTGTAATGGGCCTTTAGGATATGTCATATGAAGATTGCTTGAAGGAACTGGATAGGTTTGCCTAGAGTAAAGAAGAGTGAGAACTTATGCATGAAAGTGTCACGTGGATGAAAGTTTAGACCTGGGGCAGAACCAGAAACAATTTAGAGAAGTTGCAAAGATGCCAATGTAAACTTCATATCAATAAACACAATATTTAGGGGTATTGCAGTGGTAGAATGGACTGCCTTGAGAGGTAGTTGGCTGCCCGTCTTTGAAAGTCTTCATACAAAGGCTTTACAACCACTTACTATGTTATGGTGAGGATATTTTCCCCCTATAGGTTGGATCAAATGGGCTCTTAAGGCCCTTCCAGTTCTACAATTATGTGATTGGGTTTATTCAAACAATTCACAATTTACTGAACTTCCATCTTGTAAGTTCTTACTCTGTTTTGAAAGTTCTGTATGAAACTTAACATTTTCTAGTCCATAAATGTCTATTGAGCATCTACTATATATAGACCATTTCTGGAAAAGCAGCACAATAAAGAGCCATAATAATGAATTCTGATATCAGGGACACATTGATTTTAGGAAGAAAGGAGGGTTACCTCCATGCAGCTAGACTTTACTGTGGAGGCCTGATATCAATAGTACAACCTGCCATAAATGTTTAGGAATACTTATCACCAGGTTAGCCCCAGGTTAATGAAATTTTTGGCAGTAATAAGTCTCAAAGTCTCCATTGTAAGTTACAGAGAGGTTTTGATCAAAGTCTGTAGAGGAAAGAACCCCATCAAGGAAACCACTGATCCCTGAGGTGAAATACACAGTCCATCTATTCAGATCATCATGATTTTCTGTTTCTTACTGATATAGGTATAATTTTCTGTTTCCATGTCACAGCGATTTAATGCCAGAACACAGAGTTAGATCAAAGAACATGGTAATCAACTCTAAATCTTAAGGAAATTGCACTCTGCTTCTGAAAAGAGTGTTTTCTGATGATTTGTACAATAGGCACATAGAGAGTCATTAGTAACATTTTATGTTTTATCACAATAGTTGGTGAGGACAGGTTATGCCTTTATCAATTTCAGTTTATGCTCTTCTAACAGTAGGATGTAGGTGGGGCAGCTAGGTGGCATGGTGGATGGAGTGATGAGCATGGAGTCAGGAAGACTCATTTCCTGATTTGAAATCTGGCCTCAGATACTTATTATCTGTGTGACCCTGGTCAAGTCACTAAATCCTGTTTGGTTCACCTTCCACATATGTAAAATGAGCTGGAAAAGGAAATGGCAAATCACTCCAGTATCTTTGTCAAGAGTACCCCAAAGAGTGTCATTAACAATTGGACACAACTGACAAAAGGCTGAACAACAGTAAAAACAATAGGAGTGAAATTCCCTATTTCAGATTCCTTACAAATGATATATGAAAGAATCATCTTCCTGAGCAACATTCTTTTATACATCAATTTTCATTTTTCAAATGTTTAGTTTTTATTCTTTGAAAGATCCTGCTCTTGCTTACAGTTCTCTAGGAAAGAAGCCAAAAACAAAGAAAAAAACATGGAAGATTCTGATAGATGCCTCATAAGGGCATTAGTTTGCAGCTTCTAGGCAAGTCAAAATGCTACTATCTTAACCACTACCATCCCTTAGATGAAGATAATCAAGGACATGAAACCAAGAGCCTGAGAAATATCAATGCCTCAGAAACCACTGGGCATGCACCTATCCAAAGCCCACAATTATCACTGAGACCAATCACCAATTGCTGAGAGCATGAGAATGGTAGTATCACTGAGATAACTGTCTAGTTTCCTGCCCAGTCCTCATAGCCATTATCCTAGTCAGCAATCCTGCGGCAGATATAGCCTGGCTAGTATTTTATTGGATGGTGTAGCCTCAACCACTATAGCCTTCACTCAGAAAAGAAAGTTCTCATCACCAAAATATTTGGCAATGTCAAATGTCTTGACATCAAAAATGAATATGATTTTATCACTGAAATGACATTACAGAAGGTGGATTACCATCTGATTTTCTGCTGAATCCTAAGAAACATGGGATCTTTCCAACTGGTTTGCAGTTGAAACTTTCTATATGTATTTTCCCCCAATCAACCTTAAGCTTCTTGAAAGGAGGGACTGTCTTGCATGTTTATAGCCTCCAGTGATTTGCACATAGTAAGCTCTTAAAACTGCTTTTTTTATTCACTTATTTATTCTATGTGTTTAGACAATGACTATTCTTATTTAAATGTTAATATCAACCCAACCTACTGAATATCTGTGACAAAGAACACACCTAAGTTTATGAAACAAGAAAAGGAACCACCATTTATGTAGCACTTTAAAGTTTGCAATGGCCAGATCAAAACCTCAATCTTTTCTAAGTCTAGTCTTTTCCCAGGTGCCCCAAATGCCAATTATGATAGGCAATCTGTGCTAAAGGAGAAGACTATAAGAATTCTCTCCCAAGAATCATGTCTTCTTCATTTAACAGAGTATTATGAAAGCTCTACTCACATCATACACTGACTTCTCTTCATGGTGTTCAGGTGACCCTGGATTCTGGAAGGTTATGTTATCCCTGAGCAGTGGAAACTCTCATAGGTCTTCTTGAATTTGAAAGACTTGAAAGGTGGACCAAGGAATTATCTCCATGTGTTTTTCCTGAGGACTAGTCTTGTTAAGTTCAGAGAGATTCATCCCCAGAAAGTTGACCAGCTGATGATGTTTGCTTTACTTGTTTTTAGCAAATCATGAAATGATTTACTAATGTATAGATGGATTGTGATCTTCAAAAGTATAAAGAAAACCTGTAGCTAATCATCCATTCACCCAATTTTATAACAAACCACCTACTAACAGGATCAAATCTAGAGAACATCAGATTTTGCAAATAGCAATTACCCCAACAACAATAAAAATAGAAAAGAAAGAAACTTTATTTTTCATGTGATCGCATTATTTTATTTTTAAAATTTACTCAAGGGGGTGATATGTGGGGGAGGGACTGACTAATTAAAATCTGCTTATTAACTGAAAAAAATAAAAATAAACATCTTAATTTAAAAAAAGAATTATGTGGATTCCTTCAGTTTTTTGTGCTCTGCCCCCTCAAAATTACACTCTGCATTTATTTTGCATATATTTTCTATTTGCTAATCTGTCTACATGTTTCTCCCAGTTCCCTTTCAGTCAAATGTAAGGTCCTTGAGAACAAAACCCATTTCATTTCTGCTTTGCTCCCCTTACACCTAGCACAATGACAGGCACATAGCACATAATAAAGGTTGTTGAAATTTTTTAAAGTACTTATTTTATTCTGAATTTAAATGAAACAAACATTTCCATAATACAACAGGATTAGAGAATAATCCCTCCCCTACTCCCTCCCCAAGGAGGTAAACAGTCTGAGATGGGCCATATATGTATGATCATGTAAAACATCACCATACTTGTCACTCTGTAAAAGCAAACTAAAATCATAAAAAAATGTAAGAATGTGAAAAATAGCTTGCTTCAGTCTGTTCCATCAATATCAGTTCTTTCTTTGGAGGTGGATAGCATGTTTCATCAATAATCCTTTGAAAGAAAGAAATTGAAAATTACATTAAATTCATGTCTTACTATTTATTATACCCACTGCTAAAATACATTAATACTATGCTTATTTCTGAAATAGAGGTCTGGTAACATATGTAAATGCTTGTTTTCCTGGCTAACTTAAATTTCAGTTACCAAAGGGACAGAGATTTGCCTGGAGGTTGAAATTTTAAAGCATAGGTATGTCTGTCTAAACTTTATCCTTTCATTATTGCTGTTTTTATCAGATATCATTGATTTTTTCTGTCAATTAATCCAACAGAAAACCTTTATTAATTGCCTACTATGTATATAACCTATTCCTATTCTTCTCCCTATGTATTCAGGCACTGGAGCCACAAAAGACTAAATCATAACAGCCCTTGATCTCAGAAAGTTTTTTCTATCAGGGGAGTTATTATGCACATAGATAATGCAGTGCAAAATGTATAAAAAAGAAACACTTGACAATAAGGGGAAAGGATGGAACAAAAGTTGTGGAGAATCAGGCAAGACCTCGTGTTGGAGGTAATACTTGAACTGAGCTTTGAAGGAAGCTGGAAAATCTAAGAGCCAAAAGTGAGGAGACAATGTATTGTTAACCTGTGTTTCAATTATCCAGAAAGAAAACTTCAGATCCAAAAGAAAAGTATATAATTAATCTTAGAAACAACTATCATGTTAACCTATTCAATGACTCATGATAATATAGGGAAAAGGGCTAAAAGTTTATTTTAACTTCCTTTAGATTAGATATTGCTAGTGTTTCTACCAAATTTCAATACAAATTATTTGAGGCCATCAAATTAAGACTGTCATAACTAAATTTAATATAATTATTATCTCTCACTAGTCATTTAGTTATCTAGAATTTATTAAGCTCTTACTATGTACCAGGCATTGTGCTAAGTGTTGGGATACAAAGAAAGGCAAAAGACAATCTCTGCTTTCAAGGAGCTCATAGTATAATGCTATGATGTATGTTTATATTGTAATTTGGAGTAACTATATTTCTGTCAACCCCTATGGTCTGGGTGCATAGAGAATTTTGGGAGCATTACATAGCAAGTTAGATAATTACTCCTGATTATCTACATAATAATGTATTTAAAGTAACTAGAAAATAGGGAAGACTTATCTTAATCTCTTCCCTAGGGTTATTATCAACCAGTATGAGGTTTTTCAGTGTGACACCAACTGTTGTCTCCTGCTGTAAATTTTTAAATGATCCTTGGAAAGTCACTTTTGGCTATAGTGTATGTTCCCTTGATAAGCTATTTACTTTATATAGGTGTGCTTTCAAGTGTGATCAATGCAAACAGGCATATGTAATGCCAAAATATCTGGGCTGTCAGAAAGGAAGACTTCACTTTGCTCTGTTAATACGAGCTTTGCATTTGAATTCATGCTTTGTTTGACAACTGTCACCTTTCATATCAGTCCTGTTATGGAGATACTGTCGGATTCAAGTGAATGTACTTGAAGAGGTTTAATGTATGAATAGAAGTGAAGAGATAAGCAGCAGAGAAATAGGAGAAGATTGCTCTTTTTATGTCATATTTCATGAATCCCGTGTGTGTGTGTGTGTGTGTGTGTGTGTGTGTGTGAGAGAGAGAGAGAAAGAGAGAGAGACAGAGAGACTGTGACAGAGATACAGAGAGAAACAGAGAGAGACAGAGAGGAGTGGGAGAGAGACAGAGAGACACTGAGAGATAATATATCAGAGATGGATAGATACATAAGTAGTTAGAGATGACTGCATAGATAGATAGATAAATGGATGGATAGGTAGATAGAGCTGGTAGATAGAGCTCATCTCTATGATTGTGAAAATGAAATTTGTATACTTACATATAATTTGTGTACTTATATATGAAGTTAATGTATTTTGTGTGCTTAAGTTTAGATAGATAGATGATTTTATTTTAAATAGATTGACAAAATCTCACTTCATCTTTACAACAGTCCTATAAAGAGAGGTAATCAAAATTTTATCTCCATATTATTGATAAGGAAACTGAGGATCATAGAGGTTAAGTAACTCAACCAAGAAAACATCAATTTTTCCCAGTTCCTTAATTTTGTTTATTTTTGGAAAATATTCTATTAGTGCTTTTCACACTCTAATCCTTTTCCAGACTGTTCCTCCCTCTTCATCTCTATAACACTCCCTTGTACCAATAAATAAGAGTTAAGGAAAAAACAATTAAAGTGCCTTAAAACACTTTTAAAACACTTGCATACAAAGCTCACAACTTCTATACCAAGACTAAGGAAAAGTCATTACAATTTGCCATCTGGAAGCAAAGTTGGTCATAGCGTCTCACCTGAATTCTCATGTCTTTTAGTGATGATTTCAATTACATTATTGTATTTATTGTGTATATATCTGTCCTGGCTCTGTTTTCTTTGTTCTGTGTTGTTTTGGAAAATTTCCTGGTGTTTTCTCTCTTAATTGCCCATATTTACTATTTCTTATGGTACAATAATATACTGTTGCATTTTAATTGCCACATTTTTCTCAGACTGTCCTCAACAAATGGCTCCCTACTTTACTTCCGGTTCTTGTCACTACACAGTGCTTCTAAGACTGTTGTGGTACAGATGGGACCTTCCCTTCTGTCACCAACTGCATCAGTCTTACTAATGGCAAGACATTTAAGTGTATATGCAGAATTCTCTTTAGTAGCAGCTAAAGAAAAGGATAATTGCCTTTAATATTTTAATTTGGGGGCACTTAACATTCATAAAATACTAAAGAGTTGCCTGTTGGTTGTCCATATTTCTCCTGAAACCCCCAAGTCTTCCTAATTACATCTAATACAGTTCTGGCAATTAGATAAAAGGCCACAGACTTACTTTCCATACACTTTAGTACTCTGTCTTTTGCATTCAACCATAGGAGATAGTCTGAAACCTTTAATCAACATCAAAGGTTGCACCTCAGGGGTGCCATATCTGTAATTTATCTTGGGTAGAGAAGTGGTTGTCCCTGACTGCAGTGATTACATCCATTTCATTTTGTTCAGCTAATGAGAATCACACATCTCCACCCATAAAATATATCATGTCTTCATAATACCATGTCTCTGAGGCAGATTAGCATTATTATCCCAAAATAATATTTAGTAAAAGACTCCCAATGAGTGGCACTGAGCTCAGTTTTCCACAAATTAAGCCATGTACACACATTCCTTAACCTTCAGTATTCTACATTCTAAAACATAATAATTAACAAAGTGTGACTGACATCTGAGCACAAATAATAACCAATGAGAGGGCATATTCAAATGTGTACCCTACACTCAAGGAAAGCACCTTTTTAAATTCAGAAAGATAAAAATCATGATCCCGTGGCCAGAAAGTAAGCTTCTCACAGTACTCTATCAGTCACCTTTACATAAAATATATGCTACCTTGTATTATAGAAATTATGTATATTTAACATTCTCCATATTAGAATTGCCATGAAATAGGTGGTGTAAATGTTATTCCCATTTTGTAGATGAGGAAACTGAAGTTAAGGTAGGTAGTGCTTTGCCAATAAAGACATGCCAAGTAATTGTCAGATCCAGTAACATAAATGCAGGGCTTTTTTGCTCTAAAAATAGTCATCTTTTCACTATACTAGAGTGATCAGGGTGGTAACTGAAGATTCATAAATGGAGTGATATGTAATCTGAGCTATAAAGGATAAGGAAAATTTCAAAAGATAATTGGAAAGTGAGTGGGGCAGAGAAAGGAATAACACACTCCAGTCAGAAGTAACACCATGAATGAAAGATTTATATAAGACCCACTTCATAGTGCAGATAGACCAGAATGCAAAATATTTGGATATGTATAATGAGAGACAAGGCTAAAAAAAGATGTGCTCAAGAATGAGGTACACACACATAGGATTGAGGAATGCTTTATTTGGGCTGAGGAATATCAATAGCTAGATGAAGCTTAATTTACAGGTGGTGCTGCAGAGAGCTGTAAGAGTTAACAGGTTCACAAATAGGAAGCTGAAGGATTGCCATGGAAACAGGTTTGATAGGTGGCAGACAGATCCACTAGATGAAGCAGACTTGATAGCATGAGTTCAAAATGTTACTGGGGCTAGGTGGGAACTAAAGAGGACAGATAACAGAGCAGACAAATGCTTAACAGCAGGATAACACTGAGGTTAAAAGTGAGAAGAAGTTCAAGCTAAGGAGAAGTGACCAGGCCCTACAGGAGGAAGGCAAGAAAATTCTTACTGGCTGAACAAGTCAAGCCAATAATGGTGGATCTATTTGTGGAACCATCAGTTAGCCTTACCCCCAAGGGGGCAAGTTATTTCAAACATAAAACAGCATTCAATTCTGTATGGTGGTGTTAGCATATATTACAGAGAGAGAGAGAGAGAGAGAGAGAGAGAGAGAGAGAGAGAGAGAGAGAGAGAGAAAGAGAGGCAGGATCCTGGAGGTCTAATTGCTCTTTGTGTTGTGATCCTAAGGGGCTCTCATCACTGGGAGCTACTTAATATCTGAATCAGATAAGTGTGATATGCCCCGTATAAGGGAAACAGAAATTCCAGGATCCATTTCTTTTTCACAGACAGTTACTATGAAAATTTGTAACAACTATTCTTCTCCTGAAACCTAAAAAGTAGATTTGGCTTAGTATTTTTTTTAGGCAAAGGAATAAAGGCTTAAAATTTAGTGGACTGTGAGCTCAATAGCAATCAATAATATGAAATGGATTTCCAGAAAAAGGGAAGAAAACAACCTAATTTATTCTTAGGCTACCTTGATAGATATATGGTATCCAGAGTAAGAAAAAGAATAGCAAAAAAAAAAAAGAAGAAGAAGAAGAAGAAGAAGAAGAAGAAGAAGAAAGAAAGAAAGAAAGAAAGAAAGAAAGAAAGAAAGAAAGAAAGAAAGAAAGAAAGAAAGAAAGAAAGAAAAGGAATAGCACCAATATACTGTGCACTACAGGATTCAGTATAGCATCATTGTACCATACACAGGAATACTTGGTTCCTTTCTGTGAAACATATTTTAAGTATTTTGAGTACTTATTTTAAGTACTAATCTTCAAGTATATTTCTGCATATTCAAGTCTGAACTCAAGTTACTCATATAAGTAGCTACTGATCAAAATTAATACTGTATTTGGTTGTAGAGAAGGACAGAAATAAAAAAAAACCCTAATTTCCAAAGTTATATGCTACAAAATTATTGCTATTGTACCTTGAACACTCAATTGTGTACGTAGACACCTATTAAATGTTTTTGCCAAACTCACTAATAATTCTGAATCTTTTCTTAATATCTTAAATGAGGAATAAAAATGTTATCATTACATTCATTGCCCACATTATGTGATGTAATATTTCCTATGGGGTGGGGGACTACATTCATATTTATAATGACTGAAAAGAGTTTTGGTTAAAAGTAGTTTGAAATTCAGTACAAATTCATCTTAAGAAAAAGGTTTTGAACTCCCCACCAAGTATTGCCCCTATCAGAAGATAGTGGTCTAGAATAGAGCCATGATGTAGTCAAGTATTTAAATATTTGTTTAACCAAAAAGAGAAAAGAGAAAAGGACCAGAAAAGAAATGGGCTAGAGGTTTGGGCATTTCTTTAAATGTCCTTATAGATAACTATTGAATACCATAAATATCTTAAGGACATAGGCAGATATCAAATTGTTGAACAAAAGAAGCTGGGCAATTGAATAAACTAGAAAAAGTGGAAAAATTCAAATATAATTATAGTTGGATTCCTTGATGATAGACATCAAAGTAGTACAGGAAGTATATGGAGATAGATGTTGCAGTTTGCAAAGGAATCTCTGATGAATAGCCATGAAAATACATGGTTTACTAAACATTTGCTCGGAACACAATGATGCACATTGAATTAAAATTTAAAAATAGTATAGTATATATTATTTTCATCTTTTAGTTGTCAATAAAGTTCAATTTGAAATATTGAGTCAATTGGCCTTCTTTGTGCCTGACCCAGGTTTTCTGCTTGGGCTCTCCTAAATAGCATCCCAATCTTCAAGCCCCTTTCTTTTTGCATTGCTTTCATGAATAGTAACTCACTTCTAACATTCATTCCTTCTTTGTCTTTTTATCTCTGATGTCATATACTCCAGATTACAATTACTAATGTAATGAATGGAATGACGCCACCTGCTGGAGATTTACTGTGGGAGGGCTCTGCCATGTGGAAAAAGAGCCTGAGGGCAAGACATGCAGCTCTTTGGAGTCAGGAAGTGACATTTTCTTGTGGGAGGAAGAGGGGGGTGAGGCTGGTACTCTCGCTCTCTTTTCACCAGGACTCTGGTGGAGAGTGGGGCTAAAAATGCTCTTTCCATTTGATAGATAGATGAATCTAGGCCTTTCTCTCTCTCTTCACCAAATTCTTTTTCTCCTTAATAAATGCTTAAAAGTCTAAACTCTTGCTAAAGCTTATCATTTATTGGCAACCACTCATTAGTTATTTTAGATGGTATAGCTAGAATTTTAGCCCCTTACACTATATAGATTCTCATACTTATTCAACAAAAAAAGAGAATTTATGGGGCAGCTAGGTGGTGCAGTGGATAGAGCACCCGCCCTGGATTCAGGAGGACCTGAGTTCAAATGCGGCCTCAGACAATTAACAATTACTAGCTGTGTGACCCTGGGCAAGTCACTTAACTCCAATTGCCTCATTAAAAAAAAAAAGAGAGAGAGAATTTATATTCAGAAACTTTTTTTGCAAAGATGAAGTGATTAGAAGTATATGTAAAAGAAAAATTGGAAATTTTATGCCAGGTAATATAATATCTATAGTTCCATGGACTTAATATGACCAACTATCAATCATAAATTAATCAATCATTAAGCATTTTAAAATACCTTTGTGCCGAATACTATGCTAGGCACTAGGAACAGAAAAAAACAAAAAACAAAAAGTCTTTCCCTAAAACTTACATTCTATCAAGGGAAATATTATATGCACATCTAAATATATAAAATAAATATGAGGTAATTTTGAAAGTCTTTAAGCTCTAGGTAATTCAGGAAAGTCTTTATGTAGGAAGTAGGACTTGAACTGGACTTTAATAGAAGCTAGGGTTTCTAAGAGTAAGACATGAAGAGGAAGTGCATTTCAGCAATGGGGGCCAGTCTATATGCTAAAGTACAGACTTGACAAATGGAAAATCATGTATAAACAATGAATAGCCAAGTTTGAATATGTATATGTGAAGAATAGAAATGTCATTCAGCAAAACTGGAAAGGTAGGCTGGCATCAAGTTATGAAGGATTTTAAATCACACAGTGGTTTATATTGGATTCTAGAGAACCTAGCAGAGTGAGAAGAGATGAAGAAGTATGTGGTTCTGTGTATGAGGACAGATGCAAAAGATTTTATGGAGGCAGAATCCTTAAAACATGGCAGTTGCTTATGTGGGAGGAGAGTGAAGGAAAATCAGGAATTCAGGTTTACAAATTTGTGAAATTGAATGAGTGGAAGAATGGTGCTCCCCTCAACATTTATAGTGAAAGAGAGAGGGAGTTTTTGCAGATAATGAGTTTTGTTTTGAACATGTATTTTGGTTACTTATAAAAAAAATATGTTAATCTCCTTAAGACATGGGGCACATCTGGATCCTTAGTGATTTCCAAAGCAAATCTCATCTTATATCCTTCAATAACCCCTGCATTATTTTGGGATATAGCCAACAGGGCAATGTGGAGCAAGCTCATTCGCCTGTTCTATAATCCTAGGCTCACACTAAAACAATCAAGATGCCTCTAGATTGCTGGAATATATCTGGTATTCTACTTCTATATATTTTTTATAATCAGTGGTTAGCTAACATCTCCTTTTCCCAATCCAGTAAAGAGAGTGTTTTCCACATCTCAAAAGTTGCAAACAACCCCAGGCTAACAGTACACCAAGATCGGTCCCTCTGATGAAATTTTTATATGATACATAACTGGGAGGGATAGAATGATCCCAATATATTTCAAGAGGAAGGTTATAATGAAAGAGAAATACAGTAGAAATATATGGAAAATCATTCATTTAAACTCAGAAATTAAACTACATAAGTATAGAATATGGTGTATGTGGCTAGTTCATATGAGAATATTTATGTCTGAAAGAAAATTGTTTTTTTTATCGTAAACTCTCAATTTAACCTGGATCACATCCCAAAAAGATAATGTGATATCTGGCAACATCCTGAAGAGTCAAAGTCAAACTCACTGGGATACTTTGAAGACTATTTTCCTCCAACCTGTTTTTCCTCCTCCTCCTCCTCCTCCTCCTCCTCCTCCTCCTCCTCCTCCTCCTCTTCCTTCTTCTGGAAAACCAGGACATTTGCTCTTCTCCAATTTGATACTACATTTCCAATTATCCATGATTTTTCAGTTATGACATAAAGTGGCTTAACAATCACAATGGCCAGTTTTGCATGTGTGTATGTGTGCATGTATGTGTATGTATGTATATATATATATATATATAATTAGGTGGTTTTACATTTTTATTTTTGGTGTCAAGGATTGTAGTACTTGGAAATCTTTTATTATCTCCTCACTTAACTTGGATATCAACACCCTGTTAATCATTTTTATTTTAACATTTATAGTACAAAGAGCCCTTTCTCTTGATAGAATAAACAGAAGTAGAACCCAAATCAAGCAGTTCTACTTCCTCTCTGTTATCAGTTTTCATCATCCCATCAACCCTAAGCACTTGTCCTATCCTTTCTTTGATCTTCTTTCTACCCACAACAAAAATTTTTTCAAACTTAAAAAAAAAAATTAGCTCTCTTTACTAGCCTTAGGTCATTCTGAGCTTTAGCACTTCAGATACTATTTTAAAGGACCCTATCATTCTCTTACCTTCAACCTATCTTACTTATTCTTTCTTCCATATTCCATCCATGTATATATGAATCTATATATAGATATATAAATATAGATACATAGATAGACAGTCAATCTAAGTTAGACAATAAATGTCCTGTGTATTTATATTGGTCTCTTTAAAGAACACCCACTTTTCCTTCTCAGAATCTTTTTCTCCTTTTCAGAATTTCATTATTCATGGCTTCCTATCATTCCTGAGCTGACTTGCTGAGTAGAATTGGTGCCCATGAGACCTTATCTATCTTTCTTCTGTACCCTTTGAAATCTGCTTTTCCAATATTTAGACTACAAGTGAAATCAGATTTCAAAGGATCCAGATAAAGATTATGTAGTATTCTAGACTCTAATTCTATATTTCTGTGAATTCTAAGGTTATCAATATGTAAACTATTTCAAATGTAGTATAAAAGAAAGGCTAAGGTGATATATTGACTCAGATACAAGGAGAGAACATTAACATTTTCTGATTATCTAATGATTTAATTTTTATGTGTTAATAAGTTATGAATAGAATGACTCAAAATAAATTTAAAAATATCTATCACCTGTGTAATTTAAGATTCTAAGTGTGGATTCTAATCTGTTCCCCCAGTTTTGGGGGAAACTGACTAAAATCCCTGATAAAACGAGTTTAGGTTTTTAAGGGTTTATTGGAAAAGAAAAAGAAAAAGATTGAGAACAGAATTCCAACAGCCTGGCATTCCTATCTTTCCTCAAATTTCCTGTGAAGTCCTCTGCCACCACCACCATCCAGTCAGGAACCCAAAAAGCCCCAGAGCTCTCCATGCAGGCTCCCTTTCCTCCTTCCTGTCTCCTCCCAGACCATAGGAGGCTCCTCAAGTTGATTGGCTGGTAGCCTTGATAGACAGCCCCCATGAGCAAACATCATTTCCTGACGCCAAGGAAAAGCCACAATGCCTCTGAGGCATTTTCCTCATGGTGGAGCTTTCCCACAGCAAGTCTCCAGTAGGTGGCACCATTCTGATCATTACACACCAAAATATAATGGATAGTAAAGATCTTTGAAAAAAATTCTTATAAATAATAATTTTTGAGCTCATTTAGACTTCTGCTAATATATATCCAGGCCATATGCAAATTTCAACTAGATGTAGTCAGTCTTTATTTTTGCCACTAACATTTTAAAAAAATTTACTTTAAGTTCCAAATTGTCTCTCTTCCTGCACCTCCCTCTACCAATTGAGGAGGCAAGAAATATGGCATTGATTACACATATTAAATCATTGAAAACATATTTCTGCATTAGCCATATTCAAAGATAAAAAAACAAGAAAAAATAAAGGAAAAAAAATTTTAAGTGTATTCTGAGACTATCAGTTCTCTATGTAGTGGTAGATAGCACTTTACATCATGATTTCTTTGGAATTGTGGTGAATCATAACATTTATAAGTTACTGTTTTCCCACAATTTATTATCTTTACAATATTTCTGTCCACATATGATTTTTTCTCTTGGTTCTACTCATTTCACTTTGTATCAGTTGATAATCTATCTTCCCAGTTTTCTTTTCAAAACATCCTATCATTAATTTTTACAGCACAATAGTATTCCATCATGTTTATATACCATAATTTGTTCAGCCATTTTCCAACTGATGTGTATCCCCTTAGTTTCCAGTACTTTGCCATGATAAAAAAAGCTGATCTAAATGTTTTTTTTTTTTTAACATATGGGTACTTCTCCTTTTTCTTTGATCTCCTTAGGGCATATAACAAATAGAGGTATTGCTGCTGTATGAGGTATTATATTCATAGTTTTGTAGCCCTTTAGGCATAGTTACGGATAATTTTCCATAATAGTTGGACTACTTCATAGCTCCATCAGCAGTACATTAGTGTATCTATTTTTCTACATCCCCTCCAGCATTTGTCATTTATCTTTTCTGTAATCTTAGCCCACCTGATGAGTATGAGATGGTGCCTCAGATTTATTCTCTAATTATTCATCAATTAGAACATTTCTATATGACTATTGATAGCTTTGATTTCTTCCTCTAAAAAGTGTATTTTTTTAATACTGTGACTATGTATCAATTGAAAAATGGCATTTTTACACATTTAGCTTAGTTTTCTATATATTTGAAAAATTAAACCTTTCTCATAGAAACTGCTACAAATTCTTCCTCCAGATTCCTGATTTTCTTCTAATTTTGGCAAGCATAAATTTTGTTTGTGTAAAATTGGAAACAAAAGTATCAATTTTACCTGCCATCAACCTCCCTATCTCTTATTTAGTTATGAACTCTTATCTCTAGGTCTAAGATATAATCTCTTCCATGATTCCATAATTTGTTTATGATATTACCCTTTATTTTTAAATCACAAACTCAGTTTGAGCTTATTTTGTTATGTGGTGTGTGTAAAGTTGGTCTATGCCTAGTTTCTACCAGACTTCTTTCCAGTTTTTCCAGTATTTTTTATCCAATAGTGAATGTTTGCCCCAATAACTGAGATCGTTGGATTTATCAAGCATTAGACTACTGTGTTCATCTGCTTCTGTGTATTGCATACCTAATTTATTTTATTGATCCACTCCTACATCTTATCCAGCACCAAATTTTTTGAGATATGGTGCTGCTTGGTCCCCTTCTTTCACATTTTGTTTTCTACTGCTGATTCCTGATCACTTTCTTTAAAATAGATTCTAAAAGAAGGCAAAGAAAAATTTAAGACAAAGACTAAGTCACTAATTATGGTAATTACTGAGAATCCCAAGGTTTAGGGATAATATGTATTTGAAAAAGAAAACAAAATGCAGTATTTAGGGAATGGCTAGACGAGAGCACATTGTATTTTCATACTACCATATATTTTTCATCATAGACACAAATACATTTTTTTTTAAGTGAGGCAGTTGGGGTTAAGTGACTTGCCCAGGGTCACACAGCTAGTAAGTGTTAAGTGTCTGAGGCCGGATTTGAACTCAGGTACTCCTGACTCCAGGGCCGGTGCTCTATCCACTGCACCACCTAGCTCCCCTGACACAAATAATTTAACTACATTATAATATGTCCACATGTAGAATAATAGTTATTACCTATGAATCAAAGCCTTGACATTAAAGAACTATTAGTTTGTTTCTAAGTATATTAAAGATTTATTTTCCCAAAATGTTAAGAATATTTGTTATTAATAACAAAAAATGAGAATATTTTCACAGCAAACTACTATTTAGATCCTATTATTTATCAAATCTTTTAATATTACAATTAAATACTGCTATCCTAATAAATGTACAGTAAGGACATTTTTAGTCCCCCTTAAAAAAAAGCATTTATTCAGAGAGCTTTAAATAAAGCTTTTGTCTGTTAAGGTCAAAGGTTTCTAATGTCAAAATGCAGTGACTAGACAACAATTCCTTTTGTTATAGTTGTATCCATTAAGAATGAGTCCTAAGAAGTTGAGAGCTTTACAAAAAGGTCATTTTTGCTTACAGAGTTCAATGGAGCATGAAATGATATTGGCATCTATGGTTCTTAGCTTCTCTCAACCTTGTATTTATTGTCAACTTCTTCCATGATTTATGTTTTATGGTATTTGCTATCTGCTAGTGCCTTACTGTAAGATCTTTATTAAGTTGTGTTAAGTAATTTCGTAGAATCAAGGAATACTGCAGCTACAGGGAACTTCAGAAATGTACTTATTTAACCTCATTTTGCAGATGAAGACACAGAGACTAATTAAGGTTAAATGACTTCCTCATGGTCACATAGCTATCTCTGGTTTAATAGCAAATCTAGCCTTGAACCCCAATTCTCTATTTCATTGTGCTGAAACTTTTGTTTGTTTTTTATTCAGAATTGTTATATAAATGGTATAGGAGATTCCTGTACCAATTCAGATCAGCAGACATTCTGCAATTTAGTCTTACTTAATTCCCTAGGGAAATGAGTTTCCTCCCTTGCCCAAAGTTTTCTCAAAGTATCTCAAGAGGTATCAAAATTCCACCTTCTTATAGAAAACTTTTCCTAACCCCTCTTAATTTTAGTGACTTCCCTCTGTTAATTATTTCCATTTTATCTTGTACATAGCTGGTTTGTATATATTTGTTTTGGTTGTTGTCTCCTGCATTAGATCATGAGCTCCTTGATGGCAGGGATTGTCTTTTGTTTTTTTTGTTGTCTCCCCAGAACCTAGCACATACCACACTTAATAAATGTTTATTGACTGGTTACATTGATCAAAGATATATAAGAGGGGGCAGCTAGGTGGCGCAGTGGATAAAGCACTGGCCCTGGATTCGGGAGTACCTGAGTTCAAATCCGGCCTCAGACACTTAACACTTACTAGCTGTGTGACCCTGGGCAAGTCACTTAACCCCCATTGCCCCGTAAAAAAAAAAAAAAGATATATAAGAGAAGGTCATAAGCTAAGATTCCCCTATCTTAGATGTTAATTATTGTTACTATATAGCTACTATAGCCTACTACCACTTCTATCCTAAAATATTCAACTCTAAAGAGGCCACCAACAATTTTTTGTCTTATTATAATATACAATTAAATATATATTAAATATTATTATAGTAATTCTCATTATCATCAAAAGCAAAAGTTTTCTGCCTGCAATTTTCTTTTATCTAAATACTGTTAAGTAGGAAGCTATAAGGCCCAACGGATAGAGCTCTAGACCTGAATTCAAATTTGGCCTCAGACACTTTTTTTTTTCTAAGAACCCTTGTTAGAAGATGTGATTGGATAGAGCACTGGGCCTGGAGTCAGGAAAAACTGAGTTCAAAGTTGGCTTTAAATATTTAGGAGCTAAGTGACCCTGGGCAAGTCAATCCACTGAAAAAGGAAATAGCAAATCACTCCAGTATCATTGTCAAGAAAACCTAATACAGGGTCATGAAGAGTCAGACATGACTAAACAATAACAACAAAATTAAATCAAGATAAATTAAACATTAGATCTGGAGTGCCTATGGTGAGCATATAACTAGTAATTTATATAGTGGCTCATTCATAGAAGGTATCAATATATTTTTATTCAATTGAATAGAATTTGGTTGAATTGGAATTGAATTTGAATTTTCAGATGCCACTGAAGGGGGATTTAATGTGGATCTTGGGTATAGGATCTGAGTTCCAAATCATACTAAGGAGGCAAGGAAAACTAGGACACAATTTGAGGTTCCTGAGGTAGGAGCTCTCTCTGTTGACTCTACAGCACAAAGAAACAAATTCTGCCTCTGACATTTTTTACTCGTCTGGCCTGGTTTAAATCACTTTCCCCCCAAAGGTCTCAGTTTCTTCATCTCTAATATGAAGAGATTGTACTAACTGACCTATGAGATCCCTCTTAGATCCTTATCTAAGTCCCTATGATCCTACTTATTGTTCCCATGAGTTTTATATAGAAGAATCTGAGGACTACATCAGACCTTAGAGATCATTTAATTTAATCTTCTGATTTTTTCAGATAAAGAAAATCAATCCAGGGACAGCTAGGTGGCACAGTGGATAGAGCACCGGCCTGGGATTCAGGAGGACCGGAGTTCAAATCCAGCCTCAGACACTTAACAATTACTAGGTGTGTGACCCTGGGCAAGTCACTTAACCCCAATTGCCTCACAAAAAAAAAAAAAGAAAGAAAGAAAGAAAGAAGAAAATCCATCCAAAATGGCTAGGTGTGCAAGGGGCTCTGGATGTCAATTCTGAGGACCTACATTTGAATCCCAGGTCTACTACTTGCTACATTTGTGACTGTAAAAGGCATTGAATCAGGCAGCTAGGTGGTGAAGTGGATAAAGCACTGGCCCTGGATACAGGAGGACATGAGTTCAAATCCAGCCTCAGACACTTGTCATTTACTAGCTGTGTGACACTGGGCAAGTCACTTAACCCCCATTGCCCTGCAAAAAAAAAAAAAAGACATTGAATTTCTTTGAGTCTCAGTTTCCTCATCTGCAAAATTAATGGGCTAGGTTAGGCAAAGGAAAGCCTAATCATGTCATTGCCTTTGTATCGTCACTCGGCTTCAGGTACATTTGCTCTTAATTTTGTAGATGTCTAGCTGTTTCCTCAGGATGTATTTTTCACTCAGATGAGCTAGAAACTAGCTTTGAAATGATATTGATCCATAAGAATAACTGTAGGTAAAAATAATCTCCAGGTATGTCCAATCCCACCTTTATTCTTATCTTACAATTATAATAAAATAATGTTCATAATTAAATCAGTTATAATAATTAATACTAATAGTCAATATTTATATAATACCTACTTTTATGAGGTATGGGGCTAAGTTATTTACATATATTATCTCATTTGGTGATTTCAACAGCCATGAGAGGTAGGTGCTATTATTACACCCATTTTACAGATGAGGTAATTTTGGCAAGCAGAGGTCAAATGACTTGTCCAAGGCACTTAGCTCATAAGTATTTAAAGCCATCTTTGAACTCAGGTTTTCTTGACTCCAGGCCCAGTGCTCTCTCCAATCACATCTTCTAACAAGGGTTTTTAGAAGCCTATGGATAGGGGCAGCTAGGTGGCACAGTGGATTAAAAGCACTGGCCCTGGATTCAGGAGGACCTGAGTTCAAATCCCGACTCAGACACTTGACACTTACTAGCTCTGTGACCCTGGGCAAGTCACTTAACCCTCATTGCCTGAACCAAAAAAAAAAAAAAAGAAAGAAAGTAAGAAAGACAGAAAGACAGAAAGAAAGAAAGAAAGAAAGAAAGAAAGAAAGAAAGAAAGGAAGAAAAGGAAAAGGAAAAGGAAAAGGAAAAGGAAAAAAGAAACACTGAGTAAGAGAAATCCTATATACGGGGTGCTCCTCAACCCACATCTGGAGGAAGTATTGTGTCCTGTAGGAAGGACACTGACACACACAGGAAGATAACTAGAAGGGGAATGACATAGGAAACAGGATGAGCCCTATTTGGTTTGACCCTGGAAAAGCAAAACTGGGACAAATGGTGGAAGTTATAGAGTAGATGCCAGCTCAATGTGAGAGATGTGTTCCTAATCAGAGGGAAGAAAGGAGACCCCCCCCCCAAAAAAAAAAAGAAGCCTATGGATAGATTTCACATCCATTTTATTTTCCTATCCAATTTAAGGATGGAAAAAAAATGCATATTTATTTTGCATTGGTTTGCTTTAGAGTAGTAAAAGCTCGATTTTATATAGTTAAAAAACACTATTTTGAAAAAAAAGACTTGAAATATTTTAGCAGACTGCCAAAGGATCCCTTTGCCTGAAAAAAAGGGAAGAACCATTGCTCTGGAAGAAGAATTGGTGTTAAAATATATTTTTAATTCTTTATTAAGGATTTCCTAGAGTGAAAATTAGAGTCATGCTGGTTTCATAAAACAGACTTTGAAAGCCATAATATACTCTATAACACTAGATCTATTGGTTTATTGTCCTAATTGATTGTGCCATTATTCAAAACATTCAGATGTCCACTACCTTGGGCAGTAAAGTAATATTAACGTTATGTAGATGCTTAATCAGTTTAACATTAAATTATTTAAAATATGACACAATAAATCTTAAAAAGTTAATTCTATTAGTAATATGTTTCAGTTTTTGATCCTTTAATGGCATTAAATGTCTTATTAAGATGAAATGCCTATTGAAACCAAGTTTTGTTTAACAAGCTTGTACAAAGCACCTTAGTTAAACTGTTCGATAAATTGAATAGGTAATGCTAGTCTTTAACAATCAAATTTCAAGAGCACTTTAAATAAAGGTTATTTCCAAATATCCAATCTTTACAGAATAGACCCCTACCTGCAATTATTGAGAGAGGAATAATTGGTATAACCAGACAGTGGGATAAGAGCAAAGAATAAATAAATAGACAGCTGAACATGGTATCCTGGGGTATAAAATCAGAGAATCATTGAATTCCAGAGATAAAATAGATACTGGAGCTTATCTGCCTTATATCCTTTTCCAGGGACATGTTCCCGGTCCAGCACTTTGCAGTATGCTACAATGCATCTCTTGAAGTTTAAGGATTGTGTCTCCAAAGATAGGAACAGCAAATGAGGAAAAGAGAGCTAGAAGAGAGCAGGGGAAGTAGTCTAGGCAGAAGTAATCTAGGTATATAGGTAGAAGAAGAGTATAATGAGAAAGGTGCATGTTAGGAATTAATTAAATCAAGAGAAATAAGGAAAAATTTGAGAATTTCTCCCTTTTCTATCTTCCATTGTTTGTTGTTTTCCTTGATGTCCAGTAATTTCAAAATAAGAATCTTGCAGCAGAAAAAGAGAAATACTTAGGAATTATTAAGTACCATTTTTGATTGCACTGTCACAAGCAAGGTGGAAGCAGTTTTTTGGCCAACTTCCTTCAGAGCATTTGAGTAGCTAAAATTTGGAGAATGAATTTAAGTGGAAACACAACAGGTGAATAATTGAATTATTCCCATGGACATCTTGCATCTGTCTTTTTTAAAAATGAGAATCAATTTATTCATGGGCTTTTATATTGCTTCATGATGAGGTAGTTTGTCAAAGACTCAATAATAGTTGGGAAAAAATATTTATAGATCAGCTCTAAAAATTGTTTGCTTATCTTGCAGATAAAAACTGTTTCTTTTGAATTTTACATTCCTCTCAAAAAAGCCTTATAAATTCATGTTAATTCTTTAATCCAAAAATGCAAAGAAACTGTAGAGAGAGTTATATAGTGATATTTCCCTTTGGAGGCTGGCCACTGGATTTTCTCAAGAACCATTTTCCATGAAAACTGTGTTATTGATGAAAATGACCCTCACAATTCTGATTGCTTCTACTATCTGCGGGTGTTCTCCAGTCTTTTTCTCTCCTGGCGTTTTATAGATTTTTGGCTAAATTATTTTTGTTTAAATATTTATCGTAATGACAGCAAATACATTTATTCTTAAAGTTTAAATTCCCCAAGAGATAATAAGAAATGACATGATTCAATTATGACACTAAATAAAGAGTTATACAGTATGTGGCTAGGATGAGCCCCATTTGGTAGAAGAAAATGATTCTAAGGAGAAAATGGGAAAAAGCCATCATTTTTTAGTTTACCATTTCCTTAAATGTTTTCCAAAGAGTTTTTATAGGATTTTGTTTGTTTGTTACTGGTGCTTATTGATACAGATGTATAATTACATTTTAAAGAGCAGGAATTTATTCCTTAGAAATATTTCCATCTCTCAGACAATTAAGGCTGATTCATACCATCATGAAGATTTAGTAAGGTCACAACAGATCCTTGTGGGAATTTTTTATCCTAAGCCAAATTAGTTTGAAAAGCTAAATTTGGTGCCAATTCATTCTTAGTCACCATGGCAAATATGCTACTATAATATAAGTAAGTTAGCATACTTTAATCATATTGTATTTTAATTCTTGTTTCTATCTGTGACACAAAAAGAAAATGAAGATGGCATCTAGGACAATGGGTTTACCCTCTATGACCAAACATTTGGGAGGACATGGTCAAAAAGTATTTTGGAAAGTATATGAAGTCTTTGAATGACACACAAGGGATTACTATTGTCTATCGAAATAATTCCAACTTCTGTTTCTTTTACTACTACTTCCCAACTCTAAAAACCATTAGAGTGTCCAGAAGAAAAATCTGGATTCTTCTCATGTCTTTTTGTTTGGGATGAGAAAACTGGAACAAGTCTGGTCAGTGATATCCTTAATGCGGGAAAATTGATTTCTTCTTACATTAGAAATCTATCCTTTTATCACAATTATTTTTAAAACAGCCCTGTTTTCCTGATTTGTTGTCAAATTGTACTCCAATAAAACATCTAAATATTTTTTTCCTATGCTAGTCATCTAGTATTATGACAACTTTAACATATTGTACTTTGACTATAACTATTGGATTTTATCCTCTTCTTCTGACCACATTTCTATCCTAGGGTGCCAATATTGATCTCATTTACTTAAAAGAGCACATGCTAACTTCTAGCAAATTGCCTTACAAAGAGAATGAACGGTGCCTTTAAAATTGATATTTGTGTTCATTGGATAACATCTAAGTTTATGAAAAGATTAGCAGATATTTCCCCCCTAAGATTAGCTCTGCTGTTTGATATATATATATATATTAATAAGTAAATTTATGTCTCTATATTTCAGTTCCTCTTCTGTAAAATGAAGGGTTGGTCTACATGACTTCTATCTAAATCTATGGTTTGGTGTTCCTCTAATTTATTTTAGTTTGTTTATGGCAAGCAACACACAAAATGAACCCCATCCTTATCCTAACCTATTTCTGAAAGGCTGTTTGTTGGAAAGAATCTATTCCTGAAAAGCTTAGCTGAAGTCAAGATTAGATAGAGAACATCTATCAATTTACCATGGTGTTCTAGCCTTCAAACCACTATGGAATATTACATTAATTTAATATCAATGTTATTTTTTAAAAAACATGTTATTTATTGCCTTATTCTTTTCAAGGTGTTTGCAAATTGGTTTTATTATGATCTTCCTCAATGTAGTAGTGCAGCTTCAAGATCTTTAATTATATTCCTTTCTCCCCCTTTTCATAAATGTAGATCATTTTCTAATCTTCTATATACTCTGCCCCTGTTGTTTGTGGCATCTTAAAATTGATTTTTCTGTGGTCGCTTAATATTTTCAATGCTTTAATTGATGTCTAAGATACAAATATCCTGGACTGTGACTAATTACATAATCTTTCTATCTTCCTTTATTCTCTTTGTTTCCCAATCTAACAATATATTTGTTGCCTATCCATGTTCTTATTACATAATTTAACAAACAGGCCCTTCTGTAGCATATTATCCTTGTCCTATCTAATCAAAGTGAATATTTCCTTTATCTTTCTCTTTATCTTCATAATGTTTTGTTTGACTTTCTACTTAAGATTTTCTAAATGCTTCTAAGAAATAGCAACATCTACTCCATCTGCATCATCATCTTTATAAAGTACTTTCTAAGTATCAATGGCATTACTCCATTGCCCTGGTCAAATTAATTTTAGTAGATTCTATTTCTGTACCTAAAGTTCTTATGCTATAGGGAAAAAAACACACTGATAAAGGAAAACCATGAGGAGTACATAGACATTTGAGCAGTAACTGTTAAACAAAGTATAAATGTATGTATATTCAAAGTATAAATCTATGCATTTAATATTATGTGGTCCAAATGAAGAGACTGTATGAATAGAATACAGAATCAGTCTGATATTTGAACTTACAGTTAGAATAGGATAGAATTAGATGTTTTCATATCCCTTTTAATTAGACCAAAGAATTTTCTTGGGAGAGATATGCCAAGGGTGTCTACACCTTTCCCTTGCTCCTGAATAGGAAAGCCTCTCTATTCATTTAGTGTTGCTTTAAAAAAAATAATAAAACAGCCAATCTTCAACTGTAGTGGGGATTTCCTAGAAAATTGCATGAAAGTTAAAAAAAAGCAAATGTTGACACTTTGAACCTATAGGAAATAGAGGGTTAGGTTCCAGCAACCAACAAAAACTGTAATTTTTTTATGAGAGATTGCTGAAAAATATAATTTTTTGCATATAATCTTTATAAAAAAACACTAATTCTGATGAAAGATATTTTTCTTAACATGGTAACCATGAAATAACCCATATAATGCAGTACACAAAATAAAATTGGTAACATGAAAAACATTTCTTCTCACTACTAATTCCCTTAAATTCTGTGACCTTTTGTACTAACATCTCAGTAAAACAATTATTAATTTCAGATAATACTAACTTTTCATAGCACATGACATTTATAATACTTTAAATACTTTCCTCATTTTTTGTGGATTTAAGGAATGATTGGTCAACACCAAACTTGTGGCCCACAGTAGGCTACAGATATTCTGGCTGAAAATTGATCTAACACTTAATTTCTCATTAAGCTGCATCACTTTCGTTGCACAATTGGTCTTAGAGTCCCAAAAACTAGCACTATGCCTTGGGTGCATAGTTGCAACACAAAACTTGAGTTTTAAAGGCAAAGAATGAAAATATGAAATGAATGCAGGGGAAGCAATTTAATATATAATGTAGAGTGAACAAGACCATTGAAACCTTTAGTAGAATACTAGCCTTTTCCACAAACTTGCCTACATCATGCCCTGCCCTCCTTCTCTCTCTCTCTCTCTCTCTCTCTCTCTCTCTCTCTCTCTCTCTCTCTCTCTCTCTCTCTCTTTCTCTCCCTCTCTTTGCTCTACTGCACATAACCCTGCATAGTGTCATTGCCAAAAATAAAAAAAAGTTAAAATGAGATTGCTAATAAAGTTACAGGAATGCTTGAAATCTAAAAGATAAACATACCCAGGTTGAGGGTTAACTGTTTAATTGAACTAATCATTTTCATTTTTTGGTTTCTATCAATGTCTCAAAACACAAAAGTAATAACTCATATGGAGCCAAACCATTGTCTTTTGCCTGCCTTAGCAATTCTGTGATACTTGTTTTTTCTTTTAAAAATCCCTCGTTCATGCAATTAATAATTCTTATATTGATACTTTTACCTGATAAGTAGATTATGTTTTTTAAAGAAGATTTATTATTTATATATTGTATTTATTTTAAATGTTTTATATATTGTTAGATATTTATATATTGTGGAATTTATATATCAGTGGAATGAAAGTTCCTTGAGGCCAGCATTTTTTTTTTTTTATTCTTGTTTTTTTAGGCTTTGTATTCCTAGTGCCAGTTGCACAAAATTTGATTGAATTTCTTTCTTTTAAAAAAAATACAGTGATTTGATAGATGTTTGGTCTTATTGGAACTTATATTGAGCAGTCAAGAAAGGAGATGGTTAAGGAGGTATATATTAAATTAACTCTTACATTTAAAAATGCTTTCAAAAGATTGAAAAACAATACCACCACAGCACTCAACAAATAATTACTAAGCACCAGTTCATTGAAACAAACACAATAAAATCTACCCTTAGGGACTTTACATTCAAATAGGACATATAACATAAAATAAATGTAAATCAAGGTTAATTTGAAGTGGTAGCTAACACTAACTATTAGAGAGATTAGAAAACCTTCCTATGAGAGGTGGAACCCAACCAGAGGTATGTTTTGATAGAAGTCAAAAATTCTAGCAGGTGGAGGTGAGGAAGGAATGAATTTCCAGCATAGGGAATAGAAAAAAAAAAGCTATTAAGGGAGAAGTTGGAAAGCCAAGTTTAGGGAAGAGTTAAGTAGGTTTATTTGACTAGAACAAAAAATACACAAAAGGGAGTGATAAATAAAGAATGAGTGAATAAATAAATAAAATCTCAAAAACTAGGGTAGAACTTTATTTTTTAAGACCTTTAAATGTCTTTTTTAGGAATTCATATTTTATTCTAAAGTCAATAGAAAATCACAGAAGATTCTTGAGGAGGGGGGTGCCAGAGAGTGAGGTTGGGGACCTTGCACAGCCCTCCCTCACTTAAATCCAATTCAGTGGAAGTCATGAAATGACCCTGATGTTATTGTTCTCATTGAAAATTAAAGACAAACAATAACATAGGTCTACTTGTGATTTGGAAAGATTGTTTTCACAAGTATGTGAAAGATGAATTGGAGAAGGGGAGATATGAAAGCTGAGAGAACAGTCAGAAGGTAATTACGGCAATAATCCAGGCAAGAAGTGATGGAGACTTGAACTATAATAGTGATCATGTCAGTCAGTTAGTCAATAATTATTTCTTTAATGCCTACTTTGTGCCAGGTGGTATTCTAAGGACTGGGGATACAAAAAGCAGCAAAAGCAGTCTCTTACCTTCATAAGCTCATGGTATAATGGGGAAGTAAGCAAACAAGCACATATATACAAGCATGCTATGTAATAGATAAATAGGAAACAATTAAAAGAGAGAAGGCATTAAAATGAAGAGGGATTGGGAAAGACTTTCTGTTACTGGAATAAAGTGAATGGATGACAGATATTGTATATCTTTATCAAACATCATCATCATCACCATCATTAAACATTCACTGAACATCAACTACAGTACTTCAAAATTGCTCTGAATCCAAAGGAATGATTGGGAATGGCTATGCTTGCTTCAGAGAAATTTATGAGATCAAAAAAGTTTCACCTCAAAGCTCTTGGTATGTTTTTTTAAGGATTGAGGTAATTGAAATTATTGCCCAAACATTCTTTTAAATTATAAGAATATAAACATACTTAACTAAAAAATTCATATTATAAATAAAATTGGTTTTTGTATCTTTATACTTAATAGTAAATGGGTGTCCACTGAATAATTTATTTATTCATTTATCCCATCTTATAGAACTTTAAGCTGAATTTTAGTACTTAGTTACAAAGGCTTATATTTATATCTTACTATTTTGATATATGGTCCTTTAGAAATATAATGTTTTTGAAGTACTTTATCATATTTGATAATTATTTTTCATGCTAGTAAAAAAAAACCCCTTTTCTTAAGGACATTATGAAAAATGCAGAGGAATCAATGTATTCTTTCTAATTTTTTATTGTTGTCTGACACTTCTTTACCCCATTTGGAGTTTTCTTGGCAAAGATACTGGAATAGTTTTCCATATCCTTCTCCAGCTAATTTTACAAATGAGTAAATTGAGGCAAACAGAGTTGAGTGACTTGCCCAGGGTTACATAGCTAGTAAGTGTCTGAAGCCATATTTGAATTAAAAAGAGTGACCCCATACTCTATTTACTACCTGCCCCCCTCTCATTACCTAAAATACTTTGAAAAAATATTTTCTTTTTAAAATTTCTTTTAATCTACTTAGTATTTTATTTTTCCCCAGTTACATGTAAAAACACATTTTAATATCCATTTTTAAAACTTTGAGTTCCAAATTTTCTATCTTTCTCCCATCCCACTGCCCTTATTGAGAAAGCAAGCAATTTGGTATAGGTTATACATGTGTAGTCATGCAAAATATATTTCCATATTAATCATATTGTGAAGAAAATATAGACAAAAAAGTAAAAAAAATAAAATTTAAAAAATTCTTCAATATGTTCTTTCTTTGGGGTTGGATAGCATTTCTCATCATAAGTCCTTCAGATTTGTCTTGGATCATTGTATTGCTAAGAATAGCTAAGTCATTCACAGCTGATCATCTTACAATATTGTTTGCTGTTGCTTTGTACACAGTACATTTCACTTTGCTTCAGCTCATGTAAGTCTTTCCAGGTTTTTCTGAAGCATCCTGCTCATTATTTCTCATGATGCAATAGTATTCCATCATAATCACATATTACAATTTGTTCAGCTATTCCTCAATTGATGCTTATCTCCTCAATTTCCAATTCTTTACCATGAGAAAAGAACTGCTATAAATATTTTTACATATAGGTCCCTTTCCTTTTCCTTTTTGTTTTTTTTTTTTAATCTCTTTTTTGATACAGATTTTGTAGTGATATTTCTAGATCAAAGGATATTTATGTATGGCTTTATAGCCCTTTGGATATAGTTTCAAATTGCTCTACAGAAAATGGTTGAATCAATTTATAACTCCACCAAAAGTGTATTAATATCTCATATCCCCCCACATCCCCTCCAGTATTTATCATTTTCCTTTTCTGTCCTATTATCCAATATATCAGGGATGAGGTAATATTTCAGAATTGTTTTAATGTGCATTTCTCCAATCAGTAGTGAGTTCGAACTTTTTTTTTCATATAGCCATAGAAAATTTTTATTTCTTCATCTGAAAACTGTTCATATCTTTTGAACATTTATCAACTGTGGAATGGCTTTTTTTTTTTGTATGGGGCAATGGGGGTTAGGTGACTTGCCCAGAGTCACACAGTGTCAAGTGTCTGAGGTCAGATTTGAATTCAGGTCCTCCTGAATCCAGGGCCAATGCTTTATCCACTGTGCCACCTAGCTGCCCATGGCTCTTATTTTCATAAAGTCAGCTCAGTTCTCTATATGCTTGAGAAATAAAGCCTTCATCACATTAAATTGCTTCCTTTTTGTTCATAGCTACTATTGCTAATTTTATTTCCTTCCATCCTGTTTCTCTGACTGTTGCTCCATGATACTTGAGCTGCATTTTTGTTTTTGTTTGTTTGTTTTTTTCTGGCTACTTGTAATATTCTCTCTTTGATCTGGAAACTCTGAAATTTGGCTGAAATGTTCCTGGGAGTTTTCATTTTGGGATCTCTTCCAGTAGAAGATTGGTGGATTCTGTGGATTCTTTCAATTTCTATTTTCCTCTTTGGATCTAGATTATTAGGACAGTAGTCTCCCTTGATAATTTTTGCTCTTTTTTATCATGACTTTCAGGTATTTTTAATTTTTTAAAAAATATTTTTGAAATCTCTCCTGGCTTTATTTTCCAAGTCAGTTTTTTTTTTCCCAATGAGATATTTCACATTGTCTTCTATTCTTTTGGTTTATTTTATTGTTCCTTTATTCTCGTAAAGATGTTAGCTTCCATTTGCTCAATTCTAATTTTTTAAGGAACTATTTTCTTCATTGAGCTTTTATAACTCTTTTTCCATATAGCAGATTCTCCTTTTTAAGGCATTCTTCTCCTCACTGGGTCTTTGTACCTCTTTTAACATTTGACCTAGTCTGTTTTTTAAAGTCTTACTTTCATCAGTATTTTTTGTGTCTCTACCAAGATATTGACTCATTATTCTTGATTTTTCTAGCATCATTCTCTTTTCTCTTCTCAGTTTTTCCTCTACCTCTTTTACTTGATTTTCAAAATCTTTTTGAGCTCTTCCATGGACTGAGTTCAATTCATATTTTTCTTGAAGGCTTTGGATGTAGAAGCTTTGACTTTGTTATCTTCTGAATATGTGTTTTGATCTTTTGTTTCACCATAGTAACTTCCTGTGGTGAGAAAATTTCTGCTATTTGCTCATTTTCTAGTCTATTTCTTGACTTTTAAATTTATGCTAAAGTAGGGCACACTGTCCCAAGCTTTAGGGATTTTATGCAGCTGTTTTCAGAGATACTTTTAGGGAGTTGTAAATTTTCAGTTCTTCCAAAATGGTATAATCAAAGGAGAGTTGACTCTCCTGGCCTGTCCTCTGGTCTGTGAATAACCATAAGCACTCTTTTCTGCCCTGTAATTGTGAAGAGGGTCCCTGTTCCACTGTGGCTGCAAGCTCTGGTGTGCTAGTGCTCCTCCCCACCCTGAGATTGCCAGCTAGGACTGCAACACAGATCATCTGGGTGTGGTCAAAGCAAAGAGTCCTACCTCAGTGCTAGCAAAGGGAAGAGTTGTTCAACCCCTTCCTATCTTTGATCTAAAAGCCTTGGAAGCAGCTGCTGCAGATGATGATTATTTGGTGGCTCCCAAAGCCTACTCCTGGTTTTCTGGGTCTTTGTCTTTGTGAGAAGGACCTGAACTGGGCTATGTACCACTGTTAACCAAGTGTGACAGACCTATCATAATGACTTTCTAAGTTGTTTTTGGCTCGAAAGTTATTTTATCCCATCCTTATGTGGGGTGTTCTGCTTCAGAAATTGTTTTATGGCAATATTTAAAGGTGCTTAAAGGAGTTTGGGGGAAAACTTGGGCAAATTGCTGCCTTTTCTCCACTATATTGTCTCAGCCCCCTAAAAAACCTTTTGTGAAAAAAAACCTCTTACTGTTAAAAAAAATAATAATCAAAGGTGACGCTTTTAATTTATACTGAAAGCAGTATGTACTGCTTCTGTTTTGAAAGGAACTGAATTATAAAGCACTGAAATTTAGACTTTATGTCAGAGAAAAAACAAAAACAACTGGCATATCTTTAACCATAGGGACAGCAGAACAATAATCCAGCAAGACTGTGGGATAAAAAGTCAGTCAATGATTAGTTTTTCAGAACTTCTCAGTAAAGCTGAGTAAACTATAGATGAATATGGCAAGACAAGAAATACAAACTTTAATATATTTAAGAGAAGAAGGCTAAGTATTACAGAAGAGTTAATAATCCTTGTTTTATTAAAGGTAGCTTTAGGGATCTTTACAGGGCAGCTCTATGGTATTGCCTTATTGTTCCATAAAGCTGAGAATTAAATGCAATGGGACCTTGGCAATAATTTTTAGGGAAAGATAGAATCAGAGCAGCTGTGGGGAGCATATATTGACTCTACTTTTCTGTACATTACTTCCTGACCTAGACCCTTAGACAATAGTTTTCCTTTTTTAGCTTTTCTTTTTGCTCAACTTCAGTGTTTTTGCACATTTTCTATCCTATTTTTATGAAGATTTCAAGATAGTAATCAAAAATGTTTTATTAATCACATCTGTATTTCATAATGTAGGTAGATTATACATGTCTCTATCCTCTATGGAGGTCTCCATGGGTAAATGCATAACTGCAATGGTTTGGATCTATAAGGTGTCCCTCCAAATATTTTGTCTCTATTCTTGGTGGAGGGAATGTGTTGAGGGAGTGATTAACATCCTAGAAGTTAGTCTGCAAACCTGAGGAAAAGGATTATGGCTCAAGCTTAATAATTAATCAGTAAGGGGGCAGCTAGGTGTCACAGTGGATAGAGCACCGGCCCTGGATTCAGGAATGCCTGAGTTCAAATCCGACCTCAGACACTTAACACTTACTAGCTGTGTGACCCTGGGCATGTCACTTAACCCCAACTGCCTCACTAAAAAAAAAAAAATTAATCAGTAAATAGACCTAACATCAAAAGAAGAAATCAATAAAGGATCTTGGGGTTAAGCCAGAAAATCTGGTTTCAGTTCAGGATGAACAGATCCAAAGTTGAATGTCCACAAAGAACAAGAAAGATAAGTAAAATACCATGGAAGAGGAATAAATTATTTTTGAGATAGACTTTGGTCAAAGCAGAGTGCCTTTGTGGCAGTGGCTTGCTTACCATAGATAGAGATTTTTCAAACAACTGACAACATAAAGAGTGGTAGCTTTAGTACAAAGATTCAAAGAAATCCCAGAGATTTTGCACTAACAAATTGAAATAATCTGTCCTAGATGGTAATGTTTCCACATTAATTAATAGTAACCTCATAAGTGAAAGGCAGAATTTCATGAGAGACAGAAGGCTGAGCTTGAATAAAATACTATTTCTGACACAAATTAGCTATATTCCCATGGATAAGTCACTTATCCTATCAGTACACCAAATAAACTAAGAGAATGAGCTTCCAATTTGCATTGATGGAGTGAATGACCATATCAGTTTTCTATTCTAGTAAAATTAAAAATCTGGACCAAGAAAACTCTCTGGAAATAAATTTCTAATGACTCTATAACAAGCTAGTCTAGACAACTTTTACATGTTAAACACATTATTAACATCGGAATATTATAAAGCTATTCTCTATAAAAAATATAGTAAATGGAATGTTATCATATAGCAATAAAATATTATTTATTCAAAACATATTTTCTAGAACATATTCCTCCAGAAAAGACTATTTTTGGTGTGTGTGTTTTTAAATTCTTTCATACTCTGGAGCAACTCTCAGGAGAGGTTTTATTCAGAAAGGTATCCTCACACACTAGGTTCCTTCAGAGAAATATCACCTTCTTATAAGAATAATGCTTTATAGGCAACCATCTTTATTTTCCTCTCACATAACAAATGTCCACTTCTGGAAAATGCATCTAGCTTTTGAACATCCCTCTTTATGGACTGTTAACATTCTGTTGAGTGCCCTGAGGTAGGTACAGTGCCTTTGTATCAGTGCTACTTATATCAGTAAAAATCTGGTAAAATTGCAATGACTTCTATCATCACAAGAATGAAGGAAGCAGAAGTAGGATATCTGAGTCCTTTGTATATCATTCATTTCAAATCCACTGATTTAAAGGATGGTCAAATCAATGCCCCAATCATTTTTTTTACTCTTCCCTGAGGTTCAGTTACTAGTTGTTAGATTTATTGAGTAGCATTGTCTTTGGCTTTTTGAAAAGCCTAGTTCTCTTTGCTATTGTTTTCTTTGTTGTTGTTTTGTTTTTCTCTCTGTTTTATTAGTACTCATGATCCCTTTTCCCCTACTCCTTTTTCCATTATGCTCCCTCCCAAAGTCTGATGTACTTTTCAAGCCTTATGGTTTTTTTTAATCCTCTTAGCATTACATTTTTGCAATATACATATATATGTGTGTGTGTGTGTGTGTGTGTGTGTGTGTGTGTGTATGTCTCTGTGTGTACATATACATATACACGTATACACACACACACACACACACACACACACAAACACACACATATATTTTTTTTTCTGATTTCCCTGATACCCAAACTCTATCCTCAGGTTTAATGAGACATTTATGAAAGTTTCCTTATTAGACACTACAGCTGTGTTCTAAATACTTGATAACTACCTCTTTGGTTCTTCAACTTACTGAAGGTTTTTCTATTTTTGGATTTGAACTCTAAATATTAGAATTGAAGATGTTATCTACATGCAAATTCTCCACCTCTTAACCATCCATTCTCTCCTCTACCTCTTATAATCAGACTTCTATCTCTGCTTTTTTTTTTCCCTGTAGCCAATGATCCCCTAATTGAAAAAAAAAATGACCCTTTTTTCAATCTCCTTCCTCATTGGAATGACCTTCTACCCACCCTTAAATTCCAGTGCTATCACCTTCAGGATGTTTTCCTGATTCTTTGAATCAATATAAAACCCAACACCTGCCTCAGACCTCTAATATTATTGTGCACCATTCCTATTCATCATTTATTAGTTTGAACCATATTTATGTATCTTTCATACTCCCCACTAGATTTTAAGATAAAGGAGTACTTAACAGAATTGGATTTTTGAATTTGATTTATATTACTTCAGACTTTATGCATTGAAATAATCTGCATTAGTGTTTCTATCATAGTTTATGTCAGTACCATTATTAGCCCTCTCTTCACAGTTTCATGGACTCCTTATAAAATATGATGGATAGATAGAAATTTTTAGTATGTGGCAGTCACTACAATGCCCTGAAAATGTGTATTCAAGAAAAGATGAATTCCTACTCTCAGGAAGTTTACATTCTAATGAGGAAACCAAAATATGGAATAGAGTTGGAAAAAGGGGGGCAGGAGGGCAAGTTACTCTTCCACAGTGATATAGCTGCCTGACATTGTTCCCATACTAAATTTCATTATCCTTCATAAATGAAACACTTCTAAAAGCCTGAACTATAAAATTCCCCTCTTTGATCCCATTTTTCTCTTTTCCTGTCCCTTGTTCCCACCACATCTGATTGTTTTTAAGGTTCATTGTGCCCTTTAGTCACCCAGTCCCTAATCTGGCAATCATATACTTGCTTTAGTTTTCTTTCTACCAAATAGTGAATATATGGTCAATATCCTGAGACAGAAGGGAAAGCCCATGGGTAAAGGAGGAAGAATGCAAAAAGCAAACAACTTGATGGGTTCTATAAGAATGCTGACACAACTGACAAAATCCAAAATGAGCTCAGGCTGATGGTGAATGTTAAATATAACCAAAAGTTTGGTTTGTTGTTATTTGTTGTTTTGGTTATGTTTGAGGAAAAATAAGAGGATCAAAGAAAGAACAAAACTAGGATTTTAAGCAAATGGGTTGAAAATAATACACAATGGGAAAAAAAGCAGAACTTCTCAATGTTTAACCCCTTCTTTTCTTAGCTAATGAGAATGCTCTTTAAACTGGAAAGGATGCTACAAAAATGGTTACTAGGTACTTGAAACACAACTTAAATACAGAATCACTGATTTTTGTTTATTGCTACCAAAATTTTGGTGGGGGGTTAGAGGCCTTCTCTTCAAGTATTTTCAGGACTGATATTGTCAGTATTGGTCCTAGAGGACAGATGGATGGAAGATGCATAGAAGCAAATTTGGCTTTAATATAAGGAAATTTTTTTTTTAAAAGTGATCTAACAATGAAACTAATTGACTCACAAGGTAGTGTTTTCCCATTCATTTTAGACTGGCAAGCATAAGCAATATTAGATATTAGAGAGGAGTTTCATGTGCATGTGTGGGTTAGATTAGATGTTCACCAAAGTTCTTTAAAATTCTGATATTCTATGATTCCCTAAGCTCTTTCTTTTCTCCTTGATATAAGATGTCCTTGTGTCCTATTCTATCTTGCCATCTCTCATGAACTGCATTTATTCCTTCTACATTTGTTACCATTTTTATCCATTTTTATATGCTCCTTTTTTAGACTCATAGAATTTAGTGAGCCTCTTCCTGGTTACAGCTAACCCTTTCCTCAATCCACTCAATTCTGTCCTCTCCTATTTCCTCTATGACCTTTCTCCATCACTCATGCTTTCTCTCTCAGGCATTATCAATCTCTTCCTCTCTCCCTGTCCTTTCCCCTCAGTTTAGAGACATACCGAGTCTTCCCTATTGTTAAATATCCATTTTTTGACCTTCTCATTATTTCAATTTGTTATCCTATTATCTCTCCTTCCTGGTGTTGTCAAACTCCCAGAAAGTATGTTCTGTGATCATTACCTGCAATTCCTCCCTAGCTATTACCTCCTTAACACCTTAAAGTCTGGATTCTAGCCTTATCACTCTATAAAAATAGCTTTCTCGAAGCTCATTAATTATCTTTTTATAGCCTTTATTTCTTTCCCATTGTTCTGCTTCTTTCTTTCAGCATTTCACAGAGCAGGCCACTCCTTCACGTTGATACCTTCTCATTTGTCTTCTATAACATAATACTTTCATGTTACTTCTGGCTTTCTTTTTCTTGTTCCTCATCCCTAGTTATCTTTAAGCTCTATATAAATGTAATTTCCCCTCCCTCCCCCCCCTCCGGTCTCTAGACCCACTTCCTTGTGATCTTATCTGTATCCATTGCTTTGGTTATTACTTCTATTCAATGAATGACCAAATAGATGTCTCTATGCATAACTTCCCCCAAGTATCATTAATGTCTCATTCTTATTATTTTGTTGCCTGAATCACAAAGTTAATTTAGGAGAATGTGTTATGGGCTCCTTGGGACTCTGAGATATCAAAAGCAAGTGCATAAATTCCAGGCTGTGTAAACCTGGCATCAGAAAATAATTGTTATCACCAAGATGATATTTTTCATCTATCAAAAATGAAATCATCAATATAACATGTGTTTTCTCTTTCTCCTATACATAGAAATCACTACACTGAAATAATCATTATCATAATCAGAATATGCAAGAGTACTTCATTGTTGCATTTTATTTAAATATTTATTAATCAAATTTAATTATTCAAATTATTATGTGATCTCATCAGTGTGGGTATCCCCTCTAGTGATGCAGAGATCAATCTATTCATGCCTAACCATCAATCAGTAAAAATTTATTAAGTGCCTAGTAGCTGCCAGGCACTGTGCTAAGCATAATCTTGTATGTTTTTCCATATCTTCCCATAAATTTAGCATGAGGTTTGGTTTACCTAATATAATGGGGGCTCTTTTTGCTTTCTCTTGAAATCTCAATAATATGAAAGGAGTACCTAGCCTGTAATTCCCTCATTTTACCTACATAAATAGTTCATCGTTTTTTTTAATCATATATTTCTTTAATTATATCCTTTACTTCTTTCTAGCTTACACACACATGTGTCTGTATGTATGTTGAATCCTTAAATCCAACAGTATGCATCTCCATTGCACACCGAAAGATTTATTTCTTCAGACATCATGTTTCTTGGCAACATACAGTACCAGTAACACATAAACACATTGATTTTTATTATATGTATGTATATGCCTTAATAGAGGTGTTAAATAAATTACTAGTTACATTTTTCCATTTATACTCTAATACTCTGTGCCATTTTCATAAGAGCCGGACATTTAATTTCCCACATAATAGTACAGATACCATATATCCTATTGTAAATGCCTTTGGAGTACCTATTTATGTATTCTTCTGGTATGTTTCAGTTTTGCTTCTGTCATGTAAAGATTAGTAATCCCAGCGAATTGCCCTGTCTTTTAAACCAACAGTGAAATCTGTGGCATGACCTTTATGCAACAAGAAAGAGGTAGTGTTAAATCATCACTGTGCCCTTTACCACCTATTGGAAGGATTTATTGATCCCCACATGCTTTTAGGTTAAAAGAACTGCAAAAATCTGGAGACTGAGTGGTAATTTTTTTTTCAAAGCAGTGATTTTTTCTTCCTTCTTTTTCCATTTTGTTTTCACCTCATTTCCCTTTATCCAGTTGTTCTATTCAACATTTTTGTGAGTTTTTCAGTATCTATAGTTCTCTGCTCCTCTATTTCTTTGTTTGATAATGGGAACTGTTTAGAAGTATTACTTAGGACATTTGATAATGCCTTCTCCATGTTCAAGACAAACAAGAACAAGAGACAAGATCAAATCAGGGGGGAGAGAAGTGAACACAACATGTTTTTGTTTGTTTTTCTTTTAGATGGTAGTAAATTTGTTACAAACATGTTAGCCATTGATGTAATTTAAGAATGGGATTGACAAGGTCAGTTTGACAGAAAGAATTGTTTTTATTCCATCTTTGCTAAAGTATTTTTTAAATGTATTCTGGTAGAGTGACAGATAAAGAGAGAGACACAGAGAGAAAAAGAGAGAGAAAGAGAGAACCATTTCAAGTACAAAATGATCCCAGCTATAAAAGGAAACAGGGAGATTTAAAGGATTACATGAGAAAAGGAGCAAGGTAAAAGTTAATGTGTGGGGGCGGCTAGGTGGTGCAGTGGATAAACCACCGGCCCTGGATTCAGGAGGACCTGAGTTCAAATCCAGCCTCAGATACTTGACACTTACTAGCTGTGTGACCCTGGGCAAGTCACTTAACCCCATTACCCCGAAAAAAAAAAGAAAAAAGTTAATGTGTGTGTAGATAGATAGATGAGAGATAGAGAGATAGAGAGATAGAGAGATAGAGAGATAGAGAGATAGAGAGATAGAGAGATAGAGAGATAGAGAGATAGATGATAGATAGATAGATAGATAGATAGATAGATAGATAGATAGATAGATAGATAGATAGATAGATAGATAGGAAATATATGGTTGATTTAAAGATTAATTTAAAATAACTTGCAAAAGGGATGTGACACCTGAGTTTTAAATTGGTCTCACTCATATTTTCTAACTTATTAGAACTAGAACAAGATTAACAGCAAGGTGACACAGTAGATAGAGTATTGGGCTTGAAGTCAAGAAAACTGTGGGGACCAATTTTTAACTGGGGAGTGTTAGCTAAGCAGCTCACTGCAATATTGGGGCAAGGAAGGAGACTGGCAGCCTCCCTCAAAACAGAACAGGATTTATTTTAACAAGAACGAACTTTAAAAAAATAACACAAACAGGATCAGTAGGATCAAGGGAAAGGAAATAAAATGGGGAAAGGGAAATTATCCAACCTGAAAAATACCACCGCCCAGGAATCAGCTGAGAATACACAGCAGAGCTCCTGGCGCCTTCCAGCTTTTAGCTAGAATGGCGAATTCTTCCCCTTCCCAGAAATCCCACACAGCCCTCAATCAAATGTCTGGCCACTCTGACAGTCACATGACTGCCCTCACTAGGCTTCCAATCATTATAATTTTGCCAGGCCCATGTAAGCGTTGGCGAGTGGTGATGACATGAAGTGCCAGCGCCATGGCAATGGCTAAAGCCAGTGGGTGGAGCACCGTGAGGTTTGCAGAGCCCCAGGCCAGGGCGCCCTGAGGCATAAAAACCTCAAATAACAATTAATTCTTTACAAGACTCATCTTCCTGAGTTCAAATCTAGTCTCAGACACCTACTAGCTATGTGACCCTGGGTCATTTAACCCTGTTTGCCTCAGTTTCTCATCTGTACAATGAGCTGGAGAAGGAAATGGTAAACCGATCTAGTATATTTGCCAAGAAAACCCTAAATGAATTCATGGAGAGTCAAACACAACTGAAATGACTGAACAACAACCGAGATTACTTGGTCTCCCTACAAAGGTTTTATTTTTTGCTATCCATGATCTCTCCCTATATTCCAAATCTATTGCCTACTACCTATTCTTGTCATCATAGGGTTCATAGAATTTTGAGTTATTTAAATGTAGTAATAGTATCATCAATTTAGTTAGAGAGGACCCTACAGGTCATTTAGTTCAACTCCTTCATTTTTATGGATAAGGAAACTGAGGCACAGAAATAGTAAAGTGACTTTCTCAGGATCACAAAGCTAGTAAGCAAATTTTCTAATTTCATAGATGATGAAAGTGTGGACCTAAATATTTAAGCAACTGGATAAATGCTGCTAAGATTTCTCATATTCTGTTATTAAATATTCCTTAAAGTACACTGTTTTGTTTTGTTTTGTATATGTGTGCGGTGGGATTGTGTTGCCTGTTTGCCTGGTATTTTTTACCCATCTTCCATTCCTGGATATTTCAAACTCGGGTTGTGTACATTTATGAGATAATGTATACTTTCAGTTGTCTAACTTTCCACTAAAACAGCAGGTGTTTTTTTTTTTTAATATTTCAAGCTGACATTAATTTCTCCAAATTTAGCCACATGTCACGATGTGAATTTTCCCTGTCAATCTAAAGGGTCATATGTGTCTCTGCCCCAACACTAAATATTTTTTTCAAACAAAAACCAAAAAAAAATATCATTTTTCCATTGAATATCTTTAGTTAGTTTGAAAAGGAAGGTTTGAATAATGCTGCCACAAATGTTGAGTTTTTCTGGGTTCAAGATGAGATTCCCTGGTAATATTAGAAAATTCATTTATATTTCATTTACTGCTGAAAAGCAGCCTTCTGTTGAAGTCTCATGAGATTGGCAGTTTTTTAAAATACAATTTAGATATAGAAATTTGTAATTAAACTGTCTTGTCAGAGATATCATCATGTTGGGTTGAGTGTCCTTTATCCCCTCCCCATTTTCAGATTTTGCTTATATTTCATTTCATTTTAATCACAAAACATTTTAAAAGAATTTTAATGACATTAGAAGAGAAATAGAAGCAGAATAGACAATTTGTTTTTATTGCCTCTGAAGGAACAGGAAAGCAATAAATGAATGTACCTTCCTTTATTTGGGTTAGGTCAGTTATGTATTTTCCTTGTTTCAAGATTGTACTTTTGATGGAGAAAAGAACCTCTTATTTCCTAGCCGATGATCTAGTCAGGCCAGCTAAAAGATCCACAGGGACATTGCTTGGGCTACTGCTAAAGAAGTATATCTTGGATGATAATAAAGAGGCTGCTAAGCCAAATTCCACCTAAAAGAGATCCCTGGGATGCAAGAGGAACAATATCCTGACAAATGACAAAAGATAGTTTATAGAAAGGACTGTGATGTAAGAAGTGGATTGTAAGGGAAGATGCACTTTATATCAGAGGCTCAAAATAGCTCTTCTGCTTTTGTGCTTCACTTGAATTAAGATAAATTGCTTTAGTATAAGTGTGATAACCTGTTATTGCTCAGTGGGGCATAGACTTAACCACCTTTGCCCATGACATCTGAAAAATGCCCCATAAAATGATGCCTGGAAAAACCATACATAATGAGTGTGCCATAGCATGTTTCAGTCAACAATCATTTATTAACCCTTTAGTAAGTGCAAGGAACTGTGCCATGTACTGTAATTCAAAGAAGGTAAAACTAGGCTCTGCTCTCAAAAAGCTCCAAGACAAATAAGAGAGATAACTTGCAAACAATGTGTACAAACAAGAAATAGAGAGGATAAAATGGAGATAATCAGCAAAGAAAAGGCATTAAGGGAGATTGGGAAAGGCATTTTTAAGAGGTGGAGGTTAGTTGGAAATTGAAGGAAATCAGTGAGGGCAGACGAATAAGAAAATCCAAGGCATAAAGAAATCAGTGGAAATACCCAAGGTGGGATGACAGAGATTCTCCTGAGAAGAATAGCAATGTGACCAGTGTCTCTGATTCCCAGAGTATGTGGAAGAGAATAAAATAAGTAAAGAAGACTGGAAAGGTAGGATGAGGCCAAGTTACAAGGTTGTGAAAACCAAAAGAAGATTTTATATTTGATTCCGTTGGTTCTAGAGTCACTGGTGTGCATGTGTGTGTGTGTGCATGTGTGTGTGTGTGTGTGTGTGTGCGTGTGTATGTATGTGTGTATGTGTGGGTCTGGGTGTATCAATACATTACTAAATGTAGTTGAGAATGACTGTTTCCTTGAAGCACCTCATATATGAAAGGTTAGATCAAATAACACAAAAATAAAGAAAATTAAAATTCCCCCATTGCCAACAATTATCTTTAAATAATTTTCTATGTTATTTTCTCTATCTCTAATGTGGAAAAGTTTATTAGATCGTTTTTGTTGTCTTTGAGTTATTGATGTCCTCATCTAGGGGAATTAATGTCTCAGATATGTCCTTCATTTATTCATTATGGAATTAATATTATCCTCCATGAAATCATTTAAGAAGTCATGCCTTTATCTTATTATTTGATGCTTGAACATTAATTTCTTTTTTTTCCACTTCTTGGGCTTTTTTTGTTTTTGTTTTTGTTTTTGGCAGGGCAATGATGGTTAAATGACTTGGCCAGGGTCACACAGCTAGTGAGTGTCAATTTTATGAGGCAGGATTTGAACTCAGGTCCTCCTGAATCTAGGGCCATGTAAAGCCTAAAATTCTAGCTGTGGTGTTTAAAATCTAATGTGTGGTCACCTGACCTGACCCCAGTGTGGGGGAGAAACTAGCTAAGATTTTCTGATCAATTCAGCAAGAGTTTAGACTTTTAAGTATTTATTAAAGTGTATTAGAAGTTAGTGAAGAGAGAGAGGTTGAGAAAAGATCCCTTATAGTATGAAAAATTCTAGCTTAGATCTATTTGGAATAGCCAGAGAGAAACCCTTGCTTTTCCTAGCAGTTCATGTGAAGTTCTGCCACCACGCCACAATCCTGGATGAAAAAGAGAGCGATTTCTGCCACTTCTCCCAGAAGACCTCTGTGAAACAGGAAGCAGGGCCATCCACACACACACACAGCGCCAAGCTAATTGGCTGGTACCTTTGATTGACATGACTACAGGCAGTTCTATAGATGTAACTTCTGGACTTGCCAGGCCACATACTTTCTCCTCAGGATGGATCTCTAATTCTCACAGCCAGTACTTTATCTACCACAGCTCCTAGCTGCCCCTACAAAATAGACTTTTAAGGAGAAATATATCCTTTAGTGAATTATATATTTTGATATAGAGACTAAAGCTATGCATATAAGATAAAGAAATGCATAACTCAAGAAGTTTAGACCAAGATTTTGTTTAAGCTTATTCTGGTTGGACAAATAAAAATGCTGTTAAATTTAGTCTAAACTTGAGACATAGACTTCTCTTATTTTTTTTTGTTTGTTTTGTTTTTTTGCAGGGTAATTTGGGTTAAGTGACTTGCTCAGGGTCACACAGCTAGTAAGTGTTAAGTGTCTAAGACCAGATTTGAACTCAGGTGCTCCTGAATCCAGGGCCGGTGCTCTATCCATTGTGCCACCTAGCTGCCCCTACTTCTCTTATTTTAATTACATCATAATCATAATAATAACAGTTAAAATTTAACTATGTACTTTACAATTATCTCATTTGATCCACACAATAATTCTGTGAAGTAGTGCTATTATGAATCCCCATTTTAGAAATGAGGAAACTGAGGCAAACAGAGGTTAAGAGACTTGTCACAGGTTAAACAGTTAGCAAGTATCTGAAATTTGATTTGAATTCAGTCTTCCTGATTCCAGTCCTAGTTGCTTATCCACTGTACCACTTAGCTGCCTTATGCTTAGTTTCAATCTCTTTGTTAAATAACTCATGCACTAACAAATACATGATTTTTAACAAGCTCTCATTTCAACCACATAAGCATATTTTTGTTCTAACATACCTGCACTCTCTTTTCATTGACCTTGTTAAAATAGATTGCTTCAATAGGTCTGCCTCCCTCTGTGAACTCCTTTCAGTAATTAGCAAGCACAAATCCATAGTTGAATTTTAGTGACATGAGGATGCTTGTTGTATATTTCACTTTTAGCTGACTTAACATTTTTGCCCAGACGTGCATAGTTAACTATTTTATTGTTGTAACTTGATTTCGTGATTCTATTTGTTTCTGGCATTCTCTTTGAACAAACCTTTACAAATGCAGAATAACAACTGTTCTTTAACTTGTAATCTAGTAAAGTTGATAGGCACACTGAAAATTTAAACATCTTGCCAAAGTTAACACACACACACATATGTTATGTACAAAATATGTTTTATACGTGTGTAAATATGAATATGTGTGTGAGACAATACTTGAGTCCAAGTCTTCTGATTCTAAAGCTAGCACTTTATCTGTTCTACCATCTTTGTGAGATTAAATAATATATGACTGTACATATACATGTATATTTGTTTTTACAGTATTTTAATGTAATTTATTTTAAAATGTTCAAATCTGTTTTATTTTCAGTTTTCTCTTCCCTTTTCCCCATTTTTTAGGGGTGGTAGAATATTGGTGAATGTGTTTTTAAGGAGGGAAACTGCACTGAATCTAATAAATGGCTATTTAAGTACCATGATTACAAAGCTATTCAAAGAGAAGATTAAAGTAAAAAAGTTATCTCCACTTAGAAACTTTGTCTCTATTGGCATCTTTTGTTAGAGAGCGTTTTCTATAAAAGTTGCAAACCTCAAAAGGAAATTCTCCTATTGAATGATATTATTTAAATAGTAGTATAGTAGAGAAAATTGGGTTTTAAGCTGCTTATGGGAAGGAATTCTGTTATGTCTTTCTTATGCAAAGCAGATAGTCATATGCCTTGTATCTTCTTGTAAATATTAAAAAAGTTCTGATATGCCTCCTGTTTTTGGAAGTACTGTAGAATGTGCAGGACATATAGTCAGGAGACCAGGAGTCAGGAGACACCTAGCTTTAAAAGCCTCCTCTGGCCTTTGTTAGTTACATGAATATGGGCATATCCCTTAAACCCTATGATCCTCAACTTCATCAGCTGATTACACTGATACTTAATTCACACAAATGTTGTAAAGTTCAAATAAAACAATGTATGCAAGTGCCTAATAAAGCTTTGGACACTGTAAAATAATTATTATTATTGTTATTATTATTATTATTATTATTATTTATTAGTTTCATTTTCCTCCAAGACATATAGTTCCACATGCATTTAGATAAAAATGAGGTACTCATTGCAGTGAAAAATAATACTTGATAAAACTCTAAGATACCTGGTTTAAAGGTCCAGTTCTCCCTAGTTATCTGAGCTTTCTAAAGTCACTTCAGCTCTCTGTCTCGGTTTCCCCCATTGTGTAAATGGTCAGACTGGCAGACCTTTAAGTTATTAATCTAATTTTTGATTATTTAAGAGGGCATCGAGAAATTGTGACAGAGGTCAACTAGGAAGGTAAAATTTCTAAAAATAAATGAAATAAGAAACATAATAAATTATATAGTATATTATGCTTCAATTAATTAAACTGTGTTTTTCTTTGTAGTTTGGGAAGCAACACATTGAAGATCTTTTCAACGATCTTCAGGATGGAAGAAGACTCTTGGACCTCCTTGAAGGTCTTACAGGTCAAAAATTGGTATGTAGCTTTTTTTGGAGAAGTCACTTATAAACTTTATTACAATTTCATAGACATAATTTTACATGATTCTAAAAGAAAAGGAAACGTGTTATTTTTATGACTATTGATTTGACAGACACAATTTCTTTTACCATGTGACAATTATCCTTTATTTTAATGTTGTCATGTCCATTTTAAATATGCTGAATAATATATATACAAGTTATCGATGGTAGCTATATTTTAAGAGTTCCAACTTACCAATAAGAGCAACTTCTTACATTTCCCTCTCCCTGACTCATTCTCATTGAACAATTAATTATATAATAGTCTTTTAAATATGCTATAACCATTGTAGCTAATTTGTAGCCAAATTTTAATTGAATAAGACATAATAATAGTGGTTTAAGTACTTAAGTATCTGTATTTTCCAGTGGGAAGGAAGGTATGGGTATTCCTTGGGCTAATACAGATCCCCTGCTATGATTTAAGAAATGATTCTTAGGAGTTGCTAGGACTGAAAAAGTCACTATCTTTCATCCAACGTGGTAATAACCCTTTTCAAACTTCATAAGACTAATTTTATCAATTGAATGCTATAAACATTTATTTAGTACCCATTCAATACAAATTACTCTGCAATGTCCTAAAGATAAAATGACAAGAATAAAAGTTCTTGCCTTTAAGAAACTCACACTTGTCCTGAAAGAAGATACAGTCTACAACTGGGTCCATATTCAAAGTCATTGAAGCTTGGTGTTATACTGGCATAATCTTTGAAATCTCAAGGTCACCTCAGCACCATGATAAAAACCAAGGGAGAATTCTGGTAGGGGGTGCAGTAAAACTATATTGGATATGTGGTGAATTCCTTTAGAAAAACTCAAAGTGTTTTCACAACTATTATCTCCTCTGTTCACACATATATTTCTTCCTGAGAGGTAAAAACCAAAACCAAAAAAAACCCCACAACAAACCAATAGCTCTTCTTATGTCTTGATTTTTTTTTTATGAGACCTGTTATTTCAGTGGCTTAAGGAATTCCATATGAAGAAGTTTTCTTGATCTCCTGAATGTTTCTACTCACATAACTACCTTGTATTGGTTTTGTATTTATTCAGGATAAATATGTGCATGTATACATACGTATATACAAATGTACATTTATTCATATATACATGCAACTATAATTGTATATGTGTATATATGCATACATGTATACACATATATATATACATATACACACATGTGTGTATATATATATACACGCCTATTCCTATGCCTATGCCTATGCCTATACCTATATATGTATATGTATATGTATGTGTATGTGTATATATGTATATAGACATATACATATTGAAGTATGTCCTTCTCTTTCCCATTTGGGTGCTATTTCCATTAAAGAGGGAAGTTGTTTAATTGTTTTTTACATTTTGTTTCCCCAGTGCCTAGCACAATGGCAGGCACATAGTAGGTGTTTTATAAACCTATGTTGATTGATTCTGAGCTTGAGTTCTATGAACTAATTATGACACTGTTAAGAGAAATTGAAATTTTTGATAATGTTACATTGCTTTATTTAAATAAGGATGAAACTGCTTCTAAATTTTCCCTCCAACATATAAATAAACTGACAAGATTAATATGAGAGTTTACATTGTATAAATTAAATTTCTTACATAGCTCCTTAAGATCCTGACCTTAAATTAGTCATGGGAGCAGATAAATTATCATAACAATAAGAAAAATAGCCTTATGGTATAATAATAATAATTTCAAAAAGCTTGCTACATAGAATACCAAAAAAGAGGGCACAAATCAAATCAGATGTTCTTTGTCAATAATTGTTAACAATTGACATTCATTTCAAAACTTTTTTTAATATTTACATCATTTTACTACTGAACATTATAAAACTGCAAATTGAAGGGTAAATTTTGTGAAGGGTCTTCATTATGTAAAATAAATCCTGTTTTCTGTGCTGGTCAATAAACATCTACTTTTGCTTGCAGCCAAAAGAAAAAGGCTCCACAAGAGTTCACGCTCTGAACAATGTCAACAAGGCACTGCAGGTCTTGCAGAAAAATAATGTAAGTAATCACCTTGACAGGGTTGGAATGTGTGCTAGGCAGCATAGTGAATGTCCACAAAGCTAGCTCAGGCCTCTCCTACGGGAGAGGGGATCCAGAGATGTGTTACAAATCAAAGCAGTATTATATGTAGATTAGGTACTGCTTCGGGTCCATCTATTGGTGGCTAATGTTATTCAGAAAGTGATTATTCTAATGGATGATGCTTTCTCTAAATGTAGCAAAGCATCCTTAAGCTTTTGTGGGGAGACACCTGAAAATCAATGCTATGATACTTCTGGAACATTTGTTACATGTGCTTACATTTTGGGGAATATTCTTTAGCCTGAAGTATTTCAAATGCCTGGAATAATGAGCTGTGTAACAACACATATACTGAATAAATGTCTGTTGAATGGAATTGAATCTATTAATTATGCAGATTTGTGGGCAGATCAGCATGAGAATGTTTTAATTTAAGATGTTAGTAAGAATGGTCAAATGCAACACATTAATTTCCATACTTCCTTTTTTGGAGATATTTTTTTTTTACTTTAAATATCATTATGTTGACCCAAGAAGCAGTATTAAAGAACCAATTGAAAGCTGACATTAGAGAAAGGAAGACCTAGTTTCAAGTCCTGCTTTTGACTAATAATAACTGTGTGATCCTGGACAAGTCACTTAATGTCCTGGTGCCCCAGGAAGCTCTCTAAAGCTCTATGTTGAAGTTACTTAAGGTGCTATAATAATAGAAGTAGGCACAGTTATCTTAAGAAGAATAATGAGAAAAGGAGTTCATGTAAAATTTTTGAATTTGTTTTTGTTCTCACTTTCTTATCATTTCACAAAGATGAAAATGTAATTGTAGAGTTTAACAGAATAAGAAGTCATAACTTGTGTCTAAGCCAAATTAAAGCACAAACTCTATTCCATTATTATATATTCTGAGTTAAATTTTGAGTTTACTTTTCCCTTTCATAGTACTGGAGTTAATATTTTCTTTATCTCTTCCTGGAGTCAGGAAGATCTGAGTTCAAATGTGGCCTCTGAAACTTAACTAAATGTGTGAGTCTGGGCAAGTTACTTAATCCTGATTACCTCATAAAAATAAATGAATAAAGTTAAAAGTTACTTCTGAGCATCTATTAAATGTATATATTCTAATAAGTATATGGTCATATTACATGACAGAAGGTCACATATGCAATAAATGAGAATGCATATTTGAATAAACATCATGTATGGTTTGATTGCCTTCTTTTGATACCATTAAATTTTCACAAAGGTGATAATCAAATTTATTTGTGGGTTGTTGGGTCCTATACACAAAATTGAATTATTTTAACTAATAAGACTACTCTCTTATTATATATTTTTAATGCCGTGATAGGACTTTTATTAATATATATGTGGAATTTTTCTGTAGATTCCTCATGAAGTTCACTATATATGGGATCATATGTAAATTCATGTATTTTAAATTTATGCCTGAAAAAATTGTAGTAAAAGCAGATATTTCCAAAGCTGAAGTATATTTTTTTCCTTTAATACTATTATGATTTTGCCCATGAAAAGAAATTTATTTCCCAATTATGCTATAAAGGATGATTAGATCACTTTTTGGGGATGAGAATGGAAAGATCATAAATATCTAGAAGTGGAATGGACTTCAAAGGCCCTCTAGTCCAATGTCTATATTTTATAGATTAAAAAGCTCACACACAGTGATAGCAGAATTCTGAAGAAGGGGAAAGGGTCTTAAATTCTTTGTACAGTCTTTTAAAAACACATATTTCAGGGCAGCTAGGTGGTGCAGTGGATAGAGCACTGGCCCTGGATTCAGAAGGATCTGAATTTAAATCTGGTCTCAGACAGTTGACACTTACTAGCTGTGTCACCCTGGGTAAGTCACTTAACCCCAATTGCCTCAATCAAAAACCAAAAACCAAAAGACAAAAAAAATCACATATTTCAAAATACATAGGATCAGCTTTGGAATCAGGAAGAAGAGTTCAAGCTTCTGACTTAAGAACCTTCATGCCTCAGCGTCCCAGGCATCTCTCTAAGACCCTGAGTTACTGACACTCAGGGAGATTCCTCAGTTAAAGGCAATGATTACTGAAATGAATGAAATTATGGGTTCAGAGTGATTATTATTTTAAAATTATTTTACTTGGTCCGTACCTGTGATTTACCAATTATGGAACTAAATATGATGCATATGATTCTCATTTAATTTTCTTTTCCCATTAATGTCGTGGGACTTGATGAGCATGATAGCTTATTTTAGTAATCTAGGAAGGTGGCTCAGTGGATAAAGTGCCAGGCCTGGAGTCAGGAAGACTTCAGTTCAAATCCAGCCTCAAACACTTACTAGCTGTATGACCCTGGGCAAGTCACTTAACCTATGTTTGCCTTAATTCACTGGAAATGGAAAACCCCATAGATAGTATTTGCATGCTATGCTCCACGGTATCATAAGGAGTTGATAGAACTGAACAACTGCATCTATCTAGTTGTCTGTCTGTCTATCTATCTTCCTGTCTATCTGTCTATCTGTCTATCTATCTATCTATCTATCTATCTATCTATCTATCTATCTATCTATCTATCTGCTAAGTGATACAATAGATAAAGTGCTGGGTCTGGAGTCAGGAAGATTCCTCTTCCTGGGTTCAAATTTGTCCTCAGATGCTTACTAGCTGTGTGACCTTGGACAAATCACTTAACTTTGTATGCCTTAGTTTCTTCATCAATAAAATGAGAAAAACAAGGAAATGGTGAACCACTCCAGTATCTTTGCCAAGAAAACACCAAATGGCATCATGAAAGTCTGATGTGACTGAAACAACTAAATAACAACAATGTGCTAGGCAAATTGCTAAGGTCTGAGACAGTCCCTGTCCTCAAGAACCTGTAACAATTGGAATGACGCCACCTGCTAGAGACTTACTGTAGGAAAGCTCCAACATGAGGAGAGGGCCTCTGAGGGCAGGACCATGCATCTTTTCTTTGGCATCAGGAAGTGACATTTGCTTGTGGGAGGATGAAGGTGGGAGGCTGATGCTCTGACTCGCTCTTTTTCCTGTGGATTCTGATGGAGAGCAGAGCTAGGAATGCTGTCTCCCTTTAATAGATAGATGAAGCTAGGCCTTTCCCTTTCTCGCTAGACCTTTCTCTTTCTCTTCAGCAAATTCTTATTCTCTTTAATAAATGCTTAAAAGTCTAACTCTTGCTAAAGCTTATAATTTATTGGTGACCACTCATTAGATATTTTAGACGGTATAGCTAGAATTTTAGCCCTTACAAACCTAACAATTTAGTGGAGAAAAACAATGCAGAAAAGGATGTTTAAAAGATCTGTGGCAAGATAGAGAAAGTCAAAGAAATAGACCCAGGTAGGAACAGATAGAGTGACTAGGTATCCTTTAAATGGCAATTTTAGAAGGAACTTTTCACTCTGCCCTCCAATCAGAAGTGCCAGGGGCAGAAGGTAACCTTCTGTGTGAGTACCAAGGGTGATGATATCTTTTCATTCTCTTTTAATTTAATTTAATTTAATTTTTAACTTTTTTCCAATTACATATAAAGATTTTTTTTAGTTCCTAATTTTTCTCACAACCTCCCTTACTTCCCTCCTCTCAAGGCTAGCAAGCAATCTGATATGTTATACATTATAATCATGTCAAACATATTTGCACATTAGTCAATGTTGTAAGAGAAGAATCAGAACAAAAGTGGGAAAAACACAAGAAAGAATAAACAAGAACAAGAACAAAAGTGAAAATAGTCTTCTTCAATCCGCATTCAGACTCCATAGTGCTTTTTCTGAATGTGGAAAGCATTTTCTGCCATGACTCTTTTGACATTATCTTGGATCATTGTATTGCTGAGAAGAGTTAAGTCTATCACAGTTGATCAGGGTGATGATATCTTAAAAAATTATGAAGTCAGTTGTGATGAGGTTCTTGGGAGGATCATGAAGAATTCCAGGCAATAAATGACTTGAACAGGATCATGTGGCTAATAAGTTTCTGAGACAGGATTCAAACCCCAGTCTATCTGGAGTTCATACCTCTATAGCCCTTTTTATGCCTTAGTTCATTTAACCTTTCAACAACTTGCTGAAGCAGGGCAAGTTGTAGTATTCCCACTTTGTACATGGGGGTAACTGCAACCTAATGAATTCGTGCTCCTCTTATTGACTATTTCATTTATTTTTTTAAAATTCCCTCTTTGGTAGAGGCATACAAAAATGCTTTTTTCTGGAGTTCAGGGTTTGAAATTTGTCGGTCCCTGCCAGATGTGATCAATTGTGTCATAATATGCTTTGAATTTCTAGATTCTATACTGCGCAAACTGTAGAAGCTAGTCATTTCTTTCAGCTAAAGCAGGAAAAAAAGAGGAAAGTTTCTGCCTGAAGCAGACTTTACCTCAAGTTAAAGACCCTCCTGTGTCTGGTTAGCTTCTGCTTTCCAGTGGATTTGTTTAGTTTTGACCTTTGGCTCTGTCTTTGACCAAAAGCTTTTGCATCCTCCTGGTTTCAGACTATCTGTTCAAGTTGACCCTGTGCTTGATTTTCCTTGACTCTCCAGGCTGGTTTCCAACTCTGACTTCTTTAACAAATGGTATTCAGGGCTCAGGCTGACAGAACTGAGACAATGCATTTAGTCCCTGATTTGTACTCAAAACATAAAAGATGCTACTTACTGTCATATATGGACTTAGCCCTGCCAGCCATATCTTTTGTTCAGTCAAATACTAAAAATAAACACTCTCTCCACCAAAAAAAATAGAAATTTTACAATAAAATGAACATCTCAAAACCAGCATTCACACTGAGAGCACATATTTTTACCCTATCAAAATTATGTTTATTTCACAGATTTGGAATTTGGAGGCACCTGAGAGGCCATCTGGTTTCCCCCTCCTCATATAATAGATGATTACACTGAGGCCCAGAAGGATCAAGGAGTAAATGACAGAGGTGGTATTAGAAATCAGGTCATCTGCTTCCCAATACAAACAAAAATTACTCCTTGTACAGGTTCTGTGTGCTTAAAACAGAGGTAGATAAAAAAAGACAAAACCCTAGGCAAAAGTGGAAAATGATTAGAATCACCTTTAGCATTTTCAGCTTCTCAGTTCTTTACCAGGTTCTCCCCTTTGACTACAAGGGTGACCTCAGTTAAAACACTTTTTTTTTTTCTTTTCTGAACCTCCTCAAGTACATTTCATTCCAATGAGGGGACTATTTCCTTTCAAGTTTTAAATCTATGATTAACGGTTTCTATGATCCCTTCATTGTAGACTTGTCAGGCCTCCATTATCTTCTTGTTCACCAACCACTTCCTCCATCTTTGAATACAGGTTCAACAATTTACACTTGTTGATTGACTCATTCCCACTTTATTGTGACAGAGTGCCTGGATTACTAAACCTTTCACCTCACCTAGGAACTTATATTTTGAATCTTTTATCTCAAATTACAAAATTAAGCACTTTGTCCTCTGTTTAAAGGAATTCCAGGCAAAGGTGAACTGATGGAGAAGCCCCTGAAATATCACTATGCCTACTTAAGTATATCTACTCCCTTTCCTAATTGCTCCTCTATTCACTCAGTTAACATTGAGCTCCCTGTCTTCCCTTTACCTTTCCTGACATCTTTCAGGAGAATACTTTCAGTTTGCTGGTGCATTTGACATGCTTTTAGTTAGCATTCAGTTAATATTTAGCTAATATATTAGTGTAGGTTTCCTTTCAGGAAAACAAACAAACAAACAAAAGCTTTGTCACCTATGGATGCTAAAGAAAAATGTTCTCTCCAACTGAGCACAATTCCTGTGTCTCATAACTCAGTAGGGAAAAATCTGTAAAATTGAGAAATAGAAGTTTGGGACTCCACTAGGAGCAGCTTTTGTGGCAGCTAGATGTAGATGGTGGGGTCTAGAGAGTTAACATTACAAAAAAGCAAATATACAAGTCAGATCACTACTAAAGAAATGACATTTCAATCTGAATTGATAGAAGTGAATACATGTGAAGTGATATGAACCTATATTCTGAAGATTAAACTTTCAGCAATTATTTTGTAATCAAAAACTGTTTCCTATTTTAGATTGAATGAGTGGTGGTCAAATGTCAGGAATCATTAAAATGGTGAGATAATCTCTACTCTCCTTGACTTTTGGCTCTTTGATAATCAGAATCTTGAAGTGTCAGAGGAATAATGTGAGTTTTGTCCTTTGAACTTTCAGGTACTTAGTTAATCATGTAGGGATATCATCCCTGAAAAATCTCAGCTTGGGTTACTGCAGACTCAGTGACTTCAAAGTGACACTTTATTTTTGTAGCATTCTGTGCAAAAATAAAATTATGACACCTCCAAATTATTTTGTTTCATGATTTCAAAAGGGATGCTCTGAGAATTTGATTTCTGTGTGTGCATGCAACATACCCAATGAATGCACCCTAAGTGCAAGGAGTGAGAACAGCTGAGTCCTAGTCCTATCTCTGCCCTTAACTAGCTGTGATTTGAGTTGCCTTTTGTTATCTCTGGAATGCTATAATAATACTTGTTTTACCTATCTCACAGGGCTCTCAGGCTCAACTGAGATAATGTAAAAGGAATTCTTTTTTAGTGTATGAAGAACCCTTAACGTATAAGATGGTATCATCTATATATGACATGTAGCAGACTTTAAAAACACTTTCACAAAATTAGTTTTTTGTCATAATTTAGTTCCTCTATCAATGTACATTGTTTAACCATTTAATGGATGTAGTAATGGCTCAAAGCCTTATAGAATCATAGATTTAAAACTGAAAGGGATAGTAAAGTTCATATAGTTCAACCCCTTCTTTTTAATAGATGAGGGAATACAGAGGTTAAAGATCATGTCCAAGGTCACCCAGATAAGTAGCAGAGTTGAGATTTGATTCTCTGATTTCAGATACAGCATTCTTTTCACTGGACTGGTTTATTTCCTGAGTTGTTTATTTATTCTATGTTCTATAAATGAAAAATCACAAAGGGATGAAAATGATAAAAACTGACTATGGTAACTTATAGTTATATAACATTTTTGTCCTTTTCTCATTAGAAAAATCTACATGATGCTTTATTTATTTATTTGTCTGTTTGTTTATTCATTCATTTATCCATTCATTCATCTATGTATTTATTTATGTATGCATCTATTTATTTATTTGTTTGTTTGTTTGTTTATTCATTCATTCAGTTAGTTAGTTAGTTACTTTTTGCAGGGCAATGAGGGTTAAGTGACTTTCCCAGGGTCACACAGCTAGTGTCAAGTGTCTGAGGTCGGATTTGAACATAGATTGAACATAGATTCAGGTCCTCCTGAATCCAGGGCTGGTGCTTTATCCACTGTGCCATCTAGCTACCCCCTACATGATGCTTTAAGAAAAAGGTTGTAGCAGAATTCTTTCCAGGATTGCCTTAATTATGTGCCAGGTTGTAAAACTGGGATATCTGCAGGACAGAAATTTTTGTTTGATTGTTTGTTTTAAATAATTCTGTTGGCTATTACAGGGTAAGATATATAGATATACATATAGATATATACACATACAAATATACGTACACATATATACATACATACAAATATTCATCAAATACTTCATATTTGTAGCTAATAAATGAATAAAAATAAATTTACATTTAATAAATATAGTTAATAGAGGAAACTAGATTGTGTTGTGGATAGAGCCCTGGACTAGGCATCGGGAAAACCTGAGTTCAAATGTAAACTCAGACATTTACTATATGTGTGACTCTGTGCAAATCACTTCTATTTGCCTCAGTTTCCTCATCTGTTAAATGGGGTTAACACTACTACTTACCGACCAACATTGTTGTGAAAATAAAATTAGATAATATTTATAAAGTGCTTAGTACTGTGTATCATACATAGAGGAGAATGAATGCTTGTTAAATCAGTTATATACCCATTTCACTGAAACTTTTTTCTATATCACAAGATATTAGATTGGAAAATCATGTAGTTTAATTATGGCCCAATAACATTGTGACTTGCACAATGGAATATATCTAATTGTTAGAAAAAATGAAAGTAGAACCAGGTGACTCTAATCCAAATGTTCTTTTGACCACCATGATTTCTCTTTACAATTCTTCTTTTACATTCCCCTAGGATGTATTTCTGTATATGCACATACCTTATCTCAAATAGCTATAAATTAAACTTTTGAAATCATAATCAGTTGATTATGGATCTAAAAGATTATTGTATCTAAAACAATAAACTTTTAATAGCAAAGTAGGATATTTTTTACAAAGAACATTTTAAAATTTGAACTTCTATATTCATGCAGTATTAAAAATAAGCCCTAAAAAGTTACAGCAGTAGCTATCAAAGAATCTATAATGTAAAACCAGAGCAAAAAAATGGCTCATGTAGACACACTCTGTTGTTTGTCAGTATAGTTCTGTAGATCATGAAATAATCATAGTGTGAGCTTATTCATTTCTGAATGAAAAATAGACATGATTCATTCCCTAAAGGCTTAAAATTTTAAATAGTGTAAATGTAACCAACTCAACTCTCAATGTAAAAATACATCTGCAGGACAGCAGAGATCCTTTGCCATTCCTGCATTTTTGATATGCTGCACTCAATATATTTTAAAAATTTATATATGTTCTTGAGAAGTTTCTTTCATATGTAGTACATAGCCTCTTCAGCCTGACCATATTATGACAGATGTCTTGTGAAAGAAACTTTTTTGTTCTTCTTTTCAAATTTTAAAAATAGAATCTCACAGAGTTTTAGGTTTGGAAGGGACATTAGAAATTATTTAGTTCAAACCCCTTATTTTACAGATGAAGCCTGGAGTAAGCAAAAGACTACTTCAAGATTCTATCATAAGTTAGTAGCAAAGCCAGGGCTGAATAGAACATAAGACCAAAATGAATATTAATGAGCATTTTTGTGTAGAGAAAAATATATTATATATACAATGTTGAAGAATAGGAAGTTAACGTTTTACAAACTCAAAATGTAAATAAAAGGTTTTCAAACCATTAGTATCAAATCACTTTTTATATAAAAAGTTGAAATATTCTTTTAAGAAAGCAACCTTTTTTAAAGAGAATAATATTATTAAATGAGTTGGACTTCTTATCACTAAGGTTTGGGGAGTTCCCCCCATCTTTCTCTTAATCTCCTAACCAATTCCATCTTTATTCTTTTTTGGAATTTTAATATATGCATTTTAAAATAATATTTCCAATTAATAGAGCATTATATTACCATTTTAAATGATGAGTGCAATATATCTGCTATTCTATAAGCAAAAACAAAACAAAACAAAACACACAGAAACTAAATTATGTTGCTTATTCTCTAAATCTCAAATCCTGTTCCCACAGCCATAGTAATCCTAACTCAATCTCATCCTTAAATTATCATGCTTTATTTTTAATATGAATAGAATAAATATTAAATCTTTTTTTCTTTTACAATGAAAGGATTTAGATGTTGTTGGAATATTGAAATGCCCTATGTAGGAAGCTTCATCTGCAGTGCTAGGAAGAGCATTCTCAGCCTGCAGGAACTGCTGCCAAATGCTTTTCTGTCACATTCCTAACCTCTCTCTCACTTTCTAAAAGAGATTGTGAACAAGCCAGTGAAGAGAAATGCTCTAAACATTATAGAAGAAAGTCAGGGGGTTGGGGAGTTGGGGTTAGGGATGAAGGTCTCCAATTGGCACAATTAATTGATATTTTCTTTCTGTCAGCTTTTAGCCACATGCACTTTGACACTCCTTTCAGCCTTCATCTTTCCAGATTCATTTCTGTGTGCATTGTAAAGGTACATATTTTGGCCTGCTTCGTGTATTATGGAGAGCATATAAGGCTGGAGGGGGTAAATGGAAATAAAAAAGTTACTGCTGATTGCTGGTAATCTGTGATAGCTTTGATTTCTTGCAACATTTTCCAGAGATCTCTTCCCCCAAATAGAAAAAAGGAATGGCAGCGAGTTCAACTCTTCCCCACTGTTTTTACCATTATACCTGAATACTCACTAAAGCAGGGAAGGGATGAGTGAGGAGAGGCCAGTAGGGGGCAGAGGAAAAGAAAGGGATGAATTCACTCTCAGTTCCAGTGAGACAACCAATTATTTATTAGAGAATAAATGGGATGCTGTCCACTATAACTAACAGCATCTGAGGTGTGGCAAGATGTCATAGTTTACTAGAAACTGCACAAAACTTTCATACACTCTCATTCAGGAGACGGAATGATCAGATATTTACCCTGCGTTTTTCTCTGAGAAAGTTATATAGGTTTTTGTTGTAACCAGATCAGTATTATTATTAGTGTCAAGTGAGTAGGCTTGGTTTTATATTTTTGCTTTATTCGAATATTTTAATGGATATTTGAGTATTCTCTCTGATGAAGTAAATCATAATCCACTCATTCTTACATGGCCTGTAAAATTTTCCTCTATACCCTCACTTAAGTTTGCTACAGGGGCTCTATCTTACTAAGGCACCTTCCTTAAGTTCTCTTCACACTTTTGTTAGAGTGAAATGAATGATGACAGACAGTGGAGTTTCATGGATGGTGAGGAAGATTTCTGACATACTGTCTATAGTACCAGAGGCAATGTCTCAATCTCTCAGTGTTCTTGTTATTCAGTCATTTTCAGTCATGTCTGACTCTAAAAGACTCCATTTGGGGTTTTCTTGGTAAAGATACTGCAGTGGTTTGCCATTTCCTTCTGCAGCTTTTTTTACAGATGAGGAAACTGAGGCAAACAGAGTTAAGTGACTTGCCCAGGGTTATACAGCTAGTGTCTGAGGTGAGATTTTTACTCAGGTCCTCCTGACTCCAGGCCCAGCACTCTATTCACTGCACCACCAAGTGCCTTTCAGATTTTTTCAATGAATTTATTAGTTGTGCTGATTTATTCCTCTTCTTTGTTTCTTTGTTTCTTTCTCCTTCTCCTTCCTCTTCTTCTCCTTCTCTTTCTCCTTCCTCCTCCTCCTTCTCCTCCTCTTCTTCTTTTTCTTCTTCTAATCTTCTTCCTCCTCTTTCTTTTTCTTCTCCCTTTTGTTTTAAAAAAAACTATTTTTAATAAGAAATGGCTCTCTTGTAAGGGGAGGGGAAAGTACTGGGGAAAACCTCAATATGAAAAACAGAAGACAAAATTTTTTAAGGGGAAAAAAGTGTACTAATTTTGGTTTTCTTTGTTTGTTTGTTTTTCGGGGCCATGGGGGTTAAGTGACTTGCCCAGGGTCACACAGCTAGTAAGTGTCAAGTGTCTGAGGCCGGATTTGAACTCAGCTACTCCTGAATCCAGGGTCGGTGCTTTATCCACTGCACCACCTAGCTGCCCCCCTAATTTGTTTTAAAATTCCATAGTTCTGAGGATCATTTTCTTCCTTCCTAACTTGTTTCTCCTACCTGGAGTTAATCATTTCTAAAATGAAGTTTATGTATAGTTTTTATCTGTATAAGTGGGTAACTAGATCTCCCATTCTTTCCTAGACACATTGTACCATATAGGTATCAAGTATGGTAAAGTCTTAACTTCATCCACAGCAAGAAGTCCATACGATGTGAAATGATCATTTGAGCCTATGAGCAAATGTAAAAACAAAATAGTCACATAGCCCATTAGACTATCCTCAGAATGTAAGGAACCTTTGGAGGACTACTGAATAAATCATTCCTATTCATCTTTTTCAAGGCAGTTGGGGTTAATTGACTTGCCCAAGGTCATGTAGTAGTAAGTGCCTTAGGACAGTTTTGAACTCAGGACCTTCTGACTCCAGAGCTAGTACTCTATACACTGTGACACCTAGCTGCCCCATTTCCTGTTCATCTTAGACCTGAACTCATGGAAAGAGAAGGTTAACAAGATCCTCTGCACCCTAAACCTCTCTCCCTTACACCCTCCCCAACTAATTTATGTAGTGGTAATCCTTAAGCTGCAGAGCAATCCTCCGTGCAGCCAACAATAAGCTTGTAAGGAAATTTTCCTTTAACTGACCAGTCTCTGAATTCAGGAATTCTGGATCCCTTTTGACTCTTTAACGTGAATGGAAAGTCTATTCTCAGGTCTCCAAACTGTGCTCAGAAAAAAAAAAAAAAAGAAATAATTAGTCCAAATGAAGCCAGGAACCTGAAGTACGTGGACTTAGGTTACCTGGACAAGTATAGTCTGATTGCCATGGGCTTCTTCTATCAGTTGCCATATTTTGCTCCTGAGTGGGAAAAGGGAGAAAAACTGCCCTCTCCTCTCCCTTAACCACACTTGCTATCTACTTTAGTCTGAAAGAACAAGGGACAAAAATCAAATAGACTGAGCTCATCTTTATATATCACATCAGTAAAGGCAGCTTTTATTTTATAAGCCTGTACTTTCATCATCCATCATCTTGGAAGTAATCCCAGCCCTGGGGAGACAATCAGTGAAGTTACCCATGTCTTCTCAGTAGAGGATTTAAGAGTATATACACTTCAGTGAGACATGGTGACTTTTAGACCTCAGTCCATTCCTTGTTAATCTCATCAAGCTGATTGGCGAACTCCAATTGATCAGGTGCTCACCAGATCAATTCCCTTGCTTATACATGAAGTTAAAATATCAACTTGACTTTTAAAAATCTCTTCAGAATTTATTTATCCACAGCCCAACAAGGTGTTCTTATTTAGGCTTAATTGTGTTCCAACTTTGTGAATTATACTGAAAGTAAAACATATGAAATGAATTTATTTACCTTGGTATTTTATTAATTTTAAAATAAGTCAACAAATCGTATTTTCCTATTCTGAAGGAATGACTGTGAATATAATTTTTTTAACATTTTTTTCTCTTTCTTTTGGTGGGGACGGGGAATGAGACCTAAGTGACTTGACCAGGGTCACACAACTAGTAAGTATCAAGTGTCTGAGGCTGAATTTGAACTCAGGTCCTCCTGAATCCAGGGCCAGTGCTTTATCCACTGCACCATCTAGCTACCCCTATGAATTTTTTTTTAAAGAGAAAAAATATGCATTGAGGTTATAGATATCACTTTTTAAATGAAAGGTACAAGATTCAAAACTTGAAGACATGCCTTTCCATGAAACTTATCTTAAGCAATCTTTTCTTATCTTTTAAAAAATACAGTTAGCTATTTTTACTTTATGGTGCGCATTTACATGCATGATCTCATTTGCTTCTCATAACCTTATTAGTCTCATGAAGGATGACTATCAGTTCCATAAATTTAGTGACCTGAATTCCTATTATGTGAAGATAAATAATTCATCAGTTTTGCTTTTCATATTGCCTGAAACTATGATTTCAATGTTGTAAGAAACTCCCAATGAGGACACTCCTACCAAAATACTTGGTGCCCTCCCCCCCAAGAGGTTAGGTGATTTGTCCAAGGTCATACAGTCAAGTCAGAGGCATGATTTGAATCCATGTTTTCCTGATACCAATAACATCACTTTTCCTTACTACAACATATCACCTATAAATACACTGGAATTAAGAAAAAAAGGAGTCTTTGCTTTCAAAAAACTTACATTGCACTTGGGGAATAACAATGAAAATGTCTTTAGGCATCATTGTGCCTGTGAGACTATGTTGATATTTTGACTTTGAGGATATTTTTATGTCTTACTTTCATGGCGTTGTTCCAGTTCTGCTGTCTAGTGATGTCCAAACCTTGGGACAAACCTTTCTGATCTTTAGTTAGGCTATTCTTCAGAAAAGGCAATTAGCTTTGTAGAACCAAAGATCTCTGGACTTTAGTGAAACCATATATTTCAATAATAGAAGTAATATTGATTGAAGTACGTAACTCCATGAATTCTTCCCCTGCTGATCCTGGTTTAGTCAGGAATATCAGTCCCTTTACAGTATTCTATATGATCTGCTGAACCTGCTGTTCAGGTTCCAAAGGAGTAGATAGATGACATTCAGTAACTTTCCTCCAAATTTCCTATATATATATATTATCAACTTTACATATTCCTTATACTTTGTTGTCATCATGATTACAAGTTTAATTAAGAATATGGAGAAAATCGATTATCCTCTGAAGTCTGTTTTGAAAACATGTATTTACTATTTCATCATAAATATGTTGTGGATACTTTCTAGTCTGGAAAAGTTATTTTAAGAATTGGTGTTTAGGGGGCAGCGAGGTGGCTCAGTGGATAAAGCACTGGCCCTGGATTCAGGAGGACCTGAGTTCAAATCTGGTCTCAGACACTTGACACTTACTAGCTGTGTGACCCTGGGCAATTCACTTAACCCCCATTGCCCTGCAAACAAAACAAAAATTTAAAAAAATATGTTTTTTTTTCATTTTAATATGACTTTAAAAATATTTTATGGTTAGCTAAGCAACTGATTATTTTGCTGCTTAGTCTCTGGAAACATCTAAATTTAATTACTTTATTATCTTGTTCCCTTTCATAGTAGGCTTGTGTTCCCTTATGTATCTTCATATATCTTCCTTCCTTTCTCCAAACAGGTTGATTTAGTGAATATTGGAAGCTCAGACATAGTAGATGGAAATCATAAACTGACTCTTGGTTTGATCTGGAATATAATTCTCCATTGGCAGGTGAGAGCCCCTGATAGATGCTTCTTTATAAATAATGTGTTCTGTGTACCTTCTTTTCATTATTGCCTATGACCTACAAAACAAACATATGTATTTCAAACAAAACAAATCCATACTCAAAATAACAGCTTTTAAAATTAGCGCAGCTCATGACAATCTGTTTACCTGGTATCTGAGGCATTAAGAACTGATGGATTATGAAAGAGACACCAGAGAATTTGGAGCAGTTATTTTTTTCAATCTTAATTTAACTGTGGATTATAATAATAATAATTCAACAAAGATAAGCAAACTCATGAGAAAATATCTTTTTTTCCTATAATTCACCTTGAAGTAATTTTGTTTTCATGTACATATGTGTGTATGTATATAAACCCATATTTCATATATTGTTAGTGTTTTCTGTGTTTTTCTAAAATACAATTTCCTTTTGCAAAATTTTAGCCATAGGCATGAAGCAGCCCCATTTATTTTGTATTAGATAAAAAATGTCAGCTAACACTAAAAATATTTGTGGTAAAAACATTTTAAGTTAATATAGACAAACTGCTCTCTCAGGTGACACCTACATTTAAACTGTAGTCTTTTAGAGACATATGTATTATCTAGCTCGAAGATTGATTGTAATACTAGGAATTTCAAGCCAGGTAGGAAAGACACTTAGTACAATCCATGCTAAGAGGATTGGAAATAAAATTTAAATAGACTTCAAAAAATACCTTTTAAGTAATTGTCTACTCTGCCAAAAGGTAAAACTTAAGCTGATATTATCTCAAAGCACAAGTGAATCATAGCATTGAGTTGGAAAGTGACCTTGGATTGACTAATGTTGATAAGTCTATTGATATTCACAAAGGAAAAGGATTTATTAAACACTTACTGTTTGCCAGGTTTTATGATAAAGCCTAAATATTCAAAATACAAGCAAGCAAAACAATCTCTGGCCTAAAAAGGAGAATAGAATACATGAAGAGGAACTGTAAAGTGAGAGGAGGCATATTTGAGTGAGATGGTGTGGAGCTTGCCAGGATTTGTGTGGGAGCCCTGGATCCTAGACAGATTAAGTCAGTGCTAACCTATTAGACACTGATAACTCAAGGGCAGAACACAAAATGGGGAGTGATGAAACATGATGACAAGAGTATAGAGAGCATGGTGAGGGAATGCCTGAGAAGTGAACCCCTGATATAACAGTTGCCTTGATAGGTGGGCATCTCAGCCTCTTCTTAAACAATTCCAAGAAAACAAAGAGTTTATTACTTCATAGAGCAGAAAGTTGTTTTGTTTTTGTTGTTGTTGTTGCAATCCTAATTCTTATGAAGGATTCTTTACATTGTGTCAAAATATACCTCCCTGCAACTTCTACCTACTATTTCTACTTCTACCAGAAGAGGAAAGGTAAAATGTCTACTTACCCTCACCTTTAAATGACTGAAAACAACTCTCCTTCCAAACCTTCTGTTCAGATTCCAGGGATCCCAGGTTCTTTATATAGTTTCTCCCATGACTTGATTTCAAGTCTCTACTCCCAGTTAAACAAACTTATCATATGTTAGAAACTGTGCTATATTGTAGTCACAACTTCTTTTGCTTTGTGCTCACAAATTTCAAATCATTCATTGTAGAATTTTGCCAAGAATTAAATTCAAGTTCATTAGTCTATATTTTGTGAATTTCTTTTGCATTTTGAAGTATGAGACTTTTGCCCATCTCCATTTAAATTACTTCTGGTCTCCACAATTCCTTGAAGCACACTCGCAATAGTTGGAGTAGGACAAGATACTCTCTAAATTCTTTACAATTCCATATCCTAAATTATATTTTTTTTCAATATTTTGACATAGATAGATAGGCAGGTGATAGTTTGAAAAAACATTTCTTGACGGAGCACCTAGCACCAGCCCTGGATTCAGGAGGGCCTGAGTTCAAATTCAGCCTCAAACACTTGACACTTACTAGCTGTATGACCTTGGAGAAGTCCCTTAATCCTCATTACCCTGGAAGCAGAAGCAGAAGCAGAAGCAGAAGCAGAAGCAGAAGCAGAAGCAGAAGCAGAAGCAGAAGCAGAAGCAGAAGCAGAAGCAGAAGAAGAAGAAGAAGAAGAAGAAGAAGAAGAAGAAGAAGAAGGAGAAGGAGAAGGAGAAGGAGAAGGAGAAGAAGGAGGAGGAGGAGGAGGAGGAGGAGGAGAATTAAAAAAAATTCTTTAGTATGTATTATATGCTAGACAATCTGCTAACTGCTGAGAATATAAAAACAAGAAAAAAAATCACTCCCCTCAAGTTTACAATGGAAAAAGACAAACATAAGGGAATTAAGAATTGGGCACAGACACTGTGTTAAAGCAGCAGATGTGGATGTGGAGCAGAGAAGGGAGTGAAGTGAAAGTGAAGTGAGTAGTATGACTGGGGCTCCTGATTGGCAGTCCTGGACAAGGACTCACCAATAAGTAAGCAGATCTTTGGGTGGAGTCATCCTTAGCTGGACAAGGCAGCTGTTAGGAATGTAGAGTAGACCAGAAACTAAGCTGGGTTGAAGTCAAAATGTATCCACTCTAAGAGACTTGATTTCACCTAAAGTCACTGAACTTCCAACATTTGTTTTTACTCTTACTAGAGATAAAGTCTGCATTCTTTTGGACCTGTCAAGTGGAAGTGCTCCTGTATGAATCAGCAGTATATTTTGGTGGGCTCTAGTAAAATACCCAGTTACCTCCCATTTAGCCATGTCAGTTCTCCTTGTCTTTAGCAAGAACCTTCCATTGTAGGAATATTGGGAATTTTGTTATTCATCATGTTCAAATACTCACTTAAAGGAAGACAATCCTAAATTTTGAAGTATTCAAGCTTCCTTTTAATTCTAAGTATCACTTGCCATCCTCTCAACAGTGATTTGGATTTCCGTTCCCCTTTTAAAAACTTTTTTTTTCTTTTTTTGGCTTTCTTTCATTTATTATTTTTGCCTTCTTGATAAAAACTCTTTCTTTATACCCTTTAGGTAATTCATATTAAGCTATTCTTATATTTGCATGGAAAGTTTATACATTTTGCTTTCATTACTGCCTTCATAAAAGCATATGAAATATGAATTTAAGAAATGTTAGGTGAAATTTTAACATGGAAATTTATATTTAAATGTGTTAAAGAATTGTACACTTTTCAGCCTATTTATTCAAATGGATCTAGATTTGATTGATGTGGCTGTACTAATAGCACAAATTCCAACCAATCTCTTTCTGCCCATTTTTTGCCACTCTTAATCTATGTCCTCTTAGAAACTCAAACTAATCTCTACCCAATATGTTTTACATTTAAATGTTTCTCTTCACTCCAAATTGATAACTGAATCATGCATAGAAGAAAATGTCAACCAAACTCAAAGATAATCAGGCTCTTAAAATCAATTGTTGATGGATCTTACATATTTGCAATAATGCATTAGAGTGTGAGGTCCTAGGTGACAGTTCATTCATTCAGTCAACTAGCATTTATTGTGTCTATTATGTGCTGAGTCTTGATGATACAAAGAAAGATAAAACTAAATAAAAGCAGTGCTTTCAAGTAGCTCATAGTTTAATGGGAGAGACATCTAAGAAGTCATATACAAACAAAGTGTATGCAGGTTAAATTAGAAGGATTACAAAGAGATGGCACCAAGGCTGGCAAAGGCTAGGACATTAACTGAAACTTGAAGAAAGACAAAGAAGCTAGGAAGTAGAAACGAGGAGAGAGAATTCCACACATGGGGGGCACCCCATGAAAATGATTGGAAAAAATAGGGAAAAGGCCAATATCACTGGACTGTACAGTATATGGTGGGGAATAAAGCATAAGAACACTGGGAAAATAAGAAAGGTCCAAGTTATGAAAGGCTTTGAAAGCCCAGTATATTTTATCCTGGAGGTAATAGGGAACCATTGGTGTTTACTAAATGAGGAAGAAGTGATATAATCAGACCTGAATTTTAAGCAGATTCACTTGACCGTTGAGTGGAGGAAAGATTGGAGTGAGGAGAAATAAGGCAGAACCAACAAACAGGCCATTACGATAGATGGAAGGTGGAAATAATAGCACTTGACTAGTGACTGTACATGGGGTCAAGTGAGAAGCAATAAGCAATTGAGGATGACACTATGTTTTTGAGCTTGCATGACTAGGAATACCAATACTAATAGGAAAATAGTAAAGATGGCAGGGCTTAGGGGAAAAGATAATGAGTTTAGTTTGGGACATGTTGAGTTGAAGATTTTTATGGGTCATACAGTTCAAAACATCCAATAGATAGAGATTTGAGATTGAAAGTCAGCAGAAAGATTAGGCCAGGGATTGTTTTTTTTTTTCCTATCTTTGTATCCTCAGCACAGTGCCTAAACATGGTAAATGCTAAATAAATATTTGTTGGCAGACTGTTTTTTGTTTTAAGCATTGACCACATGTACATTTCTTTATAATACTTAATGATAATCATGCTATAAGTGAAACAGTCTGCTAAAAGCTGTCTTAGCTAAGCATTTATATTGCTCATTCTTTATGCCAACAACTTTTTTTTTTTCTGATGTAAAACTAATTGCATTATTGAAACTTGAAAAAACTGCTTACAAGGAATTTTTAGAAGATTGCTAAGGGTGTGGAACTTTGAAATATAATAGCTTGAATGACACTTGGAAAGACTCTAAATAATGCTTGGAAGGCAATCAAATGTACTAAAGATAATTAATGAAAATAAAACCAGGACAGCATATCAGCCACCAATATATTCACAGCTTTTTTTGGTGCATTCTTCCCTTCATTCCTTTAAAGATATAAGCTCATTTCCATATTCCTTTTTTCAGTTCAGTCAGCATGTATAACTTTGATTAATGGTCATAATAGTGAATATGTTGAGATAAAATGCAAGACACATTAATGGGCACTCTAGTGTATATGTGCTTTGTAGCTTAGTACTTGGATTAAGGAGAAATTGGAGAGAAATATAACTAATTGACCATCATCCTTTCTCCCTTTCTGGCATTGTCAAGCAAATAAAATGCACCATACAAACACACACACAGACACACATACACAAACACACACATACACACACACATTCCAGTGATATAAGCCCTTTATATTCTTCAGCATATTCAACAAAAGGCACAGAGTTTGTCAACCATTCAAGATCACAGAAATACAGATAATTTTTAGAATTATTTTCTTTTTTGTTGGTCAAAAGATCATATATTTCTTATTCTTGCAAATTGACATCATTAGGATTCAAGGAGGTGAAAAAAATCAGTTTTGTTCTCAAAACAGAAGCACATTTACTGATGAAAGTTTATCTTTTAATGCAGGTCAAAAATGTAATGAAAAATATCATGGCTGGTTTGCAGCAAACAAACAGTGAAAAGATCTTGCTGAGCTGGGTACGCCAATCAACTCGCCGCTATCCACAGGTCAAAGTCATCAACTTCACTACGAGCTGGTCAGATGGACTGGCTTTTAATGCACTCATCCACAGTCACAGGTGAGGATAATATGTAGGACTACATTTGCTTTACTAAGAAATTAATGTCTGGCAGAGGAATGTACAATGGATAATCACTCAGATACATGCTTTCAAAAGATTAAGTTGAGCAATGTTAATGTTGCTCTGGGACCTATCCTTCCATCATGAGCATTGTAGGTCATGGAGTAATTTAGAGAAAACCACAATTTTCTAGAAAGATTATGTATCTTACTGCATAATTTTCACTGTATACATTTAGGATAAGCCCATCTTTCCCTCTGGAAATGGGACCTTATATGGAATAAGCCACAACCTATTCTTTATTAATCCATCTCCACAATGCTTGCAAGGGCTACCACCCTTCAGTCCTCCTCAGATCCCACTCAAGCATAATTGCTGCAGATTCTGCCTTTAAGCCTGATTATAATATTATATAAACATACATGAATATATATGTATATGCACATATATATACACATATAAGTAAATGCATACATATGTGCATATATATGTGGTTGGGTACTCAAATATATTACCATTTCTCTATAAAATTACAATGTGTATACTTCATGATTTGATATTATTACTATCTATATTTTGAATACTCTCAAAAGGAGACTAAGGCTTCATTTTAAAATGAAGTATTACAAGTTAAGAGACACCACAGTTAAGGAATAAAGGGAAAAAGGCTCTGATAACCATGTTCTCTCATCTTCTGGGCCTTGACCAATTTCTCATGGTCATTTTTGCCACTTATTGTTGGCACATGATCTGTTTCTCCCAACCAAATATATTCTTAATTCTTGACCCCTTAAACTGTCTTGAGAGAATGGCAGCCATATGACCTTTTAAATGAGACAGATACATTCACTGTTCATGCCTATACTTTCCTTAGGTTGGCTCCATGTGAATGGGAAAAGAAAAGGTTAAACTATCCTATTCTGATGAGTCCTTTAGTGTTTTTATTGTAAAAGCAAAACACCAAAATATTCACATATGTTTGCGAATGTAATTGGGAGCATTGTATCTCTTGATATCTGATTCTCTTTGTACATAAAACAATAATTATATTTTCTTTCATATAGAATGTCTGTCCCTGACCCAATACTAATCTTGCTGCATATCTGAATGTGTTCTACCTCCCTTGTCAAATGAATGAGTCATCAACAAGTGTTTTGTATATATTATGTGGTTATTTTTCAAGTGCCTCCTTCCAGTAGATGAATATCCCTTCATGAATAATTCTGACAGGCATTTTTCCATTGTTAATCTTGAGAGAGAGATGGAAGAGTTCTATTTTTCAAGGTGCTTGCTGCTGACTAATTAGAACTATGTTTTGTCTTTTAGTGTCTGGAATGAAATAAGTGTGTGACTAAGTAATACCAAATAAACATGCTTAATATCAAGTATATAGATTAATAAGGGATTTCTTTAAAAGTTGTGTTTTTAAGGCTACTTTGACTTTAAAACAGGAAATTTGCCAAAATCTAGGCCAAATGTTAGAATTATATCAGAGTGGTAGAATGGAAGGATTACAGTGGAGTCAAATAACCTAAGTTCAAATCCCATCACTGATGAATGCTACCTCTGATGCCTTTGGTATTAGACTTCAGTTTAGTTAAATCAATAAGCATTTACTCTTTTCCAGTCACTATACCAAATGTATTCTTTAGGATGGGAGAGGTAGAGCTGGGAATGACCGTAGAGACCATTTAATGCAGCTCTCATTCTTATAAATGAGGAAACTAAGCCCATGGAGATTAAGTAAAAATAAAATTTTAGATACCTATTTATTATACATTTTTATTATCTATTCTATTTAATTATTAACTGTTTTTGTAGTTAAAATGTGATGTTTTGTATTGAAATAATCTTATCTATGAACTATTATTTATTTGTCTTTCAAACTTTGGTTTTAAAATACTTCTATACATTTGTAATCATTTGTCTACCCTTGCACTTTAGAGTGGATAATATTACAAAAATTCATTCATAAATCAGTTCTTTATTATTCACAACACATTTTCTTTTATTAGCCATAAATATTGATTAGATCTTCAGACTGGTTCACAAATGCACATTTATTTAGATGAAATACTATATATTTACCATTAAAATAATAGAAAACAATACTAATAATTAAATATAAATGATAATAAAATTGAAAAATAAATAGGGGTTTTAAAAAATTTATTTTCACTACTTGACTGGAGGATATATCTATACACTATTCTTCTGTACTCCATTGGCCAAGATAGATACTGATAAGAATTAAAACATTTTTGGGGGCAGCTAGGTGGTGCAGTAGATAGAGCACCGTCCCTGGATTCAGGAGTACCTGAGTTCAAATCCGGCCTCAGACATATGACCTTTTAAATGCCTCCTACTAGCTGTATGACCCTGGGCAAGTTACTTAACCCCAATTGCCTCACTTAAAAAAAAATAGAATTAAAATATTTTGGGAGGAGTTTGGGTTAGGAGAGTAATCAACTCTTCAAGTACTTCTTATAGTACCATAGTAATAATTATAACTCACATGCATATGATACTCTCTTAAATCCCATTCACTGCAAGTCATGACATCACCCCAATGTCATGATACTCTTTAAAAATGAAGGACAGAGGGCGGCTAGGTGGCAAAGTGGATAAAGCACTGGCCCTGTATTCAGGAGGACCTGAGTTCAAATCCGGCCTCAGACACTTGACCCTTACTATCTGTGTGACCCTGGGGAAGTCACTTAACCTTCATTGCCCTGCAAAAAAAGAAAAAAAAAAAAGAAGGACAAACAACAAATCTAACCCAAACCCAGCTAGCCTTCTCTCTGAAACCTTTCCTGTCATTTCAATTAACAGTAATTTCTCCCTTCTTAGAACTAATTATCTGTACCACTTATAATTAACAATATAGCTAACTTTTGCATGTATTGTTTAAATTTGTCAGTCATAGCGACTCTGACAGTGCTATCTATGTAATATATGCTTTTTTAAAAACAAGAGAGTGATTTCAGATGCTAGAGAGATGATCAATCTATCTCCTCCTTACCCAACATTTAGGGAAGGAAAAAGGAAGGAAGGAAGCCTTTATTAAATACTTATGTGCCAGTTACTGGTCTAAGCATTTTACAGTTATTATCTTGGGATCATCACAACCATCCTGTGACAGTGGTATTATGATGATCCCCATTTTCCAGTTGAGAAAACAGAGGCAAAGAGAGGTTGTGACTTTCCCAGGATCACATAGCTAGTAAGTATCTGAGGCTCTTTTTGAACTCAGGCCTTCCTGACTCTAGGCACATAGTACTCTATCCACCACCCCACCTAGCTGCCTCAAAAAGAAAGCAGAGTCTCTTATAATAGCTAGCATTTATATAGCTCATTAAGGTTTTGTTTGTTTTTAGTGAGGCAATTGGGGTTAAGTGACTTGCCCAGGGTCACATAGCTAGTGTCAAATGTCTGAGGCCGGATTTGAACTCAGGTCCTCCTGACTCCAGGGCCGGTGATACACTGTGCCACCTAGCTGCCCCTTCGTTAATGTTTAAAGATGCTTTCCATATGTCATCTCATTTGAGCCTCACAAGAACCCTTTGGGGTAGGTGGTACTATGATCCTCATTTTGCAAATGAAGAAACTGAGGCTAAGAGAGTTTAGATAACTTGTCCAATGCACCTAACTAGTAAGTATGTTATTTTACTTTATGTTTACATTCAAAAATTGATAAACAAGTGGCATCTTGAATTATCTGGTAGCTTGCATCAGCTTCATGGGCCACTAGTCTAGAAAAAAAGTCTTTCTCTATGGCAGGTGCTCAATAAATACATTATTTTATTGACTGATGGCATTGGCCCTTTCTTTTCAACATAATCTTTGAATTCAAATCATGATCGACTTCAGCTGAGAAATTGTACATAACATTAACATCTACCTCAGAGATAATGGCAAAGGATTAGCAATTAACACATAATTGGAGTGAATTTGAAGGAATGTTTCCAATGATTTGTTTTTAATACTTTTTCAGGCCTGATCTCTTTGATTGGGATAGTGTGGTTCGCCAGCAGTCAGCTGTACAACGATTAGACCATGCATTTAACATAGCCAAATATCAGTTGGGTATTGAGAAACTACTTGATCCTGAAGGTTGGTGTAAATTGCATTTTATTTCTATGTTTCATTAACCTCTTTACATTTGAATCTGCCGTTGGACTTAATACAGACTTTTTTTTTTACACTGTCCTTCCTTCTATGTGGTTAATTTTTTCTCTTTGAAGTACATGGTTATACTTTGTCTAAACTGGTTCTTGAAATATTAACTTTGGTTATATATTTTTAAAAGTTTTAGAATTTTAGTAGAATATAGTTTTGAACTTATTTCATTTGATTGTGCTTACTGATTAAAGCAAGCATAAGTAGTTAACACTATGCTTGCTTCTTTGAGAAACTTGATAGACTTACCTCTAATTATTTAGCTCTCCCTTCTAATTTTGCTCATATACTCCTAGTAAAGGCATTATAGCCTACTGGTTAAAGCAGCAATCTGTCATTGGCACTGGTACTGATATAATTTGTAATTCTGAGGAAATTCCAAATGGTAACTGTTATTTCTCACTTCTGTAAGTTGTCTATGGTTTTTCCCCCCTTAATAATGTAAAATAAACTTTTTTTCCTGAATTCTTCAGATTAAGTACACTTTTATTTCTTTTTATTACTAAGTAACTCATTTCTACACACTAATATAAAAATCATGTATTTTAGGCAGGCAGATTAGAAGCATAGTTGTATGATAATTCTTGCAGGACTTACAAAATTTCCAAGTATTTTTGACAATTTATTCAAAATTGGTAACTTGTTCCCCACATTCTAGGAGCTTGAAATAAGTAATTGAATTTTTAGTGGAAACTGTAAGAACAGAGCAGATAGTTACTAAAGAACTATGCTATGAGCTCTCAGGAACTAGATGAGAGATGTTTTTTGTTTTGTTTTGTTTTGTTTTGTTTTTCCTTGAAGTCCTCATCTTTATCTAATAAAGATAACATGACTATCTCATAGGAATTTGGGGGGGGGTGGGGCAATGGGGGTTAAGTGAATTGCCCAGGGTCATACAACTAGTAAGTGTCAAGTGTCTGAGGTCAAATTTGAACTCAGCTCCTCTTGAATCCAGGGCCGGTGCTTTATCCACTGTGCCACCTAGCTGACCCAGGAATTTTTTTTTTTTTAAGTATACTATGGAGTCATATGAGATTTTAAAGAGAGAACATTATGACTTCTTGTTAAATCATATAATTAACTTAAAGCATTACCCTTGACAACTCCAAAAAATAAATGTAGTTAATACTAAATAAAAAGGTGTGCCAGAATCCATGTATCTGTGTATATAAATATAAACATGTGTATACACATATGTATATAGGAATATATATGCATATGTATATATATAGTTTATATGTCTATTTATATATACACATACATATACATGTTTGTATATCTATGCATATATATATATATATATAATTATATTACTAAAAAAGAATTTGATTCTTCTGAATACAAGTTCATTAACAGTTGCCTTTTAAATTCCTGTCAATGGGGCAGCTAGGTGGTGCAGTGGGTAAAGCACTGGCCCTGGATTCAGGAGGACCTGAATTCAAATCTGGTGTGACCCTCGGCAAGTCACTTAACCCTCATTGCCCTGCAAAAAAACAAAAAACAAACAAACAAACAAAATCCTATCAACACTGTTAAATATTTGATATTTAATGAACATGCCAGCAAGCTTTCATTCATATCTAATTTTGGTCACTCCAGTGTCAGGCTCACTTGCCACTTCTGTCTATGAGCTAATAAAAATAGCAATTGGTGGGGGCGGCTAGGTGACGCAGTGGATAAAGCACCGGCCCTGTATTCAGGAGTACCTGAGTTCAAATGTGGCCTCAGACACTTGACACTTACCAGCTGTGTGACCCTAGGCAAGTCACTTAACCCCCATTGCCCCACAAAAAAAATGAAAAAAAATTTTTTTTAAAATAGCAATTGGAAACATCCATGTAATTTTCTAAAAGGGGTTTTCCAAACTGTAGAGGTGTCTATATACATGAACCCCAGATTATATAATTGGTGACTTTATGTGATTTTAGTAATGACTGAACTCTTTCCTTCAGTCAAGTGAGGGAAACAATTATACTCGTCAAAAGTAGACTTAAAAGATCTTTAATTTAAAATGGTAAAGAGCCAATAAAACAATGACATAAATAATACATAAGAGATCTCTCTGATATTGAAATGTGACAGGAAAAATCATCGAGCATTTACTGTTTGAAGACTAGTTGGACCAAATATTGTTATATAGAAAAATCTGTGAGAATCTTTTCTCACATATGTTGTTCAGTCATTTTTCAGCTATCTCAGTATCTTCATGAACTTATCTGGGGTTTACTTGGCAAAGATACTGGAGTGACTTACCATTTACTTCTCAAGCTTATTTTTCAGATGAGGGAACTGAGGCAAACAGATTTAAGTGACTTGCCCAGGTTTCAATAGCAAGTAAATGTCTGAGGTCAGATTTGAACTCAGGAAGAATCTTCCTAATCAAGCCCATCATTCTATCCACTGTGCCACCTAGGTACTCTTTACATTTATGTAGCTACCTTGCTAGACAGACAGACACATATAGACGCATTTGCATACATACATATACACACACACATATTTTCTTTAAAAGGATATCTGATTATTAATATAATTAATTGAATCGTGAAGTTTACTATGAATATACAAGAACTTTGTATTAATTGGCTCAGAGTTTAAAAGAATAGAATTTCATAGAACAATTCCATAAGTGCAGTGAACTACAGTAGCTTGCTTCTTTCAAATACTGTATAATAATTACCTTTGAGAAGTATGTGTTTTTATTGTCAAATATTTATTCTCTAGCTTGTGTACAAAGATATCAGTTATTCTCCAAAGTGATTATAATTTTGTATCTAATATGCCTCTTAGGAAGTTATTAAAACATTTTGTTTTCTATTTGAAACAACCAGTGACTGCCAAGTGAAACTTTATTTTAATTAATAACTGATGTTTTTTTGATTGGTTTGGATCCAGAATGACTCCCCCCACCCCAACCTATGTTTTTAATCTGTGTGGGGAACTCGTAGTGTGAGAACTCTTTCCATTAATGGTAAACAGGAATTTCTTCTAATTCATAATTTGCTGAAATGAAATTTTGAAAAATTATATATAGTATGGATTCCATATTTTACTGGTGATTAATATTTTGACTTCTGGTTTTAAAGAACAAAATAAATCTCTTCTAATGATACATTAAATAAGTAATTCAAGAGGGTATATTTAGAGTTAGTCTAAATGTCAGTAAATGAAAAGGTATTTCTGAATGAATGATAATTGATAACTCATATCATATCATATGTATGTATGTATATTCACATAGAAACATATCTCTTTTTAATAATTTTGAGTTATTACTTAGGCCTTCATTTTTACAGTTCTGATCTTGTTTTTTTTCATATATTAGCTTTGAGTTCACCTATTTTTTTTTAATTTGGTTGCTTGGCTTGCTTGCAAGAAAAAAAAGTCAGTGTATTAACTATTGCTCCATCAGCCACTTTCATCTTAAAAAATATCGTTTTGCCTCCTGAATTCCTCCTTTACTTAAAGAAATTTTATTTGAAAGGAACTGAGGAATTGAATAATCGAAAAGATGATATCTTAGCCAGATAACTTTAATACATTGCCAATGAAAATCATTTTCATATGGCATCGGCAGTAAATAGTATAATTTAATTATTTAGTGAGTTAATTAACTTCAGAATGAAAATGAATGACAAACAACTTAGACTTGACCAATAAACAAATAAAAAAACTATTGGAAAAATTATTTGTATCCTTAGAACATTTCCAAACTAATTAGTTTTGTTTTAATCCAGTTTCATTTTGGCTTGATAAGATTAGTTCTACAGATTCCATTATCTCCTTGGCTAATTCACTGTCATTATTCAGATGTTTTAAGAGTCTCTTTATTCATTAGTTATCTCAACAGTGTTTCAATTGTTCATTCCTGATCAGGAGTGTCTAAACACACACACACACAACACATACACACACATGTGTGTGTGTGTGTGTGTGTGTGTGTACATACACGTATCAGCCACTATGTATGTTTTTGTACATTATGGAAAAACTTTTGGATAAAATTATAGTGATATAGCGATATCATATAATACAATATAATGCAGATATATAATAGATGTGACAATCCCATAATCTATGTTTATTATTAATCTCTATTTCACTTTAAGATTGATATCGGGGCAGCTAGGTGGCACAGTGGATAGAGCACCGGCCCTGGAGTCAGGAGTACCTGAGTTCAAATTTGGCCTCAGACACTTAACACTTACTACTGTGTGACCCTGGGCAAGTCACTTAACCCCAATTGCCTCACTAAAAAAATAAACAAACAAACAAAAAAGATTGATATCAAGTATTGTGACTATATGAGGACTTGTCCCAGTGATAATAATAATAATAAAACAAGGATAATGTGCCATGCGTTTTAGCTATAACTTCCCCTGTGGGAGAAGAGAACAAAAGTTCTCCCTCTCATTCTTTTGCTAGAAGTACAAGGGAAGGAAAGTCCTGAATTTGGTGCTGAAAAGAGGCTGTCTCTTTAATGAGAACAAACCCTTGTTTCTTCTTTCTTCTTATGAGTCACAGAATGTATTATTCCTCTTAACCAAGTCACCCATAATATTTGAGACTGGATCTTATCTCAATAAAGAATTTGTCCTTAGGGGGCAGCTAGGTGGCACAATGGATAAAGCACTGGCTCTGCATTCAGAAGGACCTCAGTTCAAATCTAGCCTTAGACACTAGGCCACTAGACACTTACTAGCTGTGTGACCCTGGGCAAGTCATTTAACCCTCATTGCTCTGCCCCCCCCCAAAAAAAAACACAAAGGTGCAAGAATATATACTATGGGGCAGCTAGATGGTGCAGTGGATAGAGCACTGGCCCTGGAGTCAGGAGGACCTGAGTTCAAATCTGGCCTCAGACACTTAACACTCACTAGCTGTGTGACCCTGGGCAAGTCACTTAACCCCAATTGCCTCACTAAAAAAAAAAAAAACAAAAAACAAGAGTATATACTCAGCTCCAGGGAAGGTGACCTGGCCTAAAAGATGAGAGGTTTCTCGTGATTGCTCCTATTATACAAGTAGACAAATCAAAATTGACCAATCAATTCGTAGATCAATGTCAATAGTCAATCAGTCTAGGTTCTAACTTCAGAAACTTCCAGACAGTAAGGAATATACTCATGATTGGTTTACTATCATTGTTTTATTAAAGACTACACAGAAATTAAAGTTAGCCATCTTTGGAAGTCTCTAAATTGTAATATCTGCTTTGTAGTGTTGCTTTTGTACCCAGGAATCTCTGAGGATGCTATTGAGAGTTGCTATATGCAGAGCAGGACTTCTGTTAGAGTTAAGTACATTCTCCTTGTGGAGGATGAGAATTTTGTGACCCAAATAGGATCTTGGTAAATAAGCACTCAGAAAGGTACTTAAATCAATCTCAGCCTAGGCAAGGTAGGGCTTAACTGATCAGGTTTTGTGTTGTTTTATTTACCTCTGACTTGGAATCAAGTATCAGGCATAGTCTCAGTTGTTTGTTGTGTATGCATGTGTGTATGTGGGGGTTGGGGGGGTGAATCTGGAAAGGGGTGGGATAAAAAGGATAGAGACTGCTACATCTAGTTTCCTGGGTATCAGTTTCTGTGTACTCTGGTTGGATTTCAGTGGCCATGGCACTCTGCTAACATTATTTCACATGTGTGTTTCTACCCAGTTATCTGTGCTACGAGCTGTTATTTATTTATTTGTTTGTTTGTTTATTTATTTAGGTGAGGCAATTGGGGTTAAGTGACTTGCCCAGGGTCATACAGCTAGTAAGTGTTAAGTATCTGATCCGGATTTGAACTCAGGTCCTCCTGACTCCAGAGCCAGTGCTCTATCTACTGCGCCACCTAGCTGCCCCTTCTTTATTTTTTTATATTAATAAAGCCTAAGTATTAACTATGTTCCTTTAATTTTTCTGCATTGTTTCCAAATTTATGTATGTATACATGTATACTTTTATTATGTTCTAAAGTATATAAGAAATCTCGGCCCAATATAATACTTACAATATGAACAAATGTAAAAATTTCACTTTTCTTCATGTCAACATTAAATTTACAATTCACATTGAGAAACCATAGCCCCAAAACTCTATTATAGAGGAAGACCTCTAATACTTTAATACTCTAGGTTATTGAAGTTCATAAGGTTGGATTAGTTTGTCAAAATCAATAGCCATCGGGGCGGCTAGGTGGCGCAGTAGATAGAGCACCGACCCTAGAGTCAGGAGTACCCGAGTTCAAATCTGGCCTCAGACACTTAACACTTACTAGCTGTGTGACCCTGAGCAAGTCACTTAACCCCAATTGCCTCACCAAAAAAAAAAAAAATCAACAGCCATCATTTTTGACACTATCTTTCCTCTGTCAATTGGTACCCATCACTGCTTTGATCCTGTCTAACTTTACTTCAAATGAAGTAGATAAACTACCAGTTTTCAGAGAGATTTGAATTCAGAAGGCAACACATACGAATAATTGAATACCTTTTATATCTATTCCATATTTGGTTGTAACCTATATTTCTTCTAGATTTTTACAATATTCAAAGATGAGCTAATGTTTCACCTTTCATTTGCCTCAGATTTCCATATATAAATCTAAAGAATAAATAAGGAACTACCTTTTTCTTATTAATATATGAAAAATAGCCCGGTTCATATTAATTCTATTAAGTCATAGAATAGCCTTTGCCTTCCTAAATATCTGTTGAACTAGAAAAGAGGCTTGGACTGTTTTGTTTTGTTTTGTTTTTATTTGAATGAATAAGGGTCGAAAATTAAGTATCTTCCTCCTGACGTGGATATGGTTACTGTGGAACAACCAGAGTAAAGAGAAAATGGCAAAAAGGGGTATAGAAAGTTTTTGAATCATTGAAGAGACAATCTTAACTCAAATGAAAGTTTCACCAGGTTAGCATGGTGAGTAGGACACTTTGCGGAAAGTCCTAAAGGTAGATAAGGAAATTGATAATAGGGAAACATAGAAGGCTTTAAAGTGGAACTGTTCAATAATCATATATTTATTTGGATTGTTAATTGAATTCATTTGGAAACCAAAACTATAGTTCATTAGAAAAAAATCCACTGCACAGAATGGATTAGACTAGGTAGATATTAGAATTAGGGAGATCAGCTGGGCACTGAAACATTAAAAGAGAAGTGTTGAAATTAAAGGATAAAAATGGAAATAATAATAATAATAATATGCTGATTTGAAAGTGGTTCTTAAGGGGAAACATATTATATCCAATAAAGACAGAGGAAGATTATCTAAACCAAATTCTCGGCTGTGGGTAGGGACTTCATATGGTTACCACCAGTTTGTGGAGTAGGAGTTATGTGGGAAGACAGTTATAATTAAAATCCCTTGTGCCAGTTTACTAGGCTTTTTCTCTTCACTTTCCTAGTTCCACAAGACTTCCTTCCATCTCTTATCACTCCCTTTCTTCTAATCATCTTATACCTCTACTCAAGAAGTTTCAGTAACCCCTCATTGTCTCTAGGGTACAATACAAAGGACTTTATGTGACATTTAAAGCTCTTCACCATTTGGCTGTAATCAATCTTTCTGTACTTCACCTTTTCTTCCAACCAAGTTGGCTTACTTACCATTGTCTGGGCATACCATTACAGTTTACCATTTGTGGTTCCTGGGCTATTCCCTCATGTATAGAACCCTTCCTTGCCTATCTCACCTCCATCTCTTGGAGTCTCAAACTATTTTTAAGACAGAGCTAAAGTACCACTGCCCACAGAAGACCTTTACTAATCTCTTAAATTGTTAATCCTCTTGCCCAGTGAAATCATTTATATTTAATTTTTCTACATTTTTTATATTTATTTCCACCCAATAGGATATATGGTCTTTGAAACCATGAACTATTTTATTTTTGTCTTTGTATGTCCAGTGACTACCATAAATATCATTTCTAATTAATAAGTGCTTTTGAATTGAATTTTTCTCTTTATTTCCCACTTCTATCCTAATGATCAAGTATATGTGAATTATGCAGTTTAAAAAATGGCAAACAAAATTCTAAAACTTTATAGTAAATAGTATGCTGATTGTCAGCTAGCATTTATTAAGTGCCTATTTTGTGCCAGGTGTTGTGCTAAGTGCTGAGTATATAAAAAAGGGGGGAAGAGAAGCAGCTAGGTTGCCCAATGGTTAGAGTGCTTAGCCTGGAGTCAGGAAAACCTGATTTCAAATCTGGCCCCAAACACTGCCTAGCTTTGTGACCCTGAGCAAGTTGCTTAACTGTTTGCCTCAGTTTCCTCAGTTAGAAAAGGAAATGGAAAACCTCTCTACTATCTTTGCTAAGAAAATCCAGAAAGGGGTTGATTGTGCAACAAGTCCTTGCTTTCAAGAAGCTCAGGATCTAAAGGGGAATGATTTGCTTTACTATAAAACAAATGTTAGTGACACCTAGGTGGTGCAGTGGATAAAGCACTGGCCCTGGATTCAGGAGAACCTGAGTTCAAATTCAGCCTCAGACACTTGACACTTACTAGCTGTGTGACCTTGGGCAAGTCACTTAACCCTCATTGCCCTGAAAAACAAAACAAGACAAAACAAAACAAATGTTGCTTAGTACAAATGGACTAATATACCAAATTATTAAAATTATCTTGTCAGCTTAGTACAATGGAAAGAGTGTTAGATTTAGAGAGAGAGGAACTAGGTTCAAATTTTGGCTCTGATGCTGTCTATAGGAGAATATTCTACACAAACCTCCTATCAATGATTCAGAACTGCAAGTGATCTGTAAAGCATATTCTGAGAGAGTGGCATGGGCCACTGAGGGCCTAAGTGACTTGCCCAGAGTTATAAAGTACTAATATATGCCAAAGGCAGGATTTGAACCCAGTTCTTCTCAGTTCTAAGGCTGGCCCACCCCACACTATGTGAAAGTCATTCTTTTGTTTCTAGTACTTACTGCTAGAATTAGAGAGAAGATAAGAACACATCTATACCTCTCAAAAGTATTGAAGTTAAACTAGAAATTAGAGCTCCCAAAAGTTAGGATTATAACTTCCTGAACTATTCAGTTGCTGCTTTCAAGTTTTATTTTTTATACATTAAAAATTTCACAAGAAATAACCTTTGTCATTCTAATAATGACAAGTGTGACCTTTTTGAAATGCCCCAGAGCAATTCTGCTGTTTGCTATATATTAGAGTGCCCCCAGCAGAGTTCAGATATATCATCAGTTCTTAAAAGCAAAACCTAGTTTGAAGCTTTTAGGGAAAACTTTCCTTAAATCAGTCTAGGTGTTGTACTATTGTGTGTACTGTTATATGAAGCACAAGAAGAGGAAAATACTGTAGAAAAAAATACAGAATTTTTTGTGACTCAAGAAGACCGGGGTGATAGCTAAATATTTTAATTTTATATCAACAGCAAATAACTAATATTTTCAAGTCAGTATTTCTTTTAAAAGAACTACAGAACCTTGGTCATTAAAACCAAATTATGTACTTTAATAGAGTTAAATGTAATACTAATGAAAACATCTCTTTAATTTTGAAGTTCACTGCATTGCAATTTAAATGAACAAATTACAATTGGTGTAGCTGTATTAGAAAGGGAATGAGGTACACTAGTGGATTCAAGATTGTCATTTCATTTATTTAATGTACATTCAGCACCACCTACTTTTATCTGAGGAATTTAGGAGCCATGTGGTTGAAGTGTTTAAATATCAATGGTTTATGAATTTGCCTTGGAGCAGAGCCTGGGATGGATGCATGATCAAGCTTAAGGGTGGGGGAAAATAACTGAGTTTTCATGTTTTCCTATTCAGAATGTCACTGGATCTTGGCCACACTTGAGCACAATCATGCTCATGAAATGAAGTTTGGTAATTAATATACTGTGGGGGCAGCTAGGTGGCACAGTGGATAAAACACCAGCCCTGGATTGAGGAGTTCCTGAGTTAAAATCCGGCCTCAGACACTTGACACTTACTAGCTGTGTGACCCTGGGAAAGTCACTTAACCCCCATTGCCCTGAAAAAAAAAATTAATATACTGTGATAACTTGTCCTCTTATCTGCTTATAGATTACATCCATAACTAGGCCATACTAGATCAAGGTATCTCATCTCTCCTCCGAAGTTATCCAACTAAATTTCTTGCTTCTTCACATATCCTGTAATCTATTACAAATAAGTGGAACCAGTTAAAAGTGCTTGGTTTTATCTTTGCAAATCCATCACCAGAAGTAGAAATGGAAATCTCTCCAAGAGGGATTAGCTTCCCTATTAGTGTATATGAGGAACACACATCTTGAAAATAGATAACGTACATGAATAAATATGACATGGTAAGGATGAAAATATTTCTATTTTCAGGTGAAAAAAGTAAGAATTTTTCTTATTATTACCTCCACAATAGATAAGGATCAGCAAATGAAAGCATGATTCTCTTTGTGTTTGTTATTTCTTTGAAGAGTTTTTTGTTGTTCAGTTGTTTCGATTATGCCCAATGCTTCATGACTACATCTGAGGTTTTCTTGGAAAAGTAACCAGACTAGTTTGTCATCTCCTCCAGCATATTTTACAGATGAGGAAACTGAGGCAAACAGGATTAAGTGGCTTTCTCAGGGTTATACCGCTAGTGTCTGAGGCCAGGTGTGAACTCAGGTCTTCCTGATACCAGGCCCAGCTCTATCAATAGTAGCACCTTTATGCCTGCTCCTTTGAAGAGCTAGGTAAGTATTAAAAGTCAATGCTTGGCATAATTGACTTCATTTAAGGAAATCAGACCATTTACCTTATCTATAGTAAATATAGGCAGTATGGAACAGTGGACAGCTAGAAGGCCCTCAGAGTCAGGATGACCTGGGTTCAAGTCCTGCCTTTTGGCATATACTGGGTGACCCTGGGCAAGTCATTTAATCTCTCTATGCCCTAGACAACTCTTTAAGGTTATAAATTTCATAGAAGTTGCTGGTCTGCATTGGTAGAGGGAAATTCCTCACCCAGAGGTTCCCTATACCAATGAAAACACACTTGTCCCAGTTGTCTATCCTTACTACTCATAGATGGATATGATGTTTTTTCTGTCAAAGTATTCATAAAGAATAGACATGAGTATATAGAGATCAAGATGAGTCCATTGCAAATGGCTTCTCTTTCTGCTATTTGGATTAGTTTTAGTTTATAATGGAAATACCTGAAATTACTTAATCTAATATAAGTTTTGTTCCACCAAGTCATTTGCATTGCAAGGAAAAAAGAATGCCATATAAAACTAAAGTGATGCTCATGTTTAGACAGGATATGAATTTGATCTTTTTTCAATCTTTTAGAATAAGACTTTTTTTAGCTTCATGTCTAATAGTCCTTTATATTGCATCATTGATGTAATTGTTTAGTTATTAAATGGATCTGCATTAGTTTGTCCTTCTAGGAATCAAATTTCAAATTAAAATAAATATCAAAAGCAACATTGTTGAATGTCTCTGTGTATGGAAACAAAGGTCCTGGGTTTGAATTCTATCATTTCTACTTACTACCTGTGTGTCTTGGGGACAAGTAATTCAACTTCTCTAGCCTTCAGTTCCCTCATGTTTAGTGGAAGAAAGTTGGCTTAGATAATCTTTAACTCTATCAATTCTATTACCTAACTAAATATTGATCAAACAAGGAATGTGTTTAATTGATTATAAAAATGCCACAAGAAAATATGTTCTCATGATATCTTATTTCAAAATATGAAATTTAGAATATTTAATATGTCTTTGTAATCAAGAAATTTTGAGACTTATTTAACACTACTTGGTGAAGATATAAAACCTATACATTGTGGAAATAGCTGATCAATGTATTATCAGGGACTCCCATGACTTTTTTGTAGAGAGACATGAGGACAAGAAATATCACAATGTTCATATAAATGATTATTTTTAATTATAGATTCAATATTGCATTGAAAAATATATATTGTCATGAAATGAAGGGAGGAAAAATGATATAGAAATAAAATTTACATCTACAATATACATTATATGGATATGTCCCTAAAGGGAACACTTTAACAAATTCAGGATATCTTAAGAGCAATTATATTAAACTCTGATTTGGATATCGATATCTTTATTACAATGGTAACATTATTTATTTCACTTGTAGGAATGTTAGTTTTCGAAATCTGTCAGACTCATTTCTCATTCTGCAATCCTATGATCTGTTGATTTTTCCATACCTTCTCATCCATGGCGATTCTTATTCTCACTCTTCCATAAATGCTTAATATATTTTCTGTCCAGTGTACTTAGTCAGAAGCTCTCAATTATGTTCCTTTTTACCTATATAACGCTGGGTCAGTTACTTATGGTTTTTAGCCTCAGTACCCCATTTGTAAAAATAAGTGATTGTAGTCAATGACCTGTAAGGTTATTCTAGTTAAGAATGAATATATGTGTGTGTATGTATGTGTATCTATGCATGTATATGTATATACATATATGTGTATATATACACATACATCAACTAGAATCACTTATTTTTACAGATGAGGTACTGAGGCTAAAAAATATAAGTACACATGTTTGGATGTACACATATCTGTATTTGTATATATATATACATAGATGCATATACATAGATATACATAGATATACATACACACACATAGATTCATTCTGAACTAGAATAACCTTATAGGTCATCGACTATCAACATATGTGCACAGGTACAAGTATATGTATATCTGTGTATATGTATATGAATATATACAATTACATGTATGTACATACATGTCTGTGTGTTTTTAAGGTTTTTGTGGGTATTTGTATAGCAGTCAGTCAGAATACCATCTTTTTTCCTTCAGTATTGAAGAAGGATCAGCTTACCTCCATTTCTAGCCACACATAACTTAGATATCTTTTACAGATTTTCATGATATATGGCCTGGTGAACACCTTTCAGCAATCACATAATGCCTTTTTTATGTCTTATTTGAAGTTAATAATCAGGATCACTAAACAAAGGTATTTATCTGGTTGTACCCATTAAAGAAGCATAAATGACCTTAACATATACAGGGATGACACCTTGTTGAAAGGAACCTATAAAAATGCATTTTGCTCTATTAAAATGTATGTCGATTTTTTATGACTCAGTAATCCTAACTTTGAAGTAGAACCTTGTGTATTCTATATTTCTTAATCAATTGTCTTACTATCAAGATTTGTTCTACTAGAAAAAATTATTTGTGAAAACCTGATATTCTTCCCATATATTTTCATCAAGGCTACCCTTGAAATATACAGAGAAAATGTAATAAAAAAGGAGTGCTCGTATCAACTGCACTTCCAAGATATTATCAGCAACTTAATTAAGGCATATGCTACTGACAGGAGTTGGAACATTTTCTTTTCAAATTGATGGGAGTAACGAATATCTGATCACTAATCATAAGCAATGTCACAAAAGTAGGGAATGAACATCTGCTGTTTTTGAAGTTGAGACTTAGGGAAAATACATTTGAGAATGTTGTAAATGTTCTTCAATCAAGTAATCTTTCTGTGAAAAATCATGTGGGCTGTTCAACAGCTGATGTACAAAATGTGAAAAGGTAGGTCAGTGGGTTCAAATCACTGAAAAGAAAAGGCATAATCTGCATGTTTATAAAGCTGTTCACAATTTTAATAGGATAATAACAGAAGAAGGACACAAGGCAGTGTGATAGATTTTTTTTTTTAAATGAATTTAAAGGTAGGTAGACCTGGATGCAAGTCCTACTTCTGATAGATACTGACCATGAGACTCTGGGAAGGTCACTTAAGCTCTTAAGGTTCCTAATCAACTCTTTAAGACTACTAAATTACAGAGAAACTGTTGATCCACATCAGTGAGAGGTATTCCCATACAAAAAGTTATATTTACAGAGGAAATCACAAATCTAGATGGGAAAAAATATTGGTTCAGAAGCAGGCTGGAGGAATATTCCTTAAGTAATTGAGATGTCATTAAAAGAAATAGAGTCAGAAGAACGTGAAGAAGGAAAAAAGAACATAAACTGCCATCAAGGGCACTAACTAAATGTTGATGTCAGTAGTATTATAGATAGAAATCCTATGAAAGAGAACTGAAGTGGCAAGAAGAAAAAGGCTGTTATTTGGGGCCAGGTCTAAATCAGGCCAATCCAGGGTTTTAAACTAGTGCTGGGAACGGAAGAAACACTCATAAAGACGAATAAAAACACCTTCACCTATAACAAAGGATTAAAAGTATATAATTACAAAAGGTACATTACACTCTTTAGCCTTCACATTCATTAGGGTGGCAATGCTTGGTCAGAATGATGTCCTGCAGATCCATAGAAATCCTGCCAAATATCAGGAACACCTATTTTCCACCAGCTGGGTTTATTTTACACCTCATTCCCTAGACAAACCTAATCCCCTGGACTGCCCTGTTCCCTCTTTAAAAAGGAAAACAAAACAAAACACAGCAAAGCCAAACAAATAAACAAATAATATCAACAACAAAACACCCAGGCCTACATAAAATAAATGCTATTACTACTTTGGGGGCAGTTTTCCAAATCCTCCTGGGGCTCTCCCACAGATTATGAAGAAGCCTATCATAACCATCACTGATATGAAAGTTTCTTAAAATGTTTAGGTTATTCAGGTAGTTTACAGTAGTTTACAGTGAGATTGGTGAGTAGCAGCAACAGGAGAACCGTCTGGGCCAGTGATACCACATATAAGAGGGTGTGTTCCTGGTATCTATAATGAGTAAGGGTTAACTGATGCAAAGAAGCCTAATATGTTATACACTTCTTACATGCAATCTGTCCTGGGATCTAAGTAGATACCATGGCTTGTTTCCTACCACTACACATGTTGCTCACTTATTTGTCAGTCAAGACCCTCCCAAACATGACTGGGAGCCCCATCAGAGGTATGATATCAATCTTTGTCACTTTAGAGGACTTTATTGTGGAATTCCCCACTTTATTCTGTAAGAGGACTGAATGAAGATTTGCTTTTGCCTTGATACAGAGACTTTAAAAAAAATAACACAGAGGTGAATAAAACATTTCATTTGAATACATGTGAGACAAAACTATAGAAAATTAATTAAGTACAATTATCAAGAAAAGAACAAGTAGTGAAATCAGTTCTCATCATTAATAAGAAAAAGAAAGAAAGAAGGAAAGATAGACAGAAAGAACAAAGAAATTGGATTGAGGGGTAGAAAAAAGACCAGAGAGTAATCATCAAGGGTAAAAAAGATCTAAGAAGCTAAAGATTTGAGGGAATCTTAAAAGAATCAGGAGAATAAAAGGAGAAAGAGTTGAATTAATATAGCATTGACTAAATCTGTCATCCTCTGATAAGTGAATCAATATGTTTTGTGGTAAAAATAAGCAAGAGGAAAGTGAAATGAGCAGAGGGAGGGAAGGCAAGACAAAGAGTCAGTCAAAAAACAGGCATTAAGTGCTGACTAGGTGCCAAGCACTGTGCTAAGTATTGGAGATGCAAAGAAAAGAAAACAACAACAGCAAAACAAATACAATCAAACAAAATGAAACACCATGGTCCCTGCCTCCAAGGAACTCATATTCCAATGGGAGAGAAAATATGTAAATAGATTGATAGATTCCCATCAATCTGGAGTGGAATGTAGAAAGAAGAGTACTTTCTTAATTTGCTATAATCAATTGGGAGTGAAGTGTGGGGAGGGGAGGGAGGTGATACTTGAGAATGGAAAAAGAAACAAACAAATAAACAAGGAGGGGGGAGTGAAGTGCAGTGCGATTTCAAGCTATGTTTCATCATTTGCATGAAACCCAAAAGGGTTATTTATCTCAGGACTACATCCAACCTTATGAGAAGGAATTAGACAAGGGCTTCTAATACATAAGAGAGTGGGAAGGAGGAGAAGAGGATATTCTAAGAACTAAAAATAGAATGATCTGGCCTTGGAAGCAATGAGAAATCATGATAAAAGTTAGGGAGAGAACCGGGCTTCATGAAGTAGAATCCAGAATTATTTTCAGCACTGAAACCTATTTCCTGCATAAATTGATATTTCTAAGAAAGAGGCAATATAGGGAAAAAATCCTAATGTGTGTATATATATCTATATCTATCATCTATCTGTCATCTGTCTATCTATCTATCTATCTATCTATCTATCTATCTATCTATCTATCTATCTATCTATCTATCTATCTATCTTCATTTGCTTTGTATCCCCCCAAAATCTATATTTTAAGTAGACTGAGTACCATGTTTGTAGTTCAGAATAGCTTGCAAAACTTGGCTTCTGTGTACTTGCATTTACAAACCCACATTTTATTTTCCTTTTACCTGTCATCACTTAAGGCTTGAAATTGTGCCTATTTGGTTTTTATAGATCACCAAAGAAATGCAAGTTTTTCATTTTCAGAATAAAAAACACATTCCAACATATCAACCAAAACTTTTTAAAGAATTGTGCTTCTTTTGCCTTCAATTTTCAGCCTTTTCTTTACATCAATTCTCTTTTTTACCCACTCTCTTACATCACTGTATGACCACTGTATCCTGTCTTCCTACTCACTCCCTCATTCTATTTTTAAGTAATTTTCAAAACAGACAAAGGAGCAATAAGGAAAATAAAGTTTTCTATGTAAAATGAAAATAACAAATGCTGTTATTTATTACTATTACCTAAAATTTCATCCTTACTCCAACTTTATTATCAAGAATAAAAAAGATACTAATAAGTCAAAAAGCAGGTTATTAAGAAATGAGGGGTCAAGATATTTTTCTTCATATTCCTTAACCCAAAAAAATATGGAAACCGAATTGAAATATGACCTTTTTACACTGTCAATTGTGAGAGTGTTACTGAATGATAGTAGCTTTATAATTATAATGAATGGAGGGAATAAATCTGCTCAAATTAAAAATAATTTGAAAGAGGGTCAAAGGTAAAGTCACCTATTGTTCATCTCAATTTTATTCAGGACTAGTAGAAACGTGCCAATCAAAGTTATTTCACATTTGTAAAATGATTCTCATCTTACAAATTAAATCCTGTCTTCAGTCTCTTCATCATAGATGCCCTGAATGGCCAAAATAACTCCTCCTTTAAACTTAATCCTGAGGAAGGAATGCAAACTTTCATGTAAGAATTCATTGAGAAAGTGTAGAGTAGTAATAAAAAGCTGCCTCAGAAGCCAAAAAAGATCTTTAAGATATTTTTAAGTCAATATTTATAGGAGAGATTGTTCTACAGTGCAATTTTTGACCTTTTGGATTCTTAACCTTTTTGTATAGTTATAGAAGGCTCCTATTCTATAAAAGCAGCATTACATATTGCCAATAAAATCTTCAAAGAAGGCCATCTACATATAAAACTCAGCATAGACTCTACTGGGATAAGGCATTTTATTAGCTCTCTGTTCTTTAATGACTGAGACAATTTCAGGGCTATTTAAAAGATAATTTAATTTTTCCACTATAACACATGGGTGATTTCAACTTTTTTTGTATAAAAAATTTTACTCTATCTGTTTCACTATCATCAACATAGGGATTTTTGTTGAAATATCTAAAGAAAAATAATTCTAAAATAAAAATCAGGTAGTTTGAATAGGTTTTATCATCACTGAGCTAAAAATGGTATTAGAGCTATGTGAGGCAGTTTGTGATGTCACAGCCTCTCAATAGCAGAGACTAATCTCTAATATTCTAAGCTGTAGAGAAAGTACCAGCTTACATTAATAGGGGAAGCTTCCTCACTGGGTAGTTACCTATTCTAAAGAAAAGACAGGTTTGTCTGTATCCCTATTATAGTGATTTATAGTAAAACAGACTGGGAATTCAAACTATATGGTATCCCAAAAGTGTTAATGCACTCAAACTTTTTTGACAACCTGTATTCAAGCATACTTTTCCCTTTTCTGCCACTTTCCTTACCATTGTAATCTCCATAAATATGACATATGAGAATATATATGAAACAGAATCTCCTTTCAATTCCTAGAGCTTCTTGTTTACAAATTGTCAATTCTTCATGGAAGAAAACATAGGGGTTATAGATAGCTACAAAGCAAAGTGTTTAGTGTTGTTTCAGTGAGACATCCAGGAAAATTTTGTAATGATTCAATAAAATTTCGTTAAACATTTGTTAACACATCCACCTGGTACAAGGCAATGTTCCAGGAGATAGTGATGCTGAAATATTCTAATAGTGTGCTTCTTGTGGTTACCAGCTTTGGTGGTTTGTCGTAAACTATAATAAGCCAAAATGTATTATCACTGAAGACTTATGAACAAGAAATAGCATAAAATATATCATCCAGCATATGTCTGATCAGGAAAGTAGAAATGCTGATTGTTGCTATATATAATAAGAACAAGGTATATTAGGCACACAATTTCCAGATCATGTTGTCTGCACTCTGATGATTCCCTTTTAATCCTACTCATCCTCTCCGACAAGGTACTGTCCTTGACACCCCAAGCTCTTACAAGTAAACTTTTACCTTATCTTACCTGGAACCTGACTTACACAAGAATCCCTGTATATTTTCAAAACATACCACTGTAAGACTTGCAACCCTTCCTCATATTTTTATAGCTCCTCTGTATATATTATCTTTGCCCATTAAAATGTAAACATGCTGATGTCAGATACTGTCTTTCTTGCTTGTATTAGAACTCCTACTTCTTAGCACAATTCCTGGCACGTGATAGTTTCTTAATTAGATGTTTATTCATTAACTGGTGCTTATTGAATGGTAAAAGACCTAGAGGAATGGCTCTGGTACTTTGGGTGGATCCTATATAGAGTATTTAAGGGAGAACATGGAGGACAATAGACACAATGTCCATAGACACTAGATGAGAAGGTATGCATACATTTTGATTCTGATCACAGAACAAGGAGCATCAAATTTGGAGTATGTATTAGTATGATGTCAGGATGTTTGAGGCTAGATATTGGCAGGGTTGAAAATTTCTGGAAGGGTTAAATATGTAAGTTCTTGATTTCTTATCTTATACCATCAATGATCAGGCATGGCTATCATTCTAGGTACTATACTATCCTGTACTGTCCTAAGAAAACAGAAATGTGCTATGAATGAAATAATAGCATAAACCCACAAAACTCACTATTCATTCATTTCTCAATACCTTATAATCCATATCCTTGCATTTGTGACATTATGGTATCTTAGTTTGCCCCCTACCTCTCTGATTCTTCTTCTTAGTCTAGATCATAATCCATATTCTGTCTCCTTAATGGACCAGAAATTTTTTTCTCTCCTTTTGATTTTACTCTCTATCATGGTTTCAGATACTGTTTCTCTGAAGATGACTTCCAGATTTATATTCAGCTGTAATCTCTCTCTTGAAATCCAGTTGTGAATCATCAACCACCTGTTAGATATTTCTTCTTGATTGTCTTATAGATCTCTAAAACTGAATCTGCCCAAAATTCAGTCATTATTTCTTGATCCATCTATCAACAGCCCAAAGCTGCTGCTACTCTCCCCAAAGCCTCTGCTTTTGTAAAGGATAGTACCATGATACCAATCACCATCTTTATAAATTCACAGTTGCCTTTGATTCTTCCTTGTGGCTTGCCTCCCACATTCAGTTAGTTGTTAAACTAATATATCAATCAACAAGCATTTATCAAGTTGCTATTATGTTCTAGGAATTATGTTAGGTGTTTTGGGATTACCAAAGGAAAGATGAAATGATTCCTGTTCTCAAGGAACTTAATTCCAAATGAGGAGAGAACAAATGCATTTATATATCCATGTGTGTGTGTGTGTGTATTCTATGAGGAATGAGATAAGGAATTAATCAGTTAAGAGGGGATAAGAGGATGAACTTGCTGCAGTGAAGGCCCAGTTAAAGTTGAATAAAACAATTTTTTAATTGTATCCATTTAAGGACATTATGTGTCTTCAGTGCCACTGAACAGAAAGTCATACAAAATTATCCAAGCTTTGAATTAGGGGAAATAGTTGACCCTGAGTGTTTGTCACCTCCAAATGAATCTCATCAAATCTGCCTCCACAGCATCTCTCATCCACTCTCTTCACATAGCCTCATTTTTGGACAGTTGAAATTGCTTCCCAGTTGCCCTCTGTGTTTCTGGCTTCTCCTCTCTAATCCATACATAGAGAAGATGCCAAAACTGTCTATAAGGTCTAGATATGACCATGTTACCCCCCTGCTCAAAAAAGTTCAGTGGCTTTATATTGATGTTCTAATTTTTTTGTGAGGCAATTGGGGTTGTGACTTGCCCAGGGTCACACAGCTAGTAAGTGTCAAGTGTCTAAGGCCAGATTTGAACTCAGGTCCTCCTGACTCGAAGGCCAGTGCTCTACCCACTGAACCACCTAGCTGCCCCAGTGACTTTAGATTGACTGTAGGAAAAAATAAAGAATTCCTTTGAGGCCCTCCATAATGTGCCACCTACCCATCTTTATAACCTGAATTATTGCTAATCCCTTTATAAACCTTATATTGCAGCTGAATGAGATGATTATGTGCTACTTGAATTCAACCTTCCACCTCCAATCTCTGTGCATTTGTACAAGAAATCATCTCCATACTCAAAGTACATTCCTCAAATACTTCCTTAAAATCTCCATTTCATCAGCCTTATAACTTTGAGAGATTCAGGACAGGTGCCACCTCCTATGAAAAACCTTTCTCAGTATCATCCAGCTGGTATTCCTCCCTCCATCTTCAATTTTCTTTGTATTATAATTCATTGTATCATATTCTCCATCTCCATCCCCAGAATGTAAGTTTCTTAAATGAATCTTTTCCCCCATTTGTTTCTCTGTATCTCTAACATCTATACAATGCTTTGCAAATAAAAAAAAAAAAGAAAAAAAACAATGGTTAATAATTATCTTTTTCATTGAATTGAGTTTAGACTATATTTGAAGGCAAACTGAGAGAATACCCATTATGGGTACTCCTCTCTCTGATCCACTTGGAGCTAGAACATTTCCCACTACAAATTCAATCCATTGCTCATAGTTCTGTCCAGTGGGCCCAGGAGATAAAGTCCAATATACTTCCTTCTTACAAATCTCCAATATTTCAAAAAGAAACTATAATTTCTCTACTAAGTCTTATTTTCTCCATGGTGAATAGCATCAGTTTTTTTCAACCAGTATTCTTACAGAATGGTTTCAATGTTCTTGATGGTCTTGTTGCTCCACCTTCAACTACAGGACTCTCTTACTATTCTTTCATGTTGAATTTCAAGTCACATTTCAAGTCATAATGGAAAAAGCACCAGGTTTGTAGTCAGAGGGCTCAACTTCCATATCTTTGTGTGACCATGAATAAATCACTTGACCTTTCTTTGCCTCAGTTTCCTCATTTTTAAAACTTAGGAGTTGGATGAGGTGATTTCTAGGACCCCTTCCCAATATAAGTTGCATAGTACTAATAATATTTTTTTCTCTTCCTTTATTTTATTTTTTTTTGGTCTGAAACATCTTGGTAGAAGAAAAGCAGTAGCTAAATAGAAATCCACAAATATTATCCCATTTCTTACAAACACAAGTTCTATCCCTTTTTCCTCCTCTTACACAAAGGTGCCTCCCTCTCTCTCTCTCTCTCTCTCTCTCTCTCTCTCTCTCTCTCTCTCTCTCTCTCTCTCTCTCTATCTCTCTCTCTCTCTCTCTCTTTCTCTCTCTCATACACACACACACACACACACACACGCACACACACACTGTCACCTTCTCTCTTCTAACTTAATCTATCAAAATACAATTTCCTCTTTTGTTGCATTCTAGCCATAAGCCAAGTTTCAGTGATACCTTTGTGATCATTTTTACTGTCTCATTAAGATTTCTGGTTTATCTTGTTTATTGCTTCTCTTCTGCTAATTGATGCTCAGATATTTAAGCCCACAAGGAGAATTTTTACTATCTACATAATTTATTAAAAATATATTATACTTCATCATTTCTTTTAATCAAATAATAACAAATATCCAAGTAACTGTCTCCCACAGTTACTTGACCTTCACATTCCATTAACTCAAATTAGCTTGTGGAAAAAAAGAAACACGATCCCTAAATGTGTTGATAGATTTATGTGGAAAACTATATTAACAGTTACATAATTTCTAAACACGATTTCTTGTTTTTGAAGAATTTTTCATCAATAAAATACAGCATTAGCTGACAAAATATTGAGGTTTTTTAAACTACTGAGTAGAACTAGAGAATAAAATGCCATTAAAGTGTTACTTTTTTTTTTCAGCTTGTTTGTAAGTCTCTGGCATGGTTTCAGTGTTCCACTACTGTAATTGATGTTATCAATGCAGTATACATTTCATATGATTTCTAAAACCCCTCAGCCATTTGGCTTATGGATTTTACTGTTGTCCATTTTACTTTTCTACCTCTCCTCTACAATTATTACTTCATTTTCATTTCATAGGGGTTTTTGCTAATATGATCATACCACAGAGAGTTCTTGATAGGAAATTTTCATTTTAAAATATGGATAGTGCTGAAAATTTGATCTGAAGTAGGACTGGCAAGAAATTGTAGTTGTTAAAAAAAAAAAAGAAATTGGGGCAGCTAGGTGGTGCAGTGGATAAAGCACTGGCCCTGGATTCAGGAGGACCGTAGTTCAAATCCAGCCTCAGACACTTGACACTTGCTAGCTGTGTGACCCTGGGCAAGTCACTTAACCCTCTTTGCTCCATGTATGCATAAATAAATAAACAAATAAAAAAAAGAAATTGTAGTGTAGTTCTTACAAGTGATTCAACAAAAGTTGTTGCCCAAGCTAATGAGAATGCTAGACATTCAAAATTAATAAATCATCATCAAATTTCTGAACTTTGGCCTAAGAAAATTTATACTCCATTAAATAAAGTAATGACTAGTAGGGAAGGTAATTCTAGATACTAGAAAGTTTTATTTTATAGATCAAAAACATAGTTTCTATAAAAATTAGTAGAGTATTAATGACATAGTTTCTATAAAAATTAGTAGAGAATTGCACCTGCCATTCCAAGGATAGAGCATTTGATTTTGCTTCACTTTTGTTCCTAAAATTCCAGGTAGTAGAGGATAATAATTATGATGATTATTAACCACCGCCATCATCGTCATCATCTTCATCATCATCTTCATTGTCATATCTCTGACCTTTAACACTGCACTTGTGTTTGTTATTTATAATTTGTTAAGAGCTGATTCTTAAAATGTGGTTTTTGGACTCCTGTAGGTCCCCAAGACTCTTCTAGTGGGTTCATAATGATACTCAGGTGTTATATACCTGTTAAAATATTTCTTATTTTTCTATTTCTTCCCATACTAAAACCAAAAGTACTCCTCACAACACATTGATAGCAGAAACATATATGAGATTCCACCTGTCTTCTATTGAGCCAGACATCAGAGAGATTTGCAAAAATATATGAAACATGTCCAGGATTTTCACTAGTTATTTTTTGTTTTGGAAAGCATAGTTATTTTTTAAAGTGTCATTTATAATTTTGTTGTTGTTGTTCAGTATTTTATTATTTTCCAATTACATATAAGTATAGTTTACAACATTTGTTTTCATATGACTTTCAGTTCCAAATTTTTCTCCTACTCTCCCTTCCGTCCCTCCTCCCCAAGACAGAAAGAAATCTAATATAGGTTATATATGTGCAATCACATTAAACATATTTCTGCATTAGTCATATTGCGACAGAAGAGTCACAAAAAAGAGAAAAAAAAAAACAACAGCCTAAAAGTAGAAACAGTATGGTTCAATCTGCATTCATAAACCACAGTTCTTTTTTCTGGATGTTGAGAACATTTTCTATTATGAAGTTCTTTGAAATTGTTTTGGACCATTGCATTGCTAAAAAAGAGCCAAGTCTATCACTATTGCTCCTCACACAATGTTGCTGTTACTGTATACAATGTTCTCCTGGTTCTACTCCTCTCAGTCAGCATCAGTTCATGTAAGTCCTTCCAGGTTTCTCTGAACTCCTCCTGCACATCATTATTTTTCACATTGAATTTTTAAAACTTTGTATCCTAAATTTTCTTCTTCCCGCCCTCCTCATTCCTCCCTATGAAATCCAGCAATTCAAAATAAGTCATACATATGCAGTTATGCAAAACATCTTCTCATTAGTCAGGTTGTGAAAGAAAATAGAAATGTCATTTATATTAACATGCAATGGGTTTATTATTGTTATTTTTAAATGAATTAAATATTTTAAAACCTATCAGTTCTAATTTATAATATGGCAAATATTGATAGATAATATTTGCATAAAACACCACTTTGGGATCTTCAATAATTTTAAGAATATAAAAGGGTCCTCAATAATTTTTAAGAATATAAAAGAGTCCTGAAAACAAAAAAGCTTGAAAAACCTTGTGATTGATTTACCAACCTCTTTTCTTTCCTTTTTTTCAGGTTAAACATTTTCATTTATATTTTTCTGTTCCAATCTCTATTCCTCTTTCTCTCCCTCTCCTCCCTGCTTCCCAAGGTGGCAAACAATCCAATATGGGTTAAACATATGTGATCATGCAAAACGTCATCATATTTTTCACTTAAAGAAAGAATGTGAAAAATAGCATGCTTCAGTCTGTTCCATCAATATCAGTTCTTTTTTTGGAGGTGGATAGTATGTTTCACCAATATTCTTTTGGGATTGCCTTGAATTACTGTATTGTTGAGAATAGTCAAGTCATTCATAGTTCTTCATCAAACAATGTTGCTGTCTTTGTGTACAGTGTTCTCTTGGTTCTGCTCACTTCCCAATATATCATTTCATATATGTCTTTCCAAGCTTTTTGAAGTCATCTTGTTTGTCATTTCTTACTGCACAGTGATAATCCATTGCCATCATATGCCACAGTTTGTTTAGCCATTCCCCGTTTGATAGGCATACCTTTGAAAACTTCTTCTCTTGATCACAACTGTATTGTGTCACCAAATATACAATACTTTTTTTTAAGTACCGTTGTGTTCACAATTGAAAAGGACATACCTAAAGGGAAGAAAAATCTCGAATATATACAGAGTCATTATAATGCCTATCAGTGATTGCTATGTATTTATCACATTCAGTAAGCATAAATGCAGTTAAGAATTATTTAACCCTAGATATTTTGACACTATTTCAATTGTTTATTCTCCACATAAACAGAAATTAATTTCTTTATAAAGTTATAGTCAGAAAAAAAGAGCAGGTGAAATAATTAGATCTCAAAATTATTACCATTTATCATTATTTACAGACAGTAAAATAATTATAGGTGTTTTCTGGAAATAATTTTAAGTTGAATCAACAATTACCCTGTCCTGTTTCCATTCCAGTGCGAAAATTCAGATCTTCACCAAATATACCCTCACGTTGTTGAACTGAAGCTTATATGCTAACTATAAGTTATGTTTGGACCAATACTCTACCTGGATATATCTTTTTGTGAGAAACCTCAAGGTGGCCAAAAAGCTTATGTGTTGGCTGATGATTTCACTAAGGAAACTACTAGATCTATTAAATTACTAAGCTTTGATAATAATTTATCAGGAATTAATGAATACAGCTGTTTTTATGAGTGTATCATCTTTTTTTTATAAATAGTAAGTAATGACAGCAGTTTTTTATATTTAGGTTGCAACCTAGTTATTATAGGCAGAAATGTAAAAAAAATAATAGTTTAAATTGGGTACAACTTAATGTATATTTTCTAGGTAAATTTTAGCACAATTAAATGAAGTTTAAGACCAAGGTAATCAACATGTGGCCTATCAACTAAATGTGGTATTCCTAATAATGGAAGTATAACCTATGTGATATTTTATACCACTGCTTGCCTCAAACAAATAACCAACGAAAGAAACAAACCCAGAATCCTTCATTAATTAGCATATGTGATCCAGTAGAATAATGGAGTCTAAATAAATTGCTTACCATTACAAGTATATAATTTGCTGCCACTGGGTACCATTCTCTCAGAATTAGATGATTAAGTATAATTGAAGGTGGACAGAATTAATTATATAATTTATGTGATTGTGTGATTAATTATATAATTAAATTAATGAAGTTTATTTGTATTTTTTGTTGGTTTATAACTGAGGGCATGCAACTTTAGGCAAAATTTACAAAACTCTTCCACATTATTATGATCTTGTGAAACATTATAAAATGATAGTAATAATATTTTTGGAAAGCTAGCCTCTGAATCAATAAGACCTAAGACTTTTGGCACACCCTGTATATAGTATTTTTTATTTTACAAAGAATTTTCCTCACAACAAACCTATGAGGCAAGTAAAGAGAATAACATCTTAAAACTGATATTTTTTCAGGAAACAATACTTTAAGTGATCTTAAAAGGTTATCTACCACCAGGAGTTAGTTCTTTAAAAGTTAATACAAATCGTATAGCAGGAAATTGTTTGAATGTATAAGAACTTGCTTATATCTTTTACAAATTATTGTTATTATCATCATTATTATTTAATATTTATATAGTACTTACTATGTGTCAGTCACAGTGCTAAGTGCTTCTACAAATATCTCATTTGATCTTCATGACAACTCTAGTTATGAGTGCTATTATTTCCCCCATTTTATAGATGGCAAACATATTAATGTACTTGTACAAGGTGACTCAGTATCTGGATTTGAACCCAGGTCTTTGGGATTTCAAGACAAATGTTCTATCTATCCATTGTTCTTCTTAGCCACCACACAGAAAGGATGTGGAACAATGGAAAATTGGGAATTGTCAACAAAACATGGTGGAAAAGATGCTAAAGTACAGACTATATAATGGTTTGTTGGATAATAAGGTTTACATAAATATCTTAATTTATCCCTCTGCATTTTTCTCCTTTGGAACTATAAACAGGAGTATTCAGAAAAAGAAGCATAGGATTGATTGGTTTTTATTTGGAAGTCAGTCTCATGGAAATTTGTCAATCATATATTAAGTAAATGTGGAGTACTAAAGGAATATCATGTTAATCTTTTACTTAAAAATATTATATCTCTAATTTATATAGTTTAGAAACAGACATCTTGCTTCTACACTTAAACAATTCTACAACTAATCTGTGTGGGCATCTTGTCTACAAATTTCAAATTTCAAATTTGGAAATTGTATGCATACCATCTCATCCTACCAATACCCATGTAAATATTTTCTGTTTTCCCTCATAAATCCTCCATATATGATACATTAATGCATGGAATCTTTCTTGTGCTTTTATGAATATTGTGTTCTTACCATTCCACTACCCAGGCTATCCACTTTTGTCCCTTTTTGTTAATTGACCTATATAAATGTCATCTCAGAAAAGTGCAAGGATATCTATGGGCAAAATTGTGAAGTAGGTTAAATGTAATTTTAGCCTCTGTATTTAGTTATCCTCTCCACTCTTCCCTACTCCCAAATAAGGTGTCATTTTATAGAACAAAACATATTTCATATTTTCTTCAGTCTTTCCACAGACTCCACTGGGGAAACCAGCCAGAAGTTCTCTGTGTTTTAGTGTTCTGTGCCTTAAATCTTTCCCTTTTCCCTAACCACATTTTTATGTGCTGTATGGCAGTGGTTTAAAGCCTTTTCAGGACTAGCTAATATGAAAAAAATATATCTATGTCTATATCGATATAGATATAGATATAGATATTGTAGTAAGGTAGCAATAGATGACAGAGTTAATGTGGGACCCTTGTGTAGCCATAAACTCCTTCAAGGAGGAGGGGATTAGGACTGGCATTTCCTTAGATATCTCATTTACTACCCAGCTTCATTCATTTGGGACTTCTTTGATTTCTCCACCATTTGTCCCCTTTCCCCACATCAGCTACTTCTCTTCCTCATTCTAGTTTTCTCTTGTGTGTTTTTTTCCTCCATTAGATTGTAAGCTTCTTGAGGGCAGGGGCCATCTTTTTCATTCTTTTAATTCCCAGTGCTTAGCACAGTGCCTAACCATAGGCATTTAATGTTTATTTACTGTTGACCCTTCCCAGATAACACACATACACATCTATATCTATCACCTATCTATCTATCTATCTTATCTATCTTATCTATCTTATCTATCTATCTATCTATCTACCTAATATGGCATACAATATGTTATCCTACTCTGTTATATTTCATATGTTATACACACACACACACACACACACACACACACACACACACACACACACACACAATCTTTTAAAGCCTTAAGCAAGAGTTGACTTAATGTGGAAATTTTACACTGTGATAAACCAAAGAGTGAAATGTTTTAGAGAGATAAACTTCTGGGTGTCCAGCAAATCACACAACCTTCTCCTATGAAGGGACAAGTGTCATCCTAAGACTTACATAGTAACTTCCTCATAGTTTATTCTTTAGAAAATTATGCAACCTAGGCAGCAACATGGACAATTGAGAAGCCAAATTAAACCAGTACTCTGAGTGAGCTGTCAGCATCAACTACTCACCCAAGAAATTGAAGATATTTATATAGTGACATATACTATGAATGCATGAATTACTTTTCAAAATCAATCCTATGTGATTTTTATTTCATACCCAGCAACAGTTGTTAAGGGGATTTTACACCAGCCAATGGGACAAGTCTACATGAAAGAATCAATGTGATGGTGCCATAGGCAATTTCCAAATTGCCATCCTGTGTCTTAGACCTTATAATGATGAGAACAAAACTGACAATGATTGGAACTAAAGGGTGACTTGGGAAAGTGGTTAATGTCATTAGCATTAATTTTTTGTTAAGACATGATATTTGTTCTCCAATCCATGTTTTTGCCAGTCCTTTGTAGTGCTTATAAAGTAATATTTTTGTGCAGCTATGTCTCACATGTTATAAAACTGTCTCTGTTTCATATTACTACCATAAAGACAAACTATCAATTCCCAACTCACGTAGTCTATCTTTGTCATGACTAGAAAATATCAGCTTCATATAAAAACACATTTTTAGTTGGATGACTTACTTTAGGTAGTTTAACATTTTGTAATATTGTTGCTTTTAATTGGAGGTTTTGTAAATTGGTATTTGGGAGGTAGGCTTTTCTTATTATATCTGAAATAACTTAGTCTGTGAACTCACTTTAATTGGAAAAATTACTCAAGTTTACATACCTTAAAGATACTCAGAACTGGAAGCAGTGTTTTTGATTTTGGCATTTGAGTATCTAGAAGTTTAGTTTTTGAGAAGCTAGTTTTAAAAACTCAGCTGATCTGTGATTTGCATCAGAATTTCTGAGAGCCATTAAAAATAATCATTTATTTATTGATTTATTTACTCATTCATTCATTCCTTTGCTTGTTTATTTATTTATTTATGATTTATTAAATAAAACTAATATTTCCATTACAATGGAATAAAAGATGATTACACAGGAAACTGCAATTCTATTATATACAACTTGCTATTACTTTTAAATATATAAAGTTATTGTGTACACTTCTTTCTTCCCTCTTCCCACCCCTACCTATATATAGCTATAGATGTATTTTATAGATCTAGCTATCTATCATCTCTCTCTCTCTCTCTCTCTCTCTCTCTCTCTCTCCTTTCTCACCCCCCTCCCATGTATCTAAAATCATTCTATACATACTTCTATTCTTCTTCTGGGCACAGGTAACAGCTTCTTTCATATGTCCTCTGTAATTAATTTGGCTACTTATAGAAGTCAAAATTACTTAGCCACTCAGTTTTGTTTTTTCTTAAAACAATATTGCTATTACTTTATACAATGGGGAACCACTTTTATTTAACTTTGTATTGTCTTCTATGCAAATCACTTTCTGACATAGTTCCTTGTCATATAGTAGGTTGCTAATTAAGTTTATCTTACTAAATTATAGTAAATATGAAGTAATTGTCATAGCCCTAGAAATCTACCATAGTAAGCCATTTCCTGTACCCAGAAATATCAAACTTGTCTGCTTTCTAAATTGATGTTTTCTGTATGCTGCTTCTTCCAAACTGACCTTGTCATACTCTAACCCTTCTGCTCTCTTTAATTACTTTCCTACCTCTATATCCACTGTATTGTTTGCTTTTTAGTTGTTATAACCTTGATCCACATCTGATTTCTTTCATGTAGAAAACTCTCAATGTAGAATCTCGCCCCAATGAATCAGATCAGAACCTTGTCTGCAACTTAGTCTTAAGTAGTTATCTGGGGAACTGAGAAGTCATGCAACTTGCCTATGGTCACATGACTTTTATGTATCAGATGTAGAACTTGATTCTTGGTCTTCTCACTCAATGTCTGATTCTCTAGAGAATACCAAATCCAATGGTAGATGAATCTATTAATCTTATCTATAAATAAGCTTCCTCAAGTATGGGAAAGTTGTATTTGGCAAGTACTAGAACCTAAAAATATATGCATTTAGAAATTAAACCAAATCGTGTAGAACAGTTTAGAATTGGTTATAATATACAACAGAATGTAGATTATAATGGTGAGTATGAATTAAATTCTTATAGAAATAGATCAAAAGCAGATTTTTTAATAGCCAATTTTAACAGGAATTACAAGCTGGGAAAATACTTTGGAATAAAAAAAATAAAGTGGTTCCTGATGAGAAAATAATTAGATGTAAGTAGAAGTTTCTCTATTTAAGTATATAAAAAACAAGTGATTAATGGAAGGGAAATTGAAAACAATTGACTGTTTCTACTTTCAGTTTATAAATTAAATTGGCCTATATTGACCCCTTCAGAGATGTGAATTAAGGAAACATCAGTTAAGGAGTGCTCAAGCCATTTTAGTTCAGCTATGAGGAATTTTCTAAAATTCTCTCTATTTATGCTATTCAAAATACTGAATTTCTAGTACCTCAAATACCTGCCTGTTCGCAAAGTTACTATGGTGCAGATTTTTTAAAATGAAATTACAATTTCCTCGTTTTTGCAGGAGCTAGATAGAATAAGATTGTAAAAGAGAAACTTAAAAATTTTCCTTCGGTTGCAATTATATATGTGTGTATACATAGATAGATTCACAGATATACATTTTTTTAGAAGCGGGGGATTGTATCTTTGATTATATTGGTACAGAGCTCTCCCTAAGGAAATTACCTTTACCAATACAGATTTGTACCTTCTGTGAAACTTATAATCTTAGAGAATTTCTGGGGGCACAGAGAGATAAAGGTACTTGCCAGTGTCTCAAAGCAGTATTTATCAAAAGAAGGAAAAGGGCCCTAATTCTTGCTGACTCTCCATTACATCATACTACCTCAATTTTGTATTATAAATTTTGTTTTAGTATGATCTTTACCATTAAAAGGGTTATATTTTATTGATAGTAGGGCCAAACAAGCTATTTAGCATGTGATGTGCATATATAAACCTGTAGATATGTATGTTTATAGCACACACCTATATAAAGTTTAGGAGGATAGGTAGCTAATCTATAATGATAAGCAGGATCCCAGGGGTCTTTCAAAAGTCCTGCTATTTTTTTTTTGCATGTAGCCACTTAGCCTGATCCCATTTTCAGAAAAGAATTGGATTTACATTATTTATGCACAAGTATCTGTCTAGTGCCTGACTGTTTCGGGTGTGATATACTGGCTCACTATTACATATCTATTAGCATTCAAATTCCACTGACTGGCAATCATGCCTTATCTCATACTACATCTTTCTATGCACTACACTCCAAAAAAATTGTACTACTCTCCTGTACAAAGATGTACTACTTACTGTCCCTTATCATGCCTTGTTCCTCTCCTTACTTGTGGTATTTTCTAGGCCTGGAACATCTTCCCTACCATTTTTTTTCCCCTTTTAAATGTCTACCCATCCTTCTAAGTCAAATTTCACCTTCTCCCTAAAGTTTTTTTTTTTCTGATCCCCAACCAGTAAAGACCACCTCCCTCAGGCCTTGTGTAGATAATAATAGCTAACATTTATGTAGTGCTTACCATAAGGTGCTGTGCTAAGCAATTTACAATTATTATCTCACTTGATCCTCACATCAACCCTGGGATTTAGGTTTTAATATTTTCCCCATTTCATAGATGAGGAAACTGAGGCAGAGTATAAGTTACTTATCCAAAGTTACACAGCTAGTATATGTGTGAGGTGGCATTTAAACTCAGAGCTTCCTGACTCAAGGTGCTACTCTCTATCTGCTATGCAACCTAGCTGGAGTTTGCTTTTATTTTATTTTAAGTAACAAACATTTTTATTTATAGTTTTCAGTTCCAATTTTTATCCCTCTTTTCCTCCCTCCCCTTACCCACCCTGAGGAGCTAATCAATCAGATATGAGTTATACATGTATAATTATGCAAAACATTACCATATTGGTCATTTTGTACAAGAAAACTTGAAAAAAATGAAAGTGAAAAATAGCATGCTTCAGTCTGTGTTCCATAACTATCAGTTATTTCTTTGGTAGTGGATAATATTTTTCATCAATAGTCCTTTGGTATTGTCTCGAATCATTGTATTGCTGATAAGAGTTGTCATTCACAGTTCTTCATCAAACAATATTGCTGTCTCTGTATACAGTGTTCTCTTGGTTCTGCTCACTTCACTATGCATCAGTTCTTACAAGTCTTTCCAGGCCTTTCTGAAGTCATCCTCTTCGTCGTTTCATATACCACTGCTTGTTTAGCCTGGTTTTTGATTTTGTAGTTCTAAAATGCATTTCTTTTATATGTCTAGTCACACATAGATCAATAATGCAGATTTTTGTCAAACACAGAAAACAGCTTAGATGAGGCTTTGCATCACTTACCATGACCTCATGAGATATACCTCATGTCACTGGGTCAGCACAGCAAGACGAATTGCTTAGTTCCATGTCTTGTACATCTTGTTGGGGCAGCATTGACATGCTATTTTTGTCAATCAAAGTCCCAAGTTCTGGCTCATTGCACTATGGGGATAAATAAGACAACCTGGGAAACAGTTTTGTTGAGTCATTTCAATCATATCCAACTCTCCATGACTCCATTTGAGGTTTTCCTGGCAGATTCTGGAATGGTTTGCATTTCATTCCCCAGCTCATTTTTACAGATGAGAACTGAGGCAAACAGATTTGCCCAGGGTCACACAGGTAATATGTGTCTAAGGATGGATTTGAACTCAAGTCCTCCCAACTCCAGGGGCAGTGCTCTATATAACATTTAGCTGCCCAATGGATAAGTTACAGTGAACAAAAAGTGGATTAGAGTGAGGAGAGAGGGTTAACTGAAGCAAGCTGAATTACACCATGAAGCTTACACTCTTCGCCTAATTTAGTGGGAAAGACTACATTTTTTTTCTATTGCCCTTTTCTTTCCCTCAATCTTTGGACTTGCCTAAGTTGTCTTCAAATATCTCCTAACACCATATAATCAATCAGCCCTTGATCATAGTGGTTTGGGGAGATTGGTAAAGGTGTAGGAAAGCGTATTAGAGATATTAACCACAAAATTGCTAGCCCAAGGTGCGACCTCCTCCCAAATACAAGTATTATGAGTCAAGACATTATATTAATACAAAGGAATCTATGAACTGTGAGAGTGGGGTACATGTTTGGGAAAATCAGTATGGGTAAAGAAAAATAAGAGATATTATTATGGAAGTATATTATAGACTAAAAGTATCAAACTTACAGTGAGGGCAATAAGCTGACTGCAAAACTCCCAAGTGCAGCCTAAATCAGATTAAAATGTAATTGAGAAGTTTGAAAATTTAAAAAAACACATTACATTAGTATTGTTAATTGGTGATTTTCTTGATCAATGTATAGCCCACAGGGATCTATTTTTATTGGAGTCTAACACAACTGTTATAGATTCCTTAGCCCTAAGTAGATTGTAAATAATGAATTCAGAAGCATGTCACAAAGTTAGTGTGGGGTTCTGATATCACACCTCCTTACATATTTCCTTGCATTTATTTTTATACATTTATTTACATATATGTTATCTCTCCCAAAAGAATGCAAGTTCCTTCAGGGATCGTTTCATTTTTCTTTTGGAATTTCCAGGGTCTAGCAGAGTTAATGGTCAAAATTTGTTCATTAAATTATTTGTAATACTTTAATTTTTTTGTTTGTTTCACAAAAATTAACTTATTTTTTGATGGAAACAATATAAATAGACCCTTTTGTTGTTATAGTTCAGTCGGTTTGGTCTTTGTGACTCTTGGTGACTCCATTTAGGGTTTTCTTAGCAAAGGCACTATAATGGTTTGCTATTTCCTTCTTCAACTCATTTTACTGATGAGGAAACTGAGGCAAACAGAATTAAGTGACTTCCGAGGGTCACACAGCTAATAAGTTATCTGAGTCCAGATTTGAACTCAGGAAGATGAGTCTTCCTAACTCCAGGCCCAGCTCTCTATCCACTGTGCCATCTCCCTCCCCCTTAGGAAAATGCCCAACATTAAAAGCAAAAGTTGGTGTCTCTAGTTTCAATTATATTTATATCTGGCTAATACCTGGACTGCTTGTAATTGAGCCCAGATTGAGCTTGCTAAAAAAAAAAAAATTGGATAATGAAGCATCAGATGTCTCCATTCCCTGACCCTCAAAATCTCTATCTGGTGATTGGTTAGTACTTTGATTCAATGAGGTATATAGTTTTTGTTCTTACTTGGTTATTATTGATTGAATTAGCAATTATTTATATCTAAGAAAGATAATTACTTGAATATGAGGTGAGATAATCAGTGGAATCCCAACCTTACTTTCCTCCCCCCATTTTAATATTTGCTGTCTTCAAACTATCTACTGGAATGTGTTTAGGAAAGTCCATCCATATTCTAGAATTCTGGGACTCTCTATTCTCTCTTGAGAGATATTAATTTTAGTGTTTTAGTATTTTATTATTAATAATAATTTGTAATATTCCTTTCTCTGTCCAAAGGCTAGCTTAAAAAGAAGCCCTGGAGCCCACCTGACTAGGAACCTGCTTATGGCATAAACAGGATTCAGTCTGAATTAGGTCCTTTGCTGGGAGAAAAAGCTCCTGTCCTTGTTCCCCTTCATTACAGTTTAGGGCGACCCAGCTCAAGAAACCAAATGAGAGAGAACCTGATCAGGGTACCCAGATTGCTGAAGGGGATTCATACCTAATAATGAGCCCACATTCTCAAGTTGACTTTCTCCCTTTTATGATGAAGTGATTTGGAGGAGTTGAAGGCTCTTAGCCCATTTCTTCATTAAATATCTACCAATTAGGGTTGAGTTTCACTTGTTGGTGGAGTTACCTGTCAGAAAGAACACACCTGATTTAAGATGTATCAACGTCTCCCTGGGGTCTTTGTTTACTAGGAAAAACCACTGACCATCAATTTATTCTAATTAATAAATTGATTATTGATATCCAGAAAATTTGTCTCTCAAAATTTTATTTGGGACACTCTTGTCACTAAAAGTAGCTTTGTTGGGGGCAGAGGAGAACTTGTACATTTTATTTTTGAATGCCTTCCCCAGAGCCTTATAATGAGTCTTGGTAAAAGTCTGTATGGCATAGTTCCTAATCAAATCTGGTCATTAACATTCTTCTCTTTCCAGAAGATTTAAATTCCCCTCATAGGAAAAAAAAAAGGCCCTTTATTCAGCTCTAGTATTTTCATCAGGAATGCTTTAAAGTCCTTTATTTCATTAAATATTCATTTCCCTCCAGTAAATTATGTTCAGTTTTGCTGGGCAGGTGATCCATGATTTTAATCCTAGTTCCTGTGCCTTCCAGAATATCATATTACAATCTCTCTCATCCTTTAATGTAGAAGCTTCTAAATTTTGTTATCCTGATTGTAGCTTCATGGTATATGATTTGTTTTGTTTGTTTTTGGTTTTTTGTTGTTGTGGTGGTTTTCTGAATGCTTGCAATATTTTCTTCTTGATCTGGGAGCTCCAGAATTTGGTTATAATATTCCTGGGGGTTTTCAGCTTGATAGCTCTTTTAGAAGGGGATCAGTGTATTCTTTCAATTTTTCACCCTCTGGTTCTAGGCTGTCCATTCAGGTTTCCTTGATAATTACTTGAAATATGTTTAGGCTCTTTTTTCCCTCCTGGCTTCCAGGTAACTCAGTATTCTTAAATGATCTCTCCTCAGTTTATTTTCCTGATTTGTTGTTTTCCTGATGAAATATTTCACATTTTATTCTATTTTTTTATACTTCTGATTTTGTTCTATTGTTTCTTGATGTTTCATGAGTACATTAGCTTCCACTTGCCAAATACTAATTGTTAAGGAATTATTTTCTACAGTGAGCTTTTTTAGCTCCTTTTTCATTTGGTCAATTCTACTTTTTAAGTTCTTCAGTGGGCTTTTTAATGCCTCTTTAACCAATGGGTCTATTCTGTTTTTTAAGCTATTGCTTTTTTCAGTATTTTTCATGCCTCCTTTATCAACCCTTTGACACTTTTTTCATGATTTTTTTTGCATTGCTCTCATTTATTTTTCCCAATTTATCTTCTACCTCTCTTATTTGATTTTTTAAAAAATCCTTTTTGAGCTCTTACAGGAAATGCTTTTGAGGTCTGAGACCAATTTACATTTTTTGCTGCAGCCTTCCATGTAGTTATTTATTTTCTTCTTTTGAATTTAAGTTTTAATTTTTCTTGTCATCATATTAAGTTTCTATAGTGGGGTTATTTTTTGTTGTTGTTCACACATTTTTTCAAACCCATTTCTTGACTTTTAAATTTATGTTAAAGTTGGGCTCTGATCCAAGGGTAGAGGGGGTACTGTCCAAAGTTTCAGGTTTTTCATGGTGCAGTTTTCAGAGCCAGTTCTAAAGGTCAATAAGTTTTCAGTTCTTTCAAAGGTAGTATGATCTAAGGAGAGGCGTGGTCACTGGTCTCCTGGACTGTGCTCTTGTCTTTGAGCAACCATAATTACTTTTCCACCCTGGAACTGTATCCAGGTTCCCTATTCCTGCAAGTGCTCCTCTTCAACCTGGGAGTACAACCCTGAATTATGTATGGGAAATACAACAAAGTCCTTCTTCCATTTCCAGTAAGGGATATTCTGTAATTTCCTTCTGCCCAGTTGTCTGACCCTGTTACCATTTGTGGGCTAAGAGCTGGAAGCAACTGCTGCAATTTATTCAGTCATCCCAAAGGCTTGCTCCTGGCTTTCAGTGTGTAGGCCTGTGCCTACCACTCTCACCCCATGAGACAGACCTTTTCTGCAGATTTTCTAAGTTGCCTTGGGCCAGAAAATTTTTTGATCCCATCCTCTTGTGCATTTTGCTGTTCAGAATTCATTTGAAGGTATAAATGTTGTTTGGAAGGGAATTTGGGAGAGCTCACACAAGTCCCTGTCTTTACTTTGCAATATTGGCTCGCTAAGGAAAACTTGATAATCCCATGAATGCAAGAAAATAACTTTAAGCAACAGATCTGTGAAGTATTATTTTAATACTTAGCATTTCTAAGTTTGAGTCCATTTTCATCTAGACTCTGTATATACTTAAAAGTTCTTAGATTCCAGATTCAGAAACTAATAAGTAGAGAGTTATCTAAAGCACTGAGAGCTTTAGTTATTTACTGGGGGATGACATAGCCAGTACGTGTCAAAGGTAGAACATGGACCCATGTCTTCATGGCTTTGAGACTAGCTCCCAACCAATATGTCATAAAAGAATTATGAATACCCACTAATATGCCAGTTGGATTGACTTTAATGTTACCATTAAGTAAATGGCATTCAGAAATTGATGTGTTCTAAGTTATTTTATCATTGTAGACAAGAGAATGAATTATTCATGTATATCATTCACATAATTTGGAAGAGTTGTTTTATTCTTCTGTCAGGCATTCAACACCTTTAAATAAAATTCTATATGACTTATATGTATATATGTACATGAGTAGAGATACATATGGTCAACAAACTTCTCTATATCTGAGTCAGTTTGCCTTAGATAACATCCCTTCATAGGAAATAGTTAAGAAAAAAGTTGAGATAGAAGTGCCTGTGAGGGAGAAGATAGAGCTCTGGATTTAGAACCAGAAAGATCTGAGTCCTGCCTTCCAGAAAGATTCTATTCCTGCCTCAGACACTAGCTAGGTGATCATGGACAAATCACTCAGTCTGAGTCTGAGTCTGAGTTTCCTCATATATAAAATATAAGCTTTACAGAGTTGTTGAGAGGATCAAATGAGGTAACACTTTGCAAATGGTAAGGTGCTAAATAAATGCTAGTTATAGAGGTGCAATGGAAAGTGTACTTCCCTAATGGCCAGCAGAGTTGAGTTCTACTCTCAGTTCTGGAACTTCCAAGTTGTCTATCATTAGAATCTCATAACTGCTCTCCTCTTTATTTTTCTCATTTATATAATGAATTTATAGAATTGTCTTAGCTGATCTCTAAAGACTCTTCGCATTCTAAATGTGTGTTATTAGGTGGTTTGAAGGAGTTGTCATAAAAATAATTTGGCAAAACAATTTTAGAAATAAAGGATAACAGTTTAAAGTTCTTTAGTATGATGTCTATCCCTAAATTCAGATATTTCATCATAGCAAAGTACTGAAAATGAAATATTTAATCACAGTAACTGAGAATGAAGAAAATCTTTCCATGTTTTCTCATGCACAATTAACTTGAGAAATTGAGGTGGACTGAGATGAAAAAGAATTTCCAGAGATTACATTAAGTAACTCTATGCCAACTCACTAGGAGATGGATGATTTTTGCGCTTTCTCAATCTCTTTTCTGTATTGTACATCAATAGTGCTGTTTGCTTGAAAGAGAAGGTTGGGTACACATACACATGTAAAAGAGGAGAAAAAAACCTCTAACTTTCTAGATGCCCTTAGCTTTGTTTAATATGACATTACTAATTCATGATAAGTATATTTTATTTTAATGTTCACATAGTTGCACTTGGTTTTGTGCCAGGTGAATTTAATCCTATTACTATTCCCATAATGTGGAGTACTTTTGTTTAATGGTATGTATTAAAGCTGCTATGGATAGCTTGAACTGGATCACAGGAATGATATTTGGCAAGCTCTGCAAGCCTAAGAGAATTTAAAGTTTTCCCCACATTCTAGTCTAATGTTCCAAATTGTCTTCAGGAAAATCACCATTTTAAAAATGTATGCAAAAAAGCTGCGTCACCATGGAAGGTTTAAAAATAAATGAACACTTATACATGGTGGATACAGTCACCATGTGAGGTGAATTAAATAAGGAAAATCTCAGTTTGGCAAAAACAGTATTTAGAGTTGCTAGTCCTTTACAGTCAGTCTTTGGGTATACAGCACCTCCTTTAAGGTTTACCCAGTTTTGACTCAAGCTCTGGAGTTAGGTAATCAGAAGGCAGCTACTATCTTGGGTCCTAGGGAATAACCCTGGGGATATGCACTCCTGACTCTAGGTACAGAGCCCCAACTGGAGTGCTTCTCGTTAACCAAAAGCTGGTAGTCTCTATTAGTTACTAGCAAGGGGATTTATTAAGAGCAGTCATTACAAAACATTGCCTCCTAAACCTGGGGGTACACTCTCACAAATACACACTGTGTCACTGTGAAAATTGGCTTCAGAAAGGAAGAGAGGCACATGTACAATAAGTACATGTGGCAAAGGCAACTTACAATGCTTGGTACCATAGGACCTAGAATACTTTCTCTCTTTTTACAGTGCTCATGAGTGCCCAGGTTTGCTGGGCTGCAACATCTCTGTTGTGCAGGTTGTTCATCTGTGTTTCCCCAGAGCCTTTTCCTATCCTTAGGATGATTCCTGATTGTCAGGAATAGTTTTGTTTTGTTTTGTTTTGTTTTAGCTATTTCTTCCCTCAGGTGACTATTTTTCTGCATCTTTGTTTGTCTAGACTGTGTAGCTCTGTTCCCTGCTGGATTTAGTGATGCAGTTTCTCCTGCTGATCCAGTATATCTCCTTCAAAGCTACATGACTTAAGTTTAGGAGGAAAGAGAAATTCCGTTTTCTTCTCTCCCCATGCCCAAGCCAAAGGATTTTCCTCCACAGGCGCCTTCCTGCTTGAAATGCTTTTAACTCTCAACCTCCAACTGCTGCTGAAATTCATCATGGGATTAGTCATTTAAAGCCCCCAGAGGTGTGGCTAATTTGCTTGCTCAGACAATCTTGTTGTTTCCTTCTTGACTTAATCAGAAAGGTGTTCATTCCTTATAAAGGGATCAGGGACACATCTGTTACAGTTAATTTAATACCTCATTAACACCTTGTGATTATATTTGGGGCCTTTTTTGAACATACATTAATTGATTGAGGGTGAGGTTCACATTTCCCTCCTCCCTGACATGAATTATAGCCAACTTTCTCTCTATCTTCCAGCAGTTAGTATAGTGCCCAGACAAACAGTAAGTACTTAATAAATGGATATTGCCTTTCCTTGACTCAGATTAGTATGTAGCATGGACATTTGCTACCCATTTCTTTATTATCCTTAATTTGTCCAAAAAGAATCACATATTCCAAATGATTCATATATACTATTAACAGCAGCAAAACCTTTCTCCAGGCTTTTAAAACCCAAAGGCTCATCATTTTCTAGTTTTGGAAAGTAAAAGTTTCCATGGTTAAATTAATGCTGATCAAAAAACAATAACAACAAAACTGTGTATTGTGCCTATAGAACATTTCCCATTTCTTTCTAATGATTTAATTAATGAAACATTTTATCCATTTAAGCTACAGAATACTCTTTAGTCTTTTAATTGTGGTAGGAGTTGTTTTAAGTGAATATAAAAACTTGTGGAAAATTAGTGTCATTACAGTCATGTCTGAGATTATTTTCCACAGGTTAGTGCTCCAGGAATACTTAGTTGTGCTTATGAGTAGTCTCAATATTGTGAATACTAGTTGACTGCTACTTTAATCATAGATTTATCATTTGGAAAGGACCTTGAAGGTCGGTTTGTCTGTCTTTCTTTCTTTCTTCTTTCTTCTTTCCTTTTGCTTTCTTTCTTTCTTTCTTTCTTTCTTTCTTTCTTTCTTTCTTTCTTTCTTTCTTTCTTTCTTTCTTTCTTTCTTTCTTTCTTTCTTTCTTTCTTTCCTTCTTTCTTTCTTTCTTTCTTTCTTTCTTCTCTCTCTCTCTTTTTTACTGCAACTGAGTCTTAGAGAGGTTAAATGACTTGACTGACATCACACAGGTAGTGCATGTTTGCAGCAGGATTTGAACCCAGGTCTTTCTGACTCTAGACCTACTGCTCTAGTTACCATGCTGCCTCTCAATTAAAGGTATGTAATTAATGTTTGTCAAATACAATTGAATAAAATTGAATCACTGATTTTTTTTTTATAACTTGTGTTTAAGTGCTCTGAACAAAAGTGTTTTAAACTAAAATAGAAGGAGAAACCGGCTAACATAAACCTATGAGTATAATTACCTTACGTTGAAAAGAGAAGAACAGTAGAGATTCACTCTAGACAAAATCTAAAAAAAAAGACCCTCACAATAAAATCATGGTCTTGGATGTTTACACACAAAGGCACAGAGTATGAATAACAAGAAAATTAAAATACAGATACTAAAGCAAAGAACAGATTTGATACTGAGATTTTCTAGGCTGGAATTCATGTAGAATGGAAACATAGCTCTCAACGAGTATATGCCTAATCAAAAATAATGGAAGAGATAAAGAAGGTAGCAGACTTTGTATTAAGAAGATCTATTGATATAAAACTGTCCAAGAGCCAGAAGGAAGAAACACAGTGAAGAACATTTGAGTGAAGATTAATGGAAGAGGAAACAGAATTTATTTAGGGATGTTGCAGACCATTTGACATAAGGAAGAAAAGATTGGAAGAAAGGATGAGTGGAAACCCATGGAATAAAGCCTACTGTGCAAGTTAGCCCAGGAGGGATAAAAAGCTCTCTAGAATAAAATTTAGAAGAAACAAAGAGAAACAAGTGGGATGAGGAGAATAAAAGGAGCATTTGTCTAGAGATATTGTTGTGCTGGTTATATAAGAAAATCATTTGTTAGCTAAAAATTGTAGACAATATGATAGCAAGCATTATTAAGTAGATATTATCTATGGACTTGCATACCTGAGTTCAGATATTGCTGATGATGCTTACTACTTGTATAACCTTGGGCAATTCATTTAATCTCACTGAAGTTTGGTTCTCTAATTGGTAAAATAAAGGGGTTGAACTACATGGTTTTTGAGGTTTTGTGTATGAGGTGGCATTTTGCTGAGCTTTTATGGAAAGAAGAGACCCTAATGGGGAAAAGAAAGGATCAATGCCAAGTATGGAGACATTCTGAAAAAGCAAGGAAATGGCTGATGGAGTGTGTGAGTGTGTGTGTGTGTGTGTGTGTGTGTGTGTGTGTGTGTGCGTGTGTGTGTTAAATAAGAATTCTGTTTTCATTGATGGAATAGCAAGTAAATATAAATCCTTTTCCATGAGACTAGGAAAGGTAGGTTCCAGATATGTTGTGTAAGGTGACAAATGCTGAAAAGAAGACTTTCCATTCAATGAAAAAGTAAGAGGGATCCACTGGAAATTTTGAGCAGGAAAGTGATATGGTCAGACCCATACTTAGGTATATTACTTTGGCAGCTATGTAAAAAAGGGGAGTGAAGACTAAGAGAACTGAGGCATGGAGACAAATTAACAGGATATTACAATAAGAAAGTAAGTGAAAGGAGAGAAAGGAACATCTGTGATAGCTGGTAAAATTGACTAGATTTCTAAATTGAACAGATATAGAGGTGAGTAGGAGTAAGGACTTCAAGTTACATGGCCCCATGAAATTCCATACCTAGGTACTAAATGAACTGGTGACTTAGATTGTTTAACCAACAATGATTTCAGAAAAAATAAGATGTAAGGAATAGAAAAGGTCACTTAAATCTCTTATATTATCTTTTTAGATGAGATGGAAAAATTTGGAGTGAATGAAAATATGCTTACGTGACTCCAAGGGATTGACCACTAGATGTGTCATTGCTTCTGTTTTCTTTAACATTTTTATAATGTAATTGGTTGAATGTAATTCATGCTTGTTTAATCAGAAGATGTTACAAAGCTGGGAGAGAAAACTATCAGTTCAAATGACATGCTTAGTCCCCTAAAACACCTTTACAATCTAGAACAGTAGCCTGAATCTAATACCACAAAATTTCATATCACTATTAAGTACTTCATTCAGATACAAGAAATGAGCTCCTCAATTTAGAGATGGATAAAACATGGCTAAACAATAATTGTGTGGGAAAAAAATATAGGGATTTTAGTGAACTGAAAGCTCAGTATGTCAGTCAACGTAGTACCATTGCTTCCTCCCAGAAAGCTCATTCAAATTTAGTCTGACTCAAGAAAGGCATACTGTTCAAAATATGGGAGTAGATAGGATCACTGTACCTAGCTATGGTTGTTATAGGGACATCTTCATAAGGTTTTAATACATACCATTTTCATAAGCTAGAGAGGATCTAGAAAAGAGTAGACTGAGTACTGTGATCCTTGAGACTATACCATATAGCATATGAGTCAGTTGATGGAATTTATGATGTTTAATCTGAAGAAGGGAATATATGAAAGGATATGAATGTTATCTTCCAGACTATCACAGGGAAAAAGGATCCCAAAGGGCAGAATTACGAATAAAAGGTGGAAATTTCAGGGGGATCAGATTTTGGAGACTGACTTTCTAGCACTTAGAAATGCCCCAAAGTTCTTTGGAGAAAGGTTGAATGGCTACATTATGGGGTTTTTATAGAAATGATTTTTCTTCAAATATATATATATATATAATTAAAAAGGTATTAATTTAAAATATGGATTTAGCAATAAAAAGGTACATAAATAACTACTGGACTTTGAACTGTCATCATTGTTGTGATTTTTAATTCTTTGCTTTGTAGGGTGTTCATCACCTTTCTCCTTTGGTGAAGTTTAACACATAATCACATATCAGTGTAATGGCAAGTATTAGTCTGGTAGTAATTCATCATGGTTTTACAAGTGCCAGAATTAATCTTCACATATGTATCTACTGAAGGAAACAATGATTTCATCCCTGAAATTTGCTATACTTTGTGGTGATACATCATTTTGATCCCCAAGGTCAAATATGAATTATTTTAATTATTGTTTCAAATTTAAATTCAAAGGATTATTATCCATTGTTGTTTATCCTACCATTTAAAGTAGCAGGATGATCCAAGGTAGCTGATAGTGATCCTATTATAAAAGAAACTATCTTTGGGATTTTCCATTTAAAAATAGAGAAGGATCTGAAAAATTATTGTTTATGATTCCTGACATTTATTATTATTAATTTGTAAACTCAGATTGACAGAAGGCTTACTCCATGAATTCAGGAAGATTAATATGAGTGGTAGTCATACAGCTGGTTCCACAAATGCTAATGAAGTAATGTCAAGCAGTGGCATTGCAGTGAAGAATATATCTTTTAATTGAATAGCTGGTTGTCATACGCATGCAGTAATGAATGACACTACTGATTTGTTGTTTTCTCCCTAACTGCTGGTGATGAGATACATTGATTTAGCCATATTCTCTCACTCTGTCTCATGTCTGTAGATTATTTGGCCAAGAAAAAGGGTAGGTATTTTGCCTAAGAAATAGAAGAGCTTATGGGCTTGTATAGTTCTCTAAACATCTTTCTAGTCATTGATGCATTTTAATCAATTCCCTGACAGGTCCATAGCTGAAGTAGTAGGATTAATCAAGTTGGTTTTCATCATTATGGTAGCCAAATATAAGTAGCACTTGAGCATTACTTCCAGCTAAGCCTAAACTAGAAGCTAAGCATTCACAATTAGCATTTGTCTGGGTGCTAAAACCTGACTGTGTCCATGTCTATATAACTCTAAAGAATGAAGAATTTAGTAGAAGGCAGCATGCTGTAATAAAAACAATTCTGAGTTAGCATATAGAAAACTAGTTTTTAAGCCTTGATCTGCCTTTAGCTAATAATGACACCCTGAGAAAGTCACTTAACAATAAAAGATATCATTTTCTTCATTTTAGAAAATAAGGGGATTAGAACTGTTGCCATGTCCCTTAGCAAAATGCCTTTCCACTTCTAAAATTCTAATATATCTAATTTTAATCCATATGCCTCTTTGGCTATGCATCTATTCATTCAGTAAGATTTTAATGAATTACTAATATATTCAAGGTATGTACGTTAGCATCTCTGGAAAATAAGTTAGATATGACCCTGAATTCAAGGATGTGATGGTCTGCTAAGGGAGGGACAAGACATGTGATATGCTGCATATTATATAAATCAGTATGCAACATATCTCACAAAAATGACAAAAAACAAATTAAGGAATTCAGAAAAGGGAGACCTTCTAAGTCAGATGGTTAGGGAAGGCTTCATATTTTAGCTGAGATTTTTTGGATGAGGAGGATTTCAGTACATGGAAATGGAAAGGGAAGGTGTTTTGGGGCTAAGAAGTATGTATATTATAATATCAACATTATAAAATTGGACACATTTGAGGAATTTTATACCCTACTAAGGAATGAAATGAACAGAACAGTTTATTCAACAACAGAAATATAAAAACAGTTTTGAAAGTTGTAAGAACTATTATCAATACAATAAACCATTCATGATTCTGGTGGACTGATGATAAAACTTGCTGAAAATTAAAACGAAGTGATGGCTTTTAGGTGAAGAATGAGACATAAATACTTTTTGTGTCCAGAAATTGGAGAATTTATTTTTGCTTGCTTATGCATATTTGTTGTAAGAATTTTTTTCTTTTGTTAATGAGGTAGAGGTAGGAGGGAGAATACATTTCTATCCACTTAGAAAAATAGGTAGTGCTATAGATATTAAATGATGTGTGCACTTTCCACATGAGATCACGTTATGATTACCTTTACTTACTTGTTTTACTTTGTTATAAGGAACCTCTTACAAAGTAGGAATATTTTTAAATGTATATACTATAAAAATACATTAATAACATTGAAAATGGCTGAAAAAATGGCACAAATAACCATGTGTAGGAAAGAAAACAAAAAAAAAATACTTAAATTCATATTGACTAGAACAGAGGATCTGGTTAGGAAAAGTAGAAGATAAGGATGGAAAGGTAGCTTGGGATAGGTTTGGACAACCCTTCAATTCTGAGGCTTTTGGATTGTATTTGGCAAGCAGAGGGAATCCATAAAGGTAATCTCTTCCTCATTAGCTCTCAGAGTATTTAACTGTAGTACTTTTAATGATCTTATGTAGTCAACTGTTTATATTTTGATGGTTATACTGTAATAAATGGAAAGCTGGTTCCAACTCTAACAAATTCTGGTTGTAATGACCCTGGACAAGTTATATAATTCTGTAGTGCCTGAGGCAACTAAGACTATAAAATGCAAAGTTGGTTTCAGTCTGCCTTTGTAGAGGGAATTTACTCACTTGAAGTCTCTTATAACAACGAAATCACAAGGCTTTTTTTAAAACAAAAAGTTTCTATGTTTGCCTATATTGTCATTATAGAATCACCGATATGGTGCTAGAAAGGACTTTATTAGCCAAAAAATCTACTCCCATATTTTATAGATAAGGAAAGCAAGTCCTACAAAATTAAATGACTTGCTCAGATCCCCTGACTTCAAAAGAAGCATTCTTTTAACTCATATTAGAAGATCATTGAGGTCAGAAGCTGTTTCATATGAACAGTGTCTCATATGAACAGCACATAGTAGGCACTTAATGTAGCTTTATTGAATTAATTTATTATAAGACGTTTGAGTAGTAACATGATATTGTCAAAATATTGCCATAAGGATGATGAATGTGGAGCAGTGGGCAGGATAAATTGAAGACCATTCTTGGACTAATGGCCCAGGAATAAGGTGATAAAACCTGAAATAGGGTACTGGAAGTGGGACAAGTATGGAAGGGATGGATGTGAGAGAAGATGTGTGAATATAACCTTCATCATTGTTAGATATAAGGATAAATGTGTTTGTTACTCTTGAATTGGATTGATGTGAGATGAAATTGAAGGTGATATGCTCATAGCTAGTCATATTCTTCTACAAACCCAGCTTTTGTTTTTTGACTGAGTCATCTATTTATTTTATGACCTGCTGTGTTAGGAAGCAGAAATAACCAGTAATGTCTTTTCTTTCATCTAGTCATTGGTCCATTTTAATTTTTCTGCCATAATAACTTTAATAATTCTCATCCTTTGAGATAATCAGGGCCTCTCATAAGTAAAATTGTAAAGCAAATACATACACACATATGTATGCACATATATATATGTGTGTGTGTATGTATGTATATATAGTCATGCCTTTTATTTTTATATTATAGTTATTTCTAAATATGACCCTATTCCCTTAAAAGAATACCTCTTGATTTACTAAGAAAAAAATAAGCAAAAATGACTTGGAAATGAACTAGTCTAATCTGCCTGGGGTAGGGGGATCTTCAGATTTTCAGAGAATCTAGGCTAGCCTACATAGCATGGTCCTAAAAAAAATTACCATCCTGTCATATGAATCTTCCTCCTGACCACTGAAACTGAATAATGCTCCAGGCTTTGGGCAGTTTCTTCCTTCTGACCCTTCAAAATTTACTAACCGGAGTGTGTTTTAGAAATTGATATGGAATAATTATGGAAACTTAAAAGCATATCTTCTTCAGTCAGTTCCTCAACACATTTATCTTCCCTCTTTTTTCCTACGAAGCACTTTGCAATTCAGACTGATATACCACCTACCTTCTAAATTCAGACCTTTGACTGCTTCTCAGTTCTATGTTCCACCTTCTCCTTCAGGGAGGCTACTGTTTAGTGAGTTAATAAAGTCTATTGAAGTTTATACCATGTCAAACAGCCTGAGTTTCTTTCTTGGGGAGCCCTGACATCTGATCTGAACAGATGAGCTAATAGTAATAAACCTGAAATTCTGGTGACTCAAATGTATCTCTTCAGAAAACTTGAGCTTTCTTGAATTGTAAGACAAAATTTCACAATTTGCATATTACCTGCACTTCAAGGAATTCAGAGGTTTGTGTCACTGCTGTGTACAAATACAAAGGGATTAGCTCAGGCTGAATCAGCTCAGAGGATATATTGCTTTAACAGTGAGAAAATGGCCTATTCACCTCAATTTCTCTGTGAGTGCAGATGTTTGTTTAACCTGTAATATAGATGCTACAACTACTGTGTAAATCTTACAATTAAATATAATTTGATTCAATTCATTAAGCTTTTGTCAAGCACTTGCCAATTTCCAGGCAATATACTAATTTATGGGGATAAAGACAAGAAGGGAATAACCTTGCTCTAAAAGATCTCACATTTTACTGGGAAAAGAATCCCCATATACAGATAAGAGAATATAAGATATGCTGTTGTTGTACCCTCATTTCTGACTTTCATGACCCCATTTTGGGTTTTCGCTAGGGTGTTTTGGCATTTCCTTCTCCTGCTCATTTTACAGATAAGGAAACTGAGGCAAAGAGGGTTAAGTGACTTGTCCAGGCTCACACAGCTAATACATATCTGACGCTGTATTTGAACTCAGGAAGATAAGCCTTCCTGACTCCAAGTCCTAATATAAGATATATACAAAATAATTTAGTTGAACTAAGGTGTGGAGCTAGAGGGTATCAGAATCATTTACCACTTGAAAATGCTGACAGAGCTTGTAAATTGGGCTGAACTTTGAGGGGGCCTCATGCTTCTGAGATACTCATGTGAAGGAGAGTATACCAGAAAAATTAGAAAGCCTGTACAAATGTACAGAGGTAAATAAAGCATTCTATCACAATATTACTTATTTCCTGTGGGTGACAATGAGAAAATCTTGAATATAAGTCTATTTGTACCTGAGGTAGGAGTAAAATGAAATATGGAGGGGATGGATTAATATGGGTCCCCAGATATTTTCAGTTAAATCTCTCAAGATATTTCAAGAGCAGAGCGAGAATACTGACTGATGGGACTTCTGGATAGATTTGAAAGATGAACATGATTTTACTAGGTAGAACAAGAGAAAATGTTGAATGCCAGAAAGGAAGAGGAAACATATCAGTGAAGAAACAAAAACAGTAATGAGCATATTGTTTTGGTCAAATAGTAAGATAGTCCTAATTAGAGAAGTAGGCAATTATTTAGTCAAATTCTGTCAATAAACATTTATCAAGAACCCACCATGTGCCAGGCCTTGTGCTAAATGCTTAGGGGACAAAGAATGACAAAAACAATTCTTGTCCTGAAGAAGCTGACAGTCTAATGGGAATTATGTATCAATTCATTCAACAAATTTTATTGAACATATAGTATTTGTAGGGCACTGTGCTCGGTACTAGAAGAGATACTGAGGTATGCAGGACATTGTCCCAGGGGTTTATAATTTTGCTTTCTTTTCCTCCTCTTTGTTCATTCAGTAGATACTTACAGTGAGACTTATTTAAACTGTCAGGAAAGGAAAGGCATTCCAGGCAATGGGAAAAGGTGACAAAAGGATTAGAGGAAAGCATGTGCTTTGTCTAGTGACTAATCTGGTTGCAGTTCAGAGGTCATACAGAGAATTATTAGTAGTAACTGGAAAGTAGACTGTCAAAGACTAGGATGTCCAAACTATTGGATATACTATATATGCATAGGTAAGCCTAGCAACTCTAATGTTCCTTTAGATAGGATTTGTAACACACTAGAAGTAGGAGGAACTTTCCCACTTTCTGGGTAATCCCAATTGCTGGAAGCATCCAACAGTATTTCTCCCTCCTTCATCTATTTCCCATTGGAAGAAGAAGGCTTATCCCATGAATTGATTTCTTCAGAGCTCAGAGATTATGTGTAACATTCATCCAGACTCACCATAGTGTCCTTCTTGCTCTCTGCATTGGAAATTAATTTGATACAGTTCAAATCCTATGGATGTCAGGTGATCTACCTGCTTTCTTCTTGTTACTCAAGAGACACATACACCTACCTAATGATCCCAACCAGCTATATCTGGGTCATGAAAATGAAATCAACTGCATCCTCCCTGTTGTTTCTTCCGTCCACTTTCTTTTCCATGGCTTTGCTTACACTATATGACCCTGAGTCTCTGCTGGAAATGGAGGAAAACAATGCTAAAAAGCTAAAATTTTACATGTTAAAAGGATGTTCCTCTGGTCATGTCTCCTTAAATTTCACTGCCAGCATTTCATGACAAAATGTCGGGCTAGGGGATCAGGTTCCCATGGGGAAAATAACATGTTAGTTAAGAAGATAAGGCTACAGAGATCATACTACATTTGGGGGTGAGGGTTAGACTAAATGGAACTATTTTTCAGATTTTGTATTTCAAAAGTAAAATTCATTTGTTAATATTTTAAAGAGATATATTGAGTTGAGTTTTAGTATCTTTGTTTATTAAAATAATATTTATGGTTGAATATTCAATATATGCTTACCTTAAAAAATTTTTCATCAAAAAAATTAAAAGCCATTTTTTCACCAGTACACCTCCTAAGGAAATGTTCTATGCTCACATACTCATATATGTATACATATTTATAATACACCTATACAAATATTTTATATATTATACATACACATAATATATAGATATTACATGCATATATAATACATGCGCATGCACATTGTATATATGTATTATATATACTTAATATGTAACATATATATAATATAAACATGTACATGGGTACGCATTCTATAGTTCTTTCTACTTTTCTTCTTTTATTTATTGTTCTTCTTCCAAAATTAGGAACATTATAAATCTATGGTGTTAAAACTTATTTGAAAATTGTGCAGGGGTGAGGGTTTCCTCTAGTAGCTATATTTGAAATTAGTCTATCCATAAAATCCACTGTAAAACCCCCTCCAGAATCACTCCCCTAATTTGGTATTGGTTCTGGGAGGAGTCATTGTTCCTACTCTCATGGTTCTAGTAGGAACCTTGATAGTCCACAAATACAAAGCATCTATGGGAAAAGTATTCTCAACCTTGTAGTGCAATGGTAATAAGGCTCTTTGTTTTTCCTCAGTTCTTCTGGAAGAAGACCAATGAAAGCCAGAGTGATTTGGGTTTAAAGGCATAATCAAGTAACATCCTTTGAATTAAAATGGCCTTTTAAAAATCCTATTTTTTTCAGAGCTATGATTCAGGAAATCATAAATGAATGAAAACTGCACAGGACAGAGTAAATTGTCTAGCTTTTTTTTTTTTTAGTGAGGCAATTGGGGTTAAGTGACTTGCCCAGGGTCACACAGCTAGTAAGTGTTAAGTGTCTGAGGCCGGATTTGAACTCAGGTATTCCTGACTCCAGGGCCAGGGCTCTTTCCACGGTGCCACCTAGTTGCCCCAATTGTCTAGCTTTTTTGAGAAAAAAATAGAAAATTTCATTAAAAATCTAGTCTCCAAACACAAGATACCTTACAAAACATAAGTGACCAAAAGTTGTGTTCTTTTGGACAGAGTACCCATATGTAAGGGTATGATACCTCAAGTGCAGAGAGATACTGCATGTGGTAAGAGAAGAGAAGGAGGAGGAGGAAGAAAGGAGGAAAAGAAGGAAGGAAAGAAGGAAGGAAAGAAGGAAGGAAAGAAGGAAAGAAGGAAGGAAGGAAGGAAGGAAGGAAGGAAGGAAGGAAGGAAGGAAGGAAGGAAGGAAGGAAGGAAGGAAGGAAGGAAGGAAGGAAGGAAGAAAGGAAGAGCAGCATTTCCCAACTAGAACTGGTAGTTTGGTTCCCCAGAGGACAGATGCTACTACTCAGATTGTTGTTCCTCCTTCATTTTTAAAGAGAACCGATGACACCATAAGGATGATGTCTTGATTTGTGAATGAATTTGATTTAAGTGAGATAGCTTCACAAAGTCATCAGCCTAATTCTATCCTCCCAAGTCATCAGAGATCATTGGCAAGAGTCAAAATGTCTGGCAATGGCCCAGGGTATTGAGGCACACACACACACACACACACACACACACACACACACATATACATATACATATACATATAACTCACAACTCCTGGAACTGGAAGTCCTTTGACCATTTGTGGAGTCCTCATGAAGTTACCTTTAGGTGTAACTCTCTGCTTGGAAGGCTATTAAGCTTGACTCTGAGAATCATTTGATTTTTTCTGGTCTGTGTCCATGGCCCTCAAATCTCTTAGGTATGTGAGACAGCAAGGCAATACAGTGGATAGAGCAGGGCCCGGAGTCTGGAAAACCTGAATTCAATTCAGGCCTCAGATACTTACTATCTGTGTAACCCTGGGCAAGTCACTTAACCTTATTTGCCTCAATCTCCTCTTCTGTAAAAGGATCTGAAGAAGGAAATGGCAAACCACTCTAATATTTCTGCCAAGAAAAGTTCAACTAGAATCATGGAGAGTGACAGAAACAGCCAAACAAGAAAATATAACACTATAAGGTTTGCAAAATACTTTACAAATATGATTCTACTTTATCTGCACAACAGCCAAAGCAGGTAGATGTTATTCCTTTCCCTATTTTACAGAGGAAGAAACTAGGGAAGACAGAGGTTAAGGTGCTCACCCAGGGTTATACTTAATTGTCTGAATCCAGATTTGAATACATGGCTCTTAACTGATATTTGCCTCAGTTTCCTCAACTGTAAAATGGGCATAATAATAAGACCTACCTTACAGAGAGCTCCTCATAGTGGGCACATATAAATGCCTATTCCCTTTCTTCCCCTCCCCCATGAAGTGACATTCTCTGAAGCTACCTCTTTTCTCATGACTATTTCTGTATCTGTCCTCAATGTGTCTGCTGTTAGCCAGAAGAATTATCTTCCATTTCACTAATGCTGTGGTCATTCTAAGAAATGAGAATAAAAAGAGAAGGATAATTATTTATCCCACCCCCAGGTTACCATGTGTCTCTCACACCTAATTACAATGTATTAACTTCATGTATATTTGTTTATATTTATATATTCACATGTTGTGTTCTCTGATTGAATAAACTCCTTGAGAGCAAGGTCTATTTCATTTTTTGTCTTTGAATGCCTAGTACCTAGAATGTTGCTTGACACATAGTAGGCACTTAATAGTATTTGTTAGTTCATTGATTTGTCATTGTCAATTCAACGAACCTTTGTCACCATACTTCCAGGGCACACTGCAATCTCCTAGGTAGCTCATTATCTTTTTCTTTGGGCCATGTAAACTCAAGAAAAAATTGGGAAAATATGGGTGGAGGCCAACAACACCATCTGCTTGGTCATGCTTGATTTGTGTGTAGACACAGTTTCTGTCAATTTATTTATTGTTTTCATGTTCCCCATATCAAAGAATTTGCCTACTGCCTAGAACGATTGAGAGCCAGTGAAAGATAACATGTTGAACATGTATTTCTTTTTTCAATTGATTGAAGTGAATAAGAGAAAGCTTTAAAATGTCAAAAGGAAGTACATTATGTAATAGCTTAAGTTAAATGAGTGAGGACACAAGCTATGGTTCTAGTAATCTGTGCATTTTCCATTTTAAAGATTGGCTGAATGCTCACCATTAATCATAGTAGACTGTACATTTGAAAGACCTATCAGATAATTCTTCTGGGTTTCATATCCTCAGTTGATCTGGAGAAGAATACTGCTTCACAGTAGTTTGGCTTACAATTAAATGGAAAAGTATTTACCTAAAATGCTGGAATATAACTGGCCTAAATGCATTTCTAGTACTAAAATCCCATTTATTTTTCAAAAAAGAAATTTATTAAAATATAAATATCCAATCTGCCCTTCTCTTCCTGGCCCAAGCAGAATTACTCACTGAGTCACTAGTGTGTTAGCTTGTCCCTTTTTATCGAACAAATTTAATTTAACTATAGTTACTAACTATCAAAGTTCTCTTGAAGTTTAATTAATATCGTTAACTAGTCCTAAAAGAAAATGTGTAAAATAAGAGACAGAAGCAGCAACCACAACATATACATAAACGACTAGCTTTTCTCTAGTTACTGCACCTGAATGATTCAAGGGATTGAGGAATTTAAGCTCTTAGAAAACCATTGGCTTTCTTTTCTTCTCTCCCCAGCTCCCCACCCCTCCGATCAGGCTTGCTGATTATGGAGCAATGAAGGAAAATTAATTACTTTGCTCCAGTGGAGCAGTTAATGCAGTACACAGTGAAACCATACCTCCCCCTCCCCCTTTTTCCTCTGTAACTGGCTTGTTTCCTATTTCTCTGCCTTTTATGATACATCCATTTTCTTGATGACTTAGAAAATTTAGAAAAAGGTTAATTAAGTAACTGATACTATTGAGAAAGAATATTGTTAAGAACTGGAAAACATTAAACACACTGTAGCTTAAAATTACATTTTAGTATTTAACTTAAATTTTAACATTTAAATGGGGAAAAGTTTCATAGTTCATACCTGGTTTTATCATTGTTATCAAATGCCAATGTATGAATATTTCCATGTCTCATAGGAGAAATAATAATCATTATTATAATAGTTATTAATCCCTTAGAGGCTGGGATTCTTAAGATGGATCCAGGACCTCCAAGTAGTCAATGGATGTCTTTGATTGTGAATGGTTAAAAAAAACACATTTATTTTATTTTAATAATTGCTTTTCTTTGAGATTATATGTATTATATTTTAGACACTTAAAATTTATTTTGAGAAGGGGTCTATAGGCTTCACTAAACTGTTACAGGGGTCTGTGACACAAAGAAGGTTAAGAACAACACTAGGATTTCATTTGCAAAGTTCATCCTGCCCTAGAGCAGGGCCTCTTAAACTTTTTTCCACCAGAGACCCCTTTTCACCCAGTAAATTTGTATGTGACCTCGGGTATACAGGTGTACAAAATAGGTATACATACATAACCTTTTTCTGTCCTCAAATTTTTCATGACCTCCCCCATATTCAGTTACATGACCCACTATGGCCTCTTAACCCAGGTTTAAGAAGCTAAGCCCTAGAGAAATGCATATATAAAGGAATTTAAATGTCTGTAAAGGTTCTGATCCTTAACAGTATATTACAATGTAGTTATTTGCATTACTGAAAATATTTATTTTCTGTTAATAAAATGTATATATCCATTTACAATTACCAATTCTAATTAATGACGTTATCATTCATGACATTTTCCACTTTAGTACTCATTTGGAAAGATAATAATGCAATATAATATATTGTATAATATTATATAATTAAAATAATACAATATAATTAATAAGAGCTAGTATTTATATAGTTCTTCAGTGTTGCAAAGTGACTTACAAACATTCTTTTATTACAACAACTCTGGGATTTAGGTGCTGTTATTATCATACCAGTTTTCATGTTATAATTTTCAGTTTCTGAGGCACAGAAGTTAAGTGACTTGCCTAAACTCAAATACCTGTTAATTACCAGAGGTAGGATTTGAACTCAGATCTTTCTGATTTCAGATCCAGCTCACAATCCACTGTGCCCCCTAGGCTGCCAGGGTAAGCTTGGTATCCTATATCATCAAATGCATTTTAAGAATTGGCTGATAGCTTAGATGATTAGGAGAGGAAGAATTGTTCTTTTCTCAATTTCTTTTATTCCCTTCTAGCTCTAAACTATGCAGGAACTTCTTCATTATGCATGAAAGTCTCCCATTCAATCAGCCAATTGTCCTATTTTGACTTGTTCAGGTCATTGAGTACTTAACCCAGTATGACTATGATATACTTTTTTTTTTTCCTGTACAAGAAGCATATTGTCAAGATAGAGTTTATTCTATAGACTAGGCATGCAGTGTGTGGAATTCCAAATGATGAAATTGATCTCAGTATTTCTTAACTCTGTGGTCACAACCCTGAACCATTATACCACACTGCCTTTCTTAGTACTTTAAAAGCATATGTAGGGGAAAATGAGGGGGTTTTAGTTGACAACAAGAATAAATAATGCAAAATAACAAAGTACCGTAGCTATCAGAGAATCTAACACAAACAAAAGTTGTATTCATAGAAGTAAAGTATCCCTATCAAGGAACATAATATTCTAGCTGTAAGTAGCCCTTGTATGGAACAAACTATCCAGGTGTGGTTGCTATATTTTAAAAAGGACATTAGCAAACTGAAATATTAATAGTGTTAGAGTGGTATTGGAAGCTGGAAACTATTTCCTCTGGAAAATAGTTAAAGAAATTGGAATTGGAGATCATTCTAAAAGGAACTCATTCAGTCATCTTTGACTCTTTGTGACCCCATAGACCATAGCACATTGATACTATCCATGGGGTTTTCTTGGCAAAGATACTGGAGTGGTTTGCCATTTCCTTCTCCAGTAGATTAAGGCCAGTGATGTTAAATGACTTGCCCAGGATCACACAGATATTGTCTGAAACTGGGTTTGAACTCAGGTCTAGGCCTAGCTCTTTATTCATTGAGTCACCTAGCTGCCTCTAAGGCATATAAGGTCATATAACTATTAAGTATCAGAAGCAGATTTTGAACTCAGGTCACCTTGAGTTAGATAGAGCACAGTGCTTTATCAACTGTGCTACTTAGCTGCCTCAAAAGAACCTTAGAAGATCACAATAGAGCCAATGGATATGTGTTAAAATTGGTATACTTCAATTTAAGGCTATTTTTTTTCCATGAGTAGAACTCTCCACCAGTGAGTTTAAAGGGTTCTTCTATGAGGGAGTACCCTTACATAAGGTCCTTTCATTGGAGGTATTTTAGCAGAGCCTGGATAATTATCTGTTGGAGACACTGCAGAAAATTCACTGAGAGGGAGATTTATGTAATGGATAGGTTTCCTCTATATCTCCTTAAATAGATAGAGATATAGATATGTATTTACATATAAATTCTCTATTATTCTGATTCTGACACTGATTTGATTTAAAAAATTGAGTTGGGCTCAGTATTTGAGATGCACAAAAATTAAAAGCAATGATAAAGGAATAGTCATTTTCCACCAGGACTTTAAATTTGGGAGAGTTCTTGGCACCTACACATACTCACTTGAAAATTCCTTATTATAACTTGCCTTCCCACAGTTTCTAAACTTCCTTCAAAAACATGGAAGACATTTTCATTCTCCCTCCCAAACATTACTTCTCATCCTCTTCTCTTTCATAAAAGCTTTATCTTTAGAAACAGCATGTAAATCTGTAATATTGTCATATGAGTCTATGATGTTTTGATCTAAATTAGGGAAATTATATGCATTTAGTAATTAATTCAGAATCTATGATTTGATAAACAAAAAGCTTACTCTGATTTAGGCCCCAAATAGCTACCTTTTCTTTTATTTTAATTAATAAGTGAATTAGCATATATAAATGCAAATAAAATGTAAAAGTTTTTCCCCCTAATGTATATGGTTTTCATTCCTAAAGTTGTCTCTTAATCAAAAGAAAAACCATATTTCTAAAAGTCCCATAGATGACAAATTATAAAAAGAATCTCTTCATGTAGGCATAAATAATTTCATAACTTCTAAATCCTTAACATATATATATGAATGCATATGCATATATGGACACACATATACATATACACACACATATATATGTATATATATATATACATAGATAGATAGACTTTACAGTATCCCCTTGTTCTACCACACTAAATTCAAAATGCATTTAATTTGGTGTAACCATTTTTTAATGAAATAATGTTAACTTAATGTTATCCTCACTTCCTTTTTAGATTCTTGTTGATTATCTCTTTAATTGTACTTTTCATAATTTTTCTCTGAATTGAAGGCTCACAGATCTATAATTTTTAGATGGTACTCTCCATACTTTCAGGAATTGGAAAAATATGTGACCTTCCCCTGGGCATAGGGATCTCTCTGACTCTCTACATTCTTTCAATGTTCAGTGACAGTAAGACAACAATTATATCTTCCAGTTCTTTTAGTACCTTGGGGAAAAATCCAACTGGAATTCATTAAGGGAAAGTAAATGGTTTCTTACAGTTTTCCTACTTATCATGATTATCAGTACCCTATTTGTCTTTCTGTACTTTCCAATCCAAAGTTTATTCACACTGGCAAAGAAAGCAAAAGCCAAGTAAGAAATGAATAATTGTGCCCTTGGCCCATCATCTTTCGTTATTGTTTTGCCTACTTCTAGTAGAATTCTTACCCCAGCTTTGATTCTTCTTGTTTTCCTTCTAGAGCCTTAAAAGGCTGTAGAAGACTCCAGGGCTGGTGCATTATCCACTGCACCACCTAACTGTACCCAGTGGCACTCTTGAATGCCAGACTTGTCATGGAATCCATTTAATGCTTATATGTCCTTTGGAAGAGGTTAGAAATCAACTTTGATTGGTGAAGAATTATTAAGAAGAATGAGTATTATAATTAGAGGTAGGTTTATTCTAATGAGAGACTGGGGTGGGGGTGGGGGCATGACACTGATCACTCAGTCTTGAATAAAGAGACTTATCTCTTATCCAGGCAACCCCTACCTAGGGCAATCTAAACAAAAAAGAGGTCCACCTCTGTTCAGACCTTACTGAGTGGAACACAATGGGCCTAAATTCACCTTAGATTAAATTCTTTATAAGGTTATCTAGTTGAGTGGGGTAACAAGCCCAAGATTTCATCTCATTATCTGCCCTGCCCTTCAGAGAACTAAACTTTGATCTAATCTCCAAATGAGGAAAGGAGAAAATCCTGTAATTCCCTAATATTTGGTTATTTAATAATCATTTCTCTCAGGAGGAAGAGGAGAGAAAAGTCAATGAGTAATGATGAAGAAATCAGGAGGAGAAAAGTAAAAACAATCAATCTAGAGAAGAGGGATAAAAGCTGGGGTCAAGGATCAGGAGCCAAAAGACTTGGAAAAGTTGCAGAAAGTACTCACACCAGACTTTCTGAACTGAAAAGAATATCAGAAATCATCTAGCCCAATCCTTAGTGCAACCACAAGTATAAATACCCTACATGACCTCCTTAAACAATGGTCAACAAGCTACTATATGAAAAGTGTCAGTGATGGGGAGCACATTACTTCCTAAGAGAGATCATTCCCCTTTGGGGCAGCTCTAATTTTAGAATGGGCAGCTAGGTGGTATAGTAGATATAGGAGTTAGGATTCCTGTAGTCTGGCCTCAGACATTTGCTAGCTGTGTGACCCTGGGCAAATCACTTAACCACTATTTGCCTCATTTCCTCACTTGTAAAATGGGGACATACTGGAGAAGGAAATGGCAAACCACTCCAGTATCTTTGCCAAAAAAGAACCCATAGACAAAGTCCATGAAGTCATGTAGAGTTTGACATGACTGACTAACTCAACATCATCATTATCAACAACAACCAACCTCTTAAAAAGTTTCTTCTTTTTGTTGCTCTTCTTTACATTGAGCTGAAATTAGCCAATTTTCAAATTTATTCTTTTATTCCTTCTGTCTCTTCAGAGCAATAACAAATCTAAAACCTCTTCTGCATGAGAGTCCTTCAGATACTTGTGGATATCTCTCATGTCCCTCCCCAAGTCTTCTTTTCTTGAAACTTAACAATCCTAGGTCCTTCAGCTGATTACAACATGGTGTCCAGTTCCCTTACCATCTGGTCATCATTCTCTGTATATGTTCCAGTAGCATCTCCTATAATATTACACAGTTATAATTTACTGAACCCACAATGAATCTTAATGTAATTAAATGCACACAAAAAATGTTTTTTTTCTTGATAAGAAATTACGCATGTATATATTTAATATTAGAACCCAGGCATAGGGGCAGCTAGGTGGTGCAGTGGTTAGAGCACTGGTCCTGGAGTCAGGAGGACCTGAGTTCAAATCCCGCCTCAGACACTTAACACTTACTTGCTCTGTGAACTTGGGCAAGTCACTTAACCCTCATTGCCCAACCAAAAAAACAAAAAACAAACAAAAAAAAGAACCCATGCATCACTCAAAATATATGTATTAAGCACCTGAATGGCCCTAGCACTATGAATTTCAAAAGAAGAATAAGGTCATCCCTGCACATAAAATCTTGGCTCATAATCTAGTAGGGAAACTATCATAGATACATAAAAATCATCTTGTCAGACAATATTATATCCTAATAAAAGAAAAATTATTTCCTTTATTGAGAAAACTATTAGCCTGAGGCTGCATGATATAGTGAATAGAACAAAGGTTCTTAACCTGGACAGATAGATTTCAAGGAGCCTGTGAACTTGGTTGAAGGGGGGAAATATTTCTTTAGATACAATGTATTACCTTTGTAATCCTATACATTAAACACACACACACACACACACACACACACACATATATATACACATACATATATTCATATATAGTGCAAGCATGCATGTGCATGCATGCATGCATTCATACATACTTACATATTCTGGGAAGGGATCTATGACCAAAAAATAAAATAAAATAAAAGGTTAAGATTCCCTGGAACAGAAGGACTGACATAGGCTTAAATAGATTTGGGTTTGAATCTTTCCATCTGGCACTTTTTAGTTGAGTAACAAAGACAAGTTATTTAATCTCTAAGTCTCAGGGCTTTATCTGTAAAGTAGGCATAATGATACATATAATGCTTGCCTTGATGGATCATTGTAGTGATCAAATGATATAATTTATGCAAAGCACTTCACAATCCTTAAAGCACCATAAAAATGTTACCTATTATAATCTAGCTCATAATACCTATGTGTGAATCTTTTGAGTTGTTTTTCCATGTGTATCTATGGATGAATATATGGATGTTTATATCCAGTTACTTTACCTCACTTCATCAATGTATCAATAATCTTTTAAGTGTGTGTATTCCTTTCACTAATACAGATGAGAAACCTCCCATGACTTCCCCTACTGGTAGATTCTTGTCAGTGTCCCTGTATGAGTTATATGTATTTACATATTTTGAAATGACCTCTAAAAACATTTCTCCATGTGAGTGATTTTTCATTTTTTAGCTTACATAAAAGCTTACCTGTCAACTAGCTCACATTGTATTATTTTTATTCCTGTGCTATTTAATAATAACTCATATTGTGTTTCTTTTATTTCTCTGCTTATCTTTTGCAGATAAACAGTGGAATAGAATTCTAATTATTGCATACATTTGTCTAGGGAGAAAACTATTCAAATATATGTACTAAAATATATATACTTTATATTATTTACATTATATTTTATAAGATCTCATGACTTAAGTGGTCATTTAATACAATTCATCCCTGTATAAGAATCCCCACTATACCAAAACCAATAAGTAGTCTTTGCTTAAAGACCTGAAATAAGATTGAAACAAATACCTTACCTCCCATGTATGTAATGTAGTCAATAGGGTATTGCACATGTCTTAATGTCATGAAAGTCTTCTTAATCATTAAATCTTAAATGTGCATATTTAAATATAAAATCTATATTCTATAACCTAAAGCTATTTTATATATATATATATAATTTTTAGATTAATCTTTAGTATTGTTTAGTCCTTTCAGTTGTGTCTGAGTCTTTGTGACCCCATTTGGGGTTTTCTTGGCAGAGATACTGGAATGCTTTACCATTTCCTCGTCTAGCTAATTGTGCACATAAGGAATATGAGGTAAACAGGGATAAATGACTTGGCCAGCATCATATTTCTATTAAATGTCTGAATTCATACTTGAATTCAGGTCTTCCTGACTCCAGGTCCAATACTCTATCCATTGTGACACCTAGCTGATTCTATATACATCTTAGATTATTTTAATTATTGTGACTTCAGATAATTCTACAGGCAATACTGAATCTTTCTGAGTCAAGATCTCACATGTCTTATTTCAAAGGTCTAACAAATGAAGAAATTGATGACTGAATTGTTTTTTTTTTCACTTCTGTCTTCTTAAGAAGGTGCTAATGAAAATAAAATGGACAAAAGCAGGAAGCAGAGGGGAAAACCTAGTCAGAATAATACACAAATTGGCTAATCTGCCCCATAACAATTGAGTATTGGCTATAAAAATACAAGATAATATCATTATTAGACCTAACTTGCCTGTTAAAAAGGCATAAAAGAGAAAAATCTAAGCATCTCTTTTGCCGATAAGCAATGGAACAGAATTCAAATGATAATATGGCATTCAGCTAGGGAGACAAAATTTTATTTAATTAAGTGACTCATTAGATGTGCTGGGCCCTTGCCAAGTTATTTCATCTTGATTTGTCAAATGATAATTTCACAAGTGTCAGTGACAATCAAGATCCTGAACATTTATTTTTCTTTGCCCATCTGCTGAATAAGAATTCTCAAAGAACAACCACAATAGTGTATTAAACAATACTTCAGTCTTAGTTTTATGGTATCAGATCCATCTATTTAATGTAAAAGCATATGGCAAGGTGAATAAAGTAGATAGACAGCATGTATAACAATTAGCTTAATTCTCTACTTTAAGCCCAGGAAGTATTTGTTAATCTCTTCGAAAATTATATATCCCAGTAGTCTGATAGCAGAGGAAAATATATATGCAAATGCATTTTATTTCTATGTATTTGCGTATATGTGTTCTGTGTATTGGCCTCTATACTTTTGTATGAAAAAGGTTATCTTACCTAATGTTGGGTAATAGAACTGCCCAAAGGCGAAATGAAAAATGAATGAATGAAAAAACTGTAAGTGCTTCATATGCAACAAGTATTGTGCTAAGTACTGGGGATACAAATTGAAAAAGTGACATAGTCCTTGCAGTTAAGAAGATCACTCTCTAACTGGGGGAGATGAACCAAGAAAGTTCAATTACAAAGCAGATGGAAGAGCCTTCATGTCCCAAGAGTTCAGTAGTCGGGTAGATGGCAAGGCCCAGGAGTCTTTAGATTCTATCAGTAGGTCAGATGATGGTTCTGGGAGAGTGTAGGGAATTAGAGGCAGGGCAGAAAGTAAGTCAGGAGACACCATGAAGGCATATGGTAAGGCCAAGTATTCTTCCACAAATAAATGAGCTTGCTGACTGTGAAAATAGCAGCTTCCCCCAAAATAATGTCATCAAGCAAAAGAGTAGATTATCACTTGTCATGTTGCATGTGTTGTATGTTGTATGTTCAGCCTAGAATCCTATTGTTTAGCTACAGGTTTTACTAGATGGTCTTTGAAATTCTATGTTATAGTAAACATGTGCATGCATATATATATGAATATGTGCATATATATGGATAATAAATGTGAGTAAATTATTGAATGAAAAAGCATTTAAATATGTACTGTATGCCAAGCACTAGAGACACAAATACAAAAGTATAGACAGTCTCCACCTTCAAGAAACTTGTATTCTAATAGAGAAAGATAACACATGAAGGAGAATGATAACAAAGGAGACATATTGTGATTTGGAAAATTACAAAGGAGGGTGAGTAGAGCTACAGGGGATTTTCTTGACAAAACCCTATCCAGGAACAATGACAAGAGTTGATTTCATGATGATTCCAAAGCTGAAAAGTTTCATATGGGGTGGGGCAGGGAGATGACTGAATAGTAAAGTGAAAAATGATTGGAGTCAGCTCTGGTTGTAGTGTGTGAGTGAGGCCTCTATCAATGATAACAACAGAGCCCCAGAGAGGGAGTGTGAGGGATGACAATACCAGGGCATAGTTTCTGCTGTGGGTAGCATGTTAGCTATTGAGGAGATGGTTGGGTCAGGGATTCAATTGAAGTTATACATAGACACAGACCCACATACATATAGTTACATAATTAACAATTAATTGTTATATATATATATATATGTAACATATAGTTACATAATTAATTATATATACATGCATGAATACACATGGATGTTATATTCATATATATTTAATTATGCAGATATATACATGTATACATACAAAAAAGAGATGTGTCTTTACACATTCACTTCTAGTAAGAGAAACACAGAGACAGATAAATACTTAGGGTAGGACTAGACAGATGCAATAACAATATCAATAATAATTACATTTGTTTAGTTTTTTAAGTTACAAAATACTTTCCCCATGAAATCCTCAAATATAGATGGAATAAGTATTATGCCCGTTTTCCAGATGAAGAAATTTAGCTTTAATAAAGAATCAGAACTTGAACCCAACTCGTCTTCACTATAGTCTGGACATTTCTTTGCTATTTCAAAAGATGTATGGTTTCTTGTGTGAGTATTTCCTGCACCAGGATATTGAAATCATACCTTAGTAGATAATTTCCTAGAGCTTAGATGCCATCCAATTTTATGGTAATATCTTATTTGAACTAGGCCCATTCTCTGATAATGATTTTGCTTGGGAACTTCATGAGCAATTGTGTTCCCCTGGGATAGACTTTCACAGCACAGGGCCATTTCTCTGCCATGCTAAGGCATCCCAGAATGACTTTAGTGTAGGGCTGTTATGCATGTGTTCTTGGCATATACTTTATTTTATTATTTTTTTTTTGCGGGGCAATGAGGGTTAAGTGACTTGCCCAGGGTCACACAGCTAGTACATGTCAAGTGTCTGAGGCTGGATTTGAACTCAGGTCCTCCTGAATCCAGGGCTGGTACTTTATCCACTGCACCACCTAGCTGCCCCCCATATACTTAGATTTTAAAGAAAGAAATTAAAACTCCCTCATTAAAGGAAACAGGCACTCTAGGTTGGCTTTAGGATTTTTGTTTCTTGAAATACATTTGTAGCTGATCTTCACTCACAGAGGAGGGTATCTTAAAGATAATTTTGAGGATGTAAATACTTTGAAGTCACTCTAGGAGGTCAAGATTGGAACTTATTCACCTGTCACTTAAGGGCTCCCTCTCTGCAGAGACTGTCATCCCTATAATTATTTTCCCTTCACTCAAAAATGCTTCTCCATTTAGTGAGACATTTCAAAGACTAAAAAAAAAAAATGCATGAAACTATCTCAGTGACTGCAAGGAATTCCTCATTGAGAATGTTATGTCACTGCAAAACATTCACACTTCTGCTTGGGACCAGCAACTTTGGAAGCTATCTTTCTATTGAAAACATATTGATCTTCCTGACAAGTGTCTTCATAAGTGGCTCATGTAAAAGTACTAATAGAGATCAATCAACTTATATTATTTCATTAGCTAGGGACAGTCTTTCCTTTATTCTTTCTCTAGTCATTTTTTTCCATATGTTCTTTACAAGATAAAATATGTCTGTGAATATACATTAAGGCAACTCAGTGATGTCCACAATCTACAGATCTGTCATTCTTTCTGATATATAAACATTTGAGGCAGGGCTAGCTCTGGGTAAAGTTGTGAACTACATTTGTTTCTCAGTATTTCCCCTTTAGTTCTCTCCCTCCCCCCCCCCACACACACTTACAACACAGATATCTGATGATGTCATTATCTTCCCTATCAAATCCTTGTTTCAATAAACTCTCATTTGAAAAGGATCTGATAAACTAATTTAGGTAGAACTTAAGAAGCCCTTAAAATGTCAATCATGTTAACTGTCAGTATGTTAAAGAAAGAATTCTAGGTCCCAGTCAGAAAATCTTGTTTTGAAACTTGGTTGTTCTAATTATGATTTGTATGACCTTGAGTAAAGCATAGAACTAAACTGTTCCTCACTTCCCTGATCTGTAAAATAAAAAAGTGTGCTTGTTTGACCTCCACAGTGCATCCCACCTCTCTATTATACTGTAATTTTATTATTCCTTTTATTTTTTATTTTAATAAGAGAAAATTACTTCATCCAAATGCATTACTTTCCAATGATAGATTTTCAGGCCCCAGGAACAAGGTAAGGAAGATAATTAATAGTCAATTCTATCTTTTGTTCCATTTTAAATAAATAGTAAAAGAGTCCATGCATTGATATTTTCTGCCAAGAACTCAGTCAAATAGTCCAACAAGTTATCATCAATGACTTTAAAACTAAGGAAAGGAAGCTATTGGAGAATCAGGACAAATAAGGGAAAGGAAAAAAAAAACTTAATGCTGCCCTTTTAAAAAAGATTTTCTTTGTACTTGCATATACATTTTATTAGATTCCTATATTTCTTTAGAAAACCTCCCATTCACAAACACACACACACAGACACACACACACAGACACACACACACAGACACACACACAAATTCAATTATTAGGAGCTGCCTGGCCTTCCATTTCCCTGATATTCCTCTACTCTAGTAGTCCAATATGATTACTTGTTCCTGTCTATTGAGCAATAATCCTAATTCTGTCTCTAGTCAGAGACCAATAAGGAGACTATGAATATTTGTTTCAGTATACATGGTTATCCTCAGTTTCCCTAGCTGTTAGGGTCAACTCCTCATCTAATCTGCTGAGATGATTTTGAATCCCACATTTGCCATCTATGTTAGCTATGCCTCCCATCTTTATTCATCTGCAAGTTTGTTAAGCATATTATCTTTGATTCTATCTAAGTAATTGATACAATTATATAATGGGATCAGGAGATCAATGCCTAGGAACTCTACTACATATTATCCTCCAATGTGACATTGACTCATTAATGATTTATCTTTTGAGTCCATTCAAGGAGGTCTGTATTTTAACTGAATTATCACAGTTCATACATTTTATCTTTTTAAAAGGAAAATATAAAGGAATTTGTTAAATGTTTTATAGCAATCCAGGTCAATTATTTTTACAAAATTCTCCTGATTTCTAGTTTCACAATTCTGTAAAAGAAAGTAAATGATGCTACTCTGGCATGACTATTAATGATGTCATGCTTTTAGTGATTACCATTTGCTTTTCTAGATATTAAAAAAGTATGTCCCTTTAATATATGTCTTTTTTTTTAGGGCAATGAGGGTTGAGTGACTTGCCCAGGGTCACACAGCTAGTCAGTGTCAAGTGTCTGAGGCCGGATTTGAACTCAGGTCCTCCTGAATCCAGGGCCAGTGCTTTATCCACTGTGCCACCATCTGCCCCTAATTAAATTTTTGCAATAAGGTCATGACCTGATGTGCTGATAAGGATGGTTGACTTTTTTGTGCAATTAATTCTTTTCCTCTTTTTAAGATGGGATCATTATTTGCCCCTCTAAAGTCCTATGATATCTTGTCTATTATTTATGGCCTTTTAAACATCATTAATAATGGCTTAGTAAGCATATATACTTATTCCTTTTAGTCACAAACCTTCCAAATAGAAAACCTTGCATTAGCATTGCACTGTAGTAGAAATAACCAAGAGGACATGGTTTAGGTTGCTTTACTGGGATTAAATTTTTCTTTCTGTGCTGACCAGGGTAGATGCTTCTTTGATACTTTGAACTTAAATGTCATAGCAATAGAAGACTCAGTGATCTCTCAAGTAATTCATAATGTGACCTCAACTCTCTGAGCCTCAATTACCTCTTCTGTAAAATGAAAGAATTAGACTATATGACTGCTACATTTTTCATTTAAAAAAAAGAAAAAAAATTCATAATAAAGGGGTCTAAATTATAGGATCTCTCAAGAGTTTTCCATTCTAACAATGTAAAAGTTTGATTAGATTGATATTTGACATCATAACTCGAATACTTACTATGTGTGTGTGTGACCTTGGACAGGTGAATTCCTTCTCAGCTTTAATTTCTTCATATGTGAGATGACAGAATTGTTCTTGATAATCTCTAATATCTCCTCCATCTTAAATGATCCATGGTTCTATAATATCATAAAAATTGATTTAGTCCTTCCTTATTTATCTAGAAGCAAATATACTTTTCATGGAGACATAGGTTATAGAAAGTGCTTTCTGTTTATAATTCTTCACCATAACCATACCAATTTAAATCATATAATGTGGCTAAAATATGTGATCTCAAAGTCATTTCTTTTGTGCTTATATAAACACATTTCATCTTGGAACTTACTTAATGGCTGTTTAGAAATAATAATTTAAATATCTTGGGATATGTGAACTAAGTAGTTTGGCTATATAATTTGATCACTGTTTGTTCATTATCTAAGGCATGATATATTTCAGGTTGGTTTGATTTATTGTTTCCTAGTAGAATTCAATTTAACACTTTTTCTTTGCTAACTGAATTGTAAATGAATTATGTTAACAGCTCCCAGGGGTAAAAGCCTAGACAAAATACATATGGTCAATAACTATTCACGTTTGAAATAATCTTATAAAAGTGCTTTACTGGGTTACTCTAGACCTGCATATTTCTTCATAAATCAACCTTATGAAAAGGATAAGCAATGAGTGGAAATTTATTTGAAGTATTTCAACTGTAATGGCCCCTTAAATTAGGTTCACTTCACCCACCTGCATTAATTTAATTCCATTTCCTCAAAGGAAAAACTTCTAATTTAATTTGGAGTGTTTTGTAAAAAATTATTAGACATTTAAAACACATAATTCTTAATTGTTTATTCACAGTAATGATTTTAAACAATTTCCAGGGTGAAATTACCCACAAGAAAGATCTGCAGATTGCCATCTGCAGAATGATGGGGTTGGACTTGCCACCATCACAGGCTACTTCCACCTCTAAGATCCTTTGTTCTCATGACACAACTTTTTTTTTTTCAAGAAAAATAATTACCTTTCAGTCCTTAAGTTTAATTATTTTTCTTAAATGATGATAAAGTAGTAACATTTCCCTGCATGGGACACCAATCACATCCTCAGAAAGAGATTCAATTATTAAACAATCTTCTTCATGTAGGGAGATAATGGCATAGATAATCCAAATATATAAATTGTTGCACTGAATCACTCATATTTAAATGTTCTTTCTTCCTGATCTATAACTGTGCCCATACATGGGTGTTAGTCTAGGTACATTCTGAGTATCTGGATCTAAATCCTAGGTAGTCTAAGATCAAACTGAGTTTGGATGTGAAGAAAAGTATAAAATTCCCAAATCAGGTTCAAATATCTGATAAATGTCTTCAAAAATGAATATAGTTTAGGTTGAAGGCTAGAAAGGAAACAGAAACCAAGGGGATAGAACAGTGCATTAGTTTCATATATAAATTAACTGGAAGAAGACTGATAAGAAGTAAAGAAGCATTTATGTCTCAGTGTTTTCTATGTCTCCTTTTCCTACCAGAATGGAGAGTAAATTATAGAGGATGTTTACAGGCAAATTGTAGATTCATTCATGTTGGTTCATAAATTTTAGGTGATAAGTGTTCATGTTAATCCTAATCTAAGGATGCTTATTTAGAGGTAGGGTGGGACAATCTTGAACACTGGTATTGAAATGAAAGGCCCTGAATTTGAATGTTAACACTGATATTTATCACCTGGTGGATATTAGGCAAATCACATAAATTCTGGGTCTCAGTTTCATCTATGAGGTGGAGGAGGTTGGATTAGAAGATCACTAAGATACCTCCTTATCCTTTGTGTCTATTATATTTTCTGTTCAATTGTTTTCTTTCTAAATAAACATGTATGGAAATCTCTCTCTTTAGTAGAATCATGGAACTTCACAGATTGAAGAGACCTAAACTGCCATCTTCCACAACTCAAATATATTAAAAAAGAAATTCCTTCTACCCAATGGACAAGTATTATAGTAGGAAAATTAGTTTTGAGGATCCTTTATATGGAATGGGCTACCCTATTATATAAAATGGTATACCCTAGTAGATGGAAGGGGTTACCCCTTCTTCAGGCCCTGCTCCACATAGGCTAGGCTAGTTTTCTTTAAAAAGTATTGAGGGGCAGCTAGATGGCGCAGTGGATAGAGTACCGGCCCTGGATTCAGGAGTACCTGAGTTCAAATCTGGCCTCAGACACTTAACACTTACTAGCTGTGTGACCCTGGGCAAGTCACTTAACCCCAATTGCCTTACTAAAAAAAGAAAAAAAAAAGTATTGAAACCAATCTTCAAACGTAATTAGCCTAGAAGACTAAGGCTCAAACCATGAGAATGGATTTCAGGGGCATAAAAGAAGTCAGATGACAGGGAGTCAGCACCTTTCTGACTTGGCAGATGTGCTAATGCCATGCAAATAACCATATTCTACTTTGCTGGCCAGATACATTTCTGTATGAATACAAAAGAAGTCACATCTACTGAAACAATATTGTATCATTGTCCATGCTGTGACCAAATAAATGTCCATTTCTTAATTGGTCTGAGTGTAGTGGGGGAAATGGGGTACGGGTTGGGTTAGGGGTTGGGATTCTTAGGAATTCCTCTTTAAAGAATTACACCCTCTTGCACATAAAAATAGTTAGAATAAGGTGGTAGTTTATTTAGGGGCAAGGGAAGGGAAGGGGGGAGGGAAGGGAAACCATGACAGAAATCCTTGGACTTCTCATGGGGAGATAGGTACAAAGCCCGTGGCTCAGAGGTACCAATCTCCTCAAACAGGAGACTGGAAGGTACTTTTATAGAGGACTAATGGGGGTGGACCATCTGCCTGTGGGAAGTTCCTTTAGTGAGGGAGGACCATCCCCCCACTGGCAGTGACTGGAGGAATTGGGTGAGGGGTGGCTATGGATCACTCTTCAGGACACAAAGGCCCCAGCCACACCCAAACTTATTTCCCCAGGGGTAAAGGGAGACCAGAATGAAGGGTGGAGGTAGAAGTTAGCTCAGTCCAATTTGGTTCCACTTATCTCTCTAGGGGTATCTGTCCTCTAGTTTAGTCTCTCAAGGACAAGATTCCTCAGTGTGCCCAGAGAAATTCTGGGGTGCTCTGCACCCCATGACATGGGACTGTCTAATTTCACTCCAAACATGAACCTGAACTTCCAAACTAGCATGAATTAGGTCTGGACTATAGAACATGGTTATCTTGTCACTGCATGAAGAATTCCAGTAATGGCAATCTAGCACCTTTTCAAATATAGCTTTCCATTTTTGCAAATATCTCATTTTTAGGAATTGTTTCCTAATATTAAATTGTCTTATTTGTAATTCACATCCTTCCCCCCTGCCATTTTTGTCCTCCCTGTCCAAAGAAAATAGATCTAATCCCTCTTTTTCATGTGAGTGGATCATTTATTTAAGATAACTATAATAACCCCTTGGAGCTTTTTCTTCTCTAGACTAGGCAGCTAGTTTCTTCAGTTACTCTTTATCTGTCATGAATTCAAGGACTTATGCTATTCTGGATAACTTCCTCGGGATTCTCTTTTATTTTATAATGTCTTTTCTAACATATTGCACAAAACTTAACAAAATACTCTTTCAACAAAAAAACCTCATTGGTTGAAACTTTATACTAAATGTGAACTGTAGCCTTTTCTTATTGCTCAGCATCACCATGATGATAATCAAGCACTATGGCAAAAGTACTGGAGTAGTTTGCCATTCCCTTCTCCAGCACATTTTATAGATGAGGAATCGAAAGAAACAGGGTTAAGTGACTTGCCCAGGGTCAGATAGGTTTTTGTTTGTTTGTTTTGTTTTTTGTTTCTGTTTTGTTGTCTGAGGCTGGATTTTAACTCAGGTCCTCTGGAGTACAGGGCCAAGACTTTATCCACTGCGCCACCTAGATGCCCACTTGGCACATAGAAAGGGCTTAATACATGCTTGTTGACTGACTAAGAATTGAAGAAACTCCCAAAGTCATTTGCCCTGAAGGTATTTTCTCAAAGGGAGTTCAGGAGACAGCACCTGACTCAGTTTTCTGTTAAGAAAATCACCACTGGGGCAGCTAGGTGGTGCAGTGGATAGAGCACCGGCCCTGGAGTCAGGAGTACCTGAGTTCAAATCCGGCCTCAGACACTTAACACTTACTAGCTGTGTGATCCTGGGCAAGTCACTTAACCCCAATTGCCTCACTAAAAAAAAAAAAAAGAAAAGAAAGAAAAGAAAAAGAAAAAAAAGAAAGTCACCACTGAGAAGACTCAGGCTCAGAGGCCAGCCCTATCTCAGAAGGGTCAGAAAGCCCAAGACTAAAAGGGACCAGACCAGAAAGGACAAGCTCAGAAGCAATCAGCCCAGATAGTACTTGCCACAGAATTAAAGGGGGAAAAAGCTGGTAAAAGTCCCATAAAGACTATTCTTAGTTTAAAAAAATGTAGAACCATCTAATGCCACATAGCCATAGTTTCTTACCTGTAGAAATAAGAATTGATAAAGTGAAAATTTTTCAGTATGGAACTTATTAGTGTGTTATTTTTCCAGAAATGTTCCTTAAGAGAACCATAGATATAAGAAATAATAAGGTTTTTTGTTGGATATAACAATATCTATAGCAGGTAGACTCTTAGGACATATTAATATTATATATAACTCAGCAGAGTTATAGATAACTCAGTAATTCTCCCAAGGATATGCCAATTAGAATTCAGTTGTATCTTAACTACAAAACTATAAATTCTTGTAATCCTACAAGAATTAGCCTGCATAATCCAATTTTATTCTAAATTTCCACTTTATTTTTCTTGGGTTTACAATGCTGACATAATAGTTTGAATTTAAAAGAACAATTCAGTGTGTGAGTAGATGAAATATTACTTCTGTCCCTTACTGTTCAATCTGTATATATTTATCAAACACATTTAAGTTTAAATGTTATATGATTTGCTTTCTCAGGGTCCAGTTTTCATCTGCAGGATTGATTAGTGGCCACCATTATTAGTATCACTTGCAAACATGTTTTATCAAGTATCAAATTACGAAAACATGCAATAGTCAAATCCTGCTTCTAATGAGCTTTCAATCATGTTGGGGACATGGTATGTTGCAGAAAATTGATTATAATTGGTTATAATCTTCATGTAGATTTGAATTAAGAACTTTGAAAATCACAACAAGAAAACTTGTCTCGTGTCCTAAAATATATATATATATATATATATATATATGTGTGTGTGTGTGTGTGTGTGTGTGTGTATACACACATACATACACACACATATATATGTATGTAAATATGGACTAAGATGTTAGAGATAGTCATCCTTCAATCAACATAATTTATTTATATAATAAATATTATTTATATAATATATTTATTATGTGTTAGCCTCTATACTAAGTGCTGGCATTATGAAATAAGGCAAAAGTAAATAGATTTTGATCTTAAAGAGTACATTTTCTTGTGGGAGAAACAACATGCAAATTTAACTATCTACAAGTAAGGTTTAAAGAGAGTAGTCAGCTCAACAAGCATTTATTATGTTCAAGTCACTATGCTAAGTGGTGGGGTAATGGTCTAAGCACTGAAGGCTGATGGGAAGTAATCTTAGAAGGAAGGCATTAACAGTGGGAGAAATGAGAAATACCACCTACATAAGGTAGAATTATGGCTGAGACTTGAAGGAAGCCAAAGAAGAATAGAACATATGGAGGTGGGGAGAGAAAGCAGTCAAGACATAAAAATCAATCAGTGCAAAAGACAAATACTTTTAGTTCCTGATCAAGATAAGACTGCAGAATCAGTCTGGGATATCATTTTGCATCATTAAATACAGTGCACCAAAATGTCGAACACTTTTATTGATGATGGCAGCAATATGGTCAGTCCTATTATACAAATGTGATCATGCAAGCTGCAGATGTATACAGTTTAAAGTCTAAGGGTCAGTCATTTCAAATAGAAGTAGAAATAACAGAGACATATATCAGCACAAATAATAGTATTAACATTTTAAGATCTAGAGTTACCGGGGCTTTTTATTTTGCTAAAAATTCAGGCATCTTTTAATTTTCTGTGATTAGAAAACTCTAATCTCTGTTCATATTTTATTCATAAGTCTAGTATGGCCTTTCCAACTATATATTTCATATATACATATACATTGATATATGTGTGTCTAGGGGTATGTGGGTTTATATATTTGTATATGTGTGTGTATGTATGTATATGTACATATGTATGTACATATACATATATATGCATATGTGTATATGCTTATTGTATGTTGGTTAAATTGAGTTGAAGCCAGAAGTGATTCTCTGAAGTAGTAGACTGAGACAGTAACCTGAAAATTCTAATTTAGTCACTAAAAGAACTGGAACAACATTATACTTCCCAATTTCTTTATTTTTTTCATATTCCCTTAAACCTTATTTAATACGAAATATACATCTCTTTAGTGGAAAGTTCTTCCTCTTTCTCCTCCTGGGGCCCCTGGAAGTACAAGGATTACTTGCAGTCTTGCATGAATTTGTAGCTTTTGCATATGTGGTGAGGATGTAATTGCCCAAATGTCTATTTCTTCATAAGCCCAAATTACGTTCACATGAAACAATCAATTTTTTTGTAACAAATCATCTTTGGTTATGTACATACATATACACTAACACATATATGTATATATGTTTGTATATAAATATAAAACAAGTTGTTGAAAATGTGTTAAATAAACCAATTCTGCACCTCTTAAAACTCTCAAACCTAGCACTTTGGAAATTACAACTTTCTATTATTATGACTGATAAGGTTAAGAACCAATCTAGAGTTCTTATTAGTCCTTTATTAGGTTAACAAGCCATTTTCTTTAAGACTAATGATGGGGTGGGGAGGGCAGCTAGGTGCCACTGTAGATAAAGCACTGGCCCTGGATTTAGGAGGACCTGAGTTCAAATCCAGCCTCAGACACCTGACACTCACTAGCTGTGAGACCCTGGGCAAGTCACTTAATCCTCATTGCCCTGCCCCCCCCCCCAAAAAAAAGACTAATGATGGAAACAGCTCTGGATTTTAAAAAAGGACATGAAGCAAGCTACAACTTTAAAGTCATTTAACTACCCTGGGCCATAGTTTCTCCATCTTTAAAATGAGAGGGTTTAACAAGATAATTTCTAAGGTCTCTTTTCACTAAATATTTTAATACTATGGCTTCATTGTTCTTAGGGTACAAACAATAATATTTCTCAGCCTTGCTGGAGAATGGGTTAGCGGAGACAAATATGAAGGAGTCAGAGGTTACTATAGAGACCTGTATAAGAAGAAGTAGAAAATACCCTTTCTAAATAATTCTTATTCCTACTGTTTTTGTTACATCTAAGATCTGCTGAATTCATCACACAAAGATGTAATTGACACAAAGTTATTATCTCTGGCTAATCCACAGCATTAAAATGAGATGGAAAGAACATGTAAACAGTTCCATATATGACCAGAAACTTTTATCTTCCCATCTTCTTTATTAAGTTCATGGCAATACCTTTAAACCCTATTTTTATTAGCACACCTACACAAAAAGATAAGTAATAATTCAATGTAATGTAAGGAATAGTGACCATACTTGAAAATTCATTGGTTGAAGAACCCCTTAGTCAGGGGACTCCTCTGACTAGTACAGGTTGGAACCTTATCTGCAATTTATAGTCTTAGTTGCCTAGAACAATGAAAGGTTAAGTGACTTGCCCAGAATCATATAGCCAATATGTGTCTGAAGTGGACCTTGAACCCACGTCGTCTAGCTCTCTCTCCACTGCACAACACTCTTTTAATACCTTGGAACAAACATCAAGTGAGTGAATGAATGCTAAATTAATTAGGATGGACTCAGAGGATGGAGAAATACCTTTTGGTTGTGGAGGTCAGACAATGAAATGGTGGGTAACTTGGGTAAACAAAAGAGGTGGGAATGGGGAAATGTCTTGAACAAAGGACTGGGGACAAGATTATATAGGGCATAGTTAGGGGATGATAATTAGAACCCAATTTCCAAAAGACACATTGGCCTTCTAGTTTTCATCATGTATTATTTAAAGGAAAATCATAATTACAATAATTATTTGAAATATTCTAGTTATAAATTGAACTCTTCTGTGTTTCTGGGTCATTTGTTTTAAATTTGATCAAATTAGGTGATAAAGTGGTTTCTCTAAACAGAAAAGCATAATAAATTGTAAGCTACCACAACCATATCATTAATATTATTATTGTTAATAGTACCAAAGACCTAGTTACTGACACTAATTACTTTTGATTTTTTAGTTCCTTATGTTCTCCTTCCTATGCCCTTGAGCCCAATCCATTCTCTAATATCCCCAAATGCCATACAAAATTATAATGAAAATTGGAAGAAAGACCTCTAAAAGCTTAGGGTTAATTTGCATTTGGCTCAGATAAGCTGCTGAAAGCTCAGCCCTCTTGAAATTATCTGAATCCTTGCAGCATTTTTCTATCCCAGTCTATTTCCTTCTTTCAAATAAGTCATGACTTAGTTTAATTATTTTTGAATCAAAGACTATAAGATTCAATGAAAAAATATAAATGGAAGTATTATTGTTACGACACATATTTTTATATTGTCATAACATATAGCAAATAAGGCATATAAATCTGGCTTTCCTCTGAGAAGAGAGATAGATGGGTAATCAAAATATTCATATCAACTTATAATATTTCAACTAAAATAGGTCAAACTTGTTAAGCTCGTGCTCACTCGGGGCAGGGGGGTGGATCATTCTGTGTCAGATTCTGATACTCAGAAATCAGGAATCAAAGGAGACGAATAGGACAGAAACCAATGGATATAGAATCATAGACTTTTAGAGCTAGAATAGACCCTTCTTGACAGATAGATTTTGATGGTGAAGCTCTATACAAATCATAAACGCCCTCTAAAATATCCCCGACAAGGGATCATTGAGCCTCTGCTTGAATTTAGCCCACTCCATTTTTTTTGGTAGTTCTAATTATTGAAGTTCCACATTATGTGAAATCAAAATTTTCTATCCTTCAATTTTAACCAATTGTTCCTAATTCGTTTTAGGGTTAACCAGAATAAAATCTACCCTGTATAACAACCATTCAAATATTTGAAGACCTCTATTATAAGATTCTTCTGTTAGAATGTAAGCTCCCTGAAAGTTGTGATTGGTTCATTTATTCTACTTCTATCCCTACCATATACCATAGTGCCTTGTACATAGTAGCCATTTAGTCAATTAGTCAGTCCAGAAATATTTTTAAAGCATTTATCATGTATCAGGCTAAATGTTGAGGAATACTAAAAGAGGCAAAAGTCAGTCCCTGTCCTCAGGGAGATTACAATCTAAGGAAGGAGACACAAGCAAAAAATTATGTATAAAAAAACTATATGGAGGAAAAATAGAAAATAATTAACAGGGAAAAGGTGCTAGAATTAAGAGAGGCTGAGGAAGGCTTCCTATAGAAGATGAAATTTTATTTGATACTCACAGGAAGCAGGGAAGCAAGGAGGCAGAGATGAGGAGAGAGAATGTTTAAGATGTGATGCCTGGAGCTGAGAAAATGAAGTGTCTTATTTGTTGAAACAGTAATTAGGCCAAAGTCACTGATCAAAAAGTATATGTCCTCTATGCCAGGCACTGTGCTTAGAATCATCACACAGCTAATGCTGACTTCATGCAAGTAGTGGACAAAGTCCATCAAGAAGCATGTACTAGACTCTTTTAGTTCCATATACTTATTTTTATGAGCACAACCATGCATCTTTTTTTCTTCATTCAAATGAGATAACTTTTCATATCTCCATAAAGGGAATTTAAGAATCATCTAGTCAAATACTTTCATTTTCTATGTGAAGAAGCTGAGGAGCAAATAGGATAAATACACATGATCATGTAGGTGGTAAGTAAGAGAACCAAAATTTGAACACAGGGCCCCTGGCTCCAAATCTAGCACTCTCTCCACTGCGTCAATATTCAGCCATATTTTCCCAGTAGTTAGCTTTCAGATGTCTTTCCACTTAAAAACTATATGACAGAATACATTAGTCTTGTGCCTTTATATTGTGAGAATTGGAATGACACCCCCTACTGGGAGAGATATTGCAGGGAAGCTCTGCCTTGAGAAGAAAGCATGTGACTTGGAAACCATGTGACTTTAGTGTCCAGTAATTCCCTGGAGTCCAGAAGTTGCCAACATCCAGAAGTTACATCTATAGAACCACCTGTGGGACCTGTCAGTCAAAGCTACTAACCAATTAGCTTGGAGCTTGTGTGTGTGTGTGTGTGTGTGTGTGTGTGTGTGTATGACCCTATTTCCAGGTTCACAAGGGGGATTCTGGGAGAAGCCCCTGAGGAAGGGTCTTTTGGATTCCTGACCTCGGCTTGGCGGGTCAGATGCTGAGGTCTATTAGATAGTTAAAGGAAGTTTGCCTTTTACCTCTCTCTCTCTCCTCACCAACTGATGATGCACTTTAATAAATACTTAAAAGTCTAAACTCTTGCTAAAGTTTCTAATTTAAGGCAACCACTCATTAGATTTTAGACATCATTTTAGGCCCCTTACAATATTCCATTAATACCAATTGTTAATACTAAAATCATTGTCATTATCAACTTCTACAATGGCAGGTTATGTTATATAATTTCTAGTAAATATCTGTGTATTAAAGTGTTGACAGTGACCTGATTTTACTAATGGAAAGAGCGCTAGTCTTAGGAATCTTAAGGTATCAGTTCTAGTCTTGACTCTTACTTGTAAATATATACATATACATGCATGTATGTGTGCATGCATGTGTATATATGTGTGGACACATATATATGTATGTTGCATATATGTACATGTGTGCATGTACACGGTCATCTGGGTACTGTGATGAAATAATGGAATTTAGCAGATACTCAAAGACCCACCTGGAGATTAATCAAGACTGATTGAATCGAGTGAGAATAATTGACTGCTGATTAAGCCTACTTCAAGTTAATTGGATTGTAATCACACCTGGCTATCCCTTAAGAAGGTATTGTTCTCAGAAACTAGACTGTGAACTCAACTTGAGAACACCTTCAAAGACAATGGATTTGGATGACACCAACCAATCACCTTGAAGCAGTGTGTAAGGACCGCCTGTGTTTCAGACCTATAAAAAAGCTTCCACAAACAGCTTGTGGAGGAATGCTGATTAAAACAGGCTTGTGGAGGAGTTCCTGATTAAAACAGGCTTGTGGAGGAGGACTTCAGGAAGAACCCAACCAAGCTGGAACTCTAGGCTAGGCAGGACTTCTTTTTCATAACCTTCTGAACTCTTTGTAAATATCTGTATGTTCTAATAAATGTTTAATGCCCAAAGACTGGTACTGAAGCCTTTTAATTTTTGGCGACCACAATTAAGATTTTATACATCACAGTACACATGTATATGCACCCATATATGCATGCATATACAGTGAACATAGACATCCACATACTGCATAACACATGCATGCATGTTTATATGTATTTACATACTCATGCATATATACACACATGTAAATATATATGATCATGCATAAGTCTTTTTTTTTTTAGTTAGGCAATTGCCCAGGGTCACACAGCTAGTAAGTGTTAAGTGTCTGAGGCTGGATTTGAACTCAGGTACTCCTGACTCCAGGGCCGGTGCTCTATCCACTGCGCCACCTAGCCACCCCCTAAAGGGTTTGTTTTTTTTGGGGGGAGGGGGAGGCAATGAGGGTTAAGTGACTTGCCCAGGGTCACACAGCTAGTAAGTGTCTGAGGCCAGATTTGAACTCAGGTCCTCCTGAATCCAGGGCCGGTGCTTTATCCACTGTACCACCTAGCTGCCCTCATGTATAAGTCTTAGACAAGTCACATAACTACTAAAATTTTATTTCTTCAAATGTAAAAAAGGGAATATTTCCTCCACTATCCATAGGGTTGTTTTGAAAAAAGTTCTTTATAGAAATGGTAGAAATGTATCATGAGTAGCAACAGAAATAGTAGTAGCATCTTTAGATTCCTACCATTGTGTTGCTTTATTTATGCTTTCTTTTTTTTTAAGCTCTGTTCACTGAAATGTCTTCTTTACATTTTATATTGTCCAAAATGCAGAATTTTGTTTCAGAGTTAACTGAAATTTTGTCAATGTAAGGTATTCTGGTGACATTTATTGAAGTTTTTTTTTTTTTGTTTGTTTGTTTGTTTGTTTTTTTTTAATAATAGCCAGCTGGAATCCCAAAAGGCAAAAAGTAAACACTTTGATTCTTTCTGGTGCTTCTATAGGAAGATTGTATCTTAGTTTGCTTCTGTATATGAGATCTTATGCTATCCACCTGTGCTAGACAGCACTAATACCTCCCTCATAACAGTTTGGGAGATTCAGTAGAACAAAAGATGGCTACTCAATTTTCTTCCCAAATGTAGTACATAACTCATCACCAATAGTGATATTTCTTTATTTTTCTTCACTTCTAAGTGTTTCTAGGACAGTGATTCACAGTTAAATATGTCTCTCACATCTCTATTTTTAGGGTCTTTGAGTATTTTAATTGGTTGAGATGGTAGAGGGGAAAAAAAAAGAAGAGAGTCCAATCACCCATTGGCCAACTCTGTAAAATTATCATCTCCAAATTGGGATGTGGGCTTACCCACATGTGAACATGGAGAATCTAATGGATTTGTCATAGTCTAAAAGAGAACTCATGCACACATGGCCACAATCTTTGGCTCACTGGAAATTTGTATAAGAAACCTGATGGCAGACATTTCCAGGGACAAAAGTAGCAATAACTCTTGCAGACAAAAGTCTGGTTCACAATTCCAGGCTGGAAAAGGGTGTTTATGGTTGCTTGTTAAGGATTAGATGCCCTTGTCTCAGTTCCAGTGGAAAAAGGAGCACTAGCTCTTGTGGCTGAAGGAGAGCAGGCGACCTAGTCACTCTTCAAGGGCTGTAAGGAATGCTAGTACTTGTAGCTACAGGGGAGTAAGGTCCTTTCCTGGGTAGAAATCAGAACACAGCAGGAGATCAGTGACCATAGATGTCCTTAGATTACATAGCCTTGGAATCACTAAAAACTTACAGATTGCCAGAACTAGCTCTGGAAAAAAAAAAAGTACCCAAAACAAAATAAACTATCCTGAAGCTTGAAACTATGCCCCCACCAACCTGGGAAAATAAATCTAACTTTACCATTGAGTTAAAAGTCAATGAATAGGGGTAGCTAGGTGGCATAGTAGATAGAGCACTGGCCCTGGAATCAGGAGTACTTGAGTTCAAATCCAGCCTCAGATGCTTGACCACTTGCTAGCTGTGTGACCCTGGGCAAGTCGCTTAACCCCAATTGCCTACCAAAAATACATAAATAAATAATTTTTTAAAAAAGTCACTAAATAGGCTGGAAAATAAGCAAGAGCAACAACAGCTACAAAAATAACCTGATCACCGAAAGTTACTATGGTGACAGAGAAAAATCAAGACACAAACTCAGAAGAAGACAACGGTATCAAAACAGCTATAAACAAAGCCTGAAGGGGAAAAAAAACCCAGTGAATAGACACAAGCCCAACAAGAATTTCTGGAAGAGCTAAAAAATTATTTTCAAACTCAAATAAAAGAGGTAGAGAAAAATTAGGACAGAAATTAGAAAAATGCATGAAAATATGAAAATATAATCAAAAGCTTGGTAAAAGAAGCACAAAAAGTGCTGAAGAAAATAAACACCTTATAAAACAGAATGGTCAGAAGAGGCACAGAATTGCAAAAGAGGCACAGAGATCTACTGAAAAGGAGAACTCCTTAAACCACTTCAGGAAGTCGCGTGGAAATTTAGATTTTGATGGGGGATTTGGAGGATGAAAGAATGTGACCTTAGAGATGGGGGAGAGAGAAAAATTAATGTCAATTAAACTGAAATATAGCCTTTTCAAAGGAGAAAAACCAATAATAAAGCAACAAACGTAGAAAGAAGACCAATGAAAGTAAAAGATCTAATAATATCTTCTAAAACCACATTAACTCACTTCTTTTTGAGCAAAAATTGTATAGGTTTTTATGTTAAGTCAAGTTCAGGGTTTTGGAAGATAGTACAACATCCCCAAACTTGATCCCTCTGACTTTCTTTTTGTTAATGAAGCTATCACCTTCCCGTGTACCTTGATGTTTATATGCTTCACAGTTGTATTTGATTACACTTTTTTCCCCCACCAACCCTTCCTATGCATTAATTGACCATATTCTATTGATATTACAATTATTTCTTCTTTTCATTTCCATTTTCACTACACCACTTCAGTTCAACCACTCTCTACCTCTTGCTTGGACTATGTCTCTTCCCTATTTTTCCTGATTCCAATCTCTCAAGTCATGGTGGCAATATGTGTTACATCATGTAGGAAGACATGAGTTTAAATCTAGCCTCAAACCTTACTTGGTCTATAACTCTAGGCAAGTAACTTAACCTTAGTCTATTTTATTTTCCCTCATCTGTAAAATTGGGGTAATAATAGCCACTGACCTTCTAGGATGTTGGGAGCATAGAATGAGTTAACATTAAAAAATAATTGAGGGGCAGCTAGGTGGCACAGTGGATAGAGCACCGGCCTGGATTCAGGAGGACCTGAGTTCAAATATGGCTCAGACACTTAACACTTACTAGCTGTGTGACCCCTTGGCAAGTTACTTAACCCCATTGCCCTGCAAAAAAACAAAAAGAATGAAAAAATTCTTAACCCCCCATAGTCCCACAAAAAGAAAGAAAAAAGTAATTGACAAACATTAAAACACTATATAAATGACAGTTGTTATTATTACATTATTATTATATGCTACATGAAACTCTAAGATTAATATACTTGAAGCAAAATTGTGATCATCATCTCCTCATCAGAAACTTTCAGTGACTCTCATTTCTCATGAAATAAAGTCTGTCTCCTCAACTTAGCATTCAAAGCCCCCCTGCCATGATATTGGTTGGAAGAGTATTTGGAAAAGAATATTTAATGTTTACTGAACTATGTTTCTGGTGTGAATGAAAAAAAGTGCCTTTATAAGTGCCTCCTCTGTGGCAAGACCTTTGCTAAGCATTGTGGTTAAAAAAACAAAAATGAAGATACCTGAACTCAAGGAATGTACATTTTCTCCTGAATACAGACAAGGCAAAATAGAAATACATGCTGCCTCGCAACCAAGGTAAAACTACAGGAGGAAAAAACATAAATTTGACTAGTATATATGATCTGTTATGATTACATTAAAGGGAAATATTTATCTATTTGTCAATAATATAAAAACACTAGTAGGATGGAGAGATGTAAGCATGAAATTCTGCAGACATGGTTCTTAGCTGTCTCTGACCAATATATGAGGGTATAAATACTTTTATGATATTTATGCCAGGATATTGCATGCTGGGAATCAATTATGGCTACTTTATTTCTTGTGATCCCTAAACCTTTTCTTTTTGACTAAGAATTTGATTAGACCCAGAAGACTTAGAAATCAAGCTCCATAATACTTCTCTTTCCCTATTTTTGTTAGGCAAATAAATATTTATAAATTATTGAGGTGGTGTACCAGATACTGTGCTAAGTGCTAGAATTATAAAAGAAGACAAAGATAATTCCTGTTATCGATGAACTAACAATCTAATGAGGGAGACAAGAAACAAACAAATGCACGATATATAGGACAAATTATAAATAATCAACAGAAGAAAGGCTTAGCATTAAAAGGGATTTGGAAAGGTTTTTTCCAGAAGGTGGGACATTAGCTGAAACCAGAAGGAAGACAGGAAAATCAGGAAGCAGAGATGAACAGGGATAGAGTTCTACATATGGAGAGTGGCCCTTGAAAACGTCCAGAGTTGGGAGATGGAATATCTTGTTCAAGGAGCAACAAGAATTACAGATTTCCTGGAACAAAGAGTATGATGGTTCCAGGGGATGGTGGTAGGAACACTAGAAAGACAGGAAGGCATCAGGATATGGAAGACTTTTTAAAAGCCAAAAAGAGGATTTTATGTTTAATCTTGGGGTCAATAGAGAGCTGCTGGAGTTGATTAAATAGATGAATGACATGGCCAGACATGGACTTTAGGAAGATTAATTTGACAAATAAGTGGAAGATAAACCAGATTGTGAGAGATTTGAGACAGGGAAGCCAACAAGCTGGCTCTTAGAATAATACTGGTGTGAGATAATTGACTCTGCACCAGGATTATTGTAGTATCAGAGAAAAGGGTGTGTATCTAAGATATTAAAAAGGTAGAAATCATAAGACTTGGCAACCAATTGTACATGGAGGATGAGAGAGAATGAAGGCTTGAGGATGACACCTAGGTTTGAGACTAACTGACTTAAAGGATGGTGGTGCCCTTGACAATAATATTGCACACAAACAAATTTCAATCTATTTTCTCAACTTCTTGATGAGCTAATGGTTTCCTTTAAATCCTACTGTCAAAATCAGATCACATTCCATCCTTTTTTCTTTTCAGGGCAATGAGGGTTAAGTGACTTGCCCAGGGTCACACAGCTAGTAAGTGTCAAGTGTCTGAGGCTAGATTTGAACTCAGGTCCTACTGAATCCAGGGCCAGTGCTTTATCCACTGCACCACCTAGCTGCCCCTCATTCCATCCTTTCTAATAATTAAAACATGTCATTTTGTCTATATGGATAAAGTAAAGACACATGTTAATGCACTGTGTTAAAATGCATATCATTTTACCTCAAATATCCCTTGAAATTCACTGTTAACAAGTCTTTAGACATTTGGCATTCGCTAAATTTTGTCCTTAAAGTTTTTTGAGGGGCAACTAGGTGGTGCAGTGGATAAGGCACCAGTCCTGGATTCAGGAGCACCTGGGTTCAAATCTGGCCTCAGACACTTGACACATATTAGCTGTGTGACCCTGGGAAAGTCACTTACCCCTCTTTGCCCTGCCAAAAAAAAAAATTTATTTATGACATTTTAATGAGAATTTCCTGCTAGCCATAGTACAAAAATGTTATGAGAAATAACTGGATATTTAAATATGTGAATTATTTAATATTTCTTTCAGTTAAATATGGAATTATTATTACATCACTATTCTTTTCCTTATGGAACTAAATTATATTTAACAATGTAAATTATTGTTATTGGTGTATTTCACACTCCTTTAATTAAGGTTATTGTTGTAAAATGATAAAGGCAAGTACTTAGATCATTGAATGAAACAGTAAAATTATGGAATGGATTAATTAAGGATTGCTTTAGCATCTTGGAAAATGCTGGAGAGTTTAATTTGGAAGTTGTTCTCTGGATTTGTGCCTTATCAGGATGTTATAAAATGACCTTTGTCTGGTATTCTGCATTTTGAATTGGAAATAATATTCGAATTATTATGTAAGATGTAAAATATTTAAAAGGTTTATTACCATGGTAATAATTTAGTACATTATCATAGTATTAGCTAAAGCATAAGCAAAGATGCCAGCATTTACAAATCAAATATAACACATTTTCAAAATACAACTTCCTAATTAGCAAAAAAAGAATTACAAATCCAATTAAAGGCCAATTTACTTCAAGCAATACAAAAAAAATTTAAGACAATAGGAAAATAGTATTTCAACTATCCACATATTTTACATGTGGATTGGTTCATTTATAACTATAATTCTTATGTTTGTTTACATATGAATTTTACTCTTTCAGATTTAGTCAGTCCATCTCAGTCTATTACATCTTTAAAAGAAGACACAGGGGCAACTGGGTGGCACAGTGAATTTAGCACTGGCCCTGGATTCAGGAGGACATGAGTTCAAATCTGGCCCCAGTCACTTGACACTTACTAGCTGTGTGACCCTGGGCAAGTCACTTAACCTTCATTGCCCCGCACCAAAAAAAAAAAAAAAAAGACACAGCTTAATGTTTTCTGCCTATGTTTTTTATTCCATTTTTTTTTTCTAATTGGACTCTTCTGCAAAGAATTTTGTCTCTGTTTCTAAGTATTGTTTTGTTTTATTTCCATCTCTCAGCATTTTGGGCAAACAAAACATACAAAAGTTGATCCAGATTAATTTTCATCCTGGAGGAGCATGTTTATTTCTTTTAGAATAAAGCTGAAGACTGACCAAAACTTCTTTACTACTATTACTTTTGGGCTTGGGCCATAGTTCTTTTACATGAAATTTGCAATACAGTCCAGTTTTTTTGTTTGTTTTGGGGGGGCAGTGAGGGTTAAGTGACTTGCTCAGGGTCACACAGCTAGTAAGTGTCAAGTGTCTGAGGCCAGATTTGAACTCAGGTCCTCCTTAATCCAGGGCCGGTGTGTTATCCACTGAGCCACCTAGCTGCCCAATACAGTCCAGTCTTAATCATTCTTCTCCTCCTCCTTCTCCTTCTCTTCCTTCTCCTTTACCTCTTCCTCTTCCTCCTCCCTCTCCTCCCCATGCTTCTCCTCCTCCTTCTTTTGAAATGTCCTAAGAAAAATCAATATCATTAAAATGAAGGCACATTGAAAACAAATTTTCCATCCATTATTTTATGCTGTTTCTTTATGCTATTCAAGGGCATTCTTTTAGATGAATAGATTTTTTTCTTATGAAATATGAAGCAAATTACTTATTTCAATATGTATCCATTATTTTGTTGATATAGTTGTTCCCTCCATTGATGCAGATGACAACTGTACTCGTGTTTACTCCATCATCTTTGTGAGTTGCTGGAGACAGTACTCTGAGGACTGTACATCTGAAATTTTTCCAGTTTGATAAGATCTGCCATAATTTATACTTTGCTAGTTTAGCCTTACAGAACACAGACTCAAATCAATGCCATCATAAGAAATGACAGTAATAATTTATTAAAGGGAAGATTATTTACATAACTTTAAAATTATAAATATCTTCTACCTTATCCACAAATGACATTATTCTTGGTGAAGCTTTATTGATGGGTGTAGAGGGAACTTTCATTAGGAAGAGAAATTTGTAGAGCATTCTATATCATCTTATTTGAAAGACTATAATTTCAGCTACATCCTCTAACTCTTCCCTCTTCACACCTTTACATTATTTTGAAATTAATTTAAAAGAAAATCCTAATTAAAATTTTAGTGGTCAATCATGATGTTTATACCAGAAATTTAATCACTGAAATTAGCTTTGACAATTTCCAAGAACGTAAAGTCCTTATTGGGTTTTTACCTCATTTAATATTTCACAAATGTTAGCTAGCTTGAATATAGCTCTTTAAACGTTCACAAAAGTCTTTACAAATACTGTTTTATTTGATACCCATAACAACCCTAGAGAGAGGTGCCATTTTAAAGATGAGGAAACTGAGGCAGAGAGGTTAAATATCTTGCCTAGGGTTACATAGCTAATAATTTCTGAGCCTAGATTTGAGCTAAGGTACTCCTGACTTTAAGCCCACTGCTCTATTCACTTCACTACCTTGAGGTCTATACATACTTTGATAGTTCCTTCATTTCATCCTGATCAGAAGAAGAGGGAAGGAAAAGGAATATGCATTTTATGCCACCTACTATGTGCCAGTCACTGTTTTAAGTGCTTTAAAATATTATCCAATTTGATCCTCCTAATAGCTTTGAGAGATGAGTGCTATTACTTTCCCCACTTTACAGTTGTAGAAACTGATTTGAATAGCTAGTAAATGTCTGGGGTCAAATTTGAACTCAGGTCTTCCAGATTCCAGGTCCAGAGATCAATTTTAAGATTATAGGTATAGAACTAGAAGGAATCTCAAAGGCCTTCAACCTATTTTTTCCATAATTATGCAAAAAGGAACAACTCTTATGCAATGGAAGAGTTTTCTTTTTCTTCTAATATTTCTTGGATAATAGGGCAGTACTCAGTCTATCCATCAGCTAACCTTTACTCCATATATATGAGGCCCATCTCCCCTTTCAGTAATAGTTGCCCATGAAAACGGCCTTTGTTTGACTTCTCATACAAAATCATCATGCTAATATGTCTTCTTCATTTCAACTTTTCATCTTCTTGCTTCATAATAATCATTAACATAATTATTTTTAATTATATGTCAGATTGCTTTGATATTTCCTTTTCAAAACTCCTGAACTAATCATTTATTGTATATAATCCCATTTCTGTAATCTTAGTATATAACTTGCATCATTACTTATCAGTTAAATTTGATAGGAGTTGTTGTGTTCAGTGCTGAGCCTAGATTTGTGTTACATGTTTTTCATTTTGTCCTTAATACTTTATCCAGTGGAAACTGTGGGTTGTAGTGGAAAGTGAGTAACCCTAAGGCAAAGAGTCCTGGCTTTCATTCTCAAAATAATAGTGACTTCTGGTCTTTTTAGTCATTCTTTACTAAGAATACAAATGGAAAATACTAGCACAATGGACATGCTCTTGTGTATGTCATGAAGTTAGTTTACCTCTTTATTTTTTCGTATTCTATGGGAAATGGCTTCATATTTTTTCAGTAAAATGTTCTACATTAATTATAAAATAATTATATATATATAAATATATATATAATATATATAATTATAAATAATTATAATATATTATTTATAATATATATAAATAATTAATTATAAACACATTTACTAGGCTGTAAATTCTTTGAGGTAGGCCCCTGTTAAATGTTTGCTGAATGAATTGAATAAATAGAAAGGGGTACACACAAGACATATTCAAAATGTCTAAATATTTTATTACAAGTTTTTATTTCACATTCAGAGTCAATGCTTTAAAGTGAACTCATTCACATCATGAATAAATCCCTTATATTTTCAGTAGTGATGACTTCAATGACTGCTTTTCTAACTTTTAACCAAAAATGCTGAGAGAAACTCTTAACAGAGGGTATGCATGTGCATGTGTGTATATGTATATGTGTGTACACTAGGGCAAATAGGAAAAAATGGTAAAGGTCTTGGTAGGTTTGTTGAAAAAGCCTCAGAAGTTGAAACTATGATGATGATATGCTGTGACTTTCCTGTAGAATATGTAAATGCTCTTGTGTTTAGCCATATATTTGGACATATAGCAATAATCCCATAGTTACATGATGCCATTTAAAGTTTAAAGATCACTTTTATCACAACAAATCATAGGGATAAGTAGCAAATATATATTATTCATATTTTCTAGGCCAGGAGAAGGATTTGCCCAGAGAGGGATTGTGGGTGGTGGGATGTGTCAAGTAACAAGGCTAGCAAATAGAAAACTACCCCTTCAAAACCAGATATTTTATTCTGAGCATGGGCTGGTTGCCATGGCATCATGTTCTGTGATTCTTTTTTTGCCCTACTTCTGAACTGACTTCCCAAAGTTAAATCCCGGATATATCTCCCCCCACATGGATAAAATGTTCAAATGTCCAAATTTTGGTGACGTATTGACGCCAAACAAAAAGTCCTAGCTAACAATTTGAAATTTAATAAGCCCTCCCTAAGCTTATGGCTGTGCTACTCGGACTTCAATGTTAAATGCCTCTCTTACTGAATAGTACTTTTGATAGTTCAAGAATCTGTGAATTAACCAACATAAACTGTTCCCTGTACAAAGGAAGAGTGCCACACCCTGTCATCTAGAAAATGATACTAGTGAGTTGATTATTATGATTAAAAACTAAACTTTCTAACCCCTAGGAAGAGGAAGATCAACTTTTTAACAGATGAGCTCTTTCAGAACTTGCTGTTATTTTTAAACCCTCCACGGAACACATGTAACGTTTATCTTAGAATCTTTTTAGGGCCAATCTTGATGTCATTAGCCTCTCTGGTTCATTATTTAGATGATAGGTATACTTCCTAAGGACATTGAACAGTTAGGAAAGATTACTTAGCCTTAGTAAAACAAGGATATTCAATTAAGATATAGTAACATGTTGTTTTACTAGACTAGTCTCCCCCTCATCTTCAGATGGGAATGTGTACTGTCTTCCAGTCAGAAGGGAGGATATAGCAACTCACGGTTTGGGGGTACTTTGAGACTTTGGGTCCCATGTGGGTGGGAAACTATGCTCCTAGGTAATGAACTATATCAACAGAGCCAGAGGTGACTAAGAAGTTGCGTTGTGGTAGGAACAACTTGAGCCTTGTCTCAATCCTGGGGCCAATCAGGTCCCGGCTGTGCTCCCCTTTCAGACCTAACTCACTCTGAAGAGAAGGGGAACCTACCCACTTCTGTATAATAGCCCCATAATACATGTATTCAGAGACCGTATCTTAGTAGTGACTGGAAAAGTTTCTATCTATCATTCTATTTGAGATTTAGGATTGTCTTCACAGCTAAAGTGTTGTATTTTTACAATGTTAAAACACTTTGTGCATTCTACCTTATGTGATCTCACCAACAGTGCAGTGATAGAGAAAAGAAAGATATTATTTATAGTTGAGGAAGGTAAGGCTCACAGAAGTTAAAGTTATTTGTTCCAGTTGACACAACAACAACAATTGCATGTGAACCTAGGGCACCTGATCTTCAGTCCCGTGTATATAACATGCATGCAGGATTCAGTCTTTTCTGACTTCTGGCTATTTCTCCTCTACTTCCTCTGCTTTTTCCTGCCTTTAAAATTTATTGTGTTGCCAGAAAAAAAAGATTTAAGCTAAAGAGTTGGAAATGAATAGAATGTTAGTGCTTCCAGAATAGAAGATATTGATGATGTGGGAGATAAGGGGTTGTAGAATGAGAAAATTTAAGAATAAATGACATAGACAAAAAAGTGCATATTAGTGTGCCTTTTTAGCAGGAGACATTACAGGTAGATCACTGCCAAGTGTGGATTCCTTTTGAAGTTAACAAAAGAGAGAATGGAAAATAAGGTCTATCCATTAGCACTTAGTGTCATGTAATGGGTATCATATTAATAGATGTATTTCCTTGAACACAAAGCAAACCTTCATAGAGAAGATCAAAGCACTTTAGTGACAGGCAAGGTAACAATCACATATAATTTGAGAACCTCCAAGGAAGTTCTCTCTTCTCCAAAGTAACTTCACCTGGCACAGAATGCCTATAATCCTTACTTTAGACACTCCTTTTAATTCAAATCAATTCAGTTCCATCAAATAGACAGTGAATAAATGCATACTATGTACAAGGCACTGAATTAACTATTTGGCATACCCATACATATACTGAATAGTCATCTCCCCCAGGAGCTTATTTATTTTGAGAGGGATGAGAGAAGGTAAATTTAAGGATCCAACAAATAAATAGCTAAGTAAAATCAAAATAATTTGAGGAATAACACCAGCAAAAAAGATAAAAATGGAGCAGCTAGGTGGTGCAGTGGATAGAGCACCGGCCCTGGAGTCGGGAGGACCTGAGTTCAAATCCAGCCTCAGACACTTAATACTTACTAGCTGTGTGACCCTGGGCAAGTCACTTAACCCCAATTGCCTCATTAAAAAAAAAAAAGATAAAAATGGAATCAGTGTGAGGAGAGCCTCAAAAGATGTTGGTATGAGTAAAATGTAGTCCACACTATGGGAACAATGTTCAATAAAATATCAAGTGGAGAGAACATCAACTAAGCCAATGTGGACTGGAACTTAGAATAAGTGAAAGGGAATAATACGAAATATCTCAAAAACTAGATTGGAACCAAACTGTGGAGGCCTTAGAGTTAAGGAATTGGTACTTTATCCTTTAAGCAATAAAAAGCCATTGAATGTTTTTAATCAGAGAAGTGGCATTGTCAGACTAATGCAACTCTGTGGAGAATCAAATAAGAGAATGATGATAAGGAGAACAATGAAGAATAATTTAGGAGAATCTTCCTAAGAGAGTTGAGTGCTTCACTTAGGACTATTGTCCCCATGAAATGGACAGAAAAGGATCACTGTGAGACATCCTACTGGAAGAAACCTTCTGTGATTCCATCAACAACAAACGTTTAAGTACCTGCTATGCATTAATCACTGTGCTAGTATTGGGGATTCAAATGCAAAAACACAACTCATCAATAGCAAAATAAATGAAAGGGACACAATCAGGTATTGCCTTAAGCTTAAAAACCTGGTTGCTTGAAAGAATGGCAATACCTTTGACAAGAATGACGAAAGTTGGAGAAGAGTCAGGTTTAGAGGGAAAGTTAAATTCTGTTTTGGACATGATGAGTTTGAGATGCCAATTTCCCATTCTAGATACAAATAAAAAGCAGATGGCAACAAAAGACTAGATCTCAGGAGAGTACATTTAGACTGCATATACATACAGATAGATAGATAGATAGATAGATAGATAGATCGATAGATAGTAGATAGATAGATAGATAGATAGATAGATGGAGGATGGGTGATAGCTAGAGATAATATGCATGGATATAGGGTTATAAATCATAAAATGGAATTGACTTTTCATTGGTAGTAGATGGAGGTAAGCAATGGAAAAAAACAATTAATAGTTCCTAAAAGGTATGAACAGATAAAACACTTGGAAACATGGTAGACACCCTCTATAAAATATTTCATGGTGTTCTATTTTTTCTGTAAACAAAGTATAGCTCTGTATTTTAGCCAGTTAAAAAGAAAATTAATTCATCAAAATGAAAATTAAGAGCATATTTGCTTTATCATCGAGGTCCTTGAAACCTGAAATTAAGATAAAAAACATTCACACTTAATGTAATACTATAATAGAATTTTGAAATAAAATATCAAAGAGTCAAAACTTGAAGAGGACTTCAAATCATCTATTCCAGTTTTCTGACTTTCTGGATAAGATAGAATTAAAGACCAAGCCCAAAGTCATAGGGTTGAGATGGAATCAAGTTTTTTGACCCCCATTGCTGTACCCATTCCAGTATTCCACAGCAAAGTCAGGCTTCAAAGAAATAGATAATCATAGATGAATAAAATTGCATCTTAATATACATTAACTATGAGAAATTATTTTAAAAAGCTCCCATCATATGAAAAGAGATTCTCATATTTTACGACAGTTTCCGTTATGACTTTTCTACAAATAACTTCCAAATCAGTGGCTCCAGTTGTGACCTTTACCTGATCCAGCTGAAGTACCCACATTTCAAATTACATCTGGGCATTTCCATATGGATGCCCTGCTGTCTGCTACAACCTCAGTATATTTAAAAATAAACTTACTATCTTTCTCACAAGACTTCCTTAATTCTTTTAAATGTATAATTATTCTCCCAATGTTGGTCATATTCAAAACCTTTGGCATCATCTGTGACTTCTCCCCCTCTCTTTCCCTCTCGACATTTAGTCAACCATTCTATTTTCTTCTGTATCAGCTTACTTTCTCAATCATCCACAATCTAATCCAAATCTACCTCTGAGAATTATCTATCCTGATTCCTCCCCCAAACTAGCCCTATGTTCCAGCCAAATTGTCTGCTATATATTATCCCAAATATGACTCCCTTGTCTTTCACATTCGTCTTTTACCAGGAATAGCATCTGTATTCAGTCTTCTCTACCTACCTAAATCCTTTGCTCCCCTTTATGACCCAACTTTCATAGAACAGTGAAATATAAAGTTAACCTTTATTCATATGAAATCTTAAGTAGAACATATTTTATGAGCATTATAATGATCATTGAAGACAGGGATTATGATCCATATATATGTATATATGTATAGGTATATATATATATATATACATATATATATATGTATATATGTATAGGTATATACACACACACACACAAACACATACACACATATAAACACACATTTATATACACATATACCTATGCATATATATGTATGTATGTGTATATATATATGTGTGTGTGTGTGTGTGTGTGTGTGTGTGTGTGTATTTTAGTATCTTCCAGAGAACATTGGAACACCATGCCTAGCACATAATAGGGAATTGATCAAGATAGCTAAATTCTAAAGACACTACAGAATCAGGAAGTTATAAAAAAAGAAGGGTTTACTAGCAGAAATGTCCCATCACAAATCATAGAGCACTATTAGAATAAATAATTAAGCCCACCAAATAAAACTATAATCATGATATTTATTATGCCAATACATAATTCCCAATTATATATGAAATTTTTATATTAATTTTCTTTTAAAAAATTGAATTCTATATTCGATCCCTCCCATCTTCCCCCTCTTATTGAGAAGGAAATCAATTTGATATCAACTATGCATGTGAAATCAGGCAAAGCATATTTCCATATTAGCCATAATAGGAAAAAAACCAGACAAAAAATTAAATTAAAAAACCAAAGTAAAAGTATGCTTCAATCTGCCTTCGAAATTCATCAGTTCTCTCTCGGAGGTGGAACAGTATTTTCATCATGGGTCATTTGGGAAATTGTATTAAGATCATTGTTTGATGAGAGTAGCTAGGTCTTTCACAGTTGATTTTCCTTATAGTATTGCAGTTACTGCGTACAGTGTTCTCCTGCTTCTGCTCACAACACTTTGCATGAGTTCATAGACATCTTTCCAGTTTTTTTTCTGAAACCAATCCATTTGTTATTTCTTATAAAAAAATACTATTCCATTATAATCACATACCCAAACTTGTTCAGCCATCCCACAGTTGATGGACATCCCCTTGATTTGCTACTATATATTTTCTCTTTGCTTTCATCTCTTTAGGATATAGACCTAATAGTGGTATTGCTGGATCAAAGAGTATCCACAGTTTTATTTCCCTTTGAAAATGGTTCCAGGGGCACCTAGGTGACACAGTGGATAGAGCACCAGCCCTGGAGTCAGGAGTACCTGAGTTCAAATCCGGCCTCAGACACTTAACAACTTACTAGCTGTGTGACCTTGGACAAGTCACTTAACCCCAATTGCCTCACTAAAAAAAGAAAAAAGAAAATGGTTCCAAATTGTTCTGCAGAATGGTTGGACTACTCTACAATTCCACCAGAAATGCATTGGTGTACCTATTTTTTTTTTCTATATCCTCTCCATCATACAGTAGTCTTTTATTAACATTTTATTCTGGTGCCTCATTGTGGTCCTCAGTTCTCAAAGGTTTTTTAGTGAAGTTCATTTAGTGAAGTTTCTGCTAGGCTGACAATGCCTCAATGACAGACTGCCTACCTATGTTCTGAGGCCCAGATTTCCTTGTGTTAGAAGTTAGTTCACCACCAGCTGACAGATGGTTCACCATCCAGATGATAAATTTATCAAACTACTGCATTCATGAAGGTCATTCACAAAGACATGGTTTGAGGGGAGTATCCATACCTTTGAAATCTATGATTTTTTCAAATGAATCCAGTTCAAATCAACACTCATTTATTAAGCATGAATCTATTAGATACAAGATAGTAGAGATGTCAAGACAAAAATGACACACTTCTTGCCCTTAGGGAATTTCTTATTGATGCAACTGATTGTGTGGTAGGGTGATAAAGGGCAAAGATAAGATCCAGAAAAAATATTCTAAGAAAAGAAGGAGGGAAATATTTTCATCTAAGAGTATTAAAAAAAGATCCATGGGAAAAAATGAAATAATTCATGTATCTTCAAATTTTGAGATATGCTAATAGTTACATGGGTACTGATCAATGTTTCCTTAAAAATATGTGAATACAGGCAGAACTTGGACAGGTTACTTTAGCACCAAAACTCTGTTCTGGCATGGTTTCACCCATTAAAATCATTGATTAAATAAGAATTTTGATGAGGCAGTAAATGATTTTATCTCCAAATACTCAAAATGTTCCATGTTCCCAGTATAATTGGAAAAAAAGAGTTTAACTTTCCATGAAGGCAATGTCATACTGTGGAAAAAGCACTTACTCTGATGTCAGATACCATAGGTTGAAATCTCATTCCTGACACTTTTGACTTGTTTAACATGAGTGACAATCTTTATTTCCCTGCCCTCAGTATCTTCCTTATAATATGAGAGAGGTGGTATAGATGGACTTTGAGGTCCCTTCTATCTCTGGATCTATGATACTTATCATGATCTATTAAACCTGAAGTGCATATTTATTGTCATAATTGCTATTCTAATTTCTATTTTATCCAATGTAAATTCTACTTTTATATACTTAATATAGAAAAATGTTATTATCTAGCATCACTCAAGAGCAATAAGACTTTAGACATTTTTAACATTACCTCTTTTCATTTAATCATAACCAAATATTTATACGTGTTACTGCAATTCACACTGATAATATTTTGAAGGATTTCAAAATATATTAGCTTATTTATTTGAGTATCTGAAGCAAAATTCATAGTTTCAATCAAAAGATAATGTGACAACCCCAGAAAGGAGGCAAAAAGAATTAGAATTCAAGAATCTTGAGACTTGTTTTAGAAACATAAGTGAAATAGCAAAAGAGTAGAATGGTATTTAGGATGAATCACATAAAGATCCTTTTATTAATTTATATATAATAAGTTGTTTATACGGTGGGGCAAAATGATTCCACTCTAAATTAATCACAGGGTCATTTATGACACTTGCTAGCTAATAATTAATTGCAATCATACTGAGGGCAACGATTTAGGATTATATTTCATATTCTCAGCGCTGTATGTATCTAATAGGCTTGCAATAAATATTTGTGACTGAATGTATGTGTAGTAGAATGCTTATGTCTCGTGTCTCCCTCCCCCCTTCCATTCCTTTCCCCCAATACTGGAGTATTATTATATGCTGCATCTACTTAAGAGACATTAGGTGATATCTTTCTCCAAAAGTTTTCTAAAACACTGTAGATGCTCATGAATAATGTATTGATTTTCTTACATGAAAGGAGATGACCGGTAGGCTTCCTTGTCTGCCCTTGAATCTGACATTTTATCCTTTCTTCTCTTGCCTGTGATGAGAATATCTGACTGGAAATCCATATTGAATTTTTAAAAATCTTAGATCTTAGCTAAGCCAAGATAGATTTATGACTGGAAATTCATTGCTACAGCTTGCCAGGGTTTTTTTTGGCCTGCTGCCTATGATTATGCTTTAACACTTCTGGGATTAATGATAAATTTCTCATACAAAGTTCTTTCTACATCCTGATTCACTGGAATGAGTGCAGTAGGTAAATTTTAATGCCAGATAACAAAAGAAGAACTTGAAAGAGCTTTTGTGTTACTTATGTCATTACAAATTGTTATTGACTTGGAATGTTGGGCTCTACTTTACTCCCTGAATATGTTACCACAAAGCATAGCACCAGATTAGCTTTATGTAAGGCATTTGAATGTGTCTCTAGTGTCTGAGTAGGAAAATGACATCTGACACCAACAGATGTGCTGTCATGTATCCTAATACCAATTTACTGTATTTTAATGTAGTTTGGGAATGCTATCAAGTATTAATTCAATAGAATCTAGTGGAATTTATTCTGCTTTTTTTTTCGTTTGAACGTAGCAAAAGATTTGCCTCTCTCAGTACAATTAGCCCTTCATGTTCTTCAAAGCACAACTCAGTTGACATCTTTTACACAGCTTTTCTATGCTTTTGTTAATGATTCTATCTCTTCAAATTGCTTTGTTTTCACTTGTAAATAATTTATATTTATGTATAGATATTCACATGTATCCCCCACAACACTCCATTTTGGTTTCCTCTGGTGCCTATCATGGTAACTTCATATGATTGATGCTTAATAAATATATGTTTAACTGAATTGGAATCCATTTGATTTCACATTTGTTTTTTCACAAGACACCTATAATACATGTAAGTATCTCTTCCTTCTTTTACTGAAATTCAAGACACTGAGTATCATGTTGTCGCTCTTTCATTACTATTGTGCTGTTTATCGGCTTGCTGATTTGTAACTTTACACAGAAAGAAAATCTATCTAGCACTCTATTTTTGTCTCTCACTTAATGAAATGTCATTCCCTTTGATAGCATAGTTTTGCCATTTGACTTTAAAAAATAGGATGGAATGAAGTTTACATGAATTAGGGGGGAAAATTAACAGATATTATCTCATTGGTATTCCAACTTTGTAGGAAATTTTAGAGCTCATTATAATTTTCTAATTAGTCTCTGAGGGCATTCATGGACAATGAGGGCTCATTAGTTTGTCGTCTTCTTGTAAACATTGATTTGTTCATTCCTTTGCATATTCCCATTATGGAGACCAAAAAGTGATGTATGTTAACATATTTTACAGATGTTGCAACAGCCTATCCAGATAAGAAGTCTGTCTTAATGTATGTCACAACACTCTTCCAAGTTCTGCCCCAACAAGTAAGCATGGAAGCTATTCAAGAAGTGGAAATGTTGCCGAGACCATCTAAAGGTCCTCAAGGAGAACATTTTCAAATGCATCATGAAATGCACTATTCTCAGCAGGTGAGTTCTGGGTGACCATTGCACTGGCATTTAAGTTGATTGCTATATGGCATCTGCAGGATGCATTTCAAATTAATACCAGCCATCTGTTTTATTTTGCCACATTAATATTCAATATCTACAAACAATTTAACTTATATTCCCATGGTTGCAGTATGTTTTCAAATCACACCATTAAAATATTTTTGTATGTATTTTATTGTAATAGCAAAAAGATGGAACAGAAAATATTCATTGTTTAGATACACACCAAGAAACAGGGCAGAATAATACCTATGGAGTCATTTATACATCAGCAGATCTCACATTCTTTCAAGAACACCAAGTCCAGTAAATATATTCCATTTACTAATATACTTATTTTCAATAATTTATTTGTTATACTAAAAAACCTTAATCTTAAAGGATGAGAGACATGAGAAAGTAGATTCAAGTGCCACCTCTGTCAATATTGTTGTAGGACCCTAGTCAAATCATCTATCCTCTTAGTGCCACTAAATTCTCTAAGAAAATAAAAATCCCAGAGTAGTTCCTGACTAATGTTTAGATGAAGACAATTTCCTTACTAAGACTTTCTCATGCTAATCAAATCATAGTTCGAAACAAAATAATACTATGTTTAAAGGATGCTTTCAAAGTTAAAGAGCATAGTTAAGATGATGTTTGGAAATAAACATTTGTCATGTTTTGAAAAATTATATATACTTCAGTATGTTATTTTTTGGGGCTAGGGGGTAAAGCAGATAAAGCACCAGATCTGTGTCAGGAAGACTCATCTTCTGAGTCTAATCTAGTCTCAGATACTTACTAGCTGTGTGACCCTCAGCAAGTCACTTAACCCTGTTTCCCCAGTTTCTTTATCTTAAATGAGCTTGATAAGGAAATGGCAATCCACTCTAGCATCTTTGCCAAGAAACCCCAAATGGGGTTACAAAAGATTTGGATACCACTAAAACTACAGAACAGCAATTATTTTTTCTTCTAAGTGTCTCATTGCATGCATATATCTATCTTATATGTATATCAGTTTATCTCCATTTAACATTTATATTTCAAAATCTTTAATGTTTTATCTTAGATTATCCATTAGCTTATATTGAAGCTCTCTAGAAGAAATGTTTCTTCTAGCTAAGGATATAAACAATAATATTTTTTAAAATATCCATGGGAAATTTTTTCTATAGGCATTTTGAAAAATCTTTGATTTAATTTTCTCACTCTACTGAATAATATTAGCTGAAATATAAATGTATGTGTGGATATAAACACACACAGGACAGAGAGACAGAGACAGAAATTACCTCACATACCTCATCATCATCATCATCTCATTTGATGATGTTAATATCTCAGAGAGGGATAAATGACTTGTCTTCATCATCACGTAGCTAGTAACTGTCATTGCATAATTCAAAACCCAAGTATTTCTAATGCCAAGTCCATTCTTTGTTTCATTGCACAATCCTGCATCTCTAGAAATACTGAAATATTCCTGTATTTTACTCATGGGAGTTTCAGGCCTTCCCCAAGTTATGATTTAATGAAGTCAAACTGTTTTTTTTTTTATTTAAGATACAGAGAAAATGACATATATGTATATGTACATGTATAACATGCATACACACATATACATATGCACATATGTTTTTACTACACTGCATAGTGTTTCAGGGTGGGGGGGACCCTGGTTCTAGAGTTAGAGCAGAAGAGAATGCTTCCAGTAAAATATACTTAGCCATTCACCCTCAGCAGTGTATCCTCTTAACATGGTAAAATGCCATCAAGACTTAATTTTAAGTTTTTCCTTTACAGCTTAATGGTTTCTAGCAATTTGATATTTACTTAACCCTGTTCATTTTCTCTTTGTCTTGGGTGGGGGAATAGCAGTCCTACTAATGCCATGTCTTCACAAATGTATATATGTATATTTCCTCCCCTTGCCCTCTCCCAAACCTCTTCTTAGATCACAGTCAGTTTAGCACAGGGCCACGTGCGAACCTCCTCATCTCTTCAGCCTCGATTCAAAAGCTATGCCTACACCCAAGCTGCTTATGTCTCATCCTCTGACCCAGAAAGAGGCCATTTTCTTCACAGGGTCTGTCAAGCTTTTCTTCTTTTTTTCTCTGAAAACAAAATAACCATTACCAATGGATCTAAAAAATCCTAACATCCTGTGTGCTTGTTGTGAAAATTTTTGCTATGACATTTTCCAATCTGAGATTTGTCTTTTATTTGCATGAGTTTTTCATACTTAATATCTTATAATCAGACTCCACTGAAAAAAATCATAACATGTTTTCTTTGGGGGGGTGTTGGGGTTAATGAAATTCTTATAAAATAAACTATTCCTGTAATGTAATTTTTCCTCATACCATGTTTTTTCAGAACTTATTAATGACATAAGGTATAGTATACAAATATTATGGTATGGTATGGTATGATATAGCATAGCATGGTATAGTATAGCATAGTATAGTATATATATGTATATGTTGTATGTACATATACATGTATATGTGTGTATGTATATACACACATAGATATACATAGATATAGATATATAGTTGGTAGAGAACCTAAGTTGATTCCTTAGGGTCAGAATGTATTTATTAACAGTGGGTATTGAATTCAGTATACATAGTGGATGAGACCCATTATTCTGTGGCAGCTGTGGTTAGTGAAATAATTGTAAGACTTTTAAAGGTTTATTAAACAGCTATCATGAGTAAAGTTTAGATAACCTTTAAAGGAATAGTATACCTGGTTAGGAGTAAAATAGGAAGATGTATACTGTACTTGCCAATGGAGATGCAGTATAGTCTCAGTACTGAAGGGACATTCCTATGAATGGTGAGATACTACACATAATCTTATTTGTGGGCAGCATTGTCCCTATTGCATCAGGCTCCTGAATATTGAAGAACATCCTGAAAGATATTTGTAACCAGTCAAAAAGTTTGACTTAACTATCTCAGGGGCAACGGTGAGATAAAGAGGGAAGACAGAAGGGAAGAGAATGGGGAAAGGAGCAGATAAAGATACTTCTTGATATTCAAGTTAAGTAGGAAATCTTTGGTGCTTGTCTATCTGTAGGTAGCATACATGTATGTATGTATGTGTCCTGTCTCTATATGTATGTATATATATGTACCTACAAATACAGACACATCCACATATATAGATACACATCTATAGTGTATATAGATATACATATTATATACATATGTGTTTTGTTTATATATACATGTTTTCAAAAAGCCTTATTGCTCTTTTAAAGCTTTACTAGTTAATAAGCTAGTTTAACCTTTAATAACACCCTGTATATAGGTAGGGTATTTTGTTTGGTGCACACATAGACATATGAACATTGAGTTGTGCCCAGATTAGAGGAAGAGAGTAGGCTGTATTACTTTTGGAAAATACAAAGCTTCAGGACAGCTAAATGGCAGTAGATAAAGAACCAGCCTTGGATTCAGGAGGACCTGAGTTCAAATCCGGCCTCAGACACTTGACACTTGCTAGCTGTGTGACCCTGGCAAGTCCTTAACCCCCATTGCCCCACAAAACCAAAACAAAGACCAAAACAAAGAAAATACAAAGCTTCTTTAATGACCCCAAATTTCTCCCAGAAACAAAGGGTCATGTTTTTAGTACCAATTTTTCTACCAGGGCTGTTGTATAGCTGTAAGTCTCTGAATACAGCAGTCTCAAAATAGTTAATAATGAGTATCACTCAAGGGCAATGGAGAGATACACAGTGGATGGAGCAAGATGTAACACATATCAAATTATAAAAAAGAACCTGAATAAAAGTTGTCATCAGAGAAATGCAAGGTTGAAAAGATCGGCCTGTGATATGATGAGAGCGGAAATAAGCAAGAGATACTCCAAAGGCTCCCATAGTATCTTCACAATATATAGGACCATGAGAAAGGCAGTAGCAATTTGGGTGGATCCTCTATTGAGAATTTATCAAGTAATATGGGCAAGGGTAACATAGACAGGCAGGCAAGGAATTGTGTGCTATCTGCATTACTGGAGGGATCACCCTCATCAAAGCAATCACACACCCCTTTCCATATGTGGTATTCTGCTTTCTATCCCTTGTGGTAGTTTAAATAAATAAACAAACAGACAGACAGATAGATAAATAAATAAATACATACATACATAAATATATACATACATACAAATCTCTACCACACTCCACTGGTTTGTTGATGACAACTGGAAATAAAATAGATAAAACAAGTCAATATGTTGCATACAGTCATCATGGCTGTGAACCAGAGGAGGTGACTTAGAGGAAAGTTTTTGTCACGCAGTGATTACAAAGTTGTGTTCGTTAGAGAGAATATTGCAAAAGTGTCTTGGAAAAAAAGGTCATAGAAATGCAAGATTCTTTATGTGACCACATTTAACTTTGTCAGTAAACTTGTCCCTTCAGTCCTCATAATCATCAGTAAGTTTTTCTGCAAGAGGTAGGTAGCTAGGTGGTGAAGTGACAGGGGTGCTAGACCTATAGTTAGACCTCAGTTCAAATCCAGGTCCAGATGGTTTCTTGCTTTTTGACCAGGCAAGTCACTCAATCTCTGCCTGCCTCACTTTTCCCATTTGTAAGATAGGAATAATAGTAGTACCTAACTCCCAGAGTTTTATTTGTAGTCATTTGTAAATTTAAAGGCTATATAATTTCTAACTATTTTACTATCATTATGATTATGATTATCATTCCAAAACCAGGTCAGAATTTTTATACCATTTAGTGTATTTTTTGAGAGATAAATCTGAATACTTTCAGGCAAGATGTCCTACAGAGCACTTGACAATGTGGGAGCACAACCCCGACAAAGATAAAAATTACAGTATTGTATAGTCTAGAATGTGGGTAATATAATGTGATATGATTTCCTAGAATGGCTTTTGTAAAAGAAGCTTTATTTATGTGGCTCAGTAGAGCATTTGAAATGTTCTCCTTGAGAAAAGTCATTTCTATCAAATCTATGCTGGAAATAGTGATTTGAAAAATAACCTTGCTGATACTACTGGTAAAAGGGGAATAAAGTTTTGGAGTTTCCTTCATTCATGCTTTCAAGCCACTGGGCATCTACTGAATTAAGTACATTTGGTTAATCTGCCAGGTAGACAATGGAACTAATGGGTTTGACCTAGTTAATGCCATCTGGTGGAGGATCAGTTTTATAGCCACAGATTATGTGCTACTCAAAAAAAAAAAATACCTTGTAATCTCTGCCAGTTTTCAGAAAACCAACATCTGAGTTTGAATGAGACAATGGTAGCATATTCATATATGGAAAGCAATACCTTATCATCTCCAATGTGAACAGAATTCTGTCACAATCCTGTTTCTGCTTACTGCTTGTGCTACCTGGGTCACCTTATTTAACCTAACAGATTCAAAGTTCCCTAATCTGTATAATGGTGATAATAACAATAATAACAAATTTCTTAGTATTATTCCCCAATGTTGTAAATCACAAAGGGAATAATGTATGTTGCATACATTTAAGTCACTGGTCCCCTTCAAAAGCAAAGGAAGAATAAGTGTTCTACAAATATTAGTTATTGGCATCATCTTCCTCATCTCCATAATATTCAAAATTTTCTCTTCCAGTTGACTCAGTAAAATGTTCATGAACCTAAACATCTTCCAATGAAGAAAGAAAAATGTTTTGAAATACTCTAGTATTAACCAGGCAAATATAGACATTTTGGCCTCATTTTCATTTCAAGTTACTTTTGCCAGAAGGCTTCATCCTATTTTTTTTTTTGAAGAAGAAAAACATTTTACCTCATTACAACCTCATTAAGGCAGTGTTCAGGTATGAATATTTTAATGAGAAAAATGAAAATTCCCCAGATGCCTCTAGTCCTTATCTTTATCATAATAAAAAATACATTAACAGGCAGCTTATCATGCACTTTATGAAACATGGAATATGGGAGGAGGAAAATCCTATTTTCTGTCCTTTATAAAAAGAAAGAATGATTATAAAGGGTAAATGTTCATAGATGAAATATTCCAGAAGCCCTTTATGAAATACTCACAAGCAGGAAATGTATTGGCAAATGTTTAACAACCTTCTCTCCAGGGGAAAAATGACATATTTTAGGTATAATTTGTGTTAACATTTTCTCCATCATTTTCTTATATCTATATAACTAATAAAGCAATAAATTAAGTCTTTGTTTATAGCATTTGCCAAATTTGTGGTGAAAATGCCCATAGTGAAACTATATTATGTGGCAGTGAGAGCTAGCTCCTGAACACCCCCCTAAAAAAATTACCACTTAATTTTTGTTTAGTAGTTTTACTTCATAATTATTAAATTAGAAAATTATTGAGGTCTAGTATCTCAAATGTGGGTAATTTTACAGACAAATTCTCAATGGTTAAAGAATTCCAGACAAAATATAGGTTATCTTAAATAGAATTGGTCTGGGGCGGGGCGGGGGGGGGGAAAGCTAGTGGCACAGTAGATGAAGCACTGGCTCTGGATTCAGGAGGACCTGAGTTCAAATCCGACCTCAGACTCAGACACTTAACACTTACTAGCTGTGTGATCCTGTGTAAGTCACTTAACCCCCATTTCTCTGCAAAAAGAAAAAGAAAAAGAAAAAAGAAAGAAATAAAAAGAAAAGAGAATTTGGTCTTTTTGTCTAGTGGTTTGCAGAAAGAAATTCACATTCCTAAAGAGGAAAAGACAACATAAGTCATACTGTTCACTAACCCTTTCCCCAAAGGATCAACACAAAAGGCACAAAAGACATTAACTATCTCAAGGATCCCTGTTCTATCCATAGATAAATGAAGTATGTGGGCAGGGTTAGTCTTAGCAAAGAAAATAATCTGAAAAAGTATTCCAACCTTTGGGAATTTTTTTATCCCAATGTCATGTTTTGGGGTTCTTATCTACTTAAATAGAAAACCATAACCAAAACACAGAAAAAGAAAACATTTCAGTAGTGATAGAAGTATGTTAAAAATATTTCCAGTAATACAATTAAAAATAAAGATATGGATTATGTGTAGCTATGTCCAATATACATATGTATACATATATAGATATGTATTTTACACCATACTTTTGGAGTCAATTGATTTCTCCAGGTAAGGAAACTGCCTTTACTGATGCATATGAGCAATTATTTCTCCAGATGTACCATCATCTTAAAACAGTTGTTTTTAGTACTGAGATGTTAAGGGATTTGCCAAAGATCACAAAGCCAGTTTGTGTCCGAGTTAGTAATTGAACCCAAGTGTTCCTGTCTTCAGGGCTGGCTTCTCTACAATCACAAATAACAAGCACTTTATTGAAATGGGAAGTAGAGGAGAACATAGACTCAGAGGGCAAAGAGGAGGAAAGATCTGTACTTCTGAACTGCTTGAAGCTTTCAGACAAAAGATAAGATTTTTCATTTGCCTTTACATATGTTAATTATGCCACTGGGAACATCAAGCATGTGTGAAAGTATGTTGTTAAGGGTTAGGCTAGGTTAATTTAGTTTTATATATAATTAATTTCCTAAGAACTATGGAAGCCACTGCTTTAATAATGCCATCTCACATTTACATAACTCATATCCCTCTCCCAGAACTATATTCATATCACCCCCATTTTACAGATAATAAAATTATGACTAATAGGCTTGAAGTGACTTCTTCAAACTAGAAATGATAGTGTTCTCAAAAAGAAACCTCCTGACTTACCATTACACCACAGATATATTCTAATACTGTTCTTATCATTTAAGGTTTGCCAAGAACTTGACATTTATTATCTCATTTGATCCTCACAATAGGAAGGTTCTTCTGTCAGAGAAGTGTTCTCCCTGTCAGCTAGATGTTATTATAGTCACCATTTTAGAGATGAGGAAACAGAGGCTGAGGTTAAGTGAATTATCCAGTTACACAATTAAGTGACTAAGAGAGGATTAGAACTCAAGTCATTGTGACTCAAAACCCTGAACTCTATTCATTATGCCACCTAATTGCCTGTAATATTATACTTTCTAGCTATAGATATAATTGTTTGTATGTCAGCCCGTGTATGTACAAGTGGGGCTCTTATTGTTTTCTAGGGGCCCATTTAGCTTCTTGTATGTTTGATGCAGTTCTTAACTATTGGCTTCTGAAAACTCAGACCTCTGGCAATGAAACATTTGACTACTCTCCCTAGATTCACTGTGGCTATTTGGTGGCATCATCATTTCAACAAATCAGAACCAGAGTCATCACCAATACAACACTCTATAAACAGAATATGTAAGAGTCAGTGAGTTACTAGCATGGGCTTTTAATTAGGTTATCAAGCCAATGTAAATAAAAAGAAAAAGTCAAGTGATCAAATCATTCTGTTCCACCATACCCTACTGGGCTCAACCCTCCCCTACTGACACTGACACCATATTATAACCAAATCCCTTCAACCCTCATATTCCTCCTGGAATATGGAAATAAGACATAATACCCAAAGGTATTGGCTAAAATCCAAAAAATCAATGACATCTGCCTTATGTAATTTTCTAAAATATCTCAGAAGAAGGTAAAGTAATTTTGCTAGTTTGTTGCAAGACCTGCCAGAGTCTTATTTCAGGCTAGAGACTTATAAAGCCTCTTATCACTTCTTTCAGATAATCAGGACTCTTGAAGGTCTAAGGATGCTACTATGGTTCTTCTGTATTTCCCACTTTGTCACTTGTAACTTGGCTCCTATTACTATAACATTTGTGACAGTTCCAAGTTTAAAAGTTGGGACTTTGAAAAGCTGGCAGCACTTTTTTGTAGCTTAATATATAGCCTTCAGGGTATTATAGTCCACGGCATTTTTCCCAATGATTGATGGTGTTTGGATCCCAAGTATTGTGGGAGATGAAATCAGAAGGACATTTTTCTTTGGTCTTAGCCATCACACAATTTGAACTTTCACTTCTCTGGACTCTTCAAACTTTCTGTTTCCTACCTGAGTAAAATTTAGGGGAAAGATGATGGTTTGCTCTAGGCTTATTCTACTTAACTAATACCATCAACCTTAAAAATGGGCAGGTTATCCTAAAAGCCTTAGTTTAGTTTTTTAGCTTTAAATGGTGGCTACTTTTGAAATTTCCCGCATGTAACTTTTGATGTGACTGTGTGTCTGGCAAAATGCTGCTTTCTTTTTTTTTCTTTTTTTTTGGTGAGGCAATTGGGGTTAAGTGACTTGCCCAGGGTCACACAGCTAGTGAGTGTCAAGTGTCTGAGGCCAGATTTGAACTCAGGTACTCCTGACTCCAGGGCCCGTGCTCTATCCACTGCGCCACCTAGCTGCCCCAGAATGCTGCTTTCTAAAAGTGGATCATCATCATTATAGGCACCTAAAAGTTTGTATGGACCACTTTAGGATTGTGTTTATAAATACATAAAATAAAATATATATGATTGCAAAGAAAGCCAACTATGCTGAAATAATTATCAAAATATTTGGAAAACATAGTTTTTTGTTTTGTTTTGTTTTTGTTTCTTTGTTTGTTTTTTGTTTTTTTTTGTGGATCATTGGGGGTTAAGTGACTTGCCCAGGGTCAAACAGCTAGTAAGTGTCAAGTGTCTGAAGCCGGATTTGAACTCAGGTACTCCTTAATTCAGGGCTGGTGCTTTATCCACTGTGCCACCCAACTGCCCCAAAACATAGTCTTTTATGTACCTCAGGTTAGGAACCCTTGCTCAAGAGAAAACAAATACCTAGTTTCTTATTTTCTTTATCCCAACCCTTTTGATTTAGCCAAAGGGCATATTGGACAATAGTTCCCATTTGTTTTGCTAGCTTTGGCCTTGTATTTTTGATCCTTGATTTTCCAAAGTTTCTGCTCATTCTCAAAATACCTTCTAAAGACTTCAGTTTCCACACATAATTTCTGTTTTGTTTAATATTGGAGTGCTTTTCCATACAAAAACTAAATACCATTAAAATTCCATAATGTCAGTCTGTAAGCTGTATGCCCAAGAAAATCATCTCACTAAAAAAGCATCTCCTTTCTCAGCCTTTAAGTCTGCTATGCACTGTCCTAATGGCTGTCCTTCCAATCAGTTGGAAAGCAAGCTGGCATCAGTTGTTCCCAATTGACCCACTTTATATCTGAGCAGACAGGTTTCTAGCAGTTATGGGAAAATTTGCAATAATCCAAACATGAAATGATGCTGTCCTGGATGAATGTATTGGCAGAGAGAATTGAAATAAAGAGATACATAGCTGGGGGGAAATCTTCAAGATTTGTATGCTGATGGTATGTTGGGGGTGAAAGAGGGAGGAATAATGGGTAACTCGATGATTTTTTTATTTATCTCAGTATTTCAGATGTAATAGGCCCTTAAACAGTGAAATGACTATGCCTGTGAGGAGATGGCAGGTATTCAGATGATAATGTCGAGCAGGTAGAAATGTAGATATGGAGCTTAGGAGAAAAACCAAAGCTGAATATGGAGATACTATCTTGATACACATGGTCAATGAGACTAGAGAAGACTATCAGAGAAATCAATCCCCAGGAACAAATAGAGAACAAAGGAAAATAATTACCGAGGAAATAATAGCTAACAATTTAGAATGTTTTCCTCACAACAACCTATAACATAGGTAGTATATATATATTTTAACAGACTTGTGAGTTCATTGGCAGAGAAAAACTTTGTGGTAAATTGACACCAATTACTACTATATATAGGTTGAGAGTTTCCTGGGTTACTGTTTTGACTTGCTATGGTCAGAATGACAGTATATATCAAATGTCGAATTTAAGTTAAACCCAGGTCTTTATTACTATGAGACTGGGTGTCTCTAATCACCCTGCCATAATGTATAATAATATTATACAGTGCAATAATAAGTATCATTTCCATTTTATAGATGAGAAAACCAAAGTTCAGAATGGTTGCATGACTTGCCCTTGGTTATCCACAAACGCTCTGTGAATATATTTATGTAGCCCATCATTTTTTTAAATGTTCTGGTAACATTATTTAATATAGTTGAATTCCTATAACTTTTACTTTTTGCATTTAGAAACTTTTGAGGAGAGATCCATAGACTTAATGAGATTGCCAAAGAGGTTCATGACACACAAAAAGGTTAAGATATGGTTTCAGAATTGCACAATAAGAACATCTGGATGAACAAAAGGTCAAGAATAGCAAGGGAATTAATGGGAAAAAAATGCAAAGAAAGGTTACCTAACCATACCAGATATAAAACTATATCATAAAGCGGCAACCATCAAAACTATTTGGTACTGGCTAGGAAGTAGAGTGGTGAATCTGTGGCATAGGTTAGGCACACAAAACACAGTATTAAATGAATATAGCAATATACTGTTTGATAAGCCCAAAGACTCCAGATTCTAGGATAAGAACTCACTATTTGACAAAAATTGCTGGGAAAACTAGAAAATAGTATGGCAGAAACTAGGCATAGGCCAATATCTTACACTATATAGCAAAGTAAATTCTATATGGGTAAAAGATCTAGACATAAAGGTGATGCTGTAGGTAGATTAGAAGAGGAAGGAATAGTTTACCTGTCAGCTCTTGGGAGAGGGGAAGAATTTATGACCAAAGATGAGATAGAGAACATTATGAAATTCAAAATGAATCATTTCAATTACATTAAATTGAAAAGCTTTTGAAGAAACTAAACCTATACAACCAGAATTAAAAGGAAAGGAGAAAGCTGGTTAACAATTTTTACAGCTGTGCTTCTGATAGAGGCCTCATCTCTCAAATATATACAGAACTACACCAAATTTATTAGAATACAAGTCATTCCCCAATTGAAAAATGGTCAAAGGATATGAATAGGCAGTTTTCAGATGATTAACGCTGTCTATAGCCATGTGAAAAAATGTTCTCAATCACTACTGATTAGAAAAATGCCTCATACCTATCAGATTGGCTAATGTGACCAAAAAGAAAATAATAAATGTCAAAGAAGATGTGGGAAAATTGGAACACCAATGCATTGTTTTTGGAGTTGTGAACTAATCTAACCATTCTGGAGAACAGTTTGTCCAAAGGCTATAAAACTGTGCATAACTTCTGATGCAGCAATACCACTACTTGGGTCTATATCCCAAAGAGATCATAAAAAGGGAAAAGGCCCCACATGTACAAAACTATTTATAGCTGCTCTTTTTGTTGTGGCAAAGAATTGGAAATTGAGGGGTTGCCATCAATCAGGGAATGGCTGAACAAGTTGTGGCATATGAATATAATGGAATCCTATTATTCTGTAAGAAATGATGAACAGGTGGATTTCAGAAAAACCTGGAAAGACTCATGTGAACTGGTGCTAAGTGAAGTGAGCAGAACCACCAGAAAATTATACACAGTAACAACTACATTGTGTGATGATCAACTGTGATAGACTTTGCTCTCAGTAGTATAATGATCTGAGGAAATTCCAAAAGACTCCATGATGGAATATGCTCTCCCCATCCAGAAAAAGAACTATAGAGTCTGAATGTAGATTGAAGTATACTATTTTCTCTTTTTCTGTTGTGTTTTTTGTCTGTTTCTCCTTTCTTGTGGTTTTCCCCCTTTTGTTGTTATTCTTCTCTCACAACATGACTAATGTGGAAATATGTTTAACATGACTGTAATGTATAACCTATATCAGATTGCTTGCTGACTCTCAGAGGGAGAGTAAAAGGAGGGAGAAAAAAATGGAACTCAAAATCTTACAAAAATTAATGTAGAAAACCTATCTTTACATGTAATTGGAAAAAAAACTAAAATACTATTAAAATGATAACAAAAAATGGAAAGAGTTTATATTTAGAAGGGATTGCTAATGATTATGTCAAATAACAGAAATGAGTTTAAGAATAAGAACTGAAAATAGACTAGAGGTGGATATAGGTTATTGAAAAGTTATTGAGGAGTTATTGAAAGCTACGTAAAGAATAGTCAGCCTCAAGAAAATAGAATAAATGAAATGTGAGGGAATACAATGGAGTGAAATACAACTATTATAAAAAACATTTTGAAGCAAGTTTCTCTGATAAAGGCTTCAGAGAACTGTGAGATTTATGAAAATTAGAGCCATTCCCCAATTGAGAAGCAATCAAAAGATATGAACCAATTTTCAGATGAAGTAATCAAAACTATCTATAGCCTTATGAAAAAATATTCTAACTCAAAACAATTCTGGGGTACTACTACATACCTATTAGATTGCCTAATATACCAGAAGAGAAAAATGACAAATATTGTAGGGATATGGGAAAAATGAGACATTAAATTAGTGGAGTTGTGAACTGATTCAACCATTCTGTAGAACAATTTGGAACTATGCTCAAAGGGCTATAAAACCATAAATAATCTTTGACCTAGCAATGCCACTGCTAGGTCTTTATCCAAAAAGAGATTTAAAAAATAAAAAACAGGAAAAGGACCTATAAGTAGAAAAATGTTTATAGCAGCTCTTTTCTGCTGGCAAAGACTTGGAAAGTTCAGGGCTCCCCATCAACTGGAGGATGACTGAACAAATTATGGTATGTGATTATGATGGAATACTATTTTGCTATAAGAAATGAGCAGGATGCACTAAAAAAAAAAACAACCCAGAAAGACTTACATTAGCTGATACAAAGTGAAATGCACTGTGTACAAAGTAACAGCAATATTGTGGGATTATTGGCTATGAATGACTTGCCTATTCTTAGCAATACAATGATCCAAGGCAACTCTGAATGACTTATGATGAAAAATGCTATCCTTCCCAGAGAAAGAACTAATAGCATTTGAATACAGATTGAAGCATACTTTTTTACTTTAATTTTTTTAAGTTTTTTTTGTCTATTTTCTTTCACAACATGACTAATATGGAAATGTTTTATGTGACTACAGAAGTATAACCTATATCGATTGGCTTACCTTCTCAAAGGGGAGTGGGAGGGAGGAAGAGAGAGAATTTATAACTCAAAGTTTTTAAAATGAATGTTAAAATTGTTTTATATGTAATTGGGGAAAAATAAAATACTAAATATTTTTAAAGTATATTCATCCTCATCCTTACAAATATGCCCACATTAACACTTTTATATGTAAAAGCTAAGCTGAAGCAAAGAAGTAATTGCTCTTCTCAGTTAATTAAAACATATGAATTATGTAGAGATTTTCTCACCTTTTTTATAAGAGGAAATTTTAATAGTGCATAAAAGTAGATTAAATCATTTATATGGATAAAGATCCCTTTCCCTTGTGAAATTTCCTAAGGAGCGATCATTTTGTGAATGCAGTTTTGACTGCCAGAGAAAAAGGTTAGATCTTTTTTACTAACCACATTCAATGTTCCCCTTATAACTCTATCCAATTTCTCAATGATCATTTTCAATGTTAGGAGTGTTCTAGGGATATAATAACAGAAGTAGAATAGTGTAAAAATCTTTAGAAAAGATGTATCCTTTTTAGTCCCCAGTGGAAAGGACAATTAAAGGGTATGTGTTTGATAGAAAATTTAAGTTATATTATCCATTAATAGTAACATTTTGAATGCATATTGATAAATGAAATTTTTTCAATACTATTGAGTTATATCAAATACAATTTTTAAATGGTTGGAATAGGAGAAAATTGAATATTCTCCTCTCATAATAGTTTAACTAAAGGGAGGGGGTGTGTGTGCATACATGTACACACATATACATACATATCTAACATACATACCATTTTAATACTGGCAAAGTGTTTTTGCCTCATCATAGCACTGTGAGGTAGATACTTTTCTTGTTGTTGAGTCATTTTTCAGTTATGTCTATCCCTTTGTGACCCCATTTGAGGTGTTCTTGACAAAGATAATGCAGTGGTTTGTGATATCCTTCTCCAGCTCATTTCACATAAGAGGAAACTGAGGTAAACAGGATTAAGTGACTTTAAAAGTTTTAATGACTTACCTATGGTCATATTACTAGTAAGCATTAGAAATAAAATTTGAACCTAGATTTTCATTTCTGTAAGTTCAACACTCTATGTCCTATACTATACCATACTCCCTCTATTACTGAATGCGATGCTTAGATTATTTGACAAGAGATATTTTAGAAACTTTTTCAACTAGTTATACAGTAATTGAAAGAAAACACTTCATAAGTAAACCAGAACACCTTTCTTACTAAATTACTTTAAAATGTGGAAGAAAACTAATAAATTGTAGTCATTTATTCATTATTTCATTCAGCAAGGTTTTATTGATCCTACCCTTTGTTAGGTTTCCATAAGGGACACAAAGATAAATAAAACAATCAATCCGACCTCAGTTAACTTGGAACCAATCAGAAACAAAACAGGCTGACAGAGTCCAAGAGAGCTGCAACTTCCTCTAGGACAGAGCAAGCTTGTAGCTAAATCCACAATGTTTTGAAAAGTCAGAGAACTAGAAACAAAGGGCCTTATGATATGCATATGATCATTCTTTCAAACAAATCCCTGAGTCCCTTGAACATAAAGAGGGGACAGAATAAAGGATCTCTTTCACAAGGGAAATTCTTTTCAAAGATGAAGAAAGTCATTATTGCTAGGGATTTATATGTCCTCAATGGAGTGATGAAGGAAGCTAGTTGAGGATAACAGTGATGATGATAATTACAATGAACTGAAAGGGAATGTGTGTATGTGTGTATGCATGCATGCAGGTTTATTTTCTCTTTCCCTCTGTCTCTGTCTTTCTGTCTCTATTTCTTTTTCTGTCTGTCTTTATCTGTCTCTCTGTGTCTGTTTCTGTCTGTCTCTGTCTCTGACTTTGTCCTCCCTCCCTCTGTCTCTTTCTGTCTTTCTTGTACACAAATACAGATGTACATATGCACACACACTCAATAATGTTTGGTTGTAAGAACAAGATGACAGCCAGAAAAATGAGTAATTTAAAGATTCAAATGGACTTGTCATTCTCACAACCAACTGTGAGGTACAGAGTGCTAGTATTTTTTTTTATCTCCATCATAATGATGAAGAAATAGAGAATAGAGACTCAGGGAAGATGAGGGCCTATCCCAAAGTTGCACAGTTCATAAGTGATGGTGCTGGGTCTTGAACACAGATTTTCTGCCTCTAGAGTCAATGCAAATTCCACTGGATTGCACATTGTGGTTAGCCAATTAGTGGCTGCATTTGTTCAAAACTAAAATCAAGAATATCTTAACAAATAATTAGCTAAAATCAATGAACTTGGGACCAGAAAGTATGACTATAATTATTAGAGCTTAGATGGAACCTTATCCTGAGGACCAGAGAGGTCATGTAACTTGTCCAAAGTTACAATTAAGACATATTCTGTGCTTTGAGCCAGAGATAATAACTTAGCTTCTTATAGAACTTCAAACTACTATACTTATAGAACTGATAAAAATTTGAGTAGTATATTATTATTTTGCTACTTTGATATCCCCAAGTATTTCTGTCATAACTAATCACAAGAATCACATAGACTTAGATATGTAATATAGGGATTATTAGTCTATGGAAGTTCATGTTTAAATATTTAATTCATTTTATAAATATATTTTCCTTTGAGACATTTTTATTCTGATTAAAATGCAGCTAGAATCTTTTCACAGTGCTTGATTGAGCACTGACCCATTCATACTTATAAAAACCTAAAACCAACCAGCCAACTATTTTGCTCAAACAATAATCTAGTGCCCACCTCAGAGCTAAATATATTCAAGAGTTTTTGAATGCAGACCATGCTAAGTACATACCATATAAGGGATTAGAAGACATATAATAATAAGTACATGTAACATGAATATTTCTAATCATTTTGGGATATATTTAAATTCATTTATCACCCATTATCATAATGTATTTTTCCAATCATTTTCCAGACTATGGTTTTGTAAAAAAAATAATACAAACAAAACCCAGAAACTTGTTCCACACAGAAAACAGAAACATAGTAAAGCACATTATCCAAACAAGTACACATCTTATTTTTGCTCAGCAACATAGACATACATACATGAAGAAATCTCAAGAGAGACCCCAGCATTAATTTGAGGACGGGGATATTTAAACAGTAGGGTCACAGTTTAAGGGGGTACAGTTAAGATTTATGGCCTTGTTTTTCCTGGGGTAAACAGGATGTTTGTACATTCAGGAATCTGTCACTCATATTGATAATGACAAACATTTGGGGTCCTCGTTCTATGCACAATCTAACAGTTCAAACCTTGAGCATAAGCAGTAAGACAAAGTCAGGGGAGACTCTCTGTACATAAACTGATAGGAGCTTGAACTCTATTCAGAGGGTCAGCAGTTGGTTCCCACAGTGAATGTCAGTGAAGTCTTCATAATGTCCCCTAGATACCTGCATAACTGGGGGATTTGAACAAAGTAAGGTATACTCATTTATTCTATATTTTCAACTTCAAATTCTTGACTTATTGAGACTGAAGCAGAAAAGAGAAATTATCTGAATGAGACCTTTATTTGAAGACTTATCTATTACTCAAAACATAGGTATGCTATTATATAAGCATTAATATGCCTACCTTTAGAATCTGAATTATCGTCAGAACTGTCATTTTTGTCTCCCAGATGGTTGACTCTCTGCTCTGCAACATACATTTCACAAAACAAATAATAGGACATAATTAACAAAGATGTGTAAAAATTTTATTTAACTAAAAATCAATGTTTTTAAAGTATAAAAATGTGAAAATTCCTGGAAAACCACTGGAGTGACTGGCATGCATAATTTGACATTTTCTAAATAGGCTTCTTTATTTGCATTTCATTAAGAAATGGATAATTACTATGCTGTCACATAATTCACAGTTTTGACCAGTGATGATTCCCTTTAATTGAAAGTATATCATCTGTTTGATAGGTAAGTAGGTTTTGTAGAGGAGAGAGCCCTGACCTTGAAGGTGGGAAGACTTTAAGTGAAATGCTACATCAGACACTTGTTAACTGTATGATTCTGGGCAGATCACTTAGTTGCTCTCAGCCTCAGTTTCCTCATCTATAAAATGAGGGTGATAATAGCACCTATGTAAAGAGGTTATTGTGAGGATAAAATGAAATAGTTTTGTAAAATGCCTAAGAAACATCAAAGCACAAGGTGTTATTATTTTTATTTCTAAAGTATAGGCAATTGTGATTTTTCACATTCAATCCACCATTAAGAGTTTAAGAGCTTTAAATTATGTTATGTGTCTGTTGTGTAAAGGTACATCAATTATAAAAAAATATTATGGAGGTTTTCCATTGAGATTTTATTTTCTTTTGTGTAAGAATTCAGTTAACTAACATTTGGGGTACTTGAATAAAATAAGACCACAAGAATAATATTCAGGAGAGTTTCTTCTTTTATAATTGAAAGATATTTTTGTACCAAATAGAATTGGTGTGAGTGATTTAGAGGTATGTCCAACTGGGTACAATATAGTAAGAGCAAGGATAGAAAGAGATCAATGAGTTGGGATAGTTTATCCATGGATGTGCTATTTTTAAAAAGCACAAGACTTACTTTAAACTCTGACTTTGTAATTGTGTATGGTGAAACTTTAGACTATCTCTACCCCTTGTTCCACTCCTCTTGTTCCATTCCTTCTTGTTCCATCAAATTCATCCAAGGATTCCCCACAACTGGGAGATATTTTTTAATGCTTCCGTTTGTGAATCAAAAAAGGATATTGAAACCATATGCTGTGCATAGCTCTTTTATTCACACATGAATGATCCCATGATTTATAAGAGCTTGTTTTATTTAAATGCATTATAGTTTTCTTGATTTTGACAGATTCAGTACAAATACTGTGTTTATTATAATATAGTAGCTAAACAGGAGTGGTTGTTCTTTAATCATCAAGACAATTCCTTTGAGGCAGAAAATTCTACAAAATATACCATAATGAATTATTCTAAAACATGTTAAGTTTCTATCTAGGATTTATTTTTCTATATCTCTATCTATAATCTATAGATATTTGTATCTTTTTTTTTGAGAGGGAGGGAAAAACACTGCAGTCATCAGTGTGGGAAAGTTTGAAGTACCTCCTCATCTGTACATATATAAATTGTCTTTAACTTGGAGTCTCAAGATTTTAGCTTAGGGCACAGAGAGGTTGAGGGAATTCCACATTTTCAAATAGCTATTATATAATCATAGGTAGGCATTAAACTGAAGGCTAAGGCTTGACTCTATCAATGATTTTACTGCTGCTATGGATGGGACTCCATAAATGATGATATTACATAAGAGGAAGAAAATCTATCACAAAATGCCCTGATATAATATTTTATATTATGTGCATTAAGATATGCCAAGTATGATTAGTCATGCTTAATTTATATATATTAGTGTGTTCCTTTGGGGAAAAGTTTTAAACCACTGCATATCTTTGATACTTTACTTTTCTTCATTAATTTTTCAATCTTTTTATTTTCAGATTTTTCAGATTTTTTTTTTGGTGAGGCAATGGGGGTTAAGTGACGTGCCCAGGGTCACACAGCTAGTAAGTATCAAGTGTCTGAGGCCGGATTCAAACTCAGGTCTTTCTGAATCCAGGGTCTGTACTTTATCCACTGCACCACCTAGCTGCCCTCATCTTTTTATTTTATATTATTATAACATCTGTAATATGTGATAAATTTATTTTGGATGTTAATAAGCCTATAGATTACACAAAAAGGAATATTAATAGTATAATATTACCTTTGGAAATAAAATTAATAATAATAGAAATTTAGTCCATTAGTAAATCCATATGTAAATCCTAGGTGAGGAAAATCTCTCTACCATTACAATAAAGCATAATCTAAAAAAATAATAATAAGTAACAGATAATTTATCTTGTCAAGATGAAGTTTTAGATATAGAAGCAACCTTAGAAGCCATGTAGTCTAATCTTCATTTTACAGGTAAGGAAAATGATGATTAGAGAGACAGTGACTTCCTTAAGTTCAAAGAGGTAGTGACAGAGGTAGTAGGACCTAAATATCTCTCATGCATACTAGTTATGTGAGCTTGGGGAAGTATCTTAAGTTCTCAAACCCTCTACACAACTCTGTAAGATAATAAATTAGCGTGAAATTGCTGATCTTGGTTAGAAGACTTTTAATATTGGGAATTCACTAAACCAATGGAGTCATAGATCTGGACTCCACCTTTCCCACTTCTCCCCAAAAAAATCCACTTGGGGAAAACTTTACATATCACTTTATTTAAAAAAATAATTTCTTGATATGTTTATCCCAAATTAAAGCTTTCTAATTCATTGTCTCAATAGTCCCATTTAAGAACGTAATCTTAACATGTTCCTATGAGATAACTCATAAGAAGAAATCCTGTAAGACAGTATTTTGTGTATTAAGTAGTATTTTCAAAATACTCAGGAAGCTACGAACAGCAGCATTTTATGTACTCTGTAGTTCTCTGTTAATTTGTCAATATGAATTGTAGAATATAATAGTTATAGTATTTGTGAAAGAGAACCTATATTATCCTGTTTTGTGATCATTTGATATTTAAACAGTGTCATTGAACACTTATTGCTACTTCCAAGAAATATAGTATGATGTTTTAAAAATAATAACAGGGGGCAGCTAGGTGGCTGGATTCAGGACGACCTCAGTTCAAATCTGACCTCAGACACTTGACACTTACTAGCTGCGTGACCCTTGGCAAGACACTTTACCCTCATTGCCCTGCAAAAAGAAAAAAATAAACAAAATAATAATAATAATAATAATAATAATTTTATTTAAAGTTTTGAGTTCCAAAATCTGTCCTTCCTTCCCTCCCTCCACTCCCCCCTTCCTGGGGCAGTAAGCCATCAGATATAAATTATACATGTGCAATTATGTAAAACATTACCATGTTAGTCATTTTGTATAAGAAAACTTAAAGAAAAAATGAAAGAAAGTGAAAAATAGCATGTTGCAGTTTGTGTTCGATCAATATCAGTTCTTTCTTTTAGAAGAATAGTATGTTTCATCATTAGTCCTTTGGGATTGTATTGGATCATTGTATTGCTGAGAATTTTTAAGTCATTCACAGTTTTCCATCAAACAATATTGTTGTCACTGTGAACAACATTCTCCTGGTTCTGCTCACTTCACTATACTTCAGTTCATATAAGCCTTTCTAGGCCTTTCTGAAATTGTCCTGTTTGTCATTTCTTATAGCACAATGGTATTACATCAATCATATACCACAGCTTGTTTAGCCATTCCCCAATTGATGAGCATTCCTTTGATTTCCAATTCTTAGCCACTACAAAAAGAACTACTATAAATATTTTTGTACAAATAGGTCTTTTTCTCTTTTTGGGGTGTCTTTGGGATATAAAACTAGCAGTGGTATTGGGAGATCAAAGAGTATCCACAGTTTGATAGCCTTTTGGGCACAGTTCCAAATTAGCATGATTTTTAACATATGAATGCCTGACATTGTATGAGAGATGTCATCTTTCCACCCTGAAACCCAACTGCCCAGACAACGACAAACAGTACCAAAGGATATAATCCATTGTATAGCTGGTACCTTCGCCCAGGAACACCAAACCAAAGCCCACCTACCTAGATTGCTCCAGAATCACCCCTTTTATAACAGTGGTCCCTTAGGACTATGGAAATTTTCCATCTAACCTGCAACTGAAGTTTCCTGTACACGGTATCTCTTTGAATTAAAATGTAAGCTCTTGAAGACAAGGCACTGTCTTTTCTACTTGTATTCCTAGCATTTAGTCATATAGGCAGGAATTGTTTTTTGCCTCTTTTTATATCTCTAGCAATTAATGCCATGCCTAGCACATAATAAGTCCTTAATAATTATTTATTAACTGACTGCTTGGTACATAATAACCATTTAGTAAAATGATTTTCTATTCCATTCCATACTCAAGCATATGCAGTGGGATCTTATATTCTCAATTCTAAAGAAGCTCATCAAGAATTTTTTAAGTATGTGCAGTGTATTACATATAGAAAGGCTTTTGAGGAGCAGTCCCTGGTATCAAATTGCTCACGTGTGTGTGTGTGTGTGTGTGTGTATGTAAGAGAGCTTTGGGGGGAGTGTGGGAGGGTGGTGATGGTACAATATGGATTGAGATAAGTGCAATATATTTTGAGAAGAGTGAAAGACTAGCAACTAGTGAGATCAGAAAGGGCTTTCTCATAGGATATAGTACATGAAATGAATTTAAAGGAAGTTAGGAAATTGATAAAGAATAAAGTGCATTCCAGGCATGTGGGATAAAGTCAGTGCAGTCTCAGAGGCAAGATACAGAATATCAAATTCAAGGAATAGCAAGCTACTTTGGGTGGAATACAGTACTAAAGGGGAGTAATGTGAAATAAGTCTGAAAAGATAAACTGGAGCCAGACTATGAAGGACCTCCTCCCATCAGCCCCCGGGGTATCTTTTGTGTGGATAGGTTTATTTGCCTGATAAAACTCATTGGCTGTTCCAATATCTGGTTCAAATTTCACCAGTTGAACTGCTAAGAACTCTATCATAGTATGTAAGTAGAGTACTCAGAGGTAAAGCTGGATGTCACTAAGATGTGATACCATTCAATTGATGGGATTTAATTTCTATATTATAATTTCCTTGTGTTAATAATTTAGCTTTTCTAAAATGGCTTGAGAATAGTAGATTTTACAATATGTTTATTCTTTATACCAAGCTCTTATCATGTTAATCTTACAGAACCAGTGAATTTTCCCTCCTTATTTCATCGTGAATATTCTTTATTTGTATCTAAAAGCACACAGACACAGGGTATCTGAACCACATAACTGCTCATGTAACCTCACCAAATTCTTTTCCTTTCTTACACTTAAAACACAAAATTAACTGCATGTTCTTTGCCAAAAGTAAAAACAAATGTTCTGGACCAAGCCTAACTCAGTATACTACAATGGCTCATCCTCAGGACTAGGACACATTAAAACACTCATGGTCTATAAAATTAAATAAAATAAATGTCCTTATAGTGAAGTTAATAGAATACAATTCAGTAATTCCAGAGATGCTGCTCCCCTCCACTTTTACATTCTGCAGTGCAAAGATACTGGGCCAAAACTATATTCCACAGAGCTGTAGGGATTATGCTAATTCTCTAGAACACCAAATTCCTATAATTCTTCCTTTTTAGACTTCAGACAATAATAAAACCATGTCAGTGGTTCAAGTGCCAGTCCTCCATACCAACTGCATTCTGAGTATGGTCTCCTTGCCCACCTATAGGGAAGGAAGAGAACAATGTAAAACTAGCTACAAATAAAACCTACAAAAATGCAAATTGGACAGAAGCCTAAAAATAATTACTAGAAGAGTTAAAGAAAAAGAAAAGCATGGTAGAGTAGAATTTGGGAAAAGAAATTAGTGATACAAGATAATTATGAAAAATAATAATTAACAGCTTGGTAAAAGAGGTACAAAAAGACAGAAGAAAGTACAATAAAAAAGAGATTTGCCCAAATGGTGAGAGAAGCACAAACATTTACTGAAAGAAAAAACTTGTTTAAAAAAAATCAGAATTTACCAAATGGAAAAAAAGGTCCAAAAGTTTACTGGAGATAATAATGTCTTAAAGGTTTATAATTGGACAAGTGGAAGTCAATAATTCCATGAGACATCAAGAAATAATAAAATAGAGTCAAAAAATGAAAAAAATAGATGAAAGTGTGGACTATCCGATCAGAAAAAAAAAACAACTAACCTGGAAAAAAGATAAGGAAGAGACATATTAAGAATTATTGAATTCCCTGAATGCCATGATAAATAAAAGAGCCTAGACATTTTATTTCAAAAATTATAATGAAAAATGCCCTTTATCTTAGATCCAGAGGGTAAAATAGAAATTGAAAGAATATACTTACCATCTCCTGAAAGAGGTCCCAAAATGAAAACTCCTAAGAATATTATAGCCAAATTCCAGGGATCCCAAGTCAGGATAAAATATTGTAAGCAGCCAGAAAGAAAATATTCAAATATCATGGAAGCACAGTAAAAAAAAAAAAAATCACATGAAATTTGGCAACTTCTATTTAAAGTACCTGGGGCTTAGAATATAATAATTCAGAAGTCAAAGTATCTAGGATTACAACCAAAAATCACCTATCCAGCAAAACTGTGTATAATCCATCAGAAGGAAAAAGGGATATTTGATGAAATAGAAAATTTTGAAGCATTCCTGATGAAAAGACCACAGCTGAATCAAAAATTTGACATTCAAACACAATACTGAAAAGAAATATAAGAAGGTAAACATGAAAGAGAAAGCTTAAGGGACTTAATATGATTAAACTGCTTTTCTTATAACATGGAAAGATGGTATATGTAACTCCTAAGAACTTTGTCGTTATTAGCTTAGTTAGAAGAATTAATAGAGACCATGGATGTGAGTTGATTATTTTGAGATGATCTCAAAAACAATTTAAAGAGTGAGAAAGTGGAATGCACTGGGAGAAAGGGGAAAGGAGTAGAAGGATGGTGAATATTATCTCACATTAAAGAGGTATACAAAGAAGAGCGTTTGCAGTAGAAGGGGAAATGGTGATATGTAGTAGGCAAGGCTTGAACCTCACTCTTATTGGAATTTGTTCAAATGGGGGGGGGGCGGGGAGAATATGTATAGAAATTCCCAACAGGGAAGGGTATAAGAAAAGGTTGTGACGGACTGACAAAAGGAAAAGTCAATTAAGGGAGGTAATGATCTGAAGCAAAACAGACTTCTGAGGAGAGAAAGGGTAAAAATAAAGAGAAATAAAAACAGAAGAAAATAAGATAGAGGGATTTGTGCAGTTAATAATTATAACTGTATGAATAGGATGAAATTCCTTATAAAATAGTACATAGCAGAATGGATTAGAAACCAAAATCTAATGATATGTTCTTTATAAGAAACTCCCTTTAAACAGAAAGACAGACACAGATTTAAATCAAGAGGCTAAAGCAGTATCTATTATGCTTAAGGTGAAGTAAAAAAAAGGCAGAGGTAAAAAATGTAAAAATAAAAACCTAATTAAAGAGATTATCAGGGAAAATCCATTTTGCTAAAAGAGATAATGGACATTGAGATGATATGAAATAAAATTTTACAGCAATTTCTCAAATATATAGGAAACAATGTCAAATTTATAAAAATAAGAGCCATTCCCCAATTGATAAATTCTCAAAGAATGTGAACAGGGAATTTTAGGAAAAGGAAATCAAAGTTATCTATACTCAAATGAAAAAAGTGCTCTAAATCCCTACTGATTAGAAAAATTCAAATTAAAACAACTATGAGGTACCACTTCACCCCTATCAGATTGACTAACATTACAGAAAAGGGAAATGACATGCTAGAGTGCATTTGGAAAAATAGGAATAAATGCACCTTTGGTGGAGTGAACTGATCCAATTATTTTGGAAAACCATTTTTATCTGTGTCCATAGGGTTAGAAAACTGTGATCCAACAGTGATCCCAAAGAGGTCAAATAAAAAGAAAAAGTACTTATATATTCAAAAATATTTATAGTAGCTCTTTGTGGTGGCAAAGAATTGGAAATTGAAGGGAAACCTATCAGTTGGCCTGAACAAACTATAGTATATGATTGTGACAGAATACCATTGGCTATAAGAAGTGATGAAAAGTATGATTTCAGAAAAATCTGGGAAGATTTATATGAATTGATTCTAAATGAAGTGAAAACCAGGAGATCATTGTACAGAGTACCAGCAATATTGTAACAATGAGCCTCCTAGTTTTGTGATATCTAAATATTTTATAAATATGCCATCCAACTCACTAAAATAAAGCATAAAATACCATAGGCTAAAGACAGATCCTGGGAGGTATCAACTAATGATTTCATTCCATAGTGATATATGAGACTGCTAAAACCACTTTTTGGAATCAGCATTTTAATGAATTTCAAAACTGTTTCACTGTATTGTCATCTTACCCAAAACTCTCTACCTTTTCCTAAATAATAGCATGAAGGAAATTTGTCTTATGAATTAGTGCCCTTTGGGGTAATACCATTACTAATATTTCCCACTGACTCAGGATTTTCTCTTTGGGGAAATATGATTAAATCCAGTCCCTGAGTGGCTTTATAGAGGTGATATAATTTTAAATGGAGAAACAACTTTGTTCAATTATATTCTTTTGATCAAGGGGAGACATTCACCAAAGTTGTTCATCACTCTCATGGCCCATAGCTTGTGCAATATCTAGATGCAAATGGGATCCAGTATAAATTTTTAGTTTTTTGAGGTATAAGTTTGCAAAAAGCATTGTGGTGATTATATTAAAACCCAAAATAGTATATGGTATTTCAGTGATATATACAGTAATTCCAAAAGGAGGGATTTAAGAGTCTATAGAAAAAAAAACACAAGTATGCATGTCTGTACATAGAAACACACACACACACATATATATATGTGTATATACACATGAGTAGTCCATAGACTGCTACATGTATCTTCAATGAGAACTTGGCTGGGGTCTGAATTAAAGAAGGAGGAAAGCTACTTGAAGAGTATTTGGAAAATTACACAGCTCCTTAATGATTCCAAGTTGTTTTCTGCCTTCCAAAGGCTAATTTTTTTAAATACTCATTTTTTTCTCAGCAATGCTATCTTAACCACAAATCAAGAAATTTCTCTCTCTCTCTCTGAAAAAAAATCAAAATAAGTTGACCTTAAAGAATGTGTCCAAGAAGCCCAAAATGTATTGACTAGGGAATTGATTCCCACAAATTGTGTAATTGGAAGAGAGTTATTACCTTATATTGTATATCCCTGAAAAATAAAGATGAATAAACATCCTGGTGGTTGGATATTCTGAATTTGAATATATTTTGGAGTAATTTGAAACTATAGAGAGGAGTTGTTTCTTTTCATTTTTTATCTGACGTAGTATGAGAGAGACAATTGTATTTCACTTTTTCTTAAATTCATAAGAAGTAATTGAATCAGGGGGTGGCTAGGTGGCGCAGTGGATAAAGCACCAGCCCAGGATTCAGGAGTACCTGAGTTCAAATCCGGCCTCAGACACTTGACACTTACAAGCTGTGTGACCCTGGGCAAGTCACTTAACCCCCATTGCCCCGCAAAAAAAAAAAAAGAAGAAGTAATTGAATCATACATTATGGATTATAAATGAAATATACAAGGGGCATCAAAATTATAAAAGTCAGTTGTTAGAAAAAATTGTAATTTCATAATATTATATCTTTATAATGGAATTTTGTGTCAGCCGGCTTTTGCTTAGAGCTATTTCAAAGCAAAAGTAATATGAACTAATGTTTGTGATATATAGAAAGGCTCTTAGAGATTAAATGTTCCTCTTCACTACATTATAAGTTGAAGATTAAGCATTTAGTGAACCCATGTAAGATATTCTCTAGAACATTCCCCTTAAAATCTGATGTTTGTTTTTAGTCTATCTTTCAGTGCTTGGATGTAAACTATTTTCACATTTCCCCCCAAAGGCATGCCTTCCTAGAACCAATTGTCAGTCTGCATACTGTATATATACTCTTCAAGTATTAAAGTTGTTCATAGCCTGTGCAAAAACTCCTGTGAGACCTGTCCCCTTTATTACTTTGAGAGAAATGTTGCATCCCAGTAGTCCCTTACACATTAGTCCTGGGATTATAGAACTGAGTTTGTGCATATTTAACCTGTCCTTAAGATCTTTAAGTCCTGAATTCTTAGAGGAAATTGTCTTAAAAAGAGACAAGAATAAGAAAAAGGGAAAAGCAGGGAAGGTTGGTGGTAAAACTGGAAAGTCTATACTTCTCTGCTATTCCTGGGAAGAACAATGTTATAGAAACGAGGTCTTACATCAGTGGCATACTTGCTCCTTTGCTTTCTCTGCTGGAAAACCAATGCTGGAATATCATGTAAAGTCAGTTTGGGGTGTTGGCTCTGCTGAGTGAGCTAATATGCCTTAGTACTATATGGAGGGCATGGGACAAGATCTGACTGCTATTATCAGTTGTCATTTTGAGAATAGAAATGGTGGATCTATCCAGCCTATCCCATGAGTGGTAAATAAAAGTTGCAGAAGGGGCACACTTGGCCTCATTATAAAGGTGAAGGATAAAATTCTGAAAAAGTACAGCTATTGGGGCAACTAGGTGGCGCAGTGGATAGAGCACCAGCCCTGGATTCAGGAGGACCTGAGTTCAAATCCGGCCTCAGACCCTTGACACTTACTACCTGTGTGACCCTGGGCAAGTCACTTAACCCTCATTGCCTCAACAACAACAAAAAAAAAGTACAGCTATCCATAATGAAATTGGCTGTACTAAGATTTATATTCCCTATCACTTGAGGGCTTCAAGTAAAGAATAGATGACCATTAAGGAGAGGATATTATAAAGAGTGATCCCATTCAAACATGAATAAAACTAACTGGCATCTGAATTTACATGCAGATATGAGATTTTGTAATCCTTACAAAATGTATAACTTTATTGATTCGTGATCCATAAATTAGAAAATTGAATACACACATATATAGGGAAGAAACTGTGTACATGCATGTACATGCGGTTATATACATATTTATAAAGACATACATATTTATATATACATATTTAACAGAATATGAAATCTAGTTAAAAGTTTAATGAAATATTTAAAATACCTTTGTAGTACTTTAATCTGTAAATAAATATCTGTAGTTAGCCCTGATATAGCAGTACATACTCATAATCTTTACATGAAGAAAAGCTTATTTAGAGTTATTTAAAGATACATAATATAATAATTTATAATCAATCGCACACATAAGTGCATTGCATTATCATATATGCATAAATATCTCTGTGAACATATATATATATATAATTTCTATACCTACATATGCTTAAAATAATTTATACTACTTTCATTAAAATAAATGATAAGAGATAACCAAGATAGTTTATATTAGTAACATTTTCCAGGAAAAACATTTATTTTTAAATTTTTGAAGATAATTTAATATTTTTTTTGGTGGGGCAATGATGGTTAAGTGACTTGCTCAGGGTCACACAGCTAGTAAGTGTCAAGTGTCTGAAGCCGGATTTGAACTCAGGTCCTCCTGAATCCAGAGCCATCGCTTTATCCACTACACCACCTAGCTGCCCCCCATAATTTAATAATTTTAATTTAATAACTAAAGTTGTTAAAGTTGCAACTAAATTAGAAAATTTTACTTTCTGTTCATATCTTTAAGAATGGAAGTTGTAATAAAATATATAAATATATGGATGGATAGATGGATAGATAATAGATAGATAGATAGATAGATAGATAGATTCTTCATTCCATATCTACCTATTTGCACTTATCTTACAAAAGGAGTGACAGAAGTCTAAGCTGGTAATTGGAAAGAGAAATACAGTCACTTTCTAAACAAAGGATCCCAGCAGACCAAGGAAACAAAGGGTATGGTAGATATTGGGTATGAGAATACATATTTATAAGGCAAAAATATTTGGATTTTTTTTCACAACTAATGAGACTACTGAAAATGAACTTTGTTTTCTTAGAACACTGTAGAAAAAAATGACAATTGTGTTTTTTCTGTTTATTTAGAATTTTATTTCCCAAATTACATGTAAAAACAAATTTTGACATCAATTTTTAAAAACTTTGCGTTTCAACTTCTCTTCCTCCCTCCTTCCCCCAAGAACTCAAGCAATTCAGTATAAGTTATACATAAGTAGTCATGCAAAACATCTCTACATTAGCCAGGTTTTGAAAGAAAACAGACAAAAACAAAACTTCAGATTAAGGAACTATCAAAAAAATTATGCTTCAATCTATTTTCAGATACTATCAGTTCTTTCTCTGTAGATGGATTACAATTTTCATAAGTTCTTCAGGGTTATCTTGGATCATCGCATTGCTAAAAATAACCAAGACATTCACAGCAGATCATCTTGCTATATTTCTGTAATTTTCTATACAGTATGTTTCACTCTACATCAGTTCATGTAGGTCTTTCCAGGTTTTTCTGATACCATCCTGCTCATCCTTTTGTTGTTGTTGTTGTTGTTTCCAATAAAGTAACAAAAAAAATTACATTTCAATCTGTATTCAAATACCATCAGTTCTCTCTCTTTAGATAGATTGCATTTTCCATAAGACCTTCAGAGTTGTTTTGGATCATTGCATTGCTGAAAATAACCAAGTCATTCACATCAGATAATCTCACGATATTACTGTTATTTTGTATACAGTAGATGTCACTTTGCATCAGCTCATGCAGGTCCCTCAAGGTCTTTTTGTTAGTATCCTATTCATTATTTTTTATAGTAAACTACATTTGTATAGTACTTTAAAGAGAGATTTCCTTACAAATAAACCCATGAGGATGATTATTGCAACCACAGTAATAGATAACTTTTATATAGTATCTCAAACTTGACAAAGAATTTTCGTCACAATAGCCTAGCAAAGTAAGTACTATACATTTTGCCATCATCATCCTCAGTCATCATCCTCAGTCAAATCCTCATCATTGTCAATTAGTCATCTTCCCCGTTCAGTCCTCCTCCTCATCAATCAATCCTCAGCAATCAATCCTCATCTTCCTCTAATCATAAATTCATCAATCAATACATCATCAATCATCTTACATTATTCTTGCCTCTGCTTCAAATATTTTTTTTCACAATTACTATTGTTAAGGGTTTCCCTCCATCTTATTCCCTTCTCACGATTTTTACTCTATTTTTCTATCTTCTTTTACCCTATCCCTCCTCAAATGTGTTTTGCTTCTGACTGCCCTCTCCCTTGTTCTACCCTCCCTTCTTTCACCCTTCCCTCCTACTTTCCTTCAGGGTTAGATAGATTACTCCACCCAATTGAATGTGTATGTTATTCCCTCCTTGAGCCAATTCTGATAAGATTAAGGTCTTTGAGCTAATTCTGATGAGTGTAAGACTCATTCACTTCCCCGTTCCTCCCCAATCTCTCCCCCTACTCCATAAATCCTTTCCTGATTCTTTCATGTGATATTTCACCCCATTCTACCTAACTCATTTCCCCTCCCCCAGTGCATTCCTCTCCCTACTCAGTTTTACCCTAAAGTTGTCATCATGGGGCAGCTAGGTGACAGTGGACAAAGCACCCACCCTGGACCCAGGAACACCCTAGCCCAAATTCAGCCTCAGACACAAGACACTCACCAACCCTGACCACCCCCCCCCCAAAAAAAAAGAGAATAAAAAATAAATATTTTATATTTATCATCCCTTCATAATCCATTCCACCTGTGACCCCTATCTAAATGTATTCCTATCATCTGCACTAATGCTCAGAAAGCTCTTATGATTTAGAGATTTTATCTCTTCCAGGGGTCATCAATGGATTATTTCAATTTCTATTTTACCTTCTGTTTCTATAATATCAGGGCAGTTTTCCCTAACAATCTCTTGGAAGATGATGTCTAAGTTCTTTTTTTGATCATGGTTTTCAGGTAGTCCAATAATTTTCAAATTATCTCTCCTGGATCTGTTTTCCAGGTCAGCAGTTTTTTCCAAGAAGACATTTCATATTGCCCCCTATTTTTTTTATTCATTTGGATTTGCTTTATTGTGTCTTGGTTTCTCATAAAGTCACTAATTTCCATTTGTTCAGTCCTAATTATTAGGGAATTGTTTTCTTCAGAGAGCTTTTGTGTCTCCTTTTCCATTTGGTTTTTCAAGCTGTTGACTTTTTCTCATGACTTTCCTGAATAATTTTCATTTCTCTTTCCATTTTTTCCTCTGCCTCTCTTTATCTTCAAAGTCCTTTTTGAGTGCCTCTTTGGCCTGAGACCAATTCATATTTTTCTTAGAAGCTTTGGATATAGGAGCCCTGACATTGCTATCCTCTTCTGAGGGTGCACCTCAATCTTCCTTATCACTAAAGAAACTTTCTATGATTTGTAACTTTCTCTGCCTGCTCATCTTGCCTTGGCATATCTGTAAGAAGTAGTCAACTCTGTTGCTACAATGACTAAATAAGAAGTTTTAAAAATGTCTTAAGTCATATAGGATTGATTTTTTATTTTATTTTTCTCAATTACCTAAGAAATTAGAAAATCTATGCAGAATCATCTATGTAGAATCCTAAATACTATTAATGTAGTAACTATGGAGTAAACTGCCCATAGTCAAGTATGAAAAAATATGTATAATCATTATCACAAAATCTATCAAAAACTAACAGATTTAATAGAGTATGCTTTACATCTTGAATTATGGTTTGAAAGCAAAAAACATTAGTATTTGCAATGAATTGAGTGTAAAAATAACCTTTGGTTCCATAATTTCTTTTTCTCTTTTATAACACATTTTTAGAAAATTATGTATTTTATATCTCAACCAAGATGTAAAGGAGGAAGCCTACTCTCTTCTGTTATAAGAAAGCAGCTTATTTGTTTCCTTTACTATTGTTGTTATTTTGTTTTTGTTTTTGTTTTTTTTTTTTGTGGGGAAAATGAGGGTTAAGTGACTTGCCCAAGGTCACACAGCTAGTAAGTATCAAGTGTCTGAGGTCAGATTTGAATTCGGGTCCAACTGAATCCAGGGCCTGTGCTTTATCCACTGTACCACCCAGCTGCCCCTTTCCTCTACCATTAAATGATTGATCAGTAAAGCTTTATAGAAGAAAAAGGCAGGGAAGTTTTCATTATTGGTATGTGTACATGATATCATTGTAGTAAGATACTTAATGTAAATTTCAGTATCTTTTCTAGGGATCCTAGAATATACTATTGTAGACCCCATTTATGATATGTTTGTGCTATAATGCTTTGATTGTTGCAAAGGCTGGGAACATATTCTCAGTAAAAGCATTAATATTTCATTAAAACAATTTTCACTTGTACTCAATAGTTACAGTTTTCTAAAGGTTTCTTAATTAAAGAAATGCAGTAGTTAAGGGAAATAAGAAAAATGCTGGGCAAAATTGAAAACACATTTTATTACTTTTTTTTTTTTTTGCGGGGCAATGGGGGTTAAGTGACTTGCCCAGGGTCACATAGCTAGTAAGTGTTAAGTGTCTGAGGCCGGATTTGAACTCAGGTACTCCTGACTCCAGGGCCAGTACTTTAACCACTGTGCCATCTAGCTGCCCCTACATTTTTCTTTAAATTTTATATCTAATAAAAATAGAAATTACAGTGTATTGCTCTGTAAGAAAAGAAACTTCTTGATTAGATAGGTATATTATTTCCAATGATATGAGAATATTAAATTATCCTTTTTTTTTTCTTGACAATATCTTTTGTACATAACTATTACTAAATCTTAACAGTCTGAGACTTTTAATCTTACTGTTACTAGCCTGGCACAGGCCTGTAGAGTAGCCAATTAAAATGTCTGACTAGCTTGATTTTTTATTTCCTTTGCTTTCCAGCTCTAGAATCTATGATCTTATGATCTACTAGATTTATGTTCTTCATGAATAGGCAAGTCTTGTCACTCATTTGGCTCAAAATTATTCAGTTGTTCTCTTTTATTCTATATGAATGCAGTACAAACTCCATAGCCTATAATTCAAGTCCCTTCCTAATCTGTAAATATCCTACCATTCTCTTATCACAGTCAAGTTATATCCATAAAATCTATGCCTTAGATCATTTGAATCAATGGAAGGTAGTCACCCATATCCCCTGCTTTCCCAGCTTCATATCTTTGCTTATGCTATTCCCTCAACCTAAAGGAACCACCAATATAGTTCCATCGTTGATTTTCTATCCAACTTAAATATCACTTTTGCCACAAATACTATGCTGATCCATCTAGACAGCAATTATTTCTTAACCCCATGACCTCACACTTTCCTTTCTGCTTCATATGTATTTGTGTTTCATTCCTTCTGTCCATAACTCCTCTAATCAGGAGTTAGTTTGTTTTGTCATCACTCCTCTGGAATTGTGGTTGGCTATTGTATTCATATAAATACTAAGGTCTCCCAAAGTTGTTGGTTTTTTATAGTGATAGAGTGATTGTATGTATATATATATATATTTTTTCCTGGTTCTACTCACTTTACTTTGAATTAATTCACAAATGTCTTTTAGTTTTCTCTGAGTATTTCATTTTAGGGGCATCTTGACACTGGTACCCTGTTCAGATTTAATATTAGGATGAAATATGGCACTTGATATAAGGCATTGTCTACCTAAAAACAGGAGATTTATTTATTTCTACATAGCAAAGATATGCAACAAGTATATAGTGGCACCAAGTTTCTATATAGACACAGACACACACAGAGACAACCCCTTGTCTGATCAGTACATGAGGCTGTATTGGCTTATGTGGTCTTCAAATATCTATCAAATCAAAAGGACCTTAAATTTCTATCTGGTAGAACCTTTTATGTACCTATATGACCAGGAAGCCACTGTCAACATAGTCTTTTCCTAACCTAGTGTGGGGGTGGAGGTGACAGGGGAAACTCTAGAAGATGTTAATCCTATTGCACATAATTTTTAAAATTTCTTATGGCAAAGTAATATCCCATTACATATTATAAACAGATGTACATATATTTGTATACACCATCATTTGTTTAGTCTGCCATTTCTCATTTAATAAGCATTCAACTTTTTCCCCATTGCTTGCTTAAATAAAAAGTGCTACTATAGTTTTGCTAATATAGATCCTTTTCTTTTTTTCCATATATATATATATATATATATATATACCTACTAAGAATTTTACTTAAATAAATAAGTGCACAGTTAAAGGGTTGTTTTTTGTTTGTTTGTTTTAATACAATTCTAAGTTGCTTTCCAGAATGATTGGACCAATTCAGATTTTTGCTAACAATGTGCTAGTTTTCTTTTCTCTCCACATATCCTTTAATAATTGTCATTTCAAATTGTCACTTTTACTATCTTTATGTATCTAATGGGTGTGATGCAGAAATATCACAAGTATTTTAATTTCCATTTATCTTGCCATTAATAATTTGAAACATTTTTTTCAAGTAGTTATTTAAAATTTTCCTCTTTTAAAATCTGGCTGTTCATAGGCTTCAAACATATTTACCCATTCAGAAATGTTCTTGTTTTTATATATTTGTATCAGTTCCTTCTATATCTCAGGTACCATGTATTCATAAAATTAATTTCTTGCAAATATTTCTCTTTTTACATTTCCCTCCAATTTCAAATTTCATTTATTATGTTTGTGCAGAATCTTTTCCTTTTTATAATAAAAACTGTCAATTTTATGTCCTGTGAATCTCTCTCTAATATAGTCAAGAACTCTTTTCCACTCCTTAATTATGAAAACAGTTTCCTTTTCTGCTCCTTTAATTTGTTTATTACACAATTTTTACTGTACTTGTTTAGAGGTTATTGTGATGTGTCATATAAGATAATGGTCTGAGCTTAAATTATTTAATATTTACAATATGCTAGTCATGGTGCTGATCACTGCAGAGACAAATAAAAGTAAACATGATAGTCCATGCCCTCAAAAAGTTTAAATTCTAATTGAAACATACAAAGGGGAAGAAGAAAAATGAGACTGTGGTAAACAAATGTAACATGACTTACAAATGCCAAGAAGTAGAGTGTTTGTTAGATTTCAGGTAAAATATGGCAAAAATTTAAGTATTATAGCTCAGGGTCCTAGAGACAGAGTCCAAACTGCTAGGAGGAAGATGAAAAAAATAGCCAGAGTGAAATCAGAATGATTTGGCAATGACATGTATTGGTCTTTCTCTACAAGCTAGCTAGTTTTTTTAAATTTTTTCTAGTAATATACAGTCTCCTATTCTTAGCATAAAGTCAACTTGGCTTTAATGTATATATTGTGGAATATTTGCTAATATTTCAGCAATATTTTGTGAAAATATCAGTAACATATATTAATCTATGATATTCTTTGAGTTTTCTCCTGCTTTAAGCATTGGTAACTATAATTGTCTCATAGAAGGAATTCGGTAGGACTCTTTTCCTATTTTAATAAAGACTTTATTTAATATTAAAATAAATTTTCTTTAAACATTTGATAGACCACTTGTCTATGCACTAGTATGTTTTATATTTAAATTTCTTCTATGGTTCATTCAATTTTTTTCTGAGACATTTTTAAAATTCTATATTTCTCATTTTTAGTATGATTATATTACATTTTCAAAAATATTTGTCCATTCCATTTAAGTGACAGTAGAGCAAAGTACTTTCTGACAATTTCCTTTATTTCCTTTTTATTTGTCGTGAATTCCTTTTTTCCCTTTTTTGATATTGACAATTTGTTTCACTTATATAATTAGTTTTCACTTTCTTTCCTTAGTTGTTTTAATACCTAGGTGTGCTTTTTTAACAATATAATTTGGTTATTTTAATTTTCAATTTTGTTTACTCCTTCTTTGATTTTGAGAATTTCTGTTTTTGTATTGGTCACATTTTAAAATTTGTTGCTATTGTATTTTTTTAAATGTTCATGATATAAATCCACGTGGGGGAAAGTGAGGATATATTAATTTACTTATATGCTCTTGTGATAAAGTTATTTCATATAAACATACATACCTTTGATTTGTATAGCATTGTGATTGATCAGAGTAAATAGTGCAAGATATAAAGTTACAGAGATTGGATTCTAATTACTTTATAAAGACTATTTTATGCACTTCATTCTTGTGAAACTCAGGGTTGGTTTTTGTTTTGTTTTGTTTTTTCATCTTCAAAATATGAGTTAGACTAGATGATCTAAGTCTAAGGTCCCTTCCAGCCCTGATTACATGATCCTGCAATCCTAAAGACTGGAGATAGGGAGGTCAGCTAAGAATTGATTGCAACAGTCTAGGCATAAATAGATGAAAGCTTGACTAAGATGATGATAGCATGGAGTAAGAGAGGTATCTATTAGAGACATTATAAGGGAAAAATATGTAGTTATTGTTTATTTATAGAAAACCTAGAATAGGGAAGAGTCAAATTATCAGAGCAAAATCCTAGGGTGGTTTTGTGTGTGTGTGTGTGTGTGTGTGTGTGTGTGTGTGTATACCAGAGTCATGATAGAAAAAAGCAATCTTTATTCATTCAAACTTGCTCATAAAATATTATGTGTGTGTGTGTATAATATTAGTTATGGTACAACACAAAACTTCAAAAAAGTATTCCTTTTCATCATCTTTCAACAGAAAACTTTGATATTTCACTCACTTTCATCCAATGGACAGGAGTGGATCCCAAAAGAACAACATATGAAAATAATGATTGTCAAACTAAAACCACTGTTTGTTGTGAATTTTCATCTTTCCTTAAATCCTGAACTTATCACTTCTCAGTCACACATTAAACTGAGGAGGGAAAATGAGATGATTGTATGGAAAAATGATAACATCATAGTATTTTAGAGTTTAGTGGGGTCTTGTTCACCTAATCAATCCAATGTCTTCCCTTTAGATTTGGGGAATGAAATTTAGTCTAGAATGAAATAACTTGCCTAAGGTTATATAGCTTATTTGTAGCAGAAACATCACTAGAATTCAACAGTTTTAAAATGAGCATATTGAGGGAGTACTTTCCTAAAATTTCTGCTTAGGTCTGATATTTTAATTTTGTATCATTAACTAAATAACTACTTTCAGGGCAAAGCCCATTGACTATACATCTAATTTTGTTGCATTTCCTTTCTACATTACCTCCACTTGAATTCCACATTATGCAACTCATCATATTCCACATTAGCAAGGTCTGTAATGGTGATGTATCTGATAATCCTTCTCCATTTTCTGTTGTCCCTGCCATAGGGGAATATTAGTAAAGTTTAGATTCAATTCCAGTACTGTTCCTCTTGTAAAGAAGACTAAAACCATTTCCCAACTTGTAGGAATATTGCCAATACAATGTTGTACATATTATAAAAGACTTAAAAAAAAAAGAAACATAGTTTCAGGGGGGCATGATTTGTTCAGAAGTGTTTCTCATTCTGTACAATAATGAGTTATATTAAGATAAACTTCTTTTCTGTTGATGATCTTAATAAATATAGAACTTAAAGGAAGATATTTAGTTTCCTCTTCTATATTGTCAAAATAATTTTGAGTGACTTGAATTCAACATAAAGCATTATAGAAGGATGGAAAGTTCAATCTAGTTCTCAGAGATGTTTATGCATTTGTCTTTTTGAAAATAGAAATGACATTATATTTTGACTTGCAGAGTTTACTTTGGGGAATAAGAACATGCCATCATCAGTCATTGATTTTTGCCTTCCCAGAAGCTGTGTGACTGTCTTGTTTATAACTTATTTATGACACATGTAGGGAATATTTCTATCTGTGCCAGGCACTTTGGCCACATTCCCTTTTTGTAATTCTAATGTCAAAAAATGTATTGGTGAATTATTATTTAGTTCAACTGAACAGAATTTGGAGATCCTGTGGAATTATTTCAGAAAATGAAAATTACACATTATTTTCCCTAGCCCTATTTTTCTCCAAATTTGTATTATTTTTCTTTCAGAGAATAAATATGGCATTAAAAACTATCAGCATCTAGTTTTCAGGACACAAGAGAGCAAAAAAAGTCTTGCATGATATACATGCAGGGGTATAAATGATTTTTTTTCTCATTTCATATTCTGTAAATGCTACTCAGAAGTTTCAAATAAATGTTTTTTACTATGGTAAGTGCACCTGAAAAATATAAAATACTAATATGATTGACAACCTTGAAAATCTCATGAATTTCAGAAGAATTTAGTTGAATTATAATGAATTGATGAGAGCACCCATGCTCAAGTTCACATTAATAATTACCTTTTGGGAACCATGATTTAATCAAAGTGGAAAATCAATTTATATAATTATTTTTCTACTCCTTATTTCTGATGTACTTCTAATCTAACCCTCATAAGCTCTGAAGATATTTAGCCTGACTTCTATATTCTTAGATAAGTCTCATGTCCCAGAGAAAGGTTACATATCCTCTTAGGGGTTTTAGGGAAACCCTAAGGAGTTGAGACTGATTCTGTAATGCAGTCATCTTGAGCCTGCACCAGCATATTTCCATCTAAAATTATCAGTTAAGAATAAATTTAATTAGCCAGTCTCAAGTAGCTTTTGGAAAACATTATTATCAAAAGAGGTAAAGTTTCAAAAGAAAAAAAAGACGTCATACAAAACATCCCCCTAAAATTTGGTGGCTTATTCTCTCACAAATAGAGATTATAGTGAAAAATGGGCTCGACCTTAAGTAACACCTCTGACAAAGGGATGACTTGCAGTTCTGAATTAATTGAAGTCCTTTTCTCCTAGTTATTGAACAGTCAAGAAATTCTCACTTAGTTATGATAAAATTTCTTTGCTGGATATATTTGTGAAGTCATGAACCTACATTCAGTCTGTCCTTGGCACCCAATACTATTAATACAATTAGCTTGAATGCTATCAATGGGAAGATGGGAAGCACAACACCCTCTGTGATATTCAAAAGTTTCATCTCTGGCCAAATGAAGTAAGAAAGGAAGTCACAGGCTAAAATTGAGGAATCTCCTCTTCTCCCCATTTCTTGACCCACCGCAGCCCAGCAGTTCCATTTCAAGATTTTAACTGGAATTCCACTCTCACTTTAATTTCTAGAATTTCTCTAGTTTTTGATAAGTTATTTATAAACAACATATGAGGCATGATGAGGTTTCATTGACTTATCTAAACACAGTGTGCAATGTCACTCCAGTTCAAAGGCTTTTTCATACTTAGTTTAAAGCCTATGATTGATTAATCAAGCAATTTATTAGTGACTTCACATGGGGTTGGGTGAGTTGATTGATTTTGTCAATCACCTCATGCTTATACCAAGATTAAAGAAGACGAAACACACATAAAAATAGAGTGTAATAGTAGATATAGAACTGGATCTGTCACCTCAGTCCTTCAGAGGCTTAGAGTGCATCTTCCTTTCAACTATCAAGAGACCACAGATGATAAATTGAAAGGACTTGACCCAATGCAGCAGTATCTGGTAATAGGATTGGGTAGTCAGCTTCATATTACATATGGCAAGTTATAGGGAACACACAAGAAGACAGATGTGTCTTACCTATTTCTGGGCCCTCAAAGTTAAATCCACTATCCTGTCTAAATCCCCCTTAGTATAGATGGAGGACCCAGTATAGGCAGAACTCTCCACTGTCCAATGATGGGCCCAAACCTGGGCCTTCCATTCTATGTCTTACTAGGAAGAAGCCTGCTCTATTGCCTGGGAACACACATAGTCAGGAGGGGAAATGCTATCAAGAGACAAAGCACAGGTGAAATGGACACAGGAAGAAACACATGCCACCTTTGATTACAGAAGTTAAACTGGGCATCAGAGCAAGGGCATGAAGCTGATTGCCCACACATACTACAAAGTCAATGATCCCAGTAGACATGTACTTGATAGGTCATGAAAAGGAAGGAAGCATGTACCATTATTCAGGGGTAAGGGGAGGAAATGCACTCATGCATAAAGGCAGAGAGGTCAGAGTGCCAGTATTGCCATTAAAAGGGAAAAATGCTGTTCAAGAAGGTACTGACTTTGTTATAGAGAGTATTCTTCCTGAGGGGAGGAAAAAAGCAAACACCAACAACCTTCCCTGGCCTAATTATGGTTTTGACTCCTTCTGAAGGTTGTCTTGAGGAAATAAATTTATAAACCTTAAATTATATGAGATTTGTGTTATTATTTTAAATCTCATTCCATAATCTCTTTTGACATATGATCTGATATACTACATATCCAAACATAAGATTAAGAGATGTAGAACTGAAAGTTGTTGTGATGATGATGGTGGTAATAATGATTTCTTTTAGCATTATTATCAAAATCATCTTTTTATCATCTTGTTGGACAGAACTCTGATAGAAATGATGATCTGATGGCAATTCAATATCCTAAAATTACTCAGTGTTGAATTTACATTAATTAATTTAATAATTTACATTACTGCATAGGTGAATAAAGTGGGGGATAATTTTTGGTAATTGAAGAAAAATTTTGGCACATAAGCTCATCATATGAAGATTTGATACCAAAAGTATATTTAGGATAATCCCGCTACAGAAAGGATAACAGGAATATGTACTTCATCCTGCCTTCACATGATTTGATTTGTTCTTCTGAGTTCTTATATTTTTGAAAAGTTTTTTGTTTGCTTCACATAGCTTGGAGACTATATGTATTTTGTGTGACAACATTTATTAAAAGTTTTTTTTTTAATTTTTGTGGATCAATATTACATATGGACAGTTATGGGCAATATGATGATGGTCTGATTATTATACCATTTGTTAAATTCTCAAGGCTCTTTTGAGTACTGGATTTTTAGTCTGTTAGTTTGTGAAAGATAGAAAGCTCTGAGATATAATTCTAACCATCAGATTAAGTCTTACTAGATGTCCTGTAGATGTTAAATTATTGCAGTATGTAGTGGTATATTGCATAGTTGCTACTCTTCTTTTTCAGTGTGTTTGATACTAACCCCAAGGAAAGAGTCTCATAGATCATTTGCTCACACACTATATTTCTACCCCTTTGTTCCCATTAAAAAAAAATGCTTCAATCTGTTTTCAGATATTATCAATTCTTTCTCTGTAGATGGGTTGCAATTTACATAAGTCCTTCAAAGTTATGTTGGATCATTGCATTGCTGAAAGTAACCACATCCTTCCCAGCAGATCATTTTACACTATTGCTGTTATTTTGTATACAGTGCATTTCACTCTGCTTCAGTTCATGTAGGTCGTTATAGGTTTTCCTGATAGCATCCTGTTCATTATAGACTTTATACAGTACCTTAAACTTGACAAAGAATTTCCATCACAATAGCCCAGCAAAGTAGGGTACCATATGTTTTACCATTATAATCAATCATCATAACAGTTTCCTTCCATCTTATTCCCTTCTCATGATTTTTACTCTATTTTCTATTTTCTTTTATCCTACTCCTTGTCAAAACTGTTATGCTTCTGACTGCCCCCTCCCTTCTCTCACCCTTCCCTCCTTATCCTCTTCCCCTCCTACTTTCCTGCAGGGTTAGATAGATTACTCCTCACAATTGGGTGTGTATGTTATTCCCTCCTTGAACCCACTCTGATGAGATTAAGGTCTTTGAGATAATTCTGTGTTCTAAATTTTCTTCCTCCTTCCCTCCTCAACCCTCCCTATGAAATCAAGCAATTCAATATAAGTCATACATGTGCAGTTATGGAGAATATTTTCACCTTCCTTGAAAGTATTTTGCTTTTTACTGCTCCCTCCCTCAATCTGACCTTCCTTCCTTCCCCTCTCCACCCCCTTATCTCCTTCCCCTCCCATTTTTCCTCAGGGCAAAATTTATTCCTATACCCACTTGAGTATGTATGTTATTCCCTCTTTGAGCCAATTCTGATGATAGTAAGGTTCACTCACTCCTCCACCCCTTCCCCCTTTTCTCCTCCCCTCCATAAGCTTTTTCTTGTTTCTTTTATGTGAGCTACTTTCCCCCAATCTACCTCTCCCTTTTCCTTTCTTCCAGTGCATTTTTCTTACCACTTAACTTTATTTTAAAGATATCATCATGGGTTAGCTAGGTGGCACAGTGGACAAAGCACCAACCCTGGAGCCAGCCCTGAGCCCAAATCTGGATCCATACAAAGGCCTCTCCACCATACCTGCCCCACAAGAAACAAAGATAAACAAAAAATAGATGCTTTACAAATTTCTTCCCTTCATATTCAGTTCAGACCTGTGTCCTCTAAGTGTATTCCTTTCAGCAGCCCTAATACTGAGAAAGTTCTTATGAGTTATAAGTATTATCTTCCCATGTAGGAATATAAACAGTTTAATCTTTTAATATCTCTCATGATTTCTTTTTCCTGTTTGCCTTTTTATGCTTTTCTAGGGTCTTGTATTTGAAAGTCAAATTTGCTATTCAGTTCAGGTCTTTTCATTAAAAATGCCTGAACTTCCTCTTTTTCATTGAAGTCCTATTTTTTATCCTCTGAAAGATTATACACAGCTTTTCTGGGTAGATGAATCTTGGTTATAGTTCTAGTTTCTTTATCCTCTGGAATATCATATTCCATGCCCTGTGGTCCTTTAATGTAGATGCTGCTAGATCTTGTTTGATCCTTACTGTAGCAACACAGTATTTGAATTCCTTTCTTCTAGCTGCTTGCAATATATTCTCCTTCACCTGGGAGCTCTGGAATTTGGCTATAATATTCCTGGAGGTTTTCCTTTTGGGATCTCTTTCAGGTGGTGACTGGTGGATTCTTTCAATTTCTATTTTATCTTCTGGTTCTAGAATACCAGGGCAGTTTTCCCCGACAATTTCTGTCTAAACTCTTATTTTGGTCATGTTTTTCAGGTAGTCAAATGATTTTCAAATTATCTCTCCTAGAACTATTTTCCAGGTCAGCTGTTTTGTTCCAAGGAGATATATTGCCCTCTAATTTTTTATTCAATTGGTTTTACTTTATTGTGTCTTGGTTTCTCATAAAGTCACTAGCTTCCATTTGCTCAATCCTAATTCTTAGGCAATTATTTTCTTCTGAGAGCTTTTATATCTCCTTTTCCATTTTGCTTTTCAAGCTGTTGACTTTTTTCTCATGACTCTCCTGTATTGCTCTCATTTTTCTTTCAATTCTTTCCTCCACCTCTCTAAATCTTTCTTCAGTCTTTCTTACTTTCTCTTAAAAGTCTTTTTTGAGCACTTCCATGGCCTGAGACTAATTCATATTTTTCTTGGAAGCTTTGGATGTGGGGGTCCTGAGGTTGTTATCCTCTTCTGAGGGTGCAGTTTGATCTTTCTTGTTGCTAAAGAAACTTTCTATAATTCTCAACTTTCTTTGCTTGCTCATCTTGCTGTCTTTTACTGGACTTTTAACTCCCTCTTACAGTGGGGCCCTACTTCCAAACTACACTGTCCCAAGCTTCAGAGGGTCTCAGGTGTTTTGGTTTGAGGGAGGGCAGGTTTTTCTTTGGCCTAGCCTGTTCTCTGGTCCAAAGATAACTTCAAGCCAACTTTCTAATTAACCAGCCAGCAATACTTTTTGTACTGTGTTTCTTAGCTTTGACAAGCCTGAGTCCCTCCCTACCTGGGCCTACCACTGCTCAAGATTTCTTCCTGGTACCCTGCTGGGGTGGGATAGCCAAATTCCTCCTTAGGTTCCCCCCGCTGCCCCAAGCGGTCAGCCCTCTCACCTGACCTCAAGCTCAGTTCCAGAAGATGCTGGTGCTGCAGCTGATTTGGAGGCTCAGGGCTAAGTTTCTCTGGTGCAGCCTGCCTGGGAACTCTTGTTAGCACAATTGTGGGGTTGGACTCTTCTTGAAGTCCAGCAAAGCCCCCCTATAAGCTGTCTTTGGCTGGAAAATAATATCAGACCATCTTTTTGCGAGTTTTGCTGCTCCAGGGTTTGTTTTATTACTATTTTGGGGGTAATTGTGTCAGGAGCTCTGTGTGTTTAATGTTTTCCTCCACCATCTTGGTTCCATCCCCAAAAAGCCATAGCCATATAATTTATTAACAGTAACAAATAGTACCAAGGCTTAGATAAATATTTCAACAATATATTGGCTCTGAAAAAAATCATAGCTAAGTTCACCTCTATGATCTTCAAAAGTAGGTGGAAAAGATACTGTTGGATATAAGTATTCCACTTAAACTACAACTGCTACCTTTTCTTAAACACTGGAACCACAGTTAACTCATTCTATTTCCTTAGGATAATGTTTAAAGTCCTTTAGAAATTCTCCTTAGAAATTCTTCTCCACAGAATAAAAGTTGAACTCAAATTTTTTCACAATGTATCTTCAGACTCTTTAAAAATTGACATTTACTTCTCCAAGTACCTGATAAACTCCTCTTTTCATTAAAGCTAACTATAGTCTCTCATATACTTTTTATCCATGAAAATAAACTCTCTATATCTCCTCAGGAAAACTGTCTTCTTTCAATACCTCATATCACCTCTTCCAAAGATGACAGTTAACTGTCAGTACCTCAGATCCTATTTCCTCTTGGTAAAAGGTATAATAAAAAAAATCTTTGTTAGAGTGGTTATTTAAGATGGAGTTATACTTGTTTAGTATAAATTGATCAATAAGTATGGGATCCTTAAGAATAAACATTCTGTGATTTCTGGAGATGAACTGGTTATCACTTTGCCATATGTTTATTAATTCTTTGTCAACATTATTGAGTTCAAGTGGCTGTTACTCATAAAGAGCTTTTTAATTCCAATTCTGTGTCTTAACTATCTCATAGGTTCCATTAAGATTTAGACTACTTACTCTAGGTTATATTACAGATACTGGGTACCATGTGCTACAATTATTATTTTTCTTCTCCTGTTAGATTGTCTCAAGATAACAATGGTGTTGAAATAAGTCTGTATTCTGCTACTATACTTTAATATTAAATGTACTTTGGGCTCTTACATGAAAAATAGTAGTTACTTTTTACATTAATGAAAGTATTAAGATATATACTTATCATCTATAAGCTCACTAAAAGCATCGTTGAGACAATTCCAGAAGCATACAAGATAATGGGAATGATATTTACTTCACCCTATTCCCATATTAATTTGATTTCTTCTGTCTATATTTTGAAAGATGTTTTTGTTTATTTCACATATATTAACATTTATGAATACTTGGTATAGTGATATCTACTAAAAACATTGTTCTGAAATGTTTGTGGATCAATATTATGTCTAGATCAGGACTTCTTAAACTTTTTCCATTCAAGACCCCTTTTTGCCTGAGTAATTTTTCTGTAACCCCAGATATATGGGTAGTTTAAAATAGGTATACATAACCTTTTACTGTTGCCAATTTTTTCATGACTCCCGCATTCAGTTATGCGACCCCATATATGCTCACAACCCACATTTTTAGAAAATTTGGTCTAGATAATTTTGGGCAGTAGTTTTCTCTGTGATAATTATCTAACTAAAAGTATAGTTCATTACGCATCTTTCAAATACTGTTTTACTCTTTTTTTTTTTTTTTTGGTGAGGCAATTGGGGTTAAGTGACTTGCCCAGGGTCATACGGCTAGTAAGTGTCAAATGTCTTAGGCCAGATTTGAATTCAGGTCCTCCTGAATCCAAGGCCAGTGCTCTATCCAATGTGCCAGCTAGCTGTCCCAGGTTTTACTCTTAAGGATATTTTGTAGTCTGAATTTGTAGAATAGTATATATCATATGTTCATGAAAAGTGGCAGCCTTCTAATGTATCATTCTAGCCACTAGTTAATTATTTTGAGGAATTTGATCTATAAGGTTCTTTCTACCTCTAAATTCTAGGAAACTACGCTTGAATTGTAGATAATCAAGAAATGCCTTATAGAAGAGGTTAAAACTCAATGTTTTCTTGAAAAAAAAAATTATTTCTAACATTTAAATAGAGGTTTAACTTTTACTAAGTATGTTGGAAACGTTTTATTTGATCTTCATAATGACCTTGTAAGGTACATGTTATTATTATTCCCACTTTACATATTAGGAAACTGAGACAAAGGTGAAGTGATTTGCCCATTGTCACATAGGTAGAAAGTATCAAGCTGGTTTTAAACTCAGATCTTCTTGTCTCCACTGAGCTGCTTCTGTTAACAGCAGTCTGTAATCCTGAGGTTTAAACTTCTTTGTTATTCTTAGGTTTATACATTCAAAAGAGGAACAAAAACCTAAGTATAAGGCTTGCTTTCTGTTTATGGTGAGACTATCCTAATGAAGTATTAATTTTCTAAAGAGCTAATGTCAAATCTGGCTAGTTCTGCTAAAAAGGTCTGAACCCGGGAGAGCATTGATACATTAAGTATTTAGCTTTGAAATAGACTTCTTTGGCTGAATCATTATAAAGGTGTTCTCCCCACTTAAACTGTATTCTCCTAAACAATAATCCCATAAAATTGATTTAACATTACAGTTATACTAAGCCCACATTGTAAATTATGAAATGCATTCTTAATTATATTCATCAATAGCATTAGTATCCCTTTTCCCATGTCATCTATGCCCACTTCTCAAATACCTTAGAGTTTTGTACTTTTATGAAACTATGGCAAGTAAAACTATATGTGGTTGCCTTATTTCTGTCCCAAGTTTGAGGAAAATTAGCTGGGGTTTCTAATATATCACTACTTATAAATTAGAAGCTTTAGCACCAGTTTGGGGGCATTAAGCATTTATTAAAGTATATTAGATATTAGTAAAGAGAGAACACCTGGGTCAGAAAGTTAAGAAAAGGTCTATCTAGCCTAGAGGAGAGAATAGAGCTTAGCCTGGCTTTCTAGCCTAGAGGAAAAATAAAACTCAGCCTGGCCTGCTTCTTCCTCCAAGTCTTCTGCCACCAAGAGCACCTCAGAGAAAGTCTAACCGAGAGTAACTGCCTGTGGAAGCTTTTTCTGGGTCTGGAGGAGAAGTAGTTCTTACACAGTGCTTCAAGTTAATTGGCTAGAATTAACCAAATCTATTGGTTCACTGGACTTGAGGGTGCTCCCATGGTGAGGTCAGAGTTCACACCCTCTTAGAACACACCCTCTTGAGGGCCAGGTAGGTGTAGTTTTAATTGAATTAACTTTAAGTGAGTTAATCAGCAAATTCAGTCAATCCAATCAATGAGGTGTGGGGGGGGGGGGGAACCTTTGGTTTCCCAAAACCCTATTGTTTTCCTCACATTACTGCAACTTAACATGGTCTTTTAAGTATTGGATACTATATCATGATGTGACTTCTCTCATTCTCAAACAAAGAAAAACAAAAACAAAAGCAAAAGATACTTTTTCAGTTTTTTGGAAGAATTCTTCAAATCTATGACCCATTATTTCTCCTATTCTTCTGAATTATTTGTATGGAAATGACTCCTTTATTTAGAGGATTCTGAGATCTGAAAAAAGCTCCAGAAAAGTTCAAAGAAGAATGAAATCAAAGATAGTAATACTTAGAAAAAAAAGTAGGTTGTTCTTGTAAATTATTAATGAGTGCTGCTAATAGAAAATGGAGATTGGAAAATGAGAAAGCACATTAACAGACAGATTGTGTTGTAACCAAGCTTCAGTGCTAGATAGGAACTAGGCCTGGACCTAGGTCATCTACTTGTCTTTCTTGGATAGGGCAGGAGGAGGGAGACTAAATAGGTAGGTAGATGAGCAACAAGGGTCTCTGAGTAAATCTCTGGTCTTAGGTTACCCCTGCCTGCTCCTCCCTCCTTCATAATCTGACCTACACTATCTTTCCAATATCATTATATATGACTTCCCATCCTATACTTCGTGTTCCAGAAAAATTGGCTTTCCATCCATTAGTTAAATGCAGCACTCACACCATGTCCAATCTCTGAATTTTACTATCTACAATTCATAGAATACATTCTCTTCTCACCACTAACTTTTAGAATTCCCTTGTTTAAGATACTGTCCAACTTGTACCTGGAGGGAACCATAGATAATCTTCTGTGTCCTTTGTTTTTTAAAGATGAGAAAATTGAGGCATAGAAATCTTATCCAAGAACACATAGGGAAAGAAATATCAGAGACTATAACCAAAATGTCTTCTCTCTCATTCCAGTACTTTTTAACTATATCACATGAAAACGAATTTACAATAGAAAAAAATGAAATGAAATAGATGTATTCCTGAAACAGAAATTATTAAATTCTTAGATTATTTTAGATGAGATCTCAAGTTTTTAAAAGAAATTGTTTAACTCTTCAAATTTTTTGTAATTATAAAACTGTTTATGTTGTTTGCTGGGCCTTGAACATATTAAATCAAAATCAAATATGAAAAATCAATTAAAATATAAAGAAAATTTTCAAAAATTTCATGATTTGTTTAGACATGGAGAAAAAAATATCTCCATCTAATCTTGAGAACTTACCACCCACTCCAGATGCCTTGATGGCATATTTAGCTATAAGCATAAAAATGATTTCTATGTGAAAAGACCCTAAGTTCTAAGATCATAAGTTACCTGGATTTCCATTGCATTCCACTATTGCAAGGAGAGGATACTGAATTATCCAATGTTTTGCCAGCAAAATTCAACTTTTACTAGTTCTGATTAAACTCAGAATGTTTAGGTTCAAGCCTGATGATAAACCATATCTTTCTTCCAAGGACCAATTAAATTCAACAAAAATTTTCTATGTGTCGGAAGAGTGGAGGATGACACTAAGGTTACAATCCAGGTTTGCTGGAACTGTAGTGGTATATTTGAAAGTAATAAAATATTTGAAAGGAGGGAAGGGATTGGAAGAAATATTGAACTATATTTGAGATATGTTGAGTTTGAGATGACTATAGGACAATTCAATATGTCTAAAAGGTATTTGGTTATGTGTGAAAAAATAGGCATAGATATAGCAATCAATACCTTAAAGATGGTAATTGAACACAGAGGAGCTGGTTTACAATGTGAACTAATTTAGAGGAAGAGAAGATGGCCATACACCAAACTTTGGGAGACAACCAACTATGGGTGTAACCTGGATGATAATCCAGCCAAGCACATTGAGAAAGAACAATAAAACAGATAGGAAAAGAACCAGGAGAGCAGTGTAAAAAAAAAAAAAAGTATCACGGAAGCAAATTATAAACAATATCAAAGGCTCTCTGGGAGGTTAAGCAGGATAAGGAGTAAGAAAAGGATATTATTGTTGACACTGGTAATTTTTGAGTGAGTAGTTTCAGTTGAATTATGAAATTGAAAGCCATATTGCAAAAAGAAGAGAGGAAATGGAACAAGGTAATGTAGATGGCTTTCTCAAGTTTAGCAATGAAGAGGAAAGAAAAAAGGTAGTTTTGTTTTTTTAAGGATGGAAGAAAAACAGGTATCAGTAACAAAAAAAAAATGCCAATCTGATAAGGAAAGATTGAAAGTTAGAGAGAAATCAGCATGACAATATGGAGAATCTGCTGGAAAAGATAGGAGAGAATAATATATAAGGTACATTCAGAGCCTCTGGACTTTTCAGAGAAGAGAGACTTAGTTTCCATGAAAGCAATGTTATAGTATCTCTACACTCTGCCATCACATAATATCTGGAGTTTTGAGTTCATCTCTGGCTACCACAATGAAGCAAGAACATTGAGATTCTAGAGGTTAATATAGGTGGTGAAGAGCTTTAATTAAGCTCATGCTAAATGATATCAGTTGAAAAAATTAAGAATATATAATTTGTTGAAGATTTGGTGGGGGTTGAGGGAGCATAGGACAGGTAGGGGGTATGATATCTATCTTTAGTATTTGAATAATTATTCTTTGCAATAAAAATTAGATTTGTTCTATTTAGTCTCAGAGGACAGAAACAATGACAGTTGGTAGAAGCCTAAAGCAAGCATAGTTAGGTTTTATGTCAGGAGAAATGCCCTAACAAAGAAATATGACCCAATTGGGATAGATTGCCTAAGGAGATACCAGGTTAAACCTCCTTGATGCAAAGGTTGAGTAATTAACTACTTGTTAGAGATGGTATCATGGCAATTATTTTGGGATATAATTTGGGTTACTGAGATCCCTTCCAACATCAAAATTCTGTGATTCAGTGACTGTGATTCTGTGACTATAATGTCCCTGCCTTCAGGGAGCTTGTATACTGATATACAATGATGAATCATTTAATCCTAAAAAATTTAGGCTAAACTAAACTAACTAAAGTTGTTAGGATTTGGATATTGTTTTAAAAATCAATGAGTAAATAGATTTCAATTTCTTTTGTTTTATTTATTGTGTGATTCTAAATTTTCCAGCTAGACATTGTTTAAAATGGATAATACTGTATCCCTTTCTAGTAAACTTTTAACTTAGTAAATTACCCAGGGCACAGAGAGGATGTGACTTATTTAGGATATCTCTGTCAATGTCAGAGCTGAGATTTCAACCCAGATTTTCCTTACACCAATTTGGGGGCAAATTTAATATTTGGAGACTTAATTGGGTGGCTTGCTGTAATATTGGGGTTTAGAATATAATGAGGGACCTCTAGGTCCAAAGTTTCCTCCCCTCTGAACTGCCTTTTTAGTTATTTCTCCCAGGCCAATAAGAAAGGAGTTTAACAGTCTCTTTTCCACAAATGAATCGGGTTTTATTAATGGAAATAAAATAGACAGCAAAGGTAAAATTAATAAAGTCAAGGACAAAGGAATAGGGAAAGAAGAAAATGGATAATCTCCCTGGCTCTAACAAAAACATGTACAATCCCCAATCTTGCTTCCAGCTCAGATAATTCAAAGGTCTGGATTTAACTCACCACCAGGGGTCCATAGTTTCTATGGGAGTTAGCAGCCAGTCTCTAGTCAACTCTGAAGCCAGAGGGAGAGAAAGTGTAAAAGTGTGTCTTACTTCCTGTTGGGGTCCTTTTTTTCTACCCTTTCTCCCTCCCCCAAAGGGGAGGTCCTTCAAGTAGTTATGGCTGAGACTGGTTCTCTGTTGATGACACAACCTCTGAGGACACTCCTTCTCAGGGTTGGCTAAATTTAGACTAAGGTCTGACAGGGTGAGCCAGGTGTGGCTCAAGATCTAATAACCTTAAGTGGGTACTTAGTGGTTTCTCATTCACACCCAATTCAAACACTAGTAAGTCAATCAAGTCGGACGACAGGGTAACAAATTCCATTTTTTTATCACACCAAGCATAAGATGCCATATGTAATGGACCACAATATTCCTGTGTGCCAAAAATAAAAATTGTGATGAAAGGCAGGAAATAAAATTATTCATAGAAAATGGGCAATATTATAATGAAAAAGACAATTCCAACATTTCCATTTGACCAATGTGAGGCTGTTTTTAATTCTGTTAGGATTTTTTAATGAAAAAATATCATATGATATAAATGGAGATTGAGTTTACCCAGATTGTTCTGCTCTTTGAATCCAATGTATGCCCAAGATGTTCACATGCTTAGTTGCACTCAGAAATTGTAAAGCAATAAGACTTTTTCACTGCTATTCTTGAAAATATAACACTACCCCTCTGTCTCTATTTCCATACCATATTAAATGTAAGCATTCAAAATATGTGGGTTTTTTCTTCAAAATCTCCACTGAAAATTTGCAAGCATTGAGCTATTGAACTTTCTAGTTGCATGAGTTCTGCATTCCAAGTTTAGGGAGTGAGAAAAAGAAAGGAGGAAAAAAAGAGGAGAAGACAAGAGAAATGTTTTTGAAGGTAATCATACTTGGGTAGATTTGAATTTATAACTATCAATAATGATTAATTGAATTATTTAAAGAAAGTTACCCCAGTTTGTTCATTGTTTGAAATCATCTTTCTTTAAAGCTCTCATTGTAAAGGTTTTATTATGTGCATAACTTCATGCAAACCCATTTGGATGCAGAATTTATAGTTAGCAGAAATAATGTCCTTGGTTTAAGGTTTTGTCTTCTCTGCTATTTCCCAGCTTCTTCTTTAGTGGGTGTCAAGTATGAATAAACAGAAATAGGTTATAAAGGCTTTAGTTTTTAATTTGTATTGTGCAGTAGATATGGCTGCCTGCTACAATTCGTTATATTGTAATGGTAATGCTGCAATTTGTATTTTAGTATTCTAGAAGATTATTTGAATAATAATTTTCAAAGTAGACAAGCAGTAAAGGCTGTTATTAAACCCCTAAATAAAGGCCCATGTTGAGCTACAATTTTCTAAGAGCATTTATTCTGATGAGAGCATAGGCTACCTCTTATGCTATGACTGTGGTTGAGATGGAGAGATAAAGATTAGATGATAGTGCAATCACATGCATTTGGAACTGAAAGTAAGATAAGACACAAAAGATTGTTCACGGGACTGTTAGACTGAAAAGATGTCTGTGGCAGAAATCACTGTGCTTTTTCTGTATGTGATACATCTGCTAGATATATAATTCCAAGGAAGTGATCCTTGGTGTCTGCTAGGTGGCTAGTGTTCTGCTGGTCTCAAGTTGCTGCTTCCAGAGTCACAGCTCTTTTGAAACAACAACCAAATAAAAAAAACCAACAACACAAAAAAACAAACAGCCATCCAGATAAATAGAACCCATACACATTTAATCTGTTCTCTAAAATGACAATGTTTTATCTCATGTGACTATCTTATTTGGGGCTAGAAACTCCAAAGATCCTTTGGCCTCTCATTCTCTCTCTCTCTCTCTGTCTCTCTCTCTCTCTCTCTCTCTCTCTCTGTCTCTCTCTCTCTCTCTCTGTCTCTCTGTCTCTCTCTCTCTGCCTCTCTGTCTCTCTCTCTGCCTCTCTCTCTCTCTCTGTCTCTCTTTGGTGAGGCAATTGAGGTTAAGTGACTTGCCCAGGGTCAAACAGCTAGTAAGTGTCAAGTGTCTGAGGCCAGATTTGAACTCAGGTCCACCTAACTCCAGGGCTGGTGCTCTATCCACTGTACCACCTAGTTGTCCCTGGCCTCTCATTCAAACAAAAAGTAAGGAAGAAAGCAGGAACCAAAAACAACAACAAAAACAATAAGGACAAAAATACAATAAATCCCAGGTGAATTCTAATAAGGCATTATCTTCCCTCCACCTTAATTCTCTTTCTAGATTCTGACGTATACTGGGTGTATCTGGCCAGCAAGAGATCTCCAGACTCTGAGGCACCCTAAACAGTTGACACATTGGGTAACAAAGTCAGGACCTAAAAAGATTTTAACAGGCTAGAATGAAGAGTTGAACCTAATCAGATGAAACTTAAAAGGTAGAAGTGGAAAATCCTATACTTTGGTATCAACTGTGTAAACTATGTAAACTGCCTAGTATTACTAGACAACAATTCATGTAGAAAAAGATAAGTGAGTTCTAGTAGTAGATGATGAAAAGAAAATAATGCATTCATAGAAGCCCATTTTCTAGGACAAGAGAAGTGATAATCATCCCATTTTCCCTGGTTTGAATTACTGCATTCCATTATGGGCAGAACATTTTTAAAAAGATATTGAGAAGCTGGAGCACAACCAAGGGAGAGTAACAGCATTGAAAGGTGTCTCAAAGTCATCATATTAGAATCAAGTAAAGGAACTATGGATGTTTAGCTTGGTGAACAAATATTTCATAAGGTACATGATAGCTTTTCACGTATCTGAAAAGCTGAAACATGGAAGACATTCTACCCATGCTAAAACAATGGTCAGAAGCTACAGAAAAGCAGATTTAGATTCAGTTTAAGGGAAAAGATTGGAAAAATTAGTAGTTCCAGAAAGTGTAATTGACTAAAGAAGTTCTGAGTTTTTTTTAGGGAGGATTTCATAATAAAGTCCTTCTTTGAAGTGACATAGAGGTGATCACTGTTGAAGTACAGGTTATAATATATGGTTTCTGAATTTTCTTCCCATGTCACTATCCTCTGTGGAACTTCCTCTTCTCTTTTCCACATGTGGCTCCAGAGGTATTTGTTTCTGACTTCTTTCCACCTTTTGGAGTGCCATTTATTTTCAGTTTTGCCCCATTTCAGCTGTATAAATTGGTTTGAGGACTCAGTGTTGTAGAGAAAACATAGTTATTATTTGTTTGGGATCCTCAGATCCATGGGAATGCCCCTAAGTCTACACATCCCTATGGAAAGTCCTACCTCAAATAATATTGTTTGAAGATTACACGTGTTATTTTAATATAGGTCTTATCTATCAAGATTAAATGTTCCTGATAGTAAAATAATGAATGACAAGGAAAGAGAATATTATCTGATGGAAAAATAGAGACTGCTATTTTTATGTCATCTTCATAAAAACATTGGCAATATTGAAGAACTGTCAGGGTACAAAGACTTTGAAATTTTATAGAATCAAAAATTATAATCATCCCACTGTGCTGGAAAAAGTAGAAACTGGGGATTGGGATTCGGTTTTAAAGTGCAAGTCTGAAATGTTAAGTTTGAGTTTTAATATATAAAGACAAAGGTAAGTACAGATTTCACATTTTTAATATTCTGCTATTTCCTAGTTTATTTCCTCTTCCCTCTGGCCCACCCTTTCTCTGAATCATCTTATATATTCAATACTTTCAAATGATGTCCATAATTTTCCACTGTTACCCAGACTGTCCTGGCTCGCCTTCTTCATCAGGTCACCAAGTTCCAAACTCTTTCCTTATGTCCTCTTCATTATAAAGGGGCATCTGTCCTTTGCTCAATTAAATCTATGAGCTATGATATTCTAGGTAACATAAGAAATCTTATAACCTCGCACTCTTTGTTAATACAGGATATATTTAGTGGATATGTTGCATTGATGTGGATTTCAACTGACTTTTGAGAATGTCTTTTACAAAAGCTGTTAAATTTTAGCTTTTAAGAATTATATATGTCTGTAAATCATGTTGGTATAATGCAAATGGCTTTTTTCTTGGATTTTAAATATTTCATTCTATTTATTGTTTAATGTACTGGAACAGTCTGGAAAGACACTAATTGTACAACACCCAATTTATTTTATTGTGTAGCATTTGGAAATTCCTGGTGACAAATCTTTGGGCACTTCATTGATGGAGACTGAAGTAAACCTGGACAGCTACCAAACAGCTTTAGAAGAAGTATTGACATGGCTTCTCTCTGCTGAAGATGCTTTGCAAGCACAAGGTGAAATTTCAAAAGATGTCGAAGAAGTGAAAGAACAGTTTCATACCCATGAGGTAAAAAGCATTTTTTAAAAAAATTATTATAAGAACAATATACCATAATCCTTTTGAGCTTCATCAATCCATGTACTAAGGGCCCATGACTGCTGGATTTAGAGTCACAGCTTCTGGATCAAATCCCAGTTCTGCCTCTTAATACCTGTCCAAACTTCATTCAGAAATCACTTCCCTTCTCTGGGGCAAACTTTTATCATATGAATCATGAGGAAGTCAGACAAAAGAATTACTAAGATCCTGTCTATTTCCAAATCTGTGATGTTATAACTGTTAGTACATTAATATTCATTATAAGAATATTATCTGTCCTTGCCTTGATACATTTTGATTTTGATATTTTAATATGTATTTACTTTTAAATGACAAAAACATACTTAGAATCTCAATTTGCCAAATATTAAATTTTAGCCTCAGGTTTACCTTAAAACTAAATTAAGATTGATTATCAATCATGCACTTTTTAAAAGAAAAAAATGGATAAAATTTTAAGAGTGTCATTGGAGGATTTAATATCAAAACAATGTGGAGGGAACCTTTTAATGTCCTAAAGGTATTAGTCAACATTGTCAGCCCTTTTTTTGTGGCAGGGTTATATGATGGAATTAACAGCTCACCAGGGAAGAGTTGGCAATGTTCTGCAATTGGGAAACCAACTAATCAGAGGTGGGAAGCTCTCAGAAGACGAAGAAAATGAAGTCCAAGAACAAATGAATCTCCTCAATTCTCGATGGGAATGCCTCAGGGTAGCCAGCATGGAAAAACAAAGCAAGTAAGTCACAAGAAAAGCAAAAAAGGGGATTCAGTTTGGGGTGATATCTCTAGGGGCCAGGTACAGATGCAGAAGATCTAGAGGATATTTTTACATTTGAAATCTGAAGCATATTACTAACCTCAAAATGTTCATGTTAAGTGGAGCAGAAGGTTAAACAAATGGACAGTTATCTGCCATTTCATGTTTTTAGAAGGCAGGATCATATTAAACAGTGATCAAAGTTTTGTTTAGATTATTTTCTAAAAAATAAATTAAAGCCTAGAAAAATGCAATGGACCTTATGAAGGAAAAATATATGTATGTATTATTTCAATGCAGTTGAAAAGGAAATTGAGATATTCTTTTTCTTAAGAATTATCCTTGAGGGGCAGCTAGGTGGCAAAGTAGATAGAGCACCAGCCCTGGATTCAAGAGTACCTGATTTCAAATCCGGCCTTAGACACTTGACACTTATTAGCTATGTGACCGTAGGCAAGTCACTTAACCCCATTTGCCTCACCAAAAAAAAAAAGAAAGAAAGAAAGAAAGAAAGAAAGAAAGAAAGAAAGAAAGAAAGAAAGAAAGAAAGAAAGAAAGAAATTATCCTTGAAAAGCTGAAGATTCATTTGTTTATAGATGAAAGGACAAAACCCTTTAGAAATCCTTTTGGATTTCTAAAATATATCAAATTAGTCTGAAATATCTTGTGAGACTCATTCCTGAAATATGCCTTTTTAAAAAAAATAAATGAAAAACATAATAATTTAGGGCATTTTCATTGGATCTGTACCATTTTATGTAGACGTGTGTAGCCTACTTAAGCAATTATATTTCAGCTTAACTCAAAAGAGATGAAATGTCAATTATGATATTGAATATATTAATCACATATTTCTATAGATTGCTTCAATAAGTCAAGGATTTTTGATTAAGCATTGTAGGCACTCTCCTCTATGCATATGGACCATAATAACCCTTTATCCTATGTCATTTTCATCATAGCAAACAGGTATGTAGTATCTATTATGTTCAAGGCAGCAAGATAAATATATTACAAATATTTCTTCATTTGATCCTCATAACAACTCTGCAATATGGCTGTGATTTTTATCCTAATTTTTCAGCTGAGGAAACTGAGGTTAAAATGGCTTCTCTATGTTCACACAGCTAGCAAATGCCTGAGGCTGGATTTGAATTCAGTTTTTCCTGACTCCAGGTCCAGGGTTCTATCCCACTGTGCCACCTCCCTGCCTCTAGATGATACTTTTTTGTTTGTTTGTTTGTTTGTTTGTTTTTGCAGGGCAATGGGGGTTAAGTGACTTGCCCAGGGTCACACAGCTAGTAAGTGTCAAGTGTCTGAGGCCAGATTTGAACTCAGGTCCTCCTGAATCCAGGGCCAGTGCTTTATCCACTGCACCACCTGGCTGCCCCACCTCTAACACTATTAACACTATCATTCAGCCACTTCTAATACATATCTTGATGGCTGTTTTTTTTTTTTTAATCACTGGAACTTTCTATTTCCTTCCTCACTGAGTTCGTTGCTGGTTTGCAATTTTTCTCCACCCCACCCCCTCAATCCAGCAGTCATATGAGATGTCACTACACATATAGATGCTCCCTCAAATACTCTAACTTCCCAATTTCTCAATCTAATCTATTTCCATTACATACTCTTTAACACTACCTCTGCTACTTATCCTACGTACCTACATCCTCTATTGTTCACTTTGAAATTCTTTTTTTCTGATCACATCCTTTTATAGTCCATCTTTCCCTGTACTTTTTCTTGGTCCTTATCATTACCTATATTCCCTCTACCCCCTTTCCTCTTTCATATCATCATTCCTTCTCTCTCACTCACTTCTCTTCTCTTCCATGTCTCAACCCCTTGGTGAAACAGCTCAACTCTACACTATTCTCTACTCTCAAAAATCTTATCCTATCACTAATCCTACCTTGCCAATACCCAATCTTGGATTGCTCTTACTCCTACCACCCACCTCCTTCACTCCAATTTATGTGCTGCTGAAACATGGAGCTAGAAGAAATCATGAAACTATGGTGACTGAATCCACTACAAGTTTGTATTATCTCATATTAACTAAGCCCTCATGGCAACAAGGCAATTAATTCATTCTAGTCCTCCCTAAACAATTAACTATACCACTCTTTAGAGGCTGTTCCAAAATTTCTTATCTCTCCTCAGTCTCTTCACTTTACCTTACTAGCAATATTTTGACCATTTTCCTCCAATGCTCATTTTTTTCTTTGACTATTCCATTACCAATTGATCAAGAATTGCTTTCAAATGTTAAAAAATATAAACAAATGTTTAATTCACCCATGTCAGAGTTTTTGAGATTAATAAATTCCTTTTCTTAAATTTCCTTTTTTATAAAAAAGAATTTAAAAGATTTTTTTCTTTAAACATTATTGTAGTTATGGAAAAGGCAATGTTAGCCAATTGGCTTGCATAACTTCGACTAAGACATTTTATAACAAAATGGAAAAATAACAACCTGGTGAGAAGCAGCTTGCAGTAGATTATCTTTTCTGTATCGTTGGCTGCAATACAAAATAAAAATGCCTTTTAGCAAAAACAACTTCAGCAGTAGCAGAATAATGGAGCAAATGAAGTGCTAGATCTGGGATTTAGGGGTACCTAGGCTTATTCCCTTCTCTCTGCTCCATATTAAATGGGTATCCATACGTGTCTCTCCCTCAACAAGTTGGAGACCCCCTTTCCTCATTTCTAAATATGGGGGTTATAATACCTGCAACATATAACTAGGCCATGAGAATCCTATGAAGTATAAGATTTTGCAAACATTAAATGGAAGGAAAATAAGCTGAAACTTACCTGTGAGCTAAAGTGAAGGGTACCATGAAAGGAGTGAAAAAGAGCCTCTGTAGAGTGGTATAGTTAATATAATTAGATATATGAATATTATACATACCTATACGTGCACATATAGATGCACATATAGAAAACATATCTGTATATATACAGATATCTCTATCTGTAAATATACATATACACATAATATATACATATATGTGTATTATATATGTATGTGTATACCAATATATGTGTGTTCATATATATATATATATATACATATATATATATATACACATGAGGGTGTGAGTGTATATATTCTCACTTTGGGGTTGGGAAGGAGCAGTTGTGAGTGGGGGAAGGGGTGGGACAGAGAATCAAGGCAAGAGCAGCCAGTGACAGACTAAATTATAGCCCAGGGACATCTAGTTGGTGCAGTGGATAAAGCACTGGCCCTGGATTCAGGAGGACCTGAGTTCAAATCCAGCCTCAGACACTTGACACTTACTAGCTGTGTGACCCTGGGCAAGTCACTTAACCCTCATTGCTTTGCAAAAATAAAACAAAACAATCAAAAAGGCCATCAAGGACAATGAAAATTGACAAGCCCCTGTGACCCTTAATTATATAAACTGTATTCCTAACTAGGCTTTGATATACTGGCTTCTCCTGCTTTAATTCTCTGCTCCATCCACGTCCAATTTCCCCCTCCCTAGCTTAAGCCAAATTATTTTGACATTGGACAAAGAAAGACCTGTGTGTTTCTGCCTATGTCAAGTAGTTTTCCTTTCATGGACTCATATGGGCCTGACCTTGTCCCTTGTAGTTCTATCCTTTTGCCACTCATGGATTTTAATAAGTTACTTCTCACCTAAACCCCTTTTTTTTGGAAGTTTTTGCCATCCTCATTCCCCAGCACATGGCTGGTGGTGTCTCATCTGGCCCTGTTTCTGGACTGCCACTTGTTCTACTATCTCATCTATTCTATAACCCAACTCTTCATGTGCTGGAGGACAGTTCCTTAGAATTGTCATTTGGTCTTTTATCTTAGACAATATATATATTTTTTAATTAAGCCAACCATTACAAAAGAATGTTTATATCATTGTGAAAAAGTGATATCCCAGGTTTTCCTTTAAAACTCAAATAAAATTTGATTTTGATTTCTTTCTTGTTTTCCATTTTAAGTCAAGTTAGAATTCTAACATTGATGAAGTACTTGCTTAGGAAGGTAGATAGAGAAAAGATATAAAGAACAGGACTTAAGAATAGATTTAGGTAATACTTGAGATTGTGTATCCTCTGCTGCTACCTTTGGTGTCTCCTCAAGATCTCTGGAGAATTTCTCTCTCCCCACCTTACCAATTGTCCCATGGGGTGTGATCCAACCACTCTCTGTTTTCTGTCACTTCATGCAACCCATTGGGACCATGGAGCTAGAGTCTGTATGTGGTGTCTCCACCATCCTTGATGGAGGAGGAGGTTTCTTACAGAAACACCAAGTCAAGAGCCATGGGTAGAACCCAAGGGCAGCTTCAGGCAGGGCAGGAGGCTGGGGTCACCCATCTGGCAGAAGTGATTCCTAGCCAAGTCCAGACAGCTTGTGGGAACAGAGCCGAAGGAGTGAAAGTGGGCCCCACGAATGAGTGGTTCAAGATTCTTTGGAGTCTGCTATTTATCTTCCTTTTCTCGGTCTTCCACTCAGTACCCCTCTGAGTTCTTCTGGAATGTGGTTCCCTATGAGAGAATTGGGATCCCAGTCTTGGGCCATTGGCCAGGATAGAGGGAAGATAGGTTCCTCAGATCCTGAGCACTGAGGAGTGGCGTCCAGACAGGGAGCATGAGGAGTGGTGCTCAAGCAGGGAGAATGGCACTATTCCTCTTTGCCTGGCACTGTGCTAATGAAAGACACAAGCAGCAAGGTCCCTGGCCTCCTGGGATTTACCTTCTAAGCTTCTTAGGATGGCAGGATCCTTTTATCTCATTGTTAAGCACTGTGAACAGTTGTCTCCTGGACCTTGAGGTCCCCAGAACCTGCCCAAGCATACTCGCCCATGCCTGCAAGCACACCTCTGCTGAGGCATTCCTCCCTATAACCCTGTGTTGGGGGTATTGCCCTGAACAGGGACCCAAAAAGAGCTGCCAAACCAAGAATGATCTTCCCCCTTCCTCCTAGTAGTCTCCTGCTCCTAAGCTGTCATTTTTGTATGGTGAAAGTAACTCAATATATAATAATTACATTATCCCTCAGAAAGGCAAGTCATATGGGTGGCCGAGGGGGAACCTGGTTCTACAGAACAGATTGGAATCCCATTAGTATGTAAATTGTAAATATGTGATTGTAAAAGTCTTCCAGTGGAACCCCCTCATTTGTGCTGTCCCCTAATGAGTGAGTGTGGGCAGGGACTTTAGAGAGCTGCGGGTCCCTCTGTGGATTTATATATATTCAAATAAATGTGTTTTACTTGTAAAAAAAATAATAGATTTAGGAAGGAAACCTATCAACAATTAATAGTTGAAGGCTATGAAGACAAAGAAGATCATGAGAAGTTGGATGACTGGATTTGACAATTACATCACTGATGACAATAAAAGCAATATCTCTTAGTGTGATTTCAGGTTGCTGGAATTTGAAGAGTGATTGTGTGTGTATGTGAGTGTGTGTACGTGTGTGTTTAATAGTGTCAGCAAGTTACAGTATAGTCTTTTAAGAACTTTGGTGGTGAAAGGAGGGTGTGTTTAGATTTGCTGGGTGAAGCACACTTTTTGGAGACAAGAGTTTGCACTGTGCCCTTAAGAGAAAAAGAGAAATCAGGAGAAGTAAGGCAGTTTGGTGGAGGAAATGATAAGTTAAATGTCACTAGCTTTGTGTTTGAAGGACATATCTAAAGAGAGATGTAGGTGAGGGAAAAGAGTAAGAGAATAGATATAGAGGAATTATTTTGAGGGAGCTCAAATGTTTAACCTAAAAAAGAAAAACGATAGAGAAGCATGCTTGCTGTCTTCAGATCGTTGAAATGCTGTCATGTAGAATGGGGATTAAACTTATTTTATATAGTTTCAAAGGTCATAACCATTTCTAATGGGTGAAAAATTAGAGGGAGCCAGATCTTAACCCAATATGAAGAAATATTCTTTAATAATTAGAACTGTCCAAAAGTATATTTCAGTTTGCTACAGGAGTATCACTTTTTTGAAGCCTTAACTAATTTGTGAGAAAACATACTGTCAATGTGGGACTTCAATGTAGGATTAAATTTTCTTAAATCAAAAGAGGAAATAATGTTTTAACTGATGTGGAAAAAGAAGGGGAGGGAAGGGAAAAAGAAAAGGTTGAAAGTTGAGAGGATTCCAGAGTGTAGTTTTTAAATTATTTTCATACAAAGTATTTTACATGATTCTTTGCCTCAAATTAGAATTCTTCTACTAGATCAATACTTTCAAATATTCATTTCCCTACTATCCTTTCTTCTTTTTGCTACTGATACTGTAAAGTTACTAGAGCCGCAGCTCATTTGTTTTTGTATCCTCCACATCGCCTTGTATGGGATAGACATTCAGTAAGTATTTATTAAAATAAAAACAAAAATAAATGAATTAGTAGTATAGACCTAGTAGTTATATAGGTTATAGAGACTCCAAGTGTATATAACTGAGACTCAATCCACACAAAAAAACCCTTTTTTATTAAAAAGGTTTGTTTTAAAGAGTGCTATTTAAAAACAAATCATAATTTTAAAAATTGACTTCAGATGAACAGGTGAAAAAGTCTGCTAAATATTGTACTAAATAAAGTTTATTTTAACTTCCTCCCAGGACATCTTAGGCTTTCTTGAAGGCTTACTCTATCAGTGAGGTCTTCTCTCCCTTTACTCATTGCTACTCAGTATGACAGATATTCTTTTTTAAACATTTTTTTACATTCTTTTTTTTTTTTTGGTGAGGCAATTGGGGTTAAGTGACTTGCCTAGGGTCACACAGCTAGTTAAGTGTTAAGTATCTGAGGCCGGATTTGAACTCAGGTCCTCCTGACTCCAAGGCTGGTGTTCTATCCACTGCGCCACCTAGCTGCCCCTAAACATTTTTATTTAAAGTTTTGAGTTCCAAATTTTATCCCTGCCTTCCTTCTTTCCCTCTCCCCTCCCTGAAGTAGTAAGCAATCAGATATAGGTTGGACATGTGAAATTATGTAAAATATTTCCATATTAATAATTTTGTATAAGAAGACTCAAATGAAAGTGAAAAATAGCATGCTTTAGTCTGTATTTAGTCAATATCAATTCTTTTTCTGGAGTTGGATAGTGTTATTCACCATTAGTCTTTTGGGATTGTCTTGGATTATTATAATTGCTGAGAATAGCTAAATCATTCATAATTCTTCATTGAACAATATAGCTGTCTTCTGGCTTCGCTGTGTTCATGTAAGTCTTTCCAGGTATTTTCTGAAATCTACCTGCTTGTATGACATATATTCTTTTTTGTTTTTTTGTTTGTTTTTGGTTTTGTGGGGCAATGGGGGTTAAGTGACTTGCCCAAGGTCACACAGCTAGTTAAGTGTCAAGTGTCTGAGGCTGGATTTGAACTCGGGTCCTCCTGAATCCAGGGCCAGTGCTTTATCCACTGCGCCACCTAGCCGCTCCTGACATATATTCTTGATAACACCTTTCTTTACTTTTGATGACTGTGGCTTTGGTTTCTAATGCCCATAGATATTCACACCACTTTATTGACTACCGTTGTTCTGCTGTCTGTTCTATTTCCTTCAATATGAAAGGAATAGGCAGTAAAGTTTGATAGAAAAAAAAATGGACTGAGAGATAAGAAATCTGGACTCTGACCCTCCTTTGCCTTTGATGCTAGCTCTGGCCTTCATCGGATTCCTATCCTAATGACTCCCCGTGGCATAGAAGTGACCTTGGTTTTTTGAAGGTTGTGCCAGTTAAATACAATGTATGGAAAGTCCTGCCAAACTGGAAAAGCTCCTAGCAAAGGTTCAGAAAAGGACTTTGTTTCTTTCATCTTAAGACAAGCTGAGAAACTTAATTGTGATTCATCACCAAAAGCTAAGCCATCAGATGAAATTTTTTACTATAACAACTTGGAAAACTGTACTCTCTTTTACAAAGTTAAGCATAGCTCTAAATTGTTCCAAATGCCTTTTTTAGTCTTTTAATCTTCTGATGCATCTTAAGAGCCAAATCATTTTTATTTACTGTTACGCTGTAAATCACAAATCCTTTCTGATAGAACACAGTGAAACTCAAACAAATCTATGTAGTTGTGATGGACTTTTAAACTACCTGAATGACTTGGAATGATTTGGATAAGGGAAAAGATTCAATTGCATACTTGTCATTTCCGCTTTTTCTTCTTTCCTAGCCCTATCGTATTTCTCAGGAAATCTCTCATGATGTTGTAATCCTTTAGGCTTTGTCAGTAGAAAAAAAAGGGTAACACTATTCAGAATGGTTCCAAGAATTCTAATATTCAATCAGACTAGTACAATTATAAATGCTTTATTCAAGGAAAGTTTTGTGAGCACTTAGGAAAGGAAATGGTGATTATTTTGAGTCAGTTTTTATTTAAAAAAACAGTCATGGAAGATTAACCTTTTTTCCTTCTTCCAATAGTTAATATGCTGAGGTGTCAAGGGAATGTGATGCACATAATATATGTGAATTTGAGCAAGGTACTTATGCAAAAAAGGTAATGCAAAAATTAGTTCACAAATACCTTTTTTCCTATCACATACAATTAGATATGGGCAGGTAGGTGGCACAATGGATAGAATGCCAGGCCTGGAGTCAGGAAATCTCATTTTCCCGAGTCCAAATCTTCCCTAACACTTAATCACTGTATGACCTTGGGCAAGTCACTTAACTCTGTTTGCCTCAGTTTCCTCATCTGTAAAATGACCTGGAGAAGGAAATGGCAAACTACCGCAGTATCCTTGCCAAGAGTCAGACATTACTGAAAAATGACTGCATTGCATACAACTTCAGATCTTAATATTTAAAAGTTTCCCTTCACTCCTATTCCTGATAAAATGTTTCCCATTCTCATCTTCCACAATTGACCCAATCCATTCTATTTCTTTCTCTTCATTATTACTTCCCTCCCCAACATGGTAATTTTAGAGATATGGATAAATAATCCAATAAAACCTTATGTTCTTAAAAAGAATTAAAATGATAACTCTATTCACAGACTATCCTAGTAGCGCCACACAAAAAACTGACAATTTCAAGTCTTTAGGAGAGTATTGAAGATTTATTTGAAAACATGGAGAACCATTTATTACATCACTAAGAAGTGTCCTAAATGAAACAAAATAAAATTTTAAAATTGTGTTTTAAATCTGAGTTTAATACATTCATAAGAGGACAAGGGGAGTTATGCTTGTATCATAACAGGAATACCCTTGGCAAAAAAGTCCAGCTGTGAAAGGATGAGAAGATAACTGGCACCAGGACAACACAAGATTTTCTTCTCTATGAATAAACTAATTAATTTGATTGAAAAATGCAACCTGCAGAGAGCAAAAGAGATTTACTGACATTTCTACAAGGATTCATAAAGATAAGCACAGCAAGTTCCATCAACTTCTCTGATAATTATAGTTAGGACATGAAGGGGAAAACGAAACCCTTTCTCAGGGTGACACGAAAATAAAAGCAAGATGGCAAAGAGAACAAATGGCATGAGTGGGTAGCTATGGAGCTATGGACATAAATTATATATTGATCAAATAAATAGCTAAAAATCTAGAAAAGGGGAAATATGAATATTATTAAAATTGGACAGATACTCAAATGAAAAACAAATAGAAGTTTAAATCTCTGTAAAAGTCTCCTATCTTTTTTCTTTCTTTCTTTCTTTCTTTTTTTAGTGAGGCAATTGGGGTTAAGTGACTTGCCCAGAGTCACACAGCTAGTAAGTGCTAAGTGTTTGAGGCCGGATTTGAATTCAGGTATGCCTGACTCCAGGGCTGGTGCTCTATCCGCTGCACCACCTAACTGCCCCAAAAGTCTCCTATCTTATATCTACACATTCCACTGAGACAAATACTCTAGAAACACGCTATGATAACATCCTCTGAGAAGGAAGTTTGTTTTTTTCTTTCTTACAGTTGTTCATTCTTCTTCAGGAAAGAATGATCACACATTTTAATTACTTCCCAGTCGCTCCCAGAAATACATCAAGTTTGTTTATGCTATAAAATTTCACAGTCAAATTACTGTACTGCTTCCAAAAGATCTTTGCTACAACAGAAAACAGGACACCTAGGTCCAAGAGGGTAATGATATTTCTTGCTGAGGAATGCCACCCCCCAAAATTAACATGTTAAATATTATATTAGATGGGATTTCTATTTTGTTAACCATATGAAAAAAATAGAAATGTGTAAAGCACATTCTATATAGCATATTGCAAAATGAAAAGGTAGCACGATTGTAAAAGGAAATCAAAATTCCTTTATTTATGTTATATTCCCCTATTAAAAATGTAAACTTCTGGGGGCAGCTAGGTGGCACAGTGGATAAAGCACCGGCCCTGGATTCAGGAGGTCCTGAGTTCAAATCCAGCCTCAGACACTTGATACTTACTAGCTGGGTGACCCTGGGCAAGTCACTTAACCCCCACTGACCCGCAAAAACAAAAAAAAAACAACAAAAAAAAAAACAAACAAAAGAAAATGTAAACTTCTTGAGTTTGGGGACTATCTTGCTTTGATATCTATTTCCCTGGTACCTAACCGTATTTGGCAAGTAGTAGATGCTTAACAAATAGTTCCTTTCATCCTTTTTTTTTTCCTTCCTTCCTTCCTTCATGTAAATTATAATTTTTGGTCCTATTTTAAAGGACTTTCTAATCCTAAGGAGTTTGTATTTTATTTAGAAATAAATTATTACTTAATGGGCAACCAATGATGAAACTTTTTGAGCTCAGGAATGATGCAATGTAAATTGTAGAACAGAAATACTTAACCTTTTCTGGGGTTATGGACCATTTGGACAGTCTGAAGAAACCTATCAACTACTTGTCTTTAAATGCATAAGATAAAATTTCTAGGAATATAAAGAAAACTAATTATATTGAAATGCAATTATCGGGGGCAGCTAGGTGGCACAGTGGATAGAGTATTGGCCCTGGATTTAGGAGGACCTGAGTTCAAATATGGTCTCAGACACTTGACACTAACTAGCTGTGTGACCCTGGGCAAGTCACTTAACCTTCATTGCCCTGCGAAAGAAAGAAAGAAAGGAAGGAAGGAAGGAAGGAAGGAAGAAAGAAAGAAAGAAAGAAAGAAAGAAAGAAAGAAAGAAAGAAAGAAAGAAAGAAAGAAAGAAAGAAAGAAAGAAAGAAAGAAAGAAAGAAAAAAGAAATACAATGATGAAAATATTTTTCTTAAAAAACAAGTTCAAAGACCCCAGGTTAAAAATCCTCATATGTAGACTAAGATACATTTGAATTTCTGTTTATGGAATGGTTTGGGTAAACATGATACTAAAAATGGAGAACTCAAAATGATTATTGTAAAAGTACAGGTAAGAAGTAATGGTGGCAGCTAGGTGGTGCAGTGGTTAGAGCACCAGCCCTGGATTCAGGAGGACCTGAGTTCAAATCCGACCTCAGACACTTAACACTTACTAGCTGTGTGACTCTGGGCAAGTCACTTAACCCCAATTGCCTCACCAAAAAAAAAAAAAGTCATTAAGGCCTAAATTAATGTGGTACTAACATGAATAGAAGGGAAAGAGAAGGATAGAATGGATACAAAATTGACTGGACTTAAAAGGAAATAAGGGAAATCAATAATTAATAGATTTAGAACCTGAAAGAAAGGGTGTGATCCCATTAACAGATGTAGCAAGTCAACAGAAAGTTTGGAAGGTAAAGAGTTGTTTATATTTTTAAATTTGGAAACAGGACATTATGATTAGAACAAAATTACAATTTCAGTGTCTCAAAGATTAAAGGAATTTTGCAGACCACGTAATCAACCTGGTTGAGAAAGCTGAGGCTTAACGTGCTTGAGAGATTTGTCCAACATCACAGTCAGTGACAGCACTGGAATGGATCTTCTGACCAGTTCCATTTGTTGGGGATATTATGGAAAGCCATTTTATTTTGATGCATATGTATATAGAAAATCATTTCCCTGTACCATATGTATGATAGATAGATAGACTGATTAATAGAACATAGATTGCATTTGTATCTACTTCTCTAATCCTAATCTCTCTGCTGACCTACAGTCTTGCGTCTCCAAATACCTATTAAACACCGGGAACCAGTTCCAGGCTTATAGACATCTTAAACTGATCATGTCAGAAGCTGACCTCATTATCTTTCCCTCCAAACCTACCATACTTTCCTAATATTGTTGAGAACATAACCATCATCCTTGGCACTCATGTTTGTAACCTACACACCATCAACTCCTCACGCTCTCTTCTTCCCTATGATCTTATCTGTTGCCATGGCCTGTTGGTTTTATTTTCATGACAATCTCTTTCACATGTTTACCTCTCTTTTGTGCTGCCCCCATCAGGTTACAGGCCTTTCCTTCACCTCACATCTAGACTATTTCAATAGTCTGCTGGTTGGTCATCCAGCCACAAGGCTCCCCTCATTCCAGTCCATTCTCTACTTAGCTTTAATAATGACTTTCCGAAAGCACTGCCCAAATCATGTCACCCACACTGTGCAATTACCTCAAGTAGTTCATCTCCAGTATCTAACATAAAATTCTCTGATGCGCAAAGCCCTTCATAACCTTCTCCCACTTCATTCTTTAGTCTTTTCACTCCTGAACCCTCTTCTTACCCACCCCCCACCAGTTACTCTGTAATCCAGTAACATTGGCATCCTTGCTATTCCTTAAGCAACATATTCCACCTCCCAATTATGCATGTCCTGACTGTCCCCTGTATCTAGAATTAATGCCCTCTCTCTCCTCATCTCTGCATCCTAACTTTCCTGGTTTCCTTTAAGTCCTGCTAAAATCTCATCCTTTAAAAGAAACTTTTCTTGACCCTGCACCCTCTTAATTCTAGTGTTCTGTTGCTTAGCCTCAATTTTTCCTGTACATGATTTATTTGTACATAGTTGTTTTCATGTTTTCTCCCCACTGATTTGTGAACTCCTTGAGAACAGGAATTGCTTTTTACCTTTCTTTATATCCCCAGTATTTAGAATAGTCCCTGGCACATAAGAGTGAAAAAAAGATATGATTTTTTTTAGAATATGACTAAGAAAAATATTTCCCACAAGACTATTGCCCTTTTGAGGTCATGCTCCAGGAGGACCTATCCCACGTTGGGCACACATAGGTTTGGTGACCGAGAGCTCACAAGATTACCTTTCTGTATGGCTGTGGGTGTGTATGCACTTTGGCCCTGAGCATTCAGAGAAAGATACATTTGCATATATAATCTGTAACTATATTTTAATTCATTTTTGTATTAGTGATATCTTTGTAGAGGCACTCTATTTGCATTACAAATGCTGTGTCCTTAAGTAAAAAGAATACAACAGGTTTAAATGAGTTAACTTCAAATATACTGCTTTCTGGGATACAAAGGTTAGAAAATTCTCCTGTCTCTTATTTTTATGTTAGTTTTTGAATGTTAGATATACCTGAACTTTGTCTGATATTTGTGAACTGAAATCAGAAGGATTAGAAAGCTGATCAAATTAACATAGTTAAAAAAGAGGGAAAAAGAATTAAATGGATGAAATGATGGAGAGTGTCTCAGTTCTTCTTAAAAATTATAGATTAAAGAGCTCTAGTAATTTCACACAAAAGCAGATATGATAGAAAATGACATTTTACAAAAAGCAATTCTGATATTTCTGATTGTACTTCCATAGTCTGTCTCCTTCTTCTTTGACCTATAATAAAATTTTAATACGATGGCATATTTATTAACATTGCAAGTTGATATGGGTTGCCATGGAAATGGATATTATCTCAGAATGTCAGCTTTGCCCTTTTGTACCAGCATCAGTTAAATACTTTCTCAACCACAGTATTCTGACAATCTGTTCTTGGTGTGTGGTAAGTTTCCGCACTCTACTTTGTCAGAAGGGTCAATATGGTCAAGGATTTTTATACTAGAAAATCCATAGAAATTATATTAAGGAACATAGGGCCAGGAAGACATGGGTTCAAATCTTGCTGTAGATGCTTTTTGTAGCTCTTTGTTACCATGAGCAAGCTACTTAATATCTCTGAATATCAGTTTCTTCATTGGTAAATTAGGAATAATATTAATAAATATCAAATGAGATTAATGTTTATAAAACATTTTGTAAAATATGAAGGGCTATATAAATCTGCTATTAATCATTAAACATGTTTTGAATACATTTTGGCAAACATGCTGCCACAACGGAGCTCTGTTTCACATTGATGTCTTTTGTTTTCTTTTGTTCTGTTTTTATCATAAAAGTATTTTATTATTTTTCAGTTATATGTAAAAATAGTTTTCAACATTTGTTTTCATATGATTTTAGTTCCAAAATTTTCTCCTTCTCTCCCTTCCCTCCCCCTCACTCAAGACAGAAAGCAATAACATATTTCTGCATTAGTCATGTTGTGAAAGAAGAATCAGAACAAAAGTGAAAAACCTCAAAAAAGAAAAAAAAACACACGAAAAAGTAGAAACGGTATGGTTCAATTTGCATTCAAAATCCACAGTTCTTTTTTCTGGATGTGGAGAACATTTTCCATCATGAGTTCTTTGGAATTATCTTGGATCATTGAACAGCTGAGAAGTGTTAAATCTATCACAGTTGATCATCTCACAATGTTTTTGTTACTGTGTACAATGTTCTGATTCTGCTCACTTCACTCAGCATCAATCCATTTAAGTCTTTCCAGGTTTTTCTGAAATCTGCCTGCTCATCATTTCTTACAGCACAATAATATTCCATTGCATTCATATACCACAACTTGTTCAGCCATTCCCCAATTGATGGGCATTTCCTCAATTTCCAATGCTTTGCCACTACAAAGAGAGCTGCTATAAATATTTTTGTACATGTGGGTCCTTTTCCATTTTCTATGATCTCTTTGGGATGCAGACCTAATAGTGGTATTACTGGGTCAAAGAGTACATACAGCCCCATAACCCTTTGGATATAATTCCAAATTGCTCTCTAGAATTGTTGGATCAGTTCACAACTCCACCAACAATGCATTAGTGTTCCAATTTTTCCACAGCTTCTCCAACATTTATTATTTTTCTTTTTTGTCATATTAGCCCACATTGATGGTTTTGATTACATCATATTCTGTGGTAACACTGTAAGCTCCTTGAGGACAGGAACTAATTTTTTTCTCTTTTCTTATCCCTAGCACTTAGCACAGTGCCTGTCATATAGTGGGTACTTAATAAATGTTTATTGAATATTTGATTGAACCTTTTCCTCTGTTCTTTCCATATATTTATCTTTACAACCTGTCTTTAAAAAGAAGAAAACACTGGCACTATTCTATTATTATTATTATGATAATTCTAGAGCTAATGTATGCCAATATAGGTATGGTTGACTCAGGACATATCTCCTCCCCTTCCACTATAGCTATTAAATCAAATGTATGTGTTGTCAACAAGTTCTGCGCCACTAGTTTAATGTTTTCCTAATAATACCCATCCATCAGGGTATCAGGGTGTGGGTACATATGTGCATTATGCATATGTGCATGTGTATGTGTGTGTGTGTATATATATATATATGTGTGTGTGTGTGTGTGTGTGTGTGTGTTTTCGACCAATGTTAACTTAATACACACCACCTACCTGCTGTCCCAAAAGGATTTACGTGTTTCCAAATAGCACAATGTCACCAAATTCCCCAAGATGCTTATATCCCTCAGGATGCAAATACCCAAGGCCCACACATATCTTATACCCTATGTGATAAAATATCAGTTCCTTAGCTTTGGGTTCAATCTATCTTTAAATGACCATAAAATCACAGAGTTCTATCTGCAAGGGACTTTAAATTTCATCTAGTCTGGGACTTAAACTTTTACTACTTGTAACCCCTTTTTACCCAAGAAATTTGTATGTGACCCCAGGTATATATGTATATAAAATAGGTATACAAATAAAACATTTACTGGCGAATTTTTCGCAACCCCCACATTCAGCTAGGTGACCCCATATGAGGTCATGACCCACAGTTTAAGAAGCTTTGATCTAGGCTACAGCTCAATCAATAAACATCTATTTAGCACCTACTATATCCAGAGCACTATGCTAAGTGCTGGGAATGAGGAAACAGACTCAAGTAGCTTACCCCGGCCACATGCCCACAGATAGAAAACAGCAACAACAAAACAACAAAACAACAGCAACAACAAACAACAGGCTTCAACCTTTCTCTAACCTTATTTCTTTCTATTCTTTTATATACTTCACAATTCAGCAAACTGAACTATTCTTTGTTCTCTGATTTTTATAGTCTCTTAGTTCACACAATCCTCTATCCTTGGAATATGCAATTTTTCAATAGGTTGAACATACCCCTGTTGAAAACTCTGCCCTTTTAAGTTTAATTGATAACCTCCTCTGATTTCCCCACTGTAAGTATCTCTTTCCTTTCATCAGTTTTTAACTTGTGCAGTATTTACATATTGTGTCTACCCTAAAAAGTTGAATGGCCTAATAGATAGAGTGTTAGATTTGGAATCAGGAAGACCTGAGTTCAAATACTGACCCTAGCACTGTGACCCTAGACAAGTCATTTAACATACCTATGTCAATTTCCTTATCAGTAAAATGCAGCTAATAAAGCACCTATGCTACAAGGTTCTTGTAAGGATAAAATTAAATAATATATGTAAAGCACTTTGCAAACTTTAAAGGACTTTTGTTGTTGTTGTTGTTGTTTATTTTCAGGAAGGTCCTACTCTTCATGACCCCATTTTGGATTTTCTTGGTAAAGATATTGGAGTGACTTGAGATTTCCTTTTCCAGATCGTTTTACAGATGGGGAAACTGAGGCAAATAAGGTTAAGTAACTTGCCCAGGGTCATACAGCTAGTAAGTGTCTGAGGCCAGATTTGAACTCAAGAAAATGAGATTTCCTGACTCCAGGCCTGGCACTCTGTCCATTGCCCCACCTAGCTGTCCCTTAAAGTGCTATTATAATTGATGGAAGTCAGAAAAATATGGAATTAAAGAGGAGATATGCGGAAGGACAAATTCCATACTCTGCATTTTTATTCAGCATCCGTCAGATGCAGTTTAATAATATATAAGCATTCCTACCTGGCAAGAAATCCAAACTGGCCCAGTTTTCCCTGATAATTGAAATTCTCCCAGATCCAAGCAATAGACTCTTAGATTTTATAGTAATTATGAAACAAAAGACAAAATTCGACAGAAAGATTAAGGCTAAAATAAAACGTCTAGTTTAGGGCTTTTGACTTACCAAACAGAATTACCAACATGTTAATACTAGAGGTATAGATATAGATATAGATATAGATATAGATATAGATATAGATATAGATATAGATATAGATATAGATATAGATATAGATATAGATATAGATATAGATATAGATATAGATATAGATATATGAATATGTTTTGCTAGAAAACTAAAGGTTCCCATACATGGTATAGAAATAAAGGGTCACCTCCCTTGATTTTATCCTTCACAGACTGAAAACCCTTCCCTTGGTTAGCAGAGACATTCCCTCTTTAATCTTTCCCTCTGACTGTCCTTTCAATCAGATCAAAGGTAAACTAAGATACATCTTTCTTAATTAAAGACTTTTTAAAACTTCTTTTTAAAAAAGACTGTCCCTAGGTTTCAAGGAATAAAGACTTTAGATCAGGATATGCCCAATATTATGTCTTGATATGAATATGAATATCAATATCAATAACACAGCTGAAGTCTTGTAATAAGCTTCTACAGAGTTAAACAAAAGCAACAACTAGTAAACTTATATATTTTCAATGAATAACAAAAAAATTAATAAGATAAGTTTAAAGTGAAAACTTTATTATTCTTAGATATGCCAATATTAAAAATATTTAAGATTTTCAACAGTTTTTGCCTCAAGTCTTTTCCTACTTATCAATGTTGACCCCTACTGTGAAATTGTATTATGTGCTCTTGTGATCAAAAACAAATTTTTTTTAATTTTAAAAGGGTTCATATCTCATCATGTTATGAAGATAGAAATAGGTAAATATGTACTGTGAGGGCCTCCCATATTTACAATCTTTCTGAAGCAATCTAATTTCCAGTCTTTCAAAAAAGAATTAATGGAGCACAAGAGATTACTCAAAGAATGGACTTTGAAACCTCCATGTAGAATCAGGTTCTAATAATAATAATAATCCTATATAAGATGGGATATTGAAGGTAGATACATAGACAGAGATAGAGATATAAACATGTGTGTGTCTATAAATCTGTATCTATATAACATACTCTTTTTTCCTGTGGCTACCATTATATTTCTCAAAGCTTACAGCTTTCAATAAGAAAAAGCAGAGTCTCTGGGTCAACTATTGATCGTTTTCATTTCATTTTCTAAAAATGTAAAATATTAGTTCTATCATATATAATGTTCACATATTCAGTTTTGGAGTAGGAGATTAAATCTATCACTTTTAATGTTTTGAACATATACAATCAAAATGTAAAAGTATTTGGTAGTATGTCATCTTGTAAATTTTTCTTGCTCTGGATTTTCACAGAAGAGGCAGTGTTGGTTTAACTGGACTTGGAACTAGGAAAACGTGTTCATAACCCACTGTGTGCATACATGCACATGCATGTGTGCATGCACATCCATGTACACATGCTGTATACATATATACACACTTATATACATATGCATGCATATATATATACGTGTGTGTATATACTGGCTGAATAACTCAGGGAAACTAGTTGAGACTATAAGTTGCAAAGAAGGTTCTAGTCTTCATTGGTAGAGTTTAGAAAGAATTTCCTTATTTGGATAATCCCTATGCCAATGAAATAACAGATCCAGTCACTAGTCCTATTTGGCTATTTGCTTGCTGCTAATAATTAAATAATATTTAAAATATGCAGACCTTTGAAAGTAGCAAAAGAACAGGATTTTGACATCAATGGTCTATTTTCTTGCCCTGTAAATGACTAATTTACAGTTACTGTTCCATTTGACATTTTAATCAGTGAACAAAAAACACTTTGTTTAATATAAATAGGACAGATAGACCTCATCACGCTGGCTTCTAGAAGTGACCCAATTATATTATTTTTCCCAAAGATTTCCAATGAAAGCTAATTCTGGATATGCATGTGCCTGTATACATAGTGTCTGTGTATATATGTATTTGTATGCATATGTTCAGCTAACATTTTATATGTGTATTTTGTATATACTATGTATGGGTACATATATATGTATATATATGTGTGTGTGTGTATGTGTGTAGATTCATATATGCACACATGTGAATAACACTTTCTATATGTCTATGTGTCTATCCCCATCCATTAGGAAAGTTGGTCACAGAAACAAGGACTCTCTACATTGCTCATGAGCCTAATTCTCCCTCTTTACTGCAAATTCCTTTTCTTTTCCCCTCCATTGCATGATTAATTGATTTCCCCCCACAATGTACCACTATGAATCTCTTCACATAGTTTTCATTTATGACAAGGCAGTATCCCCAATTAGCTTTAATCCAAAGGCTCAAACTTCGCTGAGGTATTAAGCAATTATTTATTCCCTTTTTTGGCTAGGAACTATACTGAGTCCTGCCAATACTCAAAAAGGCAAAAGACAGTCCCTGTCCTTGAGGAGTTCACTATCTAAACAGAGACAACATGTAAAATATAATATATTCATTGATTCTGGATATTTCTAGATCAGATTCCTAAAGGATGACTTCCCACACTAGTCCACTTGCTGATGCCTGTAGACAACATCATCTTATGTGTTCAAGCCTTTACATAGGCTATTGCCTGTACCTATTAATGATAGATAGTACTTGTGTAGCTTCTACTATGTAAGGCTCTGTTCTAAGCACTTTACAAATATCATCTCATTTGCTCCTCACAACAACAACCCTGAGAGTAAGGAGTTATTATACCCATTTTATGGTTGAGGAAACAAGCAAACAGAGGTGATGTCACTTGTCCAATATCAAATGTCCGAGGTCACATTTGAACTGAAGTCTTCCTGACTCCAGGATGAGTCCTCTATCCAATAGCATCTAAGTCTCAGGGTTGTTCTGAGGATCTAAATTAAGAGCTGTTTTTTAAAGCACTTAGCATAATGCCTGGAATATAGGAGGAACTCTGTAAATGCATATTTCCTTCCCCTCCCTTATATTTATTTCATATGCAATTTGTATTAATAAAAACATTTTATATTATTTTAGTAGAATATGAGCTCCTTAAGAGCAGAGATTATTTTTTTCTTTATATTCCCAGGACCTTGAACATAATACAGTAAGCACTTAATAAATGTTTTTGAATGAATAAATCACATATAGGCCCAAGACTATGTAGGTTAGTAAATAGAGAATGAGATCAATAAAAATGACACTTTGACTATGTGTTAATAGGTGGATTTGACAGAATGAATCCATCATTTTAATTATTTTAATTAACTGGTCATTTTGATTTAAATGGTTAATTTAGACATAGCATAAAGCAAGCTACATAACCTAAGGCAAGTCATTCATTCTATTTGGAGCTTCAGTTTCCTTATCTGTGCAATGAGGATATTGAACTAAGATTCTGGACTAAAATATATATTAATCTAACTGAAGAAATTCCTCACCTTAAGAATAGGAGTTAAGATGTTTGGCTCAGTGCATATTTGTAATGATAGTGTAAGGATAACTGTTTATGTGGTAATTTTGTTACATAATGGAAGTTATTATACACATTCAAATCAATATTATAATTTAAAGTATTTTATTATGTTGTTCTTTTTTTCCCCTGTACAGCAGATTACCAGGCAAGGATAGATATTGACTTCCCAGAATATTATTTCTCTACTATAGGGATCAAATCATCTTACACAAATAGTATTTCTAAAGTATCTGAAAAGCAAAGGTTTAAATGTTTCTGAGAATCATACTTATTCCGAATATAGGTTCATTAAGATTTCCTTTTTCCCAGTGAGTTTGATAAGTGCTGCAAATATTTGCAGTTGAAAAACACTAATGTGCTCATGTAGAGTCCATCCATTACTGTCATTGTCTTCAAGCACATCAAAATATACCCTTATGTTACTTTGCCATATTTCCCAAAGCAAAAGTAGCACCAAGTGCTTATTGTTCTATTTCAAGACATTGTTTTTACTTATTTTAGATACCTTTTTTACCTTTTAAGAAACATCACATATCTAAAGAAAAATATTGCTTAAACAGTATAGAATCATTTTAAAAGAGCATAATTTCAAAATCAAATTCCCATTGAAAAGCGTTTGTGGGGATTTTTTAATCAAACATGTTAAATCCAAGCTTTTTCAACTTAAGAAAATTATTTCATTTAACTAAGGAGTGGAATGACACAGTTAATGATCATCTTTCCCTCTATAGCTACTTATATATGCCAGAACTCTTAAATATGCCTCCAAGATAGAGAGCAATGTCTGATTTTTACCTTGCTGCCTATTTTTCCACTCTTTGGTGCTTATTTCATATATAGAGTGTAAAATGAAAATAAAAGACAGCTTTTTAAAGTAATTGATTAAAAGACTACGAGGAATAGTCATACGTATAATAACATACTGGGTATTTCATATTCGTTTCAGTCATTGATTACGTTTGATTTCTAAAAAGGAAGTTTAACTTTGATTTGCAAACTATAAGTATTCTACATCAAATTTATGTTCCTTCTGCTTTTTTATCACAAACATTATGAAATGAACAGTTGGTTCAGTAACAAAGATCCTCATTAGTGGTGGCATTGAAACCTAAGAATTAAGACAAAATTCTCTTGACCCATGGGGGATTAGACATTATTCCTTTGGCACAGGAGATGTCCAGAAGAGGAAATTCCCCTTACCAATGTAGCTTAGCAGTTTCTCTGAAATTTATAGTAGACTTATTGGCCTAGAGCACCAGAAAGCTATATAGCTTTACCCAGGGTTATATAGCCAGGATGGGTCAAAAGCAGGACAAAAACAGAAGTTTTCTCGGATTCAAGTCCAGATGTCTAATTCATAGACCACACCTCCTTTTAAGGAGGTAGCTAAGATGTTTGGTTTTTGTTGTTCTTCTTGTATTTTTGTTTTGTTTTTTATTGTAACTATGGTAATAAAGTGTAACAGTGAATTTTGCTGTTGGGATCTATAGGTGAAAGTATGTTAGTATTAAAACCTCCTTAATTCACAGTTCACTAATCTGGATTTGGTGATAATTCAGACAGGATCTAGGTGAACATTACCTTTGTTTACCAAATCCTTTCTTCATAGAACTAATTAAACAGATTGATTTGAGACATTTGTCTCAGCTTGCTTTCCCTCATTTACCTGGCCCTGGAATTTGGCTCATTAGCTTCTTCCTCTCACCAGTTCTTCTCCCTCTCCCCCAACACTATTCTTCATCATTCTGCTCTCCAGTTTAACTTGTGAGAGAAGACTTTATGAATGATGAATGATAAATAATTTATTAAGCATTTACTATGGACCACGCACTATGCTAAGTAGTAGGAATATAAATGCAAGCAAGTCAGATCGTTCCAGACCTCAAGAAGCTTACATTCCAATTAGGAAAGACAATAAATAAAGTTAAACTTTAAAAAGAGAGTAACCGCAGTATTTTGTAGTATGGTTTGGACATGGCCAGAAAATATTGTGGAAGTTTGTTTCTAGGCAGACTCCAGGGACCAGGTGATTCTGATGGGAAGGGAAGGGAGAGAGGGGAGGGAATAAGCATTTATTCAGGGCCCACTGTGTCAGAACAGGCCTCTGGGTGGTGTAGTGGATAGAATGGTCAGCCTGGAGTCTGGAAGACTCATCTTTTTTGAGCTAAAATCTGGCCTCTACAGGTATTAGCTGTGTGATCCTGGACAAGTCACTTAACTCTGTTTGCCTCAGTTTCCTTATCTGTAAAATGAGTTGGAGAAGTAAATGGCAACTCACTCCAATATCTTTGTCAAGAAAATCTCAAATGGGGTCAAAAAAGCTTAGACACAACCAGTAAATGACTGAATGACAGTTGTGTAAGGTACAATGCTAAGTGCTTTACAAATACTTTATTATATTTACTTTACAATTGAGAAAACTGAGGCAAACAGAGGTTAAGTGACTTGCCCAGAGTCACATACCTAGGACATGTAGTAGGCTGGATTTTAACTTATCTTACTGAGTCCAAGCTCAGATCTGAATGTGCTAAGCTATCTAGTTAAGGAGATGACTGGAGTAAAGGTAGCGTGGCTGAGAAATGTCCAGGAAGTGACATGGAGCTCTGGTTTCAGACAATATAAGGCAAATGCTCTCTTCTCAGTACAAAATCCTTCTGTAGGGGATTTTAAGCATTTAACTACTGAATACTACAAGGATATATACAAGGAGATCACAATAACATATTGAAGTGGAAAATTTACATGTTGAAGAAGTCCTACAGGGAACTAGATCTTACTTTCTTAGTTGTCTCTCCCTGCCCATTTGCCAGGTTTTATTCTTGGAATCAGCTGGATGACTTCTGCCTGAACTGATTGTTAGATCAGTTTCAAGATTCCAGCTTTCATTATCTCAATCTCCTTATGGCTGATAACAGGGAGATAGCTTACAGCTTTAAAATACACATGCCTAACAGGAAGTAAACAGGAAGAAACACTGTGCAATTATCATCACTTGAGTCAAGTAAGAAGAATGTATCAAATAGGGAGCTCAGGAGAGGGGGGCAATATTCAGCAGATGGAAATAAATATTTAAATTATATATTTGATGCACATTCTCAGCTTTGGCTGCTCCTGTTAAGAGGCAATTAGATGTAACTGGAAAGTGTTGTAGCCCTCTGAGGCTAGTGGTAGGATCTAGCTGATTAGTGGACTGTCTCAGAGTGAGGACAGACAGTTTTTAGCAGAGTAAAAATTCTAGATAAATTTGTAGATAAAATGCTAAGATATATGAACCATAGAATTTCCTGCCTTCTGTGACTGGGAATCCTCCACCAATTATCTTCCGTCATTTCTTTGAAGTCAATCCAACCATGACAGTCATTGGAAAAATATTTTCTGATTTTATGTGAAAGAGTAGAAGCCTTTGGATAGAGACTACTTGGGATTAGACGAGAAGAATTTAAAGAATTTACATGCATTTGGCAGTTTAGTATATGAATCTTCTTATTGTTCAGTCATTTCAATTATGTCATAAGATCTTAAACTCTAACCCTTTCATGTAAAATGGAAAAAAAAAGTTCTCAGGCTGTCAAGCAACTGAGATATATTTTCATGGGGCCACATGGTCACAGAGGTGAGAATATCAAGGCCTCTCCCTTTACAGTCTTGTCTCTCACTGGACACCATCAGTAAAGAATCAAAGGGATCCACCAAGAACACACAGAGTGGTTGTGTCTCAAGTAAACAGTCCCCTTTTGAGTACCTTTTCAAAGAGGTATTCAAAGTTAAAGAACTTCATTCACCTTTGAGTTAGCCAACCATAAGCAACTGATTGCTCCCAACCAACTGGTTCCTCTGAGAATCAACCAATCTTACCATCTCCCCAGCTCAAGCACGCCTCTATTGTCCATCAATATAAAGCTAAAGGAAATAAGTTGTCCTGTAACAACTCCAGGGGGTCTCTCAGTCATTGCTAACAAGACTTTTACCAGCATCCTACTTAATTGGCTGATCCTTCACTTGCATGGTCATCTTCTGGAAAGCCAGTGTGGCTTCATAAAGCACTGAGGAACTGTCAACATGATGTTTGCTGCCCAACAACTCCAGGATTTCTGACAGGCTCAGAACAGAGGTCTATACACAGCATTCATCATTCAAACCAAGGCTTTTGTTACTGTCAGTAGTGAGGGCTTGAAGAAGATCATGGCAAAATTTGGTTGCCCAGAGAAGTTCAGCAGTATGTATGCCAGTTTCATTATGGCATGCTTGTATGGGTTCTGGATAATGGACAATGCTCTCATGTTTTCCCAGTCACCTATGGAGTGAAGCAGGGATGTGTGCTTCTTCACATGCTTTTTAGGATGATGTTTTCAGCTATAGTGAATAATCATTTCTGAAATGTGAATTATGATAGGCTATTTTGTTTCACAGTTGTCTTCTAAATTTTATGAATTTTTTTCATTCTAAAGTCTGTGACAATGAACTAGGTGGAAAAAAAGGTAGGCATGATCTGATAGATCTGTGTGATTCCATTGGTGGACTTAACTAAAAGTATGGAAATTCCATCCATTATTGTATATCACACTTATCAACTCATCTGTAATTTAATCTTATAGAGTTGCAGGGGACAACAGAGAATTTATGTGATGCCATGATCATACAATTAGTTGGTGTCAGAGGTAGGATTTGAACCCAGAATATTTTAATTCCAAATCTAGCCCTCTCTCCAATAGACCACAATGTTTATCTAGAGAAGAACAAATATTAAATATATATATGTAATCACAAATATGTAATGCATTGATATATGAGATTTGTATTGTTATAATTCAGTTGTACTATGTGTTATGTTTATATTATATGTAATTAACATCATATATATACACACACACACACAAACACACACATGGGTGTGTGTTTATATGTATAATACCTAACTACTAGTTTATTTGTAGAAGCAGATATTTTAGTTAGGTACTTTTAGTGCTATTGGAACAAGAAATTGTTACATATTTCATGCATTCAAAAAGAATAATTATTGTGAAAATATGTAATTAGTATTTCAACAATATGTAATTTCATGAGAGTGCATATAAGTAATCATCTCACTATAGGAGAACACCATCCTAACCACCCTCCCTTCATACCTTTAGGAATAGGATTCATCACCTAGTGATCAACTCTCTGGTTATAAGTCACTTATTACTTTGGATAATTTATATAAGATTCTGAAATAGAAATGTATTTTATAAAAAAGAAATTAAACAGTATTTTACTGTATTGTAATGTGAATATTAATAATTCAATCATATTTAGTTTAGATGATAATTTACTTATTTTAATTTTACAGTTTACATAAAGTTTTAATGGATCTTCAGAACCAGCAACTAACACATTTAACTGACTGGTTATCAGAAACGGAAGCCAGGACAAAGAAAATGGAGGCAGAGCCCCTAGGTCCTGATCTTGAAGACCTAAAACGCCAAGTCCAACAACATAAGGTTAGATATAAATGTTATGTCATTTTCTCTACTGCTGGAATGTATGAATATGTTTATATGTCTGTAGCTAAGTATGTTGCATATTTATAAAAATAATCCAGTAAGCTTCCTCCTCAGAATTTTTGTAATTTAATAATTTGATGATTTGAGTTTTCCTTTATTCAAGTAATATCAGAATGAACTATCCATATTTGAAAACAATCTAAATCACCAGAATAAAACAATTAGAATATGGAATTTATTTAAATTTCATGATTTAACTGGAAGGAAAGTTCTATAGAGATTAGTCTGCAATTCAGTTTTATACGATTGAGAATTCTCTACATTTTTCCTTAAGTTCTTAATATCTAAAAGCCTAAAACCTCAGTTAAACTCTAAGCAAATTATGGAATTATAATAGCATTTTTCCACAAAATGTGGCACCTTTGGATTTTATTATTCCCACATTGTATTTCTTTTGTCTCCATGTTTACTTGCTATTATAAACTCTCAAGCATTTTTAATTATTTGAAATGAGCTTGATAACCTCATTATTTTTCTAGGATAAAGCACACTGAATTTCATGCATGGTCAAGTGTTCAAAGTATTCCAGAATTTTGTTGTTGAGATGTGACAGGTGGTCTTTTGGGGAGAACCATGAGTCTATGGGAGTACACACAGGAATATGTGTTTGTGTGTAAATATATAGAATATGCAAACATATATAAAATAAATATTAAGTATGTACATATATGTGTATATATATATACATATATATGTCTCTTAGATAGTTATAGAAGGAGTTTTATTGTTATTAAAGAAGTCTATTGATTTTTGGTCTGCTTCCTCCTAACTCTTGCTGCTAATAGAGGAAAACCTATCCTCCTCAATTTTCCCCCTTGTAGTGTGTCCCACAATCATTCTTTCCCACCACAACTCCACAGTGACTGCTGTTAGAAGCTACACCAAGGGTTGAAGACTTTGGGATCTCACAGTGTTCTTAAATTGCTCAGGCCACAAGGGCTTTTCCTTATGGAATGAGCCCCATACCGCTTGCTCTGGCAGATGGAACTGAACCCTATTGGTACCACAAACAGACATAGCTTCTCAAAAGCTCAAGCCCCACACTAGCCAAGAGAGGCAACCTTATCACCCTAAAAACTGGCAAACTTTGCCAAGACTGCCTTTTTCTGCTTTTGATGTTAGCCAGTTAAGAGGCATTAACTAGCAAGTTTTTAGCCAAAGCACATGGTAAAATATGCACCCTTATATTAACTTTTTAAAATAAATTTACCTGAGGGAATAGAGAGACTCATTGGTTAATGAGCTCATCTTGGGTTCTGGTTATGAAAGAAAGGAAGCATTTCTTCTAATACCATCCAATTCTAATTAATTATTCTTGTTTACTCAGAGTAAAACTCAATTGTTATTCCCTTACTGTAGGACTCTGAATACTATGTGCCATCTAAATTTCAGCATTGTAGGAAAAGACATTATCTTCTTACTCTAGCTAAACCTATGCAGATCTAGATGATCATTTTAACTATGCTTAATGTCTTTCCTAAAGATAGAAATTCTACAAATGTTACCATTGGCAAGCATTTCAACTATTTCCCTATGTGAATCTTAAACCACCTACTTTTGTGTGAATGGTTCATTATGTACAAGTCCTTTATGTTTACCATGGAGAACTAGCACTGTCTCCTCTTTGTTTTTTAAAGTTATGAGCAAATGATCCTGCTAAATTGGAAAGCATCTATGAAAATTTAAAATGCATGAACACACTTTATATTTTGTAATAGATTAGAACATACAACAAAGTAAAAATGACAGACATCTAATAATGTGCACTGCCATTCTTGTATTACCTGGTAATTAATCATAAATGGTAAGCAGTTCTCGAAAGTGATTATAATTGCCATTTTCTACATGGCCAAATACAGCATTTATAGGGTCAGCTAGAAAGTGAAGGGGCTGAAGAGGAAGCTGTTTTGAGACTCATCAGAATGCATATGAGTGCAGGGTGCTCTAAAATTCCTTTATAGATAGATACACCTCACTATAGGTTTTTCAGATATGGCTGACACTGGAATCCCAAAGCACCCCAGACTTAACACCAAACTACCTCCTTTGCATTAAAATCTAAATAATACTGCAGAGAATCTGCTTCTTTCTCCACAAAGGAACTGATTGTTAAATGAAGAGTCTGTGTGGCACTGACTAATTCTTTCCAATATGGAAGAGGACCAGTGGAGGGAACTTGAAAACTGGGGTTCCAAATTTTCTATTTCCAAGACAGATGTGACATTTTTTTAATCCTAAATTTCAACCACTTGCAGTATATTGCTTAAATCCAGTTCATAGTAGGAAAAATATTACAAAGTTAAATAAAAAATAAAACATGCTAACAGGAAGGGGGCTGGAAAAAAGAAAATTGATGGCAAATGGTTATGTTGGATATGGACAAAAAATTAACAGAACTCAGTTACATTTATGAAAATCTAGATGTTCATTTCTCAGAAATACACATTAACAAAGGTGATTTTTTAACCTTTGTTGTATTTAATAAAACCAAGAAAGATAAATGCACTATCCTTTTTTTTGGTGGAAGTGTTCAGAATAAAGCATTATTTAAGTCCTCATGATTCATATACAACTTTTCCCCTAAAGAATGAGTAGGATACAGTAGATGGATGAAATAGTGAACCTTCACAGTTTCGACAACAAAAATATGAGCATGTCACTGAAGTCTTTAGAATAGTATTCCCTTCCCTAGGCATCCACATTTGCTTCAAGTAATATAATATTGGAGCCATTTAGCACTGTGGAGGCATATATCAAATCTTGGGGTCACCTCTAGCTTTTTTATTGAAAGCAATGCTGACAAAAAAAGAAAGAAAAGAATGTGATCCTAGTCCTGGATTAAAATTCTGTTCATGCTGGAAAGTTTTCTCCCTATGTAGTAATTGGAGGTCAAGATAAAAATGTTTGCAAATATTTCAAGTGCTGCATGAATGAATATTACAGATAGCGCTCCACATATTTTGTGACAGTGCCCTTTGCTATCTTCATTTCAATAACATTTTATTATGTAGCCAAGTGGAAATTCAACTACTTTGAAATACCTGGAAGATGACTCATTGCTCTCAAACTGGTAATCAGGTTACCTCATACAATTGATGCTATATTGGTGGTGCTATCATATATACCAAATCCTTTATGTCTCATGTAGTTTCAGAAATTTCAATTTGCAGAAAAATTTGGAAGTGATCACTCATTTTTCATTACTATTACCTTTGGGAGAAAAGTGAGGTTTATATTAAGATGAGGGGACCCAAGAATGATTACCTCTGGGAAGCTGAGCAGATTGAACCTTTCATTTCTGTTGTGGAATGTGTCAGATAGAAGTCAGGCTTGTAATTTCAGTCCTGAGAGAGCAATTTTTATTAGTAAGGTTTGGAAATTGATAAGGAACTAGAGAATTTCCTCTAAAGGAGTGGCAATCACTCATGAGAATTTGGAAACTGAAGTGGAATTGAGATGTCATTAATGGACAGAAAGTGAATTGGGAACTCCTCAAAAGGGAAGCCTTCTGTCACATGGCACAAGAAGAATGAGATGGAACTTAAAGCTTCTGTTTACTGATCAAGGCATTAAATTCTTTGGGGAAATTGTGGTATTTTGTCACAGCTAGCTAGTGGTCCAGTGTTAGCTTTAACAAAGTATCTGTGTGGTTTGGGACAAGTTATTAAATCATTCTGGACCTCACTTTCCTCATCTAGAAAATGAAAGTGTTAGACTGACATCTCCAAGTTCCTTTATAGGTCTGGTGTTCTGTGATTTTCATTCCTTATTTCATGCTTCAGAAAAATGGCTGGGTTTGAATACAGTCAGTGAATTATGCCTGCAAGAAGTTCTCAATAAATACCATGGTGTCACAAATATTATCTAACTAATCTATGACCTCCTTCCTACATCTGGTATTAATCACGGAAATAAGTTGCTAACAATGTTTGGGAAATACTTCCCTGGGAGCAATTAGAAACAAAATACTTTGTCATCTACTTGAGATGACCTAAGTATAAACTAATTGAATGTAAAGTGACTGATACATATGCAAAAATTTAGAATTAAACTAATGTTTTTAATATTATCAATTATTATTATTACTATAATGTTGCGGGAGTTGATTGAACCCATAGGATTTGGAAACTTGTAAAGGTTGAGTTGCCTATAAAGTTCCCACATGGAAAATTAGTTGAGGAACTTGTAACAAATATATGGGGAAAGGCTCCCACATAGAAAGAATATAAATGCAAATAAAGGGACATCATATGGTATAGCATTCAAAATAATAGTAATAATAATAGAGCACTTTGAGGTTTACAAAGCATTTTTACAGATACTTCATTTGATATTCCCAAGAACCCTAGTAGTCAAACAGAAGTTAATTGACTTGCTGAATTAAATTACTTAGTCACAGCTAGTAAGTAACTTAGGCCAAATTCAAACACTAGTTTTCCTAAATCTGAGGTCAATGTGATATCTATTGTGCTACCTCATATTATGGACCAGGTTTATAAGAAGAGACTCATACATAAGCATTGATTAAGAATACTATACACTCAGGGGGCAGCTAGGTGGCACAGTGGATAAAGTACCGGCCTTGAATTCAGGAGGACCTGAGTTCAAATCCAACTTCAGACACTTGACACTAGCTGTGTGACCCTAGACAAGTCACTTAACCCCCATTGCCCCACCCTCCAAAAAGAATACCATACACTCATGTAAAATATGCGTAATAACATATATCCACCCCTTTCCTCAGCTTTGACTGACCTTTGCCTCAAGGGCTTAACTCTATTAATAGGTCTAGGAGTCAATTTCCAGTTATATTAGTAATATCACTATAAATTCAGCTGCATGTAGAAAGCTGGACTTTCTTTGGTTTAGGATACTATTTCATTGCATTACATTTATAATATCCACTTACCTACCACTCCTCACTTCCTCAAAATCAGGCTGAAGTAGTTTTTTTTTTCTTTCTCTACCCTGATCCAAGTTTTTGCTCAAATTTCTACCCATCAATCACAAAGTAGTAGGCACCTCATTTTCTTATAATAATAATAATAATAATAATAATAATAAGGATTTTTATAGCATTTGAAGATTTGCAGAGCTCTTTAAAAATATTATCTCATTTGATTCATCACAACAAACCTGGACCCACATTTTATAGGGGAAGAATATAAAGCAAACAGAGGTTTAATGATTTGCCAACAGTCACGCAGGCAATAAACATTTGAAGCTAGATTTTAAACACAGGGCTTCCTGACTTCCAGTCCAATGCTGTATTCAATGACACCTAAGTGATCCTTTTATATAATGAGGAATAAAATGTTACCAACAAAATGACAGTCTGCAAAGTAAAGAAGAGCCATTACTTGGCATAGGAAGTGGCTAACTGCAGAGAAGGAAATGGCTTCTCCTATTTTAACCAATTCCCTTTCATGGTAAGGAGAGACAGAATGTAAAGGAGTCACTAATTCCTAAGACCTGCCTTGCTTTGCGTCACAGAATCAGGAGAATTAGGTGATGTATCTGAGGGTCAGTTGTATCACTTCCCTTCCTCACACTTGCAGTCCTCTGCAGTTCCCCTAGGGCTCTGCTTCTGCCCACCCCACACAAAAGTCACAGCAGGAGCTCCATGCAGCAGGGTCAACCTATCAGAGTTTCTAAAGGAATGGACAAGGGAATATGAAGTGAAGACATGATTCAGTGTTTGACACTTGACTACCTACTTGAACCCAAGAAGAAAAGAAACCTTGATCCATCCCTCCTTCTGCAATCTCCTTGAGAATTTCAAACATAATCTCAGGAGTCCATTTTTTAAAAATCACTAATTGATTAAATCTGGTATAGTTTCTTCTTGAGCTTCTAATCTCTGTAGCAATGCAGGCACTACAGTACTACTGAGGGAAGGGGCACTTGGTAACTAATTATCTTCTTCCCTTTGACAGGCCATAAAGAGTGTGGAAAGTTTCTCACTACCACTTAGTTCTATTGAAATAATAAATGTTATTCATTATTATTATTTTTTTTTAGTGAGGCAGTTGGGGTTAAGTGACTTGCCCAGGGTCACACAGCTAGTAAGTGTTAAGTGTCTGAGGCCGGATTTGAACTCAGGTACTCCTGACTCCAGGGCTGGTGCTCTATCCACTGTGCCACCTAGCTGCCCCTATTCATTATTTCTAAGGAAACTTAATGAATGATTGATGATCATAATAAAGGAAAAAGAAGGGGATGAAACATATTTGTTAAAAAGTATATAAGCCATATGTTAATTGCCATGTCAGTGCTGACCAGGTCTATCACTCATAATGGTCCCATCAATGTATTAGACCTTTAGCTTTAAAATTCTAAAATCATTCAGATTAGTTGTTTGTTTTTGTGGGGCAATGAAAATTAAGTGACTTGCCCAGGGTCACATAGCTAGTAAGCGTCAAGTGTCTGAGGCTGGATTTGAACTCAGGTCCTCCTGAATCCAGGGCTAGTGCTGCTTTATCCACTGTGCCACCAAGTTGCCTCCTCAGAATAGTTTTTTTAAGTTACAATTAAATGAGAAGATCAATTGGATTTACAGAGAAATGTACTGGTAACTCTTCCTTTAGTTTCTTCTAACACCTCCTTCCAGCATTTTCAGGCGGAAACATTCCTTCCTAATATTTTTTATTTTTTTTTCTATTTCCCCTTCTCTTCCCATTACAGATGATTAAAAATAACATTCAGACATAGGTAAGGCTACAAATAAACAAGTCATGTTATTGTTTCCAGTAGAAGCTGCAAAAAGTATCTGTCTTATAATAATGCATTCAATAGGTTATTTTCCATGAAATGGTACTCAGATACTTCTTCTATGTTATTGTCAACTTAAAAAAATGTTGCAGGACAGAAAACTATGCAGAATTCTGTACTAATAGAAACAGATAAACAGTTATGCTATCAGAGCCTCATGCCCTGTTTGTCAGATTGCTACAACCTTGGCCATAGGCACACCTGAAAAGATAGGAAAGAGCTAAAAGTGTTGCCAAGGACACAGAAGTGTCTGACCTTTTGTCACAGTCTTCATCACAGTGGTTAACTCCTTAACTAAGAGGTCATTTAGCTCACAGCACAGCACAGTTCACAGCAATTTCCAGGGGATATAAACAACAAATAAAGGGTAACAGATACAGAAAAAAGTGATCCTAGTACAAGAGATGCTCAGGTAATAAAATTGTTCAGTCATTTTTCAGTCATGTCTGACACTTTGTGACCCCATTTGGGGTTTCCATGGGAAAGATACTGGAGTGGTTAACCATTTCCTTCTCCAGCTCATTTTACAGATGAGAAAACTGAGGCAAACAGGTTAAGTTACCTGTCCAGCATCACGTATCTAAAAAGTGTCTGAAGCCAAATTTGAACTCAGGAAAATGAAGCTTCCTGACTCCAAGACTGATATTCTATTCACTGAGTCAGCTAGCTGTCCATTGTAAGGAAAATTCTTTATAAAGCTTAAAGCACTATTTAAATGTCAACCTCTTTTATTCTAGGGCAGCTAGGTGGTATGGGGATAGAGTGCCAGGCCTAGAGTTAGGAAACCTTTTCTTTCTGAGTTCAAATCTGGTCTCAGACACTTACTAGCTTTGTGACTCTGGGCAAGTCACTTGACCCTGTTTGTCTCAGTCTCTTCATCTATAAAATGAGACGGAGAAGGAAATGGCAAACCACTCCATGTTTGTCATGGGTTGGACATGAATGAAAGGATTTAACAGCAACAATTCCTTACAACATTATCCATGCAATAGGTAGTATAAATTTAATTATCCCCATTTTACAGAAGAAAAACCTGAGGTTCAAAGAGTGATTTGCCAAATATCACATAGCTAATAAGTCTTGAAGCTGAGATTTGAGACAAGTGTCTCCTAATTCCTGCCTTTTTTTTTTTACTAAGACATATTAATTCCTTCTCAGACTTTGCTTTGCTATGGGAAGGGTTCATACAGCTGCTTTTTTTCTCCCTCCTGGTAATCCAATCAACTTTACTGCCATAACATAAAAGCCATTTTAGGAACACCTGCCTGGAAGACTGGACTACATTTATTTTGTACTTTCATTCAGCCTCAATAGAAGCAAGACAATTACTCTCATGAGGGTGATTGTCAGCATCTGCTAAGTGCTCCCACATTTTGCTTGCCTTGCCTCCCTGATCAGGCTAACATATGGTACACATAAAATTGTCAGCAAGACACAAAATGTCTGAAAGGGGACTTCCAGTTGTGAATTGGGTTTCCCCAAATGGACCAATGGTCCCAAGTGTTCTGGTTTACCCACTGCTCCATTGCAGGGTCAAGTCACTGTTATTATTAAAATGAATAAACAAACAAAAAAAACACTATGCCTCTTTGTGATTATCCTCCCTCAATTTAAAAATAATGACCAATGTCAACAAGAGACTATAGTAAGGAAATTCGGTTAAGCAAGTATTTATAAAATCTCTTTAATGTCTCCAGCCCAATGCATGTCCTTGTAGAGTGATGCCACATTGTACCTTGGATCATCCTTGCCCTTACGAACTTTGTATTTTGGAGAATATAAGATTTAGATCTTCGAAGCAATAAGGATAATGTAAAACAAGACACAGTGAATATGCCCAGGTCTTATTCCAGCACCTATTTTTCCCTGAATAATCTTGGCTTCCTAAAGGTCAATAAAGTTCAAATTCAGGCATGTCCTAGCAAATTAGAAAGTCAAGGCCTGGCAAGAGACTGAGTGCTACCTGATGGCAAGCATAGCCAAGTTATTGTAGACTAATCCCCAGGCTCACCCACAGGTGATGATTCAGTGCTATTGCTAAAAGTAAAATAAAATTTAGATAAAAATTTAAAATGTACTAATGAAAATAAGCTTAATGGATTTATTTAAAATGTACCCATCTTCTATTTTACCTTAGCTTAAAAGCACCAAATTTCTTTTTAATCTTAACTACTGTAAACGATGTCTTTTCTGCTATAACAACTATCTTGGTTTTGAGAATAATGAGGGAGGGATAGAATGGAACTGGGACATTTTTTCTCTCATTAGTTCATTGATTCAGTCTCTTCTCTTGAACCTATGCTATGTTTTTTTTTTTACTAGTAGATGCAATATTAATAATGTAAATAAATAATTTAGCTATAAAATAGTTTGAGATATATTTTAAGTTCACAAAAGATGAATTAAGAAATATGATAAAATGGATTTAAAATATATGCAAATTTTCCTTAGAAAATATATTTTCATATGATGAAAGATATTAAAACTTCAATGGCCAATCATAAATACGTGCTGATAAAAGGTTACATAGATTTCAAATAGCCGCTAAATATAATTTGCTGTCATTCTTTATATTACTGTAGTGATTGATATTATCAAAGGCACAGGTTGTAATTCTCTGCTGTTGATCTCCGTCAAACTGGAAATTACTGCTAGGCTAGTAGAGTCTATAAAATTTGTTGCCATTTAAGGTTTTTATCACTGCTTACTTGAACTTTTACTCAGAAACGTGAGGAAAAGAACCTACTGAAGCACCTAGCACCTCCATTTAGCTCATCATTTATTCATATTCTGCAAAAGCAAAGGATGTTTTGCTTTTGCCTTTATATATCTTATACCAAGCACAGTGCTTCGAACATTGTAGATGTATAATAAGTGATTAGGAAATGGAACTGAATACTTCATTCAACATTCAAGAACATTTATTGAATACCTACTATGGGCCATACTTTGTATGAGGCACTTGGCTTCAAAAAAGAATAATAAAGTCCCTGCTATCAAGGAGCTTATAATCTGCACTCACACAACATTTTTATCCAAATCAATATAATAAAAAAGTAAAATACAAATAAGTACATGTAACAAGTACAGGTTGCCTCAAGAGTTCAAAAAAAGGAAAGGCCCCTTCTGGCTGGAGAAATAAAAGAACATTTCAAATAAGAAATTTCATTTGAGTGATTAGCCTTAGGATTTGGCAGAAAGTTGGACCAGGGGAAATCAATAATAGTAAGGGAGATATACCACATAGAAGAACAGTGCGTCTATCAGGATTGTTTGTATAAAGTGGAAAAGTCAACAGATGAACTGATGCAGGAGGGACAATAGACATATTACTCCCCTTCCTCTGTTGCCAGTCTTTTCTGGGCATTTCTCCTCCTTCTACTGAGTCTACCCAGTCCCTAGTCAACTACCCTTGTCTCAATCCCATACAGGGACTTATCTGAGCCTGTATTAAGGAGAATAATAAGAAAAGCAATGTGACCACACATCTTATCTCAGGACTCACAAGATATCCACTGCTATTTTTACCTTTATATTTTGTCATGAGAAAAATAGGAATCAGACTCCTTTGTTCTTTATCCTACCTTGAGCAGTTTTATAAAACATATGGTTAATAATATTCTCCCTTATACAATTACAGAGCCCCCAATTAAATCTCAACAATTAAGAAAAAGAGGGTGTATACTCATATCCATGCCCTCACTGCCTTCTTCACTCTGGCTTTCTATTCCCCATAATGAAGCAAACAAAGCAGAAGTAATTATTATTTATAATTTTATGTAGCTGGCATTTAGGACTAATTAAACAGAAATGTAAGTAAACATTAAGGAACAGGAAAACTTTGGATTTAACATCTGCCCTCTATCTACCCTCCCAGACAAAGGGAGGGGGAGAAAGGAGAGACAGACACTTCACCATCTGCTATCAATTCTTCCAGAGGGAAAAGTTCCCCAACATTGGTTCACCCCAGGCATGTCAGACTGTTCTATTGAATTCTGTGGATGCAACAATGGTTCTCTCTCTCTTCCTTTTCCTCTCTCTCTCTCTCTCTCTCTCTCTCTCTCTCTCTCTCTCTCTCTTTCCCTCTCCATCTCACAAGTCTCTTCTTCCACCCTCTGTGTCTCTGTGCACTTCCTAGCTCTATTGAGAATCTCTCCTCCAGGTTAAGAGGAATTAAAGCTGTGTCTTTAAGAGACAATCCTTCAGCAGACATATATTCCCAGCAGAGGGAAGTAATACCAAAAAAGTATAGATGCAAGAGAATATCGGAGATATTAGGATGACTGATATAGTTGTACTCTCCTGTGGAGAGTGAAACTACTGTAAAAGCCAGGATTATGTAAGTAGCATTAAAGGAATTAAGGTGAAATAAGGTTGGAAAGTTGAAACTTAATATTGGCATAAATATATAGTATACCCTCTCTATGGCTCTACAAAATTAATTCTCTCTTCATCTTCCAAAGTTACTGAACAAAGAGTCAGATGAGACTGAAATGACTGAACAAACAATAACAATAATAAAAAATATAATTGCTCTCTATCATGTTTGTAACCACATTATTCTCCCTTCCTCACTCTCATCTCAAATATTCAATAAATTACCAGTTATAAATTTACTTCCATAACATTCCCACCACCTTAGTTCAGTCCCTTCTCACCTCTCACTGGAAATACTATAATAGTAGGAGGCAGCTAGGTGGTACAGTGGATAAAGCACTAGCCCTGGATTCAGGAGGACCTGAATTCAAATCCTACCTCAGACACTTGAAACTTACTAGCTGTGTGACCCTAAGCAAGTCACTTAACCCTCATTGCCCTGTCCCCCACCAAAAAAAAAAAAAAAGAAAAAAGAAAGAAATACTATAATAGTCAAAGAAGACTCAGTTCTCTTCCTTTCTCAAAACCCTTCCTATTCCAACCCATTTTCCAAGTAGCCGCCAAAGGTATTTTCCTTAAGTGTAAATACAGGTATGATTATGTCCTGGCAGTGTTGTGCAAAAAATTTTGTATATTTTTTCTATCTATATTTTTGAAGTAAATATACTTTTGTAAAAGCTAATCAATGGGGGGCAGCTATGTGGCACAGTGGATAAAGTACCGGCCCTGGATTCAGGAGGACCTGAGTTCAAATCTGGCCTCAGAAACTTGGCACTTACTAGCTGTGTGACCCTGGGCAAGTCACTTAACCCTCATTGCCCCACCAAAAAAAAAAAAAAGCTAATCAATGGTATGTGGTTAAATGGAAATGATGGAAATGGAGTGATATTTACAGGTCTCCTAACAATGGAAGACTACAACTGATTTGGGTTCAAAGTGATGGCAGAGAAAAGAGACAATATACACTCTACAGGGTTCATCTGGAACCATGAGGGGTTATATAGTCGGGGTGGACTAGACATAGTGGGACCAGAGAATATATTCTACATGAATTCTGAGAACCACCGAATTTAAGAATTAGAAAGAATTTTAGATGGGGCAGCTAGGTGGCGCAGTGGATAGAGCACTGGCCCTGGAGTCAGGAATACCTGAGTTCAAATCCGGCCTCAGACACTTAACACTTACTAGCTGTGTGACCCTGGGCAAGTCACTTAACTCCAATTGCCTCACTAAAAAAAAAAAAGAAAAGAAAAGAACTTTAGATTCCACTTTTAGACAGTTCTAAAGGGTTGGAAGTTTTCTCCTGACACCAATCCAATATCTCCCTATCTGTAACTTGTAACTTCCCTCCCCTGTACCCATTGCTCTTATTTCTTTCTCATAGAAAGGTAAGCAATGCAAGTTAATTTCTCTAAGCCTATCCCTGAGCAAAACTTTGGTTACTGGAGAATGTAATGTAATAATACCAATTGTTTCCACTACAGATATATGGTACTTCATTTCTTTTTTTTTTTTTTTTTTGGTGAGGCAATTGGGGTTAAGTGACTTGCCCAGGGTCACACAGCTAGTAAGTGTTAAGTGTCTGAGCTGCATTTGAACTCAGGTCCTCCTGACTCCAGGGCTGGTGCTCTATCCACTGCACCACCTAGCTGCCCCCTATGGTACTTAATTTCAACTAGACCTTCATCATGACTTGGTAATTCTCTGTCCCTATTTTACTGAGATGAAGTTCAAAGTAAAACTTGACTCGTCTTTATCTCTCACTTTTTCATAGGGTGGAGAGAGAGTCATAGATGTATAGGGAGATTGAATGGCAAGGAGATAAAGGTGATTATGATAGTTGGCATTTATATTGTACTTTTCGGTTTGCAAAGCACTTTAAATATAGTGACCTGATTTGATGTTTAAAGCAGTACACTGAGGTTATAAAACTGAGGCCTTGAGATGGGATTTGAAACTAGGTGTTCCTGACTACACATATAATGCTCTTTCAGATATTCTATGCTATCTCCCTTAAGTGGGGGTAGAGTCTGTCTAAATAATCTGATTCATTATGTAGATAAGTTCCTGTTTACTTCTATTTTAGGGGAAAAAGAGGAATGTGTTAACCATCAATAAAAGATGGTTGCATTGACTGTGTTTTCCTATCATCTGAAAAGGTGGGAAATTCACTAAAGATAAATTTAACCTTATTGTGGAGCCTCTAGCCACAAAGCCCTCAACACAGAGAACAGATGTGGTTGATATGGAATTCACTCCAACAATTAGCAACATGAATTATGCAACAAAGCTATCAAAACTGAGGATCTGACTTTGGTGGCTATTTGGGAGATAGATTAGAGTAGGGAGAGTCTTGAGGAAGGTAAACAACTTAGTCTACCTGGACTATTATAATATTTCAAGTGAGAGGTGAGAAGGGCTTGACATAAGGTGTTGGGAATGTTATGGAACTAAAATCATAAATATTTGGCAATTTATTAAATGTTTGATATGAGAGTTGAGAAAGGGAGGATAATATGAAAGACAATAGTAATAACTTTATTATTGTTGGCTGTTCAGTCATGTCAGTCCTGTCTGATATTTTGTGTCTATTTGGTGTTTTCTTGGAAAATATACTGGAATGGTTTGCCATTTCCTTCTCCAGTTCATTTTACAGATGGGGAAACTGAGGGTTAAGTGACTTCTCCAGGGTTACACAGTTGGTAAGTGTCTGAGGCCAGGTTTGAACTGTTGAATATTAAAATATTGTTTTTGTATCTGCCTGTCTCCTACAAAGAGATCAGAGAAATAATGTTTAATATCTCCTACAAAATTAATAAACATATAAGAGAGATTATACTATCTTATTATATCTCCTACTAACTAGATCATAGAACATGATAGTCATACCTGTCCTCCTATTAAACAGATCAGAGACAGACAGAACAAACAAAATATCAATTTAATATTTTGTCCCAAGAAGAAATATAACACATAATCATGTGGAGACTCCCCTCCTAAGAGGGAAGCTCAGGGGACTCCCTATGTTTGAGGGTATATATGGTTTTAGTCCACTGATTACAGGGCATTGTCAGTTTCAATTGTATGATACAGAAATCAACCCAGAAGCAAAAAGCAGTTTAACAATTTCAGTTATAACAAGTATGGAGGAAATACAGAAGCATCATGATAAGATTACAGGATTCCAAAAAGAGGGTTTGACAAGGATGAGGATGTCCAGATGTTACCATAAGACAGGGACTTACTATCCTGAGGGAAAAGAAGTCACTAGGTAGGGTTGTTTATCTGCTAGCTATCTGGATTCAGGTTTGGAGTTCAGTTGAAGGACATTCTGCTCCTATTAACCCAGGGTTTCATAAAAAATACTTTTGGATAATAAAGTACCTCCATCAAATCCAGGTGATCCATATATTCATATTAACATTCACCCCGTTGGTCAAGGGGGATCAATCGCACTGACCCTGATAGACCAAGGAGCTTCTGTTTGGAACCTAATTTTTACAAGAACACCATTTAATCAAGGTGAGGAGTCAGGGAGATAGGAAAGCCTGTAAGTCCTGAAAAGTCCTGGCAAAGACATGGAGGTTCACTGTAATGACACATGGAGGATCCCTGTCACAGGGGTACTGATCCATAAATCAGAGTGGGATGGCCAGGCTTTTGTCTGAGTAGTTATAAAGAACCAAGCAGGCAGATAGATTCAGGAAGGTTGAAGTCTAGAGGTCTGAGAGGGTGCGGGGTGACATGAGAGGGACAGATCATTGTCAAATGGGGGGGCAGAGCTGGCCACAAGGAAAGCCCCCAGAAATACCAAACTTAGTTCCACCTGTAGTAAAATTCAAAACCATAGGGTGACCTAACAAGGGGGATAGGACACAGGGAAAGGCACAGAGTCTTTGGGGTGCTGGGCATTCTTAGCCTTCATCCAGTCCAATCTTGGGGTGCTGTCTCCTCTGGATGCTGTTTACTTTTCATCCTCAGGTCCCAGGGTGGTTGCCTGCAGCAGCTGTCCCCTGCTTAGGTCTTGGACATTGCATTGCAGAGTCCCACATTGATAGTGACTGTAAGAGAGTTTATTTAAACCCTAAAAAATTGACAGATAACCATACATCCCCTAAGTTCACATTCTCCCTTAGATCACAATTAATGACTTCAATTGTAGGCAAGAAGGGGGTGGGGGGGAAGACCTAAGAATGAAAAGTTACAGCAATTTGAAAACGATGATGTTATCTATTTGGATATATGAATAATAAAATTTCATATTTCTAACTTGAGATTATTGTCACTACCTGGTCCTAATCACATAGCAAATACAACTGGTTCCAAACTAAACTCATGATGTAAATTCAAGGAGCCCAGCTTTCTGGGTGGCTGCTTTATTATCTGTTTGACAAACCACTATCTGGTTAACTAAATACTTTGCTTCTCCAATGGAAGTGTAATCTCTAAATGACCCCAGCAAGCTGATCAACTGTATTTCTCCATGGTCATAGTGCCCCCTCAGGGCCAGAGCATCCCTAACTAGACTCAGGCTGCTACTACAAGACTAAGGAATATAAGGCTTCCTGACTCTAGGCCTGGCCCTCTATCCACTGTGCCACCTAGCTGCAATACTACTACTACTGCTGCTGCTGCTGCTGCTACTGCTGCTGCTGCCGCCACTGCCATGGCCACCACCACGGCCACCACCACCACCACTACTAACGACAATAATAGCAATAACAGTCATAACGATAAACATGTATATAATGGTTTAAGGTTTGTAAGAGCTTTGCAAGTCATTAACTCTATCTATACAACAACCTGGGAAGTTGGAGCTATTGTTAGCCCTATTTTACACATGAAGAACCTGAGTAGACAAAGCTTAAATGACTTGTTCAGGGTCTCACAGGGAGTAAATGCCTGAGGTCTGATTGGATCCCAGTTCTTCCAGACTGCAGCTCCACCACTCTGTTCTCTATGGAGGCAGCTAGCTGCTTAAGTGGATAGAGCACTAACCCTATAGTCAGGAAGACCTGTGTCAGACACTAACTAGCTAGGGGACCCTGGGCAAATCACTTAACTTCTTTTTACCTGTTTTCTCATCTGTAAAATGGGAATGATGGCAGCTACTTCCCAGGGCTGTTGTGAGGACCAAAGGAGATAACGGGTATAAAATGTGTAGCACAGTGACCGGAACATAATAAGCACTAAATAAATGGTAACTATAAGTCATCATCGTCATCATCGTCACCCACTGCTTCAACTACCTGCGCTCTATAGAAGTTCCCTCTATAAAAATAGGTTAATTTCATAGAAGACAGGTTTGGGGAAGAAAGATAGTGACTTCTTTTTTGTACATGTTGACTGTATTTCAAATGGGATAGTTCTGAGACATCATTTGAAATACAATAGACAGTGGGTGATATGAGACTAACTTAGGAGGAATACTGAGGCTAATTATCTATATCTATACCTGTGTCTATATGTCTGTTACATATATATGTATGTATATATACATATATATGTGTGAATCACCTGCTTTGAGATGTCAAAGTTACTGAGAAAGAGTGTAGGGAGAGGAGAGGAGAGGAGAGGAGAGGAGAGGAGAGGAGAGGAGAGGAGAGGAGAGGAGAGGAGAGGAGAGGAGAGGAGAGGAGAGGAGAGGAGAGGAGAGGAGAGGAGAGGAGAGGAGAGGAGAGGAGAGGAGAGGAGAGGAGAGGAGAGGAGAGGAGAGGAGAGGAGAGGAGAGGAGAGGAGAGGAAATAATGCCCATGCCAGAGCCTTAGAGGTACCTCTATTTAAGGTACATAATATAAATGATGAGTAATCAAAATGGGTTGAAGAGTGGTCAGACAGGGTGGAGGAATAACAGGAGCGAGTGGTATGAAAAACAAAAGACCAGACAGTATCCAAAAGAAAAAAAATATTCAATACTGTAAAATGTTTCAGAGAGGTTAAGAAAGTTGAAGGCTAAGGAAATATATACATATATCTCACATCTGGTGATTAAGATTTTTAACTTTGGAGTCGTTTAAATTGAGTGATGAGATGAGAAGGCAGATTTCAAGAAGCTAAGAAATAAAAGGAAAGAAAGTACCAGTAACTTGAAGAGAAATTTTTCTAGGATTTTGCTGAGAAGGAAAAGAGAAATATAGGGAAATAGCTTGGGGAGATATAGTATGTTTTAGAAAAGATAGAAGGAACCAGTAAATGAGGGGAGATTGCTATTGCAATCTACAGCAGAAGATGGAAGGGGATAGAAACAACAGCACAAGTGAAAATACTGGTTTGGCAAGAAAAGGACCACCTCATCAAAGGCCTGAGTAAAGGAGCTGAAAGTAGGGGTGGATGGCAAGGAACTTTGAGGTTAAAAAAAAAGGTAGAAGAGGGAGTTTTTATTTTTCTGTGATAAGAGGTGTTGTCCTCAGCTGAGAGTATGTGGTGATATAAGAGAATTTTAGGAATATCATCTAATAGAAGTGGGATAAGCAATCAATTAGAAAAGAGAACAGTGACTACCTTCCTGCTCTGAGACCACAATTGACCCAATAAGTTCCATGGTATGAATTCTTCCAGTCTGGTTTAGAGGCATGTAAAAAGGAGATAAGGAGAATGGTAAGAGAAATACAGGGCTGAGGTTTGGAAAGGGAAGAAAGATGATAGGACAAGGAGTCAAGATATTCCAGAAAAAAAGAACGGTGTGTGGGGGAAGCTAGGTGGTACAGTGGAGAAAGTACCAGCCCTGGATTCAGGAAGACATGAGTTCAAACCTGGCCTCAGACACTTACTAGCTGTGTGAACCTGGGCAAGTCACTTAACCCTCATTGACCTGAAAAAAACAAACAAACAAAAAAGAACAGTGTGGAGTTGAACAACTCAATTTTGATGTCAGAATTGGAAAGAGAAAAAACTGAAATCACAGCAGAGATAATGGCCTAAAAAGGTACTGAAGGGTGAAATGATTGGAGGTTAAAATGAAGTTGGAAAATAGGTTGTCAGGGAGAAATTAAATGATCAAAAGTTATGATCAAATAGAGGAATGTAAGACTTGTTTTCTCATTGTTTTAAATCATGGAAAAATTATAGTAATTGGAAGAAGATCCATGATGAAGGGACAAAAAATTGGAAGTTTGAGATGTTTGAGAAAAAACCCTATACATTTCAGAAATCATAAATTTATTGGTTACTCTCTTATGTCCCTTACTTGACTCTTGTTCCTTATTGTTTAAATATATTGAAATTCTTCTTAGAATATATTTTAGCATTCTTTGACATTATTGCTTTCCACATTTTATTTGCAATTCTTTGCTTGCAAACTTTAAAAGTGGCACTTGTCTAATTCTTCTACTATAAATGGTTCTAAATGCACTCTAAGATTGTGCATGATTGTTCACACCCTGAGAAAATGTATAAATTAGCTTTTCAACAGTGGTTGTCTGTAATTTCCTTTAAAATCATTATTTCTAATCAGGTATTGGAAAAACAATCACTGCACATCATTAGTTGGGTGAAGGGAAAGCAAATTCTTAAATATAAGATGTTAAAATGTTGTAGAAGAGAGTAATAGATATGGTCAGATTTTTTTTTAATTAAACCAGAAAAGTAGAACCAAAGGTTCCCTCTGGGTTGCCAAATAAAGTCAAAGTCTGATGAATCCAAGCATGAAGAATGTTAAACTCCAACATTAGCCTTTTCTCTTGTCAAAAGGAGGTAGGGAGAGGGTTAGTTGACATTAAGAAAAAAGTATGCTGACAGTTGTGCTTAATAAAACCTCAAGTAAAAGGAGAATAAGCATAAAAATAATTCAGAGGAATCATGACAGAGTTTGGATCTAATATATACATATATAGATAAAGCAAATGATTAAGATATACATTAAATATTTTTATAAATAATGCCAAGGAATACATAATAACAATAATTAATATATAAGCTCCTAGCATGTAGGAGAGTAAAGAGGAAGGCAGTAGGCTTAATCGCCCTTATTTTATGTTACTAAACTTTACATTGAAAACATTATCCTCTAATGGGAATACGTTGTAATATATTTCTCAGAATAAGTTGATATTTGGAAATTGTTTTAAAATTCATTAGTGAATCTATAGTTCATGTTTATGCTACCATCCTCTGAGATAGTTAACTCTAAAAGATGTTTGCATGGTTTTACATAAGAAAGGAAAAAAGATAGAGGAAAACGATTTTAGAGCCCCACTGTATGGTGAACACATAACAGCCCTGGTTTCCCACATATAGTAAGTAAGGTTTCACATTAAGGATCAGGGGCTTTGGATGATCTTTTTGACAGAGAGATTCCCCTTCCACATCCGTTCTACCAGCTGATATCTATAATTACAAAACATCATCCACATTAAGTTAAACTAGTACTCCTTCAAATATTTTTATCTGATAATGCATTTGCACTCTTAAAAAAACATCAAGGACCCCAAAATATGGGCTATATTTATCAATAGTTACAGTATTAGAAATGGAAATTTCTTAGTATTATAATGAAAATATATTTTATACTCAGGTACCTATTGAAAGAGTGTAGGGACCCCTTCCAGGGGCCCCTGGATCACACTTTGAGAACTTCCCAGTAATACTTTCATTTCCATATCTTAACTACAAGCTGATAACTTTTTTTTTTTACTTCAGATAATCCTGAATGTTAAGTTGTACCAGTTCTTCTCAAACTTTTTTTTTCAGAAACCATTTATACTCAAAAGTTATTGAGGATACCAAAAAGCTTTTGTTTGTCTTAGTTATATAAAGAGATATACTAGAGGCATCTGGAACTGAGTCATAAGAGCCAATTGTGAAATTTTCAGTGTGAGCATTGAACCTTTGGAAAATGGCAAACGCTTCCAATCAGGGCTTGATTTATTGTTTTGTTGATTGTATACACAGGTACACAAGATGTACACACATCTTTTTTGAAAACCAGTTGTTAAATGTTTACCAGTCTCCTCTTATTATATCTATTGACATTTTAGTATTCAAATTTAAATGTCTTATCCTGATTAGGAAAATAGTTTTCACCTCATGATCCACCTGAAATAATCATGGGGACCCACAGGGTTCTTGGTATTACATTTTTAAGAACTACTTAATTAGACCATAATATATTTGAATCATTTGCTTTCCCTTCACTTCTTACAGGGTAATATAGCCTAATAAATATGGCAGTGATCTTTGGTTTTTGGTTTTATTTTGTTGTTGGCAAGTCTTGTTTGGGGGGGCAGTGGTTTCTGGAATTTAGAAAGGAGGATTAAAGAATGGAGATCGTCAATCCTGTCCCTAAAGCCTATTGTGAAATTGTAGTTATTGTTTGTCCTTTGTTATAGAAGAGGACCATGACATCAGGGTGATGTCATGACTTGCACTGAATTGGATTTAAGTGAGGGAGGGCTGTGCGAAGTCACCAACCTTACTCCTTCAGAGCTATCAGGGTCCAGTGGCAAGATATACATCAGGAAGACTAGAGATGGCCCCATATTTTTAAGGCAATTGGAGTTCACACAGCTAGTAAGTGTTTGAGGTGACATTTGAACTCAGATCCTCCTGACTGAAGTACCAGTGCTTCATCTACTTATCTACCTAGCTGCTCCTGAAATTCTAATAATTGTTCCTGGATGGAAACCACATTATTTGCTTAGTATTTCCTATAGAATAATCTGATCAATGGAGGCATTCTGTCTTATCCAGTTATAAATACATGAACAATGAAAACACTAAAAGTAGGGTCATATAGCCTGATATCCCTTGCTTCCTGTGGCAACTGAGCATACTCTGGTTGAGCAGATTAATTTCTTTATAGGAACTGAGAGAAGGTTGAAAGGAGATTTACTTTTTTTTTTCCCTTGGGTGGGGCAATGGGGGTTAAGTGACTTGCCCAGGGTCACACAGCTAGTAAGTGTCAAGTGTCTGAGGCCGGATTTGAACTCAGGTACTCCTGAATCCAGGGCTGGTGCTTTATCCACTGTGCCACCTAGCTGCCCCCTGGAGATTTACTTTTTACAAAAGTTAACAACTTGAAAAATGCTAAATAAAAGTGAGGAGGTAATGAGAGAAATTGAATCTGATGAGAACATTGAGGATTTCAGTCGAGTTTTTTCTTCCTCAACCAATATCCCAAATTCTTTTAAGATTCAATTACCATAGGGGCGGCTAGGTGGTGTAGTGGATAGAGTACTGGCCCTGGATTCAGGAGGATCTGAGTTCAAATCCGGCTTCAGACACTTGACACTAACTAGCTGTGTGACCCTGAGCAAGTCACTTAAGCCCCATTGCCTCACAAAAAAAAAAAAAAGATTCAATCACTGTATTATTCTATGATTATCTTTGGTCTCTTCTTATTCTATTCCAGATAGGTCATGTTTTTGCACGTAAGCCTACAGAGAAAAAAAATAATAGTCATTACATTTTCTGTATGAGAATTATAGCTAAAGGACCTAGTACAAACTAGATATTAAGTCAAGGACATTGACACTTTGATTATAAACATGTAGAAAATGAAACAAAATGGGGGGGCAGATAACAAGATGATACAAATAGTACAGTATGCTGAGATATACTTATGTAGACTGAGGCTAAATTTTGGAAACAATGATTCATGGATCAATCAGTTGTTTCATATGCCAATGTTAAAAAGTCATAACAGAAAATATTTCATTCAAAAGTTTTATATATATATAACAATAACAACAACAACAATTTAAAAACAGGAACAAAAGTATGTTGTCAGGAAAATGTATGAAAAGAGAAGTTCATATGCTTATTTGGAAAGGCAAATGATAACACTTGGACAGCCCAAGTGCTCAATTTTTATCCTTGCATTGTCAGGAGAAATTAAGTAAGTACTTAAAGATGGTAGAGAAGGCACCTATATTGCATTTAAGGGAGGAAACAAACTCAGGTTACCCAGGATGAACAGATAACATGATCTATATTGGAGGAAAATCCAACTCAATGAGATCCCAAATCTGAGTATTTTTTGTTGTAATCGTTACTTTTCACATTAATATAACACCTTAATTTTTTAAATCCTGTGTAGTTTGTAGGAACAATAATATTATTCCCTTTTTTATATGAGAAAAACCAAGGATCAAATAGTTGAACTGATTTGCCCATGTTCACAAAAGCAATGTGTCAAAGCCAGGCTTATAACCTAAGTCTCTGGTGACTCCAAATCTAATGCTCATTGCACCATTTATGCTGCCACTTATATAAGTAAAGTAGCCATTTATACTTTCACATTCTGTCAGTATGTTCCCTTTAATCTTCCATGGGGAGTGGCATGGGAAGGAGGGAGCCTACTGAACTTCCTGGGGTCTTATTTATATCTTGTCATTGCTCAGATTCCATTGAGGTATACAGACTACCCACTCGTAATTTCTCATTCTTACAATGGGACAAGATCACCTCCTTTTCTGCTATCCTATAATACTCCTTTATTCTCCTTCACTTGCACATCTCTTTATTGTTAATATGCTGTTGCCTATTCATGCTTAACATCAATTTGATTTAATTTTTAATTTAATTTTTTTCATGTATCTGAAAAGTTTTTGATAGGTTTTAGTAGGTAGGACCTTACATTAGTATCCATTTGATTGAAATAAATTCTAGTATTGTTAATGTGAAACTGAGACTCATCATATCCTTTCTACAGTTATGATTACACACACATGTAGCAGGGGTGTGGAGGGGGGAGTCAACATACTACCTCACAAGAGCCAACTATTAAGTTTGCAGAAAGAGCATTTACACCTCAACTATTGGCAGGTGCAGATTTGATTTTTTTTAAAGTTGTTTATCATTAACTACTTGGAACTTGGGGAAACTGATGAATTGCTTGAGTTCAGGTGGCCTGAGCTGCCTTGCTTATCTACTAAGTCAATCAGGTGTCTGCAATAAGTTTGTAGAGCTGTAGGACACCTTTGGAAAGGGGAAGTGTAGGGGCAGCCCAGGTCAGAAAAGGAGCAGTTCATTCCTTCTGAGTCAGTGAGCCATGAGATCTGGTCTGTTAGGAGTGTGATCAGGCCCATGAGTAGCCACTACATTTCCAGCCTGGGTGAACAATCACTGACTCTTACAGCTCTTGAGCCCTAAATCAAGGTAGCTTCCAAACCTCTGACTCTTTCACTTTGTCTGAATACCTTGCCATTATAACATTTTCTACACCACACCTCTTACTGTAAAATCAAAACTGTCCTATCTGTATTAGGTGAAGACAACAGTGGAACACAGTGCCTCTCAAACCCCAGAGGTCACTGCCTCTACCTCTCACTCTGTCTTTCTAGCCTCATTTTACCTTCTCAATCTCACCCAACCAACTCTCAATGGAATCCAGAGGGATGAGTGGTTTGTTTTTTCTCTGAGGAGGAATGATGTTCCCAGAAGCTACCACAAAGAGACACTAAAGAGTATTTCTTAGACCAACTCACCCTATATATGCTTCATTTATACAACATTGTTTGCATGTTGTCTCTCCCATTAGACTACAAAATCCTTATAAATCACTTTCTTTCTGTCTCCAGTGCTTACTATAGTACTTGCTGCATAGTGCTTAAGTAATATTTGTTGACTGACTTCTACAAGTAGAGCTATCCTCCAATAGCCAGCAATATAAAGAAATTATTATTAGCACAATAATGTAAGAAATAAGATAGAAAATTTCCAGGAATGAAAGAATTTCCAAAATATTGATCACAATTTAGTTAGGTAAACAACAATGGAATTTAAAAAAACAAACAAAAAAATCATCTGTGTGTATTTGTTTGAATTAGTTAATAATAATTGACATTTATGATCCAATTTAAGATGTCATTTTCCTAAGTATTGTGATTTCATGGGAGACTTTTTTTTTCCCCTTTTCTATCATTTTGGTTTTCCAGGTGCTTCAAGAAGACTTAGAGCAAGAACAAGTTAGAGTCAATTCTCTCACTCACATGGTGGTGGTGGTGGATGAAACTAGTGGTGACAAAGCAACTGCTGACCTGGAGAAACAATTGCAGGTAATTGACGCATCTTTAATAGAATAAAAAGCACTCTGAGTATTTAGAATATTTCCAAACTGTCCTAAAAGAGTCTAGGGATCAATATTGTTTACATTTATCAAAATGCCCCATAATAAATTACACACACAAACACACACACATATTGGTTTCCTTTTGTTTTGTGTGTACTATTTTTGCTCATTAGCATGTTGGATTTTGGCAAAGCATCTCATTTATAATTGAAAGAAATGCATTTGCTATAACTGAACCATAAGCACTGAAAAATACTTGTTATAAATGATGGACATTTATAAAATTACATGGCTTTTGTCCTTAGACACTTATCATCTACTGTGAAAGAGAGGATAAAAAAATCAGTACAATAATCCTTATATCATTGCATATGGTTGTACACATTTGGGTATATTTTGGCTTAAATCCTATCCTTGGAAATATAACCGATAAGTATTATAGGAAGACATATTCTGAATTTTACATCAGTGACAGTTATAACCAAACCACAGTATGACATTACAAAATGCTACTATAATATTTACATTTACATTATCCCTATGAAACTATAAACTTATTATCATAATGTGGTGGAAATAATTAACATGAAGTAGCATATGTCTGTTAATAAAAGGTTGGGTAGTTATTTTTCTTATCAACTATATAAAAAGAGTTCATTTTATATATACTCAAGTGGCTAAAACAACTTTATAGTAAGTAATCTCTATTTAGATGAAATAGCATTTTTTTCCTAAAAGATTGCTCAAATATTCTGTAAATTGTTTCATTGAAAGTACAACTCATTTTTTTTGCTGTGATAAACATTATTCATATTGTAAAAACTGATATAGAAAAGAATCCCATTTAGTTAGGTTTAAAGGACTTTATCAATTTCAAGTTATTCTAAGTATTTTGTTTCCTAAGAGACTTATACAAATTTTTTGTAGAATCTTATCATTCCTTTATACCCTGTGTGTGGTGGTGGTGGTGGTGGTGGTGGTGGTGGTGGTGGTGCGGGGGAGTATTTGGGTTTTTTAAACATTATTTTGGTGAAATGCCATTTCTTGTGTTAACTACTCTGTATGCTACCTGCTAAATCTCTGAGTTTTATTCATATGTTTACAAAGCTTGTATGTATATGTATCTATTATGTATCATATATACATATATGTGTATATATGTAGGTGCATATGTACGTATATACCGAGAGAGGCAGATATTATTGGAACGATGTGATTTATACAATTGGAGCCACTGGAGGATTAGATTTTTTTCCTGATGTTTTATTTTCCCTGAAATTATGAAAAAAGAAATATTATTCTGGTTTATTCTAGCCAGTACAGTATCAATTTTTTTAAATGTTATAGATTGTTTATTATTAGCATTTTCGTGGTTCAGCCAGGGAATTCAGAGGCAGAATGTGATCCATAACCATCAACTTCCCATATCTATGAATTTGCCCTCCTTGAGCCCCCTTGCTTAGAATACATTCCTTTTGCACACTTTTCTCTTTGAATCACTAATTTCTTGTTAGAGTCTGCCCACATGCCCCTACGCGCCCCCACATGCCCCCACGCGCGTTTGTGTCTGTGTATGTATGACAGACAGCATGGCATAATTTTCGAGAGCTGGCCTGGGAGTCAAGAACACCTGGTTTTAAGTCATAATTCTCCCTTAAACTGATTGTATTACCTGCCGGAGGACAATCACCTAAATGCTTAGTACTGGACACACCCTGTACCTGTAAGTACCATTGGTAGACTTTGCTCACTAAGAGTTCCCTACACTAGGGGCAGCTAGGTGGCACAGTGGATAAAGCACCGGCCCTGGGTTCAGGAAGTCCTGAGTTCAAATATGGCCTCAGACCCTTGACACTTACAAGCTGTGTGACCCTGGGCAAGGCACTTAAGCCTCATTGCCCCACAAAAAACAAACAACAAAACAAAAAATAAAACAAACAACAAAACAAAACAAAAGTTCCCTACACTGATGAAATAGCAGTTCTGATGTGTGTATGTGTGTGTGCACGCCTGTGGAGGAGGAGGGGCAGGGCGGAGGCGAGGGGGGGGATCACAGCATAAATGAGAATTTACTAAATCAGAGAGGACATGCTAAAATAGTTATGAAGTAAAGCTGAATTTGATATCATTTCCTTAATCTAACAGTTGGGAAAAATGATAGCATTCAGACCAAAGAATAAACCAGTAGAATTAATGTGATATATGGGAAGCTGTTCAAAATGGAATCTATAGGGAAAGCAACAGGTCTGCTGACTAAATAAACTTGCTAAAATATAAAGTATATGATGTAGGAACCTGCAGGTTATGAGTGGTCTTTTTTTTTTTCTTCCTATTTGAAGAAATCATCAAATAATGTTTAAAAGAAAGGCAGACATGTCCCTGTTTGGAGAAGTGAAGGAACTTATGGAATAGCTAACTTCCTTTTGGCTTTATTAGAATGATTAAGTCACAGAAAAGATGAAAAACATTCCTAAGAATGATGCAAGCAAAGGGAGGAAGAAAACTGACATGAAAGAACCTGACTCTGCATATTATGAAAATAAGAGTCCTTCCTCAGACATTTAGTAGCTGTGGCAACTAAATGCTCTATGCCTTATTTCCCTTATCTATTAAAATAAGGAGTTTGGACTTGATGACCCTTAATGTTTTTGTTTGTTTGTTTGTTTTGTTTGTTTGTTTTTTTGCAGCTCTAAATCTATTATTCTATAATCTTCTTTTTAGGGAAGGGATTGAAGCATAAAAAGGAAACATTTACCAGAGTTCCATTCTGGAACCAGTGGGAGGAGGGGGAGATGGGTATGACCCAAGTTAACTTCAGAGAATGAGCAAAAAGCCATTCTGATTAAAACCTGAGGAGATTACCCAACTTCTGGACAGAGGATGAAATAAAAGGAGCCTATAGTTGCAGTCTGGAGCCAGGAAGTCATCAGCTAAGAATCACATACTATAAAAGAAAGTTATAGATGTCAGCAGGATAGTAGTTGTCTTTATCCAGCTTTTCTATGCAAAAAAGAGATTGTCTTCCTCTATGATCACAGAATGTTAGTGTTGAAGGAAAAAAATAAGTAACATGTTTTTCATTTAAGGCAAAAATGTGTCTTAAACAATCTTATTTAATTATTGTTCATCTAACATCCAAGCCATTTTTAACTTGAAGAAATTTCCAAAGTGCCAAAATTCATCCATGTCTAAGAATTTTTCTCTCCCACCAAAAGAATTGGAGGTAACCTTTATAAGAAAGTAGGTGGCACGGTAGATAGAGTGCAGGACCTGAAGTCAAAAAGACCCAAGTTCAAATCCTGCCTCATAGATTTAGTAGCTGTGTAACAGTCATTTCTCTTTGCCTCAGTGTCTTCATCTGTAGAATGGATATCATAATAGCACCAACATCCCAGGTTTATTGTGATAATTAAACGAGGTAATTAATAGTTGTAAAGTGTTTAGTGAGTACATAGTAAAACACTAAATAAATGTTAGCTATCATTATTATCATTACTAAAGGATTCCTGAACAAGGAAAATATCATAATATGTTCAAATACAGCTTTGAGTTAACATTCTAGAACAACAATCATTATTCAGTTGATTCTTTGACCATTGTCTGCAAGGATTATTACAAGGGCTTCTTCCTAACAATCAATATCTGTCTTTTCTGAATGGAGAAAAGTGGGTCATAGGGCCAACTTCTTCAGGGGATAGAGAAAGAGGTATCTTCCCTTTGATGAACATTCACTTCCCAAAGGTATAGAAGTCAAGGATCTTCACAAGACCTGAGGTAATCACTTAAAGTTTGGTTTCTGCCCTTGATCCATTTCTCTAAGAAAGGCCTTTCTGTTCCTCTCCTGTTCCCACTACTTTCAACACATTACCTACCTTTCTAAGTAGACAAGTTTAGGAAGGGTTATGAGACTTGACAAATATTGGTTCTTATTATTTTCAGAGAAGCTGAAGCGGAACTTTTTAATGTGATTCCATGTTATCTATGCCCCTGCTTTGCTTCATTGAATTGCCATTGTCCTGGACAGTTAAGTTATTAATGACTGCTAGCACATAGTAGATATGAAATAAATGCTTATTAACAATGGATAGATTAAACAGCAACTAAGCTCACAAGGAATCTAATTTATAGGAAGCCCATATATTATTTACAATGTGACACCTATCTTCTATTGTACCCTGGGATCTTATGCACAATTTTCTTTCTTATTGATATGTCCAGTCAGAAATTAAAATTTAGCCAAAAAACTACCTATTATCAAGCAACTCTGATGTAGGAAACTAGTCTATAGTTAATGGAAAGAAACATGAGAAAAAATAATAGAGATTTTAAAGATTTAGTAATTATATTTGCATTTTCTAATATATAAAACTAACTGAATAGATCTAGAAATACAAAACAGTGGTACTAAATATTTAAGATTAAATATTTGATGAATCGTTATCAGATTTTTTTGTACATATCATTTTTTCTAGTTGAATATGTAGAGAATAAAACTTTTTAAAGATACCCTTTCTCTGATTTCATTTGTAAATATTAGAAATACCTATAGAAACAGAAAAATGCACAATAATCTGGATAACCTAATTGAAATGTTCACTTAGTAGTTTAAACAATTCATTGACTCTGTGATCACATAAATTAAAAAATAAGATTGGAAAATACTCAGGGCCAGTGTTGATAGGAAAAAGAAATTGAAAGGAAGAGGAAGCCCATTATCAGGTTACTAAGGCTATTCACTTTAGGGGAAAATAATGGGAGATTGTTCAGATGTTTCTTCCCAGTTCTTTACCTTCTCCTTTCCTAATAGACAAATTTATGAAAGGTGAGGAGAAAAACCAGCATTCGTCTTTAAAACTATTGTAAATATTTTGACCAAGGCAAGTGACAGAAATGGTGCCAGGAAATTACACAGGAGCAAATCATGTGTAAGTGTGGAGTGTGAATGGGAACACTGCAGATTTTGATGTACAGACTCTTTAACAGTTTCCAGGAAACCAACTGACAAAATTCATGGTCTGCTAACTTCTGTGTGACTATTTTTTTCTCACATGGATTACATGCCAGCCCCAACACATTGACCAGTCTTTCAGATTGGCAGCAAATTCTTATACCACTCCAGTCCTCCAGAAGTGTTCAGCACACAGCATGAAAGGCTTGGAAAAGCAAAATTAAGACCATCTGGTTTGCCTGTGGTGGAAGTTCCTGTATAATACCTCTTTTTCGAATGTGGTTTATCACTAAATATCAGGGTCAGGATTAATGGCAACTAATGGTGTTCCCAGTGTAGTTTAAAGTAGCTACAAATTATATTGGTTTTCTTTTTTAAGGAAGTTCAAATTTGTTTAATTAGGGTCTCTGAAGGAGTGATAGGATCACTACCTACCAAGATTTCTCCTTCCCTCTGAAATGTAAATTGGGCTTAGTTTTGTTTTTGTTTGTTTTGCTTTGTTTTCCCCTGAAAGGCTACAAAACTTTCCTAGGGATTGATAAAAGGAGCAACTTCCTTATATTCTCTGGCCAAATTGATTTGGCTCTCTGATCTAAGGGCCTAAAAAGACACTCCCATGAGGAGATGGAGCCCTTTAGACTTGTCACATGCCCCAAGTCCCCCAAAATTCCCACTCTCTGACCTGCTAACAAAAACTTATTGTACATAGAGGAATGAGAGGGAGTAGATGGAGACTATATCTCTACTGAATATTCTTTCTATGATAAAGGACAAGAAAACCTTTTGTTAACTATTGAATGATCTATGACTGCCTCATTTTTTGAACTTGAACTAACAGGAGAATAGCCCTGGCCATAACAGAAAAAAAAAGTATATTTTGAAAATTCAGTTTCAAATGTAACTGACAATCTTTTACCATTTTTTTGAGGTAAAACCCATGTTGTAGAAACTTTAGAAGTACAGTTTTCTCAAGTATTTCTTTAGCAGCATGTTGTACATAGTAAGGCATTATGCATTACATTTTTAAGGTATTTGATGGTAGCTTAATGTTTCCAAGAGGCAGTGTTGCATAATGGCTAGAGGATCAGTCTCCAAGAAAACAAAACCTGAGTTAAAATCCAGCCTCTGATAAGGTCTGACTATGTGACATTGGGCTACTTATTATACTTCTCAGTGCCCAAGCAACACTACAGTTCTAAGTTGAATGGACCTATCTGTAGGAGCTTCACCTTAAAGTTCCATTTAGGAATAATATCATATGCTAATCATTCAGTCAATCAATAAGCAATTATCAAGTGTCTTCTATTTAGCAGATGTTCTGCTAAGCGCTGGGGATAGCAAAAACAAACAAACAAAAAAGGCAAAAGAAAGTTCATGACCTCCAGGAGCTCACAGTCTAATGGGGGAAGACAAGTAAACAATATGTATAAGCAAGCTAGATATTTGGATAAATAGGAAATAAAAGACAGAGGATCCTATCCCTATACTACTTTCACTATTTCCTTTTTTGTAAGCACAACTGATAATAATGTGCTATTTGCATACCATATACACATATACGTATATATGTATATATAATTTATTAACATTCCTTTCCAATTTTGAGTTTCAAAATATCTCCCTCCCCTCCTCACCTACTGAGAAGGCAAGCAGTATAATACCAATCATACATGTAAAATCATGCATAATATATTCCTATAGTAGACATTTCCAAAAAAATCAAGAAAAAGAAAGTGAGGAAATTTTACTTCAGTTTTCACTCAGTTTATCACTTCTCTCTTTGGGGTTGAATAGCATTCTTTCATCATTAGTCCTTTGGAATTGGTTTAGATCATTGTAGCCAAGTCTTTCAGTTTGTCATCATTATAATATTGCAATTACTGTACACAGTGATCTTCCAGTTCTTCTCATTTCACTTTACATCAGTTCATATAGCTCTAGCCATGTTTCCTCCCCTGAAATCACCCCCTTGACATTTCCCACAGGAAGTTAGTACTTCATCACAATCATATGCCATATCTTTTCAACTGTTCCCCAACTGATAAGCATTCCAACATTTTCCAATTCTTTGACACCACAAAAAGAGCAGGTATAAATGTTTTTCTACATATATAGATCCTTTTTCTTTGATCTTTCTGAGATACAGACCTAGTAATGGTATTGTTGGATCAAAGGTATATGTGATTTTATAGCCCTTTGGGCATAGATTTATTTATTTTTTTATTTATTTTTTATTTATTTATTTTTTTTTTTAGTGAGGCAATTGGGGTTAAGTGACTTGCCCAGAGTCACACAGCTAGTAAGTGTTAAGTGTCTGAGGCCGGATTTGAACTCAGGTACTCCTGACTCCAGGGCTGGTGCTCTATCCACTGTGCCACCTAGCTGCCCCTTGGGCATAGATTTAAATTGTTGTCCAGAATGTTTGGACTAGTTCACTACTCCACCATTAGTGTACCTATTTTTCCCCTCCAGCATGTGTCATTTCTGACAGGTATGGGGTGGTACCTCAGGGTTGTTTTAATTTGCCTTTTTAAAAAACCATAATGATTTAGAGCATTTTTACATGAGTATAATAGCTTTGATATTGTCTTCTGTAAACTGCCTGTTTATATCCTTTCATCAATGGAAAATGGAACTCAGTTCTATATTACATATATATTTGAGAAATGAGGCTTTAATGGAGAAACTTATTGTAAAATTTCTTTATATGACTTCATTGTGATCCTTTTTAGCAAAATATATTTCCCTGCTTATCTTTTTAATTAGATCTGTTTTTGCTTTTACTTTGCTACTCCTTCCATTTAAAAAAAATCAACTAAAGTATATTAGATTCTGCTCCAACCCTTTAACACTTGTATGTCTTTCTTTTTCAAGTGTCTCTTGTACACAATATATTGTTGGATTCTGGTTTCTAATCAATTCTGCTATCCTCTTCTATTTTATGGGTGACCTCATCCCATCTACATTCAGAGTTATAAATACTATGTATTTCCTTCCATCCCATTTTTCTCTTTCTTTTGCTCTCTTTTTTATACTGTTTCTCCTTAAAAGTCTATTTTGTAGGGGCAGCTAGGTGGTACAGTGGATAGAGCACCTGCTCTGGAGTCAGGAGGACCTGAATTCAAATGTGACTTCAGACACTTGATACTAACTAGCTGTGTGACCCTGGGCAAGTCACTTAATCCCAATTGCTTCACAGACAAAAAAGTCTATTTTGCTTCTAACCACTACCTCCCTTAATCTGTCCTCTCTTTTATCACACATTCCCCCCTTTCTTTTATTCCCTTCCCTTCCTAGTTCTCTTTTGGGTAAATTATATTTCTATACACATAGGAATGTGTGTATGTATGTTTATGTGTATATATGTGTGTATATATACATATACATACACACATATACATATATATATATATATACATACACATACACACACACACACACACACACATATATTCTTCCCTCTTTGAACCAATTCTGATGAGCCCGGAGTTCAAGAATTGGCTGCCACCCCCCTCCAATTCCCCCTCTGCTATAAAAGCTATTTCTTACTTACTTCTTTCATGTGAAAAAAAAAAAAAGAAAACATTTCCCTGTTTCTACCTCTCCCTTTCCTCTTCTTCCAGTGTACCTCTCATTTTCATTTCTTCATTTTTGTGGAAATCATTCTGATAAAACAACTCATATCCATGCCCTCCATCTATGTAAAACTTTTAACTGCCCTAGTAATGATGAAGTTCTTAGGTTTTGCATGTATTATCTTCCCACACAGGAAAGCAAACAGCTTAATTTTATTGAATCCTTTATGTTTATTCTTTCACATTTACTTTTTAAATGCTTTCCTTGACTCTTGTGTTAGAATGTCAAATTTTCCATTCAGATCTGGTCTTTTCATCAGAAATGCTTGAAATTCTTCTATTTTGTTGAATATTCATTTTCCTCTGAAGAATTATACTCAGTTTTTCTGAGTAGGGTATTCTTGATAGTAATTCTAGTTCCTTTGCCTTCAGGAATATTTTATTACAAGGACCTTCCCCCTCCCCCTCCCCCCACACACTCCTTTAATGTGGAAGTTGTTAAATCTTGTATGATCATTACCATGGCTCCACAGTATTTGAATTGTTTCTTTCTGGTTGCTTTAAGGAATTTCTCTGACCTGGGAGCTTTTCAATTTGGCTATGATATTCCTGGGGGCTTTTCATTTTGGGATCTCTTTCAGGAGGTGATCAGTGTAATCCTTCTATTTTTATTTTATTCTCTGGATCTAAACTAGGGCATTTTCCTTGATAATTTCTTAAAATATGATGTCTTTTTAATCATGGCTCTTAAGTAGTTCTATAATTCTTAAATTATCTCTTGTTGATATATTTTCCAGACCACTTGTTTTTCTAATTATATAGTTCACATTTTCTTCTTTTTTTGGTTCTTTTGATTCTTTTTTGTTTGTTTCTTGTTGCCTCATGGAGTCATTAACTTCCACTTGCCCAATTCTAATTTTATGGAGTTCTTTGCTTCAGTGAATTTTTATGCCTCTTTTACCAAGCTATTGATTCCCTTTTTGTTTTTATTTTTGGCAGGGCAATTGGGGTTAAGTGACTTGCCCAGGGTCACACAGCTAGTAAGTCTCAAGTGTACGAGGCCAGATTTGAACTCAGGTCTTCCTGAATCCAGGGCAGGTGCTCTATCCACTGCGCCACCTAGCTGCCCCTATTGATTCCCTTTTAATAATTATCTTACATCATTCTCATCCTCCCCTCCCAATTCTTGTACCACTCTTATATATTTTCTTTAACTCTTCCAGAAATTTATGTTGTGCTTGAGTCCAATTAGCATTTTTCTTTGCATCTTTCTTTGTAACTGTTTTCATATTGTTGTCTTCTCTGCCAACTTTTAGGGTCAAATATATACACACACAAACACACACACACACACACACACATATATATATACATAATTTAGATTCTTCTGACTTGTGGATAGGGAGGACCTGTCTCAAAATTCATGCTTTTGGAGCAGCTAGGTGGTGTAATGGATAATGCACTGGCCCTGGATTCAGGAGGACCTGAGTTCAAATCTGGCCTCAGACACTTGACACTTACTAGCTCTGTGACCCTGGGCAGGTCACTTAACCCTCATTATCCTGAAAAAAAAAAGATTCATGCTTTTTTGTGCTGCTATTTTTAGAGCTAGTACTGGGGATCAGGTGAAAGGCAAGCATTACCTGGTGAAGGGCAGCACCCAAGCCACAGAGATAAGTTGAACTAGGCCTCAAATAGTATCTAGACATTTCTGGCCCAACCCAGTATCTAGACAGCCCTGCCCAGAGCCACTGTAAGAGTCTAGGCCAGACACTTACTATAAAAATGGGGCCTATGGGGACAGCTAGGTGGTGCAGTGGATAAAGTACCGGCCCTGGATTCAGGAGTACCTGAGTTCAAATCCGGCCTCAGACACTTGACACATACTAGCTGTGTGACCCTGGGCAAGTCACTTAACCCCCATTGCCCTGCAAAAAAAAAAAAAAATGGGGCCTAGTCTTCACCACCACACTCAAAAGTAAGTGGAACCTTCCCATTCCATCTACAAGAAGAAAAAACATTTGACCCAAACATAGGCTGAATCCCTGAAACTATAATAGTAAAAAAAATGTCAGACAATGCAGAAATACCTTGGACTGAGAGATACCTAGGAGATAAACCTAAAAAAAAATAAAGTAACTCCACAAGTCCAAGTAAAATCTCAGAAAAAAAATGCCCTTTCCACAAGGACTACAAGAGTACTTAAAAGAAGTACTTAGAAGATATTAAACAAGAGCTATGAAATTGAAAATGCAGGGAGGAAAAATGACTATAAAACTTGCTCAAGAGTGAAATGTGCTAGAAAGTGGAATTACCAAAACCCAAACCAAGAAGCCAAATGACCCCATGACCATTTTAAGGCTAAATTTCTCTGTATATATAATGAAAGTAAGAAAAAATAATTATTTGTTTACTTGTTTTAATTTACCAATGACCCATAAGTGTATGATAATAGAACATAGGATTATAAGATATAATTAGACTTTGAAGAATACAAATTAGGTCACAGACTTGAGAAACGATCTATTCCAACACTTTCATGTTACACAAAATTTAGGTAACCATCACTCCTTTGGCAGTACATTGTCTTCATGAACTAACTGGATTTCTGAGGGTTCTCATTGTGGCGGCATGCCTTTATGATTAAATGGAAAATAATTATCCATCTCTGTCTGGTTTTTAAATATAACCTGTGGTCTAGGCATGAGCCAAGTCTGATTTTGAGGACTGACCCAAAAGAGTTATTTTCTCCTTTGTTTTATATTCCTACCTAGAATTTTTTTCTGGGAAATTTTCAAGTATAGCTCATTTCTAAATGTGTACAAATGTGATTAACAGAATTCTTAGCTCTTTATAAATACTCAGGGAAACAAATGGTTATCAGGTCGATAGGAGACTTTATTTCCCATGAAGAAAATATGCAGTTTTCAAAGAAATTGGGGGAACACTTTAACAGATAAAGAAAACATGTGATTCATTTATGTTAGCACTTAGACTCCCTTCAAAAAGGAAATGAGTTGCAAATTTGGTACCTTGATACTCCATGTGAATCTTTTTCCTTTACACATAGAAACAAAATACCTTTTAGAGTCATAATGCCAACTCGTGGTTTGAATTCATCCCACCCACCCAAGAGCTATAGTCAATATGCTTTTTTGCTACTGGAGGGCAACCTCTTTTCCATTAGACCTGCATTTTACGAATAACGCACTATTATACTGAGGGATGAGAAGATTCCAATCTTTTGCTCCCTCATACTTAATCCTCTTAAACTCCTTGAGCCAGGAGGCAACATATTTGTTATTATCATAGCATTACAGAATTATATATTTTTTTACAGATAGAATGGACCTCCCAGACCATCTAGTCTAACCCATACCACAAAGGAATTCTCACTATAACTTCCCACACAAGTGGTTATCCAGACTCTGTTAAAATATTACTAAGGACAAGAACACAGTGTTTTACAAGGCCAGCTGTTCTGCTTTTGACCAAACCTAATTGCTAAGAAGTTTCCCCCAATATTCCGATTATATTAGCCTTTTTGCAACTTATACCCATTGCCCCAAGTTCTGCCATCTGGAGCTAACCATTCAAATTTATCAAGAAGAAATAACTTGTGACAAGTTTCCTGCTATGAGACCTCATTTGGAGTTGTCTGTTTTTGTTTCAAGGTGATAATGGGCATATCCACTCTATGGGGAAAGAAATAAAATCAATGAATTGAACAACTCATTAGGAGTTAGGGGGATTTGCTGATCAACCCCCACTATACAAGAAAGAGTAGAGTGATAACAATCTATCAGTCTACCAGCCAAAATTATTCATTAAATATCTATTTTGTGCCTAGTTCTGTGTTTAGGACTGGAGATACAATGGATAGCAAAAATAGTCCCTTCCCTCAAGAAGCTCATATTCTAATGGGGGGTGTCAACGTGTAAATAACTAGGTATACACAAACACTATATACACACAGATACACAAATATATATGTATACACACATATGCACATACAGAGGGAATGAATAGATGGATGGATGGATAGAGAGATAGATAGAGATAGAGAGAGGAAGAGAGAGGCAGAAAGAGGCACAGGCACCGGCACAAAAACACAGAGACACAATGGAAGGTGATCTCAGAGGGAAAGGTACTAAGGGAAAGGTTGGAGCCAGAAAAAGGCTTCCTGTACAAGGTGGGATTATACTGAGTCCTGCAGGGAAACTAAGAGATGGAAGTGAAGAGGGAGAGCACTCCAAGAATGACAAAAGTCAATGCAAAGGAATGATTATGGTGTGTGTGGAGGGAAGGGAAATGCAAAGAAAAGAAGAAAGCAAGGAACAAGCCAGGTTATAAAAATTTGGGGACCACTCAGTACCTATAAACATAAGTTTAACTATTAATTATCAATCTCCAGTTCAAAGCCCATCCCTTCATGAAACCTAATAGAACCTATGCCACATGATTTTTGGCATTTTAGGTATTTTGTCAAATCTATTTTCTCATTTAGGAAAAGTAGCCATTTTATCTATGAAATGTATTCATAAAGAAGAATTTATGTGACCTTTGGCTTAATGGATCTTAAGATATAATTTATATTCATTTACCCATGGGGAGATTTGGCTTTAAAGAAAATGATCTTATTTTCAGTTCCTAGTTATCTTTTTTTTTTGGGGGGGGGATGTTAGTTAAACAAAGATATCAGTATAGGTAGGTGGAATTTGGAATACAGCATCTGACATCCTATAGGCATAAGTGCAATTAAGAGGGCCAATTAATAATGGGGGAAATGGTTCTACAGCTTTTGTGTATCTAGCAGGTGAAGTCAAGATCAGGGTTTAGAGTGTCAGGCCAAATCAATAAGAAGACACAAGTTCCAGAGTTACATCTGGTGATATGGGAGAAATGGGTTTTAAGGATCCAGACCAGTCAGAAGCAGAGCTAGAATCCAGGAGGACTCAGGGTATAAGGGAGGCAGAGGATTAGGTCTAAACAGGAAAATGAGAAATAATGTATGAGAATCTGATAGAAGTTATCAGTTCCTTCAAACAAGTATCTGAATATTGATCTTCAGATAAGTGTTCCTGGTCCCCTGCCCTGATTTTTAAGCTCACTTCATTGTGTGAGTGGATAAGTAGTAAGGGTGGGTGATGCTCTCCAGAGCGAGGCTAGGCATTTCTGGGACTCTGCTCTAGTGATTGCAACAATGGTCAGCCCCCTATGTCCCCTGAGCTAGTGGTGTCACACTGAAATGGATCCCTGAGGGGCACATTTTGATTAGAAAACTCCATGTTAACCTTATTTATGTCTGCTTTATTTATTTCATTAAATATTTACCAATTATATTTTAATCTAGTTTGCTGCACTTGGGCTGTGTGTTTGATAACTACAAGGAGGTATCTGAACATGCCTCTCCTTTATTCTTTGTCATTTGTATTACATTCTAGCTCCAGGACTGAAAGACAAATCCTGGGCTTTCACATAGCTCCCTACCATTAAGATAAGAAGGGGAGAGTTAGGGTGCAGCTAGGTGGTGCAGTGGATAGACCACTGACCCTGGATTCAGGAGGAACTGAGTTCAAATTCGACCTCAGACACTTGACACTTACTAGCTGAGTGACCCTGGGCAAGTCAATTAACTCCAATTGCCTCACTAAAAAGAAAGAAAGAAAGAAAGAAAGAAAGAAAGAAAGAAAGAAAGAAAGAAAGAAAGAAAGAAAGAAAGAAAGAAAGAAAGAAAGAAAGAAAGAAAGAAAGAAAGAAAGAAAGAAAGAGGAGAGATATTATTATACTGGATTTAAAAAGTAAAATGGAAATAAGCAACTCTCTTACAGTGCAAAAAGGATAGAAGTAGAAAAAATATATGTATATGTGTGTGTGTGTGTGTGTGTGTGTGTGTGTGTATGAATCAAGAGATATATGAAATCCATACATTTTGTCCTTTGGTGATTTGCTTTCCCATCACCAAACTTGGGACTGAAAGTGACCATTCATCCACTTAGCCTCCTCATAGCCTCTATATTGGGGTTCCAAAATTTTACTTAATAATAACAAAGGGGGGGACACTTATGGGTGAATCTCACCTCCCCAGACCTCAAATCTTCCTAGCTTTGCGAAGATCTCTGCTGCACTAAAGCAGTTTCAGAAGCTGGGATGTGTTTCAAGAAGGTAACTGGGAGAAAAGCGCATTATAGTTAACTGTTATTGAAGTATTATGCTTCTGTATATTTATAGGCTACCATAATGTATTCATTGCTTTACAAGGCATTAAACTCTAAGACCAGTGAGAGGCCTCAAGGAATTTAGAATCTGTGAGACAGAACAACAGGTAACAATAAAAACATCAGGCTCAACAGAATCTCCTGCTTCCACACCCAACATCAGAAGATAGGCACTCATTTATGTTCTGCCCCTTAGGTTTTCAATTCTTTGTTACCTCATATCCCAGTTGACTAGCTGGGTGGGAGCTAGAGAGAGCAAAGTTTATTATGCTGCCATGGAACATTAAATAATGGCCCACAAATAATAGAAGTGACAACAACAACAGAGTCTTCCTGGATTTATTCATTAGCATTTTATAAACTCATAAAAATCAATAATATATGAAACTGACTGAATCAGGAGACAGAAAAATGTGTCTCTCAAAATTAGAGGCTCACAACATTTTAGCATAATCACCAAAGTAAGATTTCTCCTAATTAATCAAGCAGTCATAATGATCCTTCAAAACATAATCCTTGTGAATATTTTGTCTTGAAACTCTGTGAATCTATAGCTTTAAAATATGTGTAGGGGCAGCTAGGTGGCACAGTGGATAAAGCACTGGCCCTGGATTCAGGAGTACCTGAGTTCAAATCCGGCCTCAGACACTTAACACTTACTAGCTGTGTGACCCTGGGCAAGTCACTTAACCCCCATTGCCCCGCCAAAAAAACAACAAAAAACACCAAAACAAAATAAAATATGTGTAAAGCTATTTGGTCTCCTTTCTGTGAACACCTTGAGATTCTGTTTTGAATTATGGGTATTATTTAATTCTCTTAGCTCATTTGCCCCCAACCCTGTGCAAGAACTGAACATTTCTGAAGATTATTCAAACCTGGGTTTTTATTCAAAATTGCCACGCAAACAAAAGGCAAAGAACAACCTTCAAACAGTAAACATTACTTTGGGACTGAATGGAATATTACAGTAACCACAACATCAGCCATGTTTCTGAGTGAATGACATAGCATGAACTTCCTATTCATTTTCCATTCTCCGTCCCAGAATAGTTTTGGATCTAAGCTCCTATTTCAAGAATGAACTTGTGGGCCCAATCAGTTTCTCTGTATATAGCTGGCAAGTAATCCTGTATAATCATGAAACCAAAGAAGTCAGAGAAGGGTCACGCCTCTGTCTAGGACTGCCTCCTCAGCCTCATACCCATTCTAGCTGTGTAACTCTTTGTCCTCTGTCAATATGAATGTATGGATCACCTGGATTTGATGGAGCTGCCATATTATCCAAGTGGATTCTATGAGATCCTGGATTAATAGGAGCAAAATGCCTTTTGACAAAGACTTCAAACTGAAGCCTGACAAACTCTATTCACTTTCCCCAAGAGAATAAACAAATTTAAATGCCCCCTGGAAATTCCCATTCACTATCTTATTTCCCCAAGAAAGTAAATAGATCTTATTGTTTACCTGATCAACTATCTAGAACATCCTTGTGTTTGATAAAACCTTTCCTGTTTCCACATAATCTAATCATAGCATCTGCTTTAAATTGAGCTGTTAAACTGATTTGTATTGTTAAACTGATTTACATTTATAGTATTTGCTTTGGGTTGATTTGTATCATGCTAATGATCTTACCCTATAACCAGTGAGCAAAGAAAATCTTATATACCCTCAGAAAGAAGGAGTCCTAGAGCTCCCTTGGAAGGAGTCTCCAGCATGATCAGGTCGTTTCTTCTTGGGACAAAATAAATTGGTATTATGTTTTTCCTGTCTGTCTATGATCTGGTTTTTCCTGTAGGAGACATGTTCTCTGATCTTTTCTTTCATAGGAGGACAGGTATGGAAACAAATTGTAGGAGATATTATAAAATTAATTTCTCTGATCTGTTTATTATTTTTTGTAGGAGACAGGCAATAAAAACTATATTTAATTTTTAACACCTCATAGCTTCCAATCAATGCCACATCTAAGGAGGTTTCCACTCCCCAAACTTCCTACCTGTATGTTTACTCTCAGACACTTTTGCAGAAATAGTCTACCCTTACGGTTTTACCTCAGTCACTGGTATGGAAGGCAGTTCAGTCCTAACTTGAACCTGCCACAGGGATTTCTCTTTCTCTGGAAGGGACTCTTCTAATCCAGCATAGAGTTCTTTCTGGCAGATTAGAAAGTAGTAAGAATAGAAACTGATTTTATGAGTATCATACCTTCACAGAACGAAAATTCATATATCAAAGTGCAGAGGATCCTTTAATTCCATTACTTCATATAGTAACAGGGACTTGATTTCTTTCCAGAATCTCTTTCTCTTAAATTTATCTCATTTCATAAGTAGTTTGCAAGGCTTCAGAGGTAGATGATGTCCTATAATCATATAAACACAACTAAAACTGGAATAAAACAACTTTTAAAAGTTCCGTCATACTGTAAAAGATCATTTACTTTTTTTTTCTATCTTGGACCACATATGATCACGTGAAATGGAAAAAAAAGCCTTAAAATAATTTTCATTAATTTATCTTTCTTATATCACTTTCCCAATGGGAATAATATCTCCTTTTTGAGTACATGTGGCGGGTAATGCTGCCAAAATATTTAATACATGTTCAGATCTCAGAGAAAAAAATAAACTGGAATGAAAATTAATGTCCTAATGAGACCTTTTATAGACAAATTTAAAATCAGTGATAAAAAACAATAATTAGTTTACATATTGCAATCTCATACATTCCTTTTAAGAAATAAAAGTTAAAGAAAAGAGATTAATAATGCTTCCTTCAGTATCATAAAAGTTGAACAAATCTAGCTAAATATTTGTAATTTCATCTATCTCCTAAGGGATAACCTAGACAGACTCCACAAGTAAACTAAGTCAGTTTATAGGTTACATTTACACATTCAAGATGGTTTGATTAAAGGAGAAAGGATTTTACATATTGCCAATGAGTTGGGACAGCTGAGATTCTTCCTTGGCTTCTTACTGGAGGAATTTTTAAGACCTTTAGTAAATTTTTACATCCCAGAATATCCCATGAGCTTGGTTTCTACCAGCTCAGTAACCCCCTAACTAGAAGAAATGGCCTTGACCTTCCCAAATAATAAGAGTTAATAAAAGAAAATCAAGAATCAAAAATTTCTCATTATATTTTTATTTCCAAATGTATATCTCCCTTCTTCCTAGTGATGCAGGCCTCATACCAAATAATGCAAGAGAGACAGAGGGAGAAGGAGAAGGGAAGGGAAAGGGGAACAGAGAGGGAAAGAGGGGGAAATACAGTTCAGAAAACTAATTAATAAATCAAATTGAATCTGATAGTGAACACTGTGTTCCAAACCCATAGTCCCCATCTCTGCAAGAGAGAGAATGGGCATTCTCACCTATTTTAGGGGGTCACACTTTGTTATTATAACAGCATTTTAAAATATTCTAAGGTAGAAAATTTTGGTTTTTCGTAATAATTTATAAAGACATTATAAGTAAACATCAAAACTGAAGCTGAGAAAGGTATAGAATTCCTTGAAATGACTTCATCCTTCTCCTTTCCATCATTCTGGGTCCTACCACTGCTTTTGCCTTAGTCCCTCAGGCAAAAGATCTGTGTTCCTCTGTTTTTCCATTAGTAAAATCAGGTGATTAGGGTAGTTAGTTGTATCCTATGTGAATATTCTTAAATTTGGAAAGATGAGAAATCCCTAAGCAGCTCTTTTTTGGCATCACTACATGTGAACAATATTTTGTTTCACAATGTTCTGTGATCTTGTAAGATTCAATAAAACAATACTCTCTGCATTTGACTTCCTTCTCTCATGGTGTGCAATGTCTATAGTATTGCCTCTGGCATGGATTCATCTCTTCCCTGGTGTCCTCACTTTAAGATTAAAAAAAAGAAAAGAAAAGAAAATCATTCTGTCTTCTGTTTTAAACTCCATAGGCCAGGGTGCATGCCTGAGAGATGTAACATCACCCTATGATTCTGTTCTTTGACTTCAGTAAAACTCAGGGTCCCCCTGCCTAGGTTTTTCTAACTTCATTAAAGTTCTCTGTGTTGCTTTCATGCAGGCTGATGAACTTGAGTCCATCAAGTGAGTTTGGGGAAAATTCATACTCCCCAGAAAAAGCAAACTCTGAGACCAAGGAAACAGAACTATAGAGTTATATAAATAGAGACCCCCAGGCTGCATTTTATCCCCCCACCTTATTTTCAACAACCTTAGAGATTCTATCTCAAAGGAGGACTCTACTATCTTAAAGATAAACTGTCAATAAGATACTCTGATAAAACTAACCCTGGAGAAAGTGATTTCCCACTAAAACAAACCTGACCTTTAGCTACTCCTTTGACCCCAATGCTTGCACACTTTCCTCAAGTGGGGGGCAGGGAGGAAGGCAGAGGATATAGCTATTGACTGGCTATGTATCCTAAGTGACCATCAAAAGGTGTAGAAACACGACTGTCTCCTAAGGAAGTGAAGCAGCTCAAGAAGTCTTCCTAAGTAAACTAAGATTTCTTTTCAATCTGGATGCTGAAATGCTGACCCCATAGGCTTTGCAGATGTCATGTTGGGTGAGATTCTCCCTGATCTCTTTCCTATGGTGGGAAACTCCCTAAAATGACACATCTATCTAAATGGCCCACAGTGTACCCATTTTCCATTTTTGTTTGGAAAACCCTATTCCTTTATACAAAAGAACTTAAATGAGGGATTTTCTTTGCAACATGAGATGTGAACAAAATGAGGAATATCTCCCCACTGTGGATCTCAGCATTACTGATAATGTAGGTCTGATTCTGTTCATGAAAATGTGTTGTAGCAAGTGGTGCTGACCTTTTGTGTTTCTCACAGCTGACACAAACAAATGAGAGTGAATAAATATTCATTTTTCCCCTGGTCTTTTCTAGAGAAGTTATCATTCACTGGCTTTGTGCTTGTGCTTAACATATTTGCATGGCTTTGTTTACTTTGCCTTGTTTCTAAGAGCACCAGGGACTTGTCAGTTTGAATTTAAGGGGTAAGTAGACAAAATACAAGGTAAATGTACCTTCTTCCTCTGTAGGATTAGTTTTAATCCTGGCAGCAGTGTCATTTCAAAAACTGATCTTGCTTCTTCTCAGTCTCTGTGGGTCCAAATCCCAGCAGCTGTCACACAATTTGGGCCTCTTTTTTCAAGAATTGAGAGGTCTTAGAGTGATTTCAGAGTGATTTGGAAAGCTTGCAGTTGCCTAGGTGCATTCTTTTTGCCTCTTATTAGTGCTAATATATCGTGCATAATGAATAATATTATAAATGTGCACATGGAAAGGGTTGCAGGAGACCAGTGTCATAGCACCTTATAATAATGTCTTATGAATCCAGATATTCTATTATTATTTTCGCATTCTTCGAATAGTGAGCTGGCAATCTGTGTACAATCTCAGTCATTAAGCCTGGAATCAAGTTACTCCACAAATAAACTAAGTAAACTCAGTTGCTCATTACCTAAATGACTACAAACTAGTCATTTAACCTCTATGAAGCTGTGTTTTTTGTTTTGTTTTGTTTTGTTTTGTTTTGTTTTAAATCTGGATTTTGAGAATATTAATGTACTCTCTTGCCTCACAGAGTTGTTAGGAAAGTGCTTTGTTAACAATGAAGCTTTAAAACAGTACTCACATTTGTGAGTTGTTTTTTCTCTCAGGTTAGATAACCAATTCTGTTAATTTACCTGTGGGTATTTTACATAAATGATATGTAAAATATATATTTATTAACTGGTTAAAATCTTAATTTTCCACTTCTTTTAGATGAGAAAGAAAAATATAGTTAAAATGAATAGGAGAGATTTGAGTTTGGTATCATGTAACCTTTGTGACAGTAAAGAGCACTAAAGAATTGGATATATTATTGAGGGGCTATGTAGATCTTATTTCTTAGAAATCTTTAAGATTTTTTGGAATAGAAATCTATCCAAAACATTAGGTCATCTCTTCCTGGAAACTGGAAACTCAACTATATGATTCATTGAAGTTTTGAGAGGAGTTGATGGTTAGACACAGCATTGATTTAAAATAAAATTACAAGGATAAAACTTGCAAATATTACCACATTTAAAATTTGAAGCTATTTGGTTGTAGGATGCCAGAGCTGGAAAAAATCTTAGTTGTTATCTTGACCGGTCTACCCTTTTTACAACTGTGAGAATGGAAGCTTGAACTCATATTTATAGGAAAAATATTTATTTTTATGGCCTTAATTTGTGGTCATTATTCACTCAAAAGTATAATTATGAAAGAGCTCATAATTATAGTCCCAGTAAGAAAACACAATTGGACTCAGTCTAGTGCTAGGAAAGGTCATTTTCCTCTGTGGCCATTGCTCCCTCATGCTGTAAAGGAAGGGCAACCAGAAAACAAAAGGACAGGTTCAACTATAGATATTTAAGATAAATAATTCAATTTGCAAATGTATTCTTTAAGAAAAATTTTTAAAAGAGAAGTAACACAGCATTCCCTTTTATTTCAGCTGAGTTGTTTCTCTCAGCTCTACTGGAGTGTGTCCATGATTAAAACATAGTCGTACATCTCTGTCCATTTAAAAATCATCTCTTCTTGTCTTGAAGGAAGGAACTGCAGATATGGTAGATGTTGGTTTCTATGGGATGATCATCATCTCTTTCCTCTTTGTGAAAATATTCTCAGTTTATCAACTTTCATCAACCATTTTGATGGAGGGTAGCTATTGCATTAGCTTCCTTTCTTACTAAATTGGGATGAACTACAAAGCCAAAGGTTTTTGTGGCCAGCCAACCATCATTCTTTCCAGAGATTATGATAGATGATAGATAGATGGATAGATGGATAGATGGATAGATGGATAGATGGATAGATGGATAGATGGATGGATGGATGGATGGATGGATGGATGGATGAATGGATGAGAGAGAGAGACAGAGACAGAGAGACAGAGAGAGAGTCTTTCCTAAGTGTTTAATATATGCTAGCACTATACGAAGTGCTGGGAATATAAATATGAAGAAGCAGCAAGATGGTCCCTGCCTTCAATGAGCTTACATTCTAAATTGGGAAAACAACACATAAAAAAAGGAACCAAAGGGGTGAAAAGAAGGTACAGACAAAGGAACTAGGACAAGAATAAGTCTGGTGGGGACATCAATGGATGAACAAGAGTTGGAGAACACATGTTTGGCATGAGTACTTCCTCAAACAGAGAGGTCTGGTGCTGAACTTACCACTTGTGTGACTTACCTATGGTGACAGAGCAAGTTAGTGGCAGAGCCAAAGTGCTCTTTCCACTCTACCAATCATAATGGGTCATGTTATTCAAATCTCCATTTTTCAATCAGTTCTTTGAGTGTTATTAATATTAACTTAGAGATTCTGAATCCTGAATTAGGTAGCCTGAAAACTTTCTCACAGCAAGTGATTTTTAAGAAGATAAATATGAAAATAGGTTATATTGGAAATGCATCAATTCCATTAAATTTATTGAGTGCATATTTGATTTTAAGCAGAATTAAGCATTGCAAAATACATAAAATAAGACCTGGGAGAAGCAGTCTCCTTTAAAGCAGCTGTGCTATTATTCTTTGTAGAAGTGGATTTAGAAAATGCTGGGTTCTCTGGATAAAGTTTTGGGCTTCCTTTTTTGCTTTGTAAGAATAACAAAGCCCTATGTACTTGAATTTCATCTTAATCAGAATGTGATCTGTTGTAATGAATAGAAATTGTGATTGGCTTTAAAAGAATTAGCTTAGGTTCTTGACCCTTTTCGTGTGTGTATCCAGTTGAGAAAAATCTGCTTTCATGAGAGTTTCACACACCTGTCCATTGGAAAACAAAACAAACTACTATGTCTTTCACTATTGATTACTGATTACAGACTTCAAGTTAGTATAGCTACCATGAAATGTTGACATTAAGACTGACTTTCCCACATTAATCCCAGGAAATCAACCTTAAAAAGACCAATTGTAAAGAAAACTCCAAAAAAACCCCAAAAAACAGAATTGCAAAAAATGATAAGCAGAACCTGGCAGAGACTGGTAGAGAGACCTTATCAGGGATGCATAGATTATGGGGCCCACACAGGTAATAAAAAAGAACTAAAGCCAGAAAGAATACTTCCAAGTTGACCTGAGGCCAGCCAGTCTGAACTCTAAGCAGGAATTTCTTATGCAATTGTAACCCCCTAGTAAATTGAGGACCAGAAACCAGATCCTGACTCTGAACTATTTGATCAGAATCAGGAACATGGGCATAAATCAGTGTGTAGGGAGTGAGGGCCCAATCTTGAACTTTCCAGTGTATTGGAAGCCAAGGCCTAAGATGGATACAAATCAGCACCTAAGCACTAGAGTCAGAGGATGATACTGAACTGTTCTGAAACCAGTGCAATATTCACTATCCCATTGGGATCTAGAACTAACTTGCATGGGACATCACTTAAGGACAAGAAAACCAGAGTCTGGCTGAAGCCAGAATCTGAAGTGATCTACTAGAACACTAGTATAGAAACCAGACAGAGGGTAGATCTTAAAATTAGTCCCCTCATCTAGATGAAAAGACACAGCAGCATCTGGACTGCAGAAAGGACAGGCCCAAATGAGACCTACTCAACTCATAAAAGACAGCTAATGGGGAGTAGCCTGAACATAAAATCCCAAATGAATATCTGGGCCTGAAAAATATAAGCAAAACACTAAATGCAATGGAGAAATATCATGAGGTAAGAGATACTGTATAAAAATAAATCTAGAGGAAGAGCAACCTCACAAAAACTTCAGAGTCCCCCCCCCCCAAAAAAAAAAGAAAAAGAAAGAAAAATGAACTGGCCATATGGAATATAGGAATGACTGAAAGAAATGAAACAAGAGGTTAATAAAATGAAATTAGATAAAAGAAAACAATATAACTATTATGAATTTAGGAATCATCAGAATCCCTAAAAGTCATATAACTGGATACCATATTTCAAGATATAAATGAAAATTTTGGTATGTGGTCTCAGTGTTGTCTTTTTCTTTGATAAAGTTGTATATTTTTTCTGTGATTTGTTCTTTCACTCAATAATTCTGTAATATTCTTCCATCAAAATAGTTTTTAAATATAATTTGTTGTGGTCAATAATAGATATTTAATATCTCTTATTTTCTTCTTTTGTTTAAGAGGTTTTTATACACCCTAAGATGGTCAATTCTTGCAAAGGTACCATACATAGCTGAGCAATATGTATAAACCTTTCTTTTCACACTAAATAATTTTTGGAGATTTATTTTATCTAAATTTTCTATAAATCTATTCAGGTCTAACATTCCTGTCATCTTTATCCTTTTGTTGGATTTGTTTAGGTCTGAAAGCTAACTCTTACATCTTTGCTATTTGCATCTGTAATCCATTTAATCAGATGTTTTCATACACAAAGATGATGCTAATAAGATAGTTTCTCTATATTTTAGTGTTTTGTTTTCTTTCCAGTGGTAGTTTACATTCTCATTCTTTAACTTTTTTTTATAAGATCATTTATGAGGGTAAAACATGGGTAAATGGTGGACTCTATGCTGTAGTAAAGGATTCTACCCAATATGATGCTTATTGATCTATCTAAATTTGAAGCTCTATAACAAACTAGTCTATTAATGACTCATTTAATGCAATTGCACCTAGTGGCTTTTAATAAATGGGAATGACTGGGAAAAGCATCAGAAATGAAGTTTACCAGGCACAATTTTTGTGTGGTTCAGAAAAAAAACGCAGCATACACCCTAACAATCGATGATCAGCCTCTGTGTACTTGAAGTTGTTAAATCTATTGTTTTAAGATAAAGTGTTTGTTGTTATTGCTTAGCTTCATCCATTTCAATGTCATGGTTTCTTTAGTAACTAACATATTTCAAAGACTAGTGAGTAGAAGGAGACTATAAAAGTGTAAGAAAATAAGTGACATTAAAATATATGTCATGGTGCTGCATGCCATAAAATATTTTATTGACACTTCTGGGAAAAAACCTGAAAATTCACTTGTAACTGAGCTACACATGAGTAATATGGTCATTTCTAATACAGCATTAAAAAGTTTATAGCACCCTACTAACACATGCACTCAGTGCCCTCTTTAAGGGCACCAGAGAAGGAACATTTTATTTTAAAAAGTCTGTTAGTTCTGGTTCTTTGATTCTTTTAAAATATAGACCCTATTTGCTCTACTTTTGTGCCTACAAGATAATCTATCTTACTATAAATTGGCTGATGCACTGTACACCATCAATTATTAAGGTCAAACTTCTCATGAAATAGAATATGTGGATCACATTATATAAGCATAAAGAGAAATCACAGACATTCACTTTTTTCTTTACTCTGGTATCCACATACAGGATAAATGTTATTCTGTAGCTGTATAAATACTTTGGAAATACATTATTTGTATCTTGTTTCTCTAAAATACTTATAGATATGGACAAACAATTCTTTGTTTACGTAGATCAGAGAGAAGTTAGAATATAGGGCTCTCACATATATATTGTTAATCTTATAATAATTCAACAAACTGTTCATTTAACTTTTCTAAGGTGTACACTTGGCACATAATGGCTGTCAAGATGTTTATTTCCTCTATCAAACTTTTTGAAAGCTTATAATATATAACATATGTAAAAAGGCATAATTTGAGAAAAAAATTCATAAGATTTTTCTTCTTTTTCCATATTGATCTCACAAATCATAATGAATATATTTTTATGCATACATACCTAGAAAGATGATAAATGTGCAAATCGTTGCTTTAGAGAAATCTCTTGCTATTAATGGGAATATTCTAAGATTGAAACCTGTGTCTATGCCTTTTTTACTACTAATTTGTATAACAATATCTATTGGCACCATATAATTTGAGATATTTAGAATCTACTGCCTAGTCTGGAGCAAACCTCTTCAATCTTTAAAATAGTATTTATTTTTGTGTGTTTGTTTGTTTTTTTGGCACTATGTTTAACAGCCAGCCTTTTTATTCTTTCATTTGTATTTTAAGACATTCTGCATATATTGAAATGTTTTGCTTATTTCTGCATTTATTGCTCCAGTGCATTTTTTTTTACTGAGGTTGGTATTTCAAATTATAGTAGTCACCATTTCAGTGTAGTATCAAGCAACTTTATAGTTTTCTGTGTGAGGTGAAAGGGTGAGTAAAAAATTCTAAATATAATTCAAAGACAGTACTTATTAAACCAGAAACCAGAAACAATGTGTCCATCCTTTACAGCTCCTAGCACAGGTAGGAGACTCAAACAATAAAGACTGAAGCAGTCATTCATGGTCATTTCAAAGTGTTTACAGTTATCATTGGTTATTTACTAAGGACTGTCGGATTGCTTTCTCCCCAGGTTTTAGGAGACCGATGGGCCAACATATGTCGATGGACAGAAGATCGCTGGGTTCTTCTACAAGATATTCTTCTCAAATGGCAACGATTTACCAAAGAACAGGTGAGTCACAGTAGGAAAGTGTGTGTGTTAAAACAAATAAGTACACTTTGCTCTTTACCAGTTAACATGTGAATATTCTTACCAAAGACTTTATTTTTTCCCCCCAGTGCCTGTTTGATACATGGCTTTCTGAAAAAGAAAGTGCAGTAAATGATATTCATACCACTGGTTTTAAGGATCAGAATGAAATGTTATCTAGTCTTCGGAAGCTGGCAGTACGTATCTCTTCTTCTTAATCTTTTATTAAAAACATTAATCCTTTTTTAATCGTCACTTCTGCTCTCTCTGACTCTCATCTTAAAGCAGATGTTCGTAGTTCCAAATTTCTACATTGTTTTGTTTACAAAAAAAATTCTTAAATTATGCAGTTTCACCTTTTTAATATATTATGGAAGAAACAAGAACAAGAAGAACTTCAGTTATTTTTGTTCAATTTAATTCAATTTAACAATTATTGAGAAAAGAAGCTAAGTATACAAAGACCAAACTGATTTCTGACCTCAAAGAACTGACATATTACTGGGAGTAAATGCTATATGTATAAAAGGAGTATATGTATATACATTCATATATGCATAAATGCATATAGAATATAATACACATTTTGTTGTTTTATTAGCAAAGATATTGGACTGGTTTTCCATTTCCTTCTTCAGCTCATTTTACAGATGAGGAAACTGAGGCAAACAGGGTTAAGTGACTTGCCCAGGATCACACAGAGTCTAAGGACAGATTTGAAATTAGGAAGATGAGTCCTCCTGACTCCAGCACTGGCACTCCATCTATCTTGCCACCTGGCTGCCTCTACATACTACTCAGTAACAAGAAAAAGAATAAAAAAGTACATATATATATAATATATATAATATATATATATATGTGTGTGTGTGTGTGTGTATATACACATATATATGCACATACACAATTTATTTATTTGTGTATATACCCATATCTTACTGTGTATTTTATATATATATGCATATACACTTCTATATGACCTACTGTATAAAGAAGTAAATTATGAAAATATATAGTTATCCAAAGTAATTTTAAGTAGGAGAGAGCATGAACAATTAGGGACAATCAAGAAAGGTTTCACACTGGAGATAGCACCTGAGTTGTGCTTTGAAGCAAATTGGGGACTTTAAAATTTCAGGTGTGGAAAGTATATATCCCAAATGTGAGGAACCATTTATAAAATGGCATAAAGTTTTGGGCAAAATTATATTACTTGGTGTTAGAGGGAGGCCTAACACCTATTAGTTCAGGTTTAATTTGGGATGAAATGAGGCACACACAATTACTTGGTTTCCCTGGATGCATCTCCATATGGAAAATTTTCTCTGAATGGAATTATACTTAGAAATCCACCAAGTCAGAGAGATCCAGACTCAGTATGTGTGGAATTATCTGTGCCCTTAGGATAAGGAAGGAAACTGGTAGAAGACTCCTTCATGAGAGACAAAGACCAGTAAATTCCCAGGGACAGCTTCGTTACCTTTTCAGGAAAACTTCTTGTTGTTTGTTCTTCATTCTCAACAAGGACCATGACAGATGTCATGACTTGCAATGAATTGGATTTAAGTGAGGAAGGGCTCTGCAAAGTCACCAACCTCACTTTCTCCTACAGAGCCATATGAATCCAGTGGCAAGAAATATTATCATGATGGCTGGAGTTGGCCCAGAATATTTAAAACTAATTTCTACTGGGTAGACACATTTCTGACCTCAAAGAACTTACATATTACTGGGAGTAAATGCTAAATGTACATAAGGAGTATATGTATATACATTCATACCTACACAAATACATATAGAATATAATACACATTTGAGAAATATGCTGTACAGTTGGAAAGCCATTCAAACTTTCATTGCAGTCTGAACTTGAAAGGGCTACTTCTAATCTGCATTAGCACAGGGAGTTTTCTAAACAGGAGGTGTTTTAAAAAAATTATCAAATCATAGATGCAGCTCCCTCCCCAAAATAATAGTAATGTGATATAGTTATGTACCGTGAAATCTCACTTGCACTTCACAATTAATGAATAAATATATTTTTAATATCGCCTACGTGCCCAACATTTTGCTATGGGCTTTAGGGAATATAAGAAAAAATTGTCAGGTAGTCTTTGACCTGATTCTATCTAACATTATGGCAATGCTTAGATAATCAGGGGCATATAAAAGTAGAAAATCTAGTACTTGCTCTCAAGGAACTTTGGGTATAGTGCAGAAGACAACAGGAACCAATTAGAGAACAACAAAAAAGAGGATGAAGCAATGTAAAGCAGGGAACTTGAAATGAGTCCAGAAAATCAACAGATTACAGAAGGTTTAGATAACTGAGGAAAGCTATACCAAATAAGTGAAACTTAATTCAAGTATTAAAGGATAGGAAGATTTGGATAGGCAAAGAAGGAATGATTTTCCAGGTACAAATTCTGGAACAATATTGATAATTTAGCCATACTGTATGCAAATCTTTTCATTTAAAGTTTTAAAAAAATCTTTTCTTCCTCTTTGAATTTCTACAATCTTTTAGGTAAAGGCAATCTACTATGAAAATAGTAGTTTCTTTTTTTTTCTTTGCAACAAATATTTATTTTATTTTTTCCAGTTATATGTAAGGGTAGTTCTCAACATTCATTTTCATAAGATTGAGAATTCCAAATTTTTCTCCCTTCCCCCCTTTCCTCCCCCCTCCACAAGACATCAACTAGGTTACATAACGTACAATCCACAAGTGTGCTTTTTATCAGTTCTTTTTATGGGGATGGATAGTAAGCTTCATCATTAGTCCCTTGGGATTGTCTTAGATCATTGTATTGCTGAAATTAGTTAAGTCATTCACAATTGCTCATTGAAAAATATTGCTGTCACTATTCACAATGGCCTTCCAGTTCTGCTTATTTAACTATACATCAGTTCATATGAGTCTTTCCAGGTTTTTCTGGTATTATCCAGTTTGTCATTTCCTATAGCACAATACCATTCCACTACAATCATATACCACAGCTTCTTCAGTCATTCCTCAATTGATGGACATTCACTTGATTCCCAATTTTTAGTAACCACAAAGAGCTGTTATAAATATTATTTTTGTACAATTTTTCCCCTTTTCTCTTTTTCATGATTACTAATATTAACTGTTTCCCTCCATCCTAGTCCCTTCTCCATGACATTGACTCTATTATCTATCTTCTTTCACTCTATCCCTCTTCAAAAGGGATTTTCTACTGTCTGTCCCCTCCCCAAATCTGTCCTCCCTTCTTTTGCCCCTCTCTCTTTATCCCCTTCACCTCCTATTTTCCTACAGGTTTAGATAGATGACTCCACTCAATTGAATGTGTGTGTTATTCCCTCCTTGAGGCAGCTCTGATGAGTTTAAAGTCTTTGAGCCTATTCTGTTGGGTGTAAACTTCATATACTGCCCTGCTCCTCTCCCATCTCTTCCCAAACTCCATAAGCCCTTTCCTCTTTCTTTCATGTGAGGTTTCACCCCATGCTACCTGTGCCCTTCTCCCTCCCCCAGTGCATTCCCCTCACCCCTCAATTTACCCCTAAAAATGTCATCATGGGGCAGCTAGGTGATACAGTGGACAAAGCATCCTCCCTGGACCCAGGGGGATCCCAGCCAAAACCCAGCCTCAGACAGAAGACAGTCACTCACTGCACGACCCCAGGTATGTCCCCCAACTCCAATTTTTTATGATTCTCTAGGGTCTTGTATTTGAAAGTCAAATTTGCCATTCAGTTCAGGTATTTTCATCACAAATTCCTAAAAGTCCTCTTTTTCATTGAAGTCCCATTTTTTCCTCTGAAAGATTATACGCAGCATTGCTGGATTCTTGGTTGTAATCCCAATTCCTTTGCCCTCTGGAATATCATATTCCATCCCCTCTGGTCCTTTAATATAGAAGGTGCTAGATCTTGGGCTATCCTGACTGGGGCTCCACAGTACTTGAATTCTTTCTTTTTGGCAGCTTGCAATATTTTCTCCTTGACCTGAGAGCTCTGGAATTTGACTATAATATTCCTAGGAGTTTTCCTTTTGTGATCTCTTTCACGAGGTTATCTGTGGATTATTTCAACTTGTATTTTACCTTCTGCTTCTAGAATATCAGGGCAATTTTCCCTGACAATTTCTTGGAAGATGATGTCTAAGCTCTTTCCTTGATCATGGTTTTCAGGTATACCAGTAATTTTCAAATTATCTCTCCTGGACCTATTTTCCAGGTCAGCAGTTTTCCCCAGAAGATATTTCACATTGCCCTCTATTTTTTTATTCATTTGGATTTGCTTTATTGTGTCTTGGTTTCTCATAAAGTCGCTAGTTTCCATTTGTTCAATGCTAATTCTTAGGCAATGATTTTTGTCAAAGAGCTTTTTTACCTCCTTTTCCATTTGGTCAATTTGGCTTTTCAAGCTGTTGACTTTTTTCTCATGTCTTTCCTGTATCACCCTCATTTCTCTTTCCATTTTTTCCTCTACCTCTCTAACTTTATCTCCAAAGTCCTTTTTGAGAGCCTCTATGGCCTGAGACCAATTCATATTTTTCATGGAAGCTTTAGATATAGAGGTCCTGACGTTGACATTTTCCTCTGAGGGTGCACCTCAATCTTCCTTGTCACTGAAGAAACTCTCTATGGTCCTCACCTTTCTCTGTCTGCTCATCTTGCCTTTCTTTTACTTGACTTTTAGCTCCTTAAAGTGGGGCACTGTTTCTAGACTGCAGTATCCCAAGCTTTAGAAGGTCCCAGGTGGTATGATTTAAGGAGAATCAGATTCTTCACTTGCCTGGCCTGTTCCCTGATCCGTAGATGACTCTAGACCAACTTGCTAATCAGCCAGCTTTGTGTGTTGTGGTTGTTAGCTCCAATGAGCCTATGCCCCTCCCCCACTAGGGCCACTTCTACTCAAGCCTACCTCCTGGTTCCCAACAGGGGTGAAAAACCCAAGTTCTGCCTCAGCATCAGCATAGACTCCTCTAATCTCCCCCCTGCCAAGGGCTCAGCTCTCTCACCAGACTATGAGCTTAGTTCCAGACGACTCTGGTGCTTCAGCTGATTCAGAGGCTCTGGGGGTCTCTTTCTCTGGTGAGACCTTCCTGGTGCTGGATCTGTGTCAGGGTGACTGTGGGGTTGAGCTCTACTCTTGTCTCAGCACAGCACCTCCCTCCTTCCAACCTTCCAAACTGTCCTTGTTTGGAAGATGATTTCAGCACATTCTTCTGTGGATTTTGCTGCTCCAGGAATTGTCCTGTGGCATTATTTGTATGTTTTTTGGAGTGATCATGTCATGAGTTTGAGAGCTCACTCAAAATTAGTAGTTTCTTAACACCCTCCATCGTCTTCCTCACTGTCCTTAACATGTACATACACTGACATATACACATACTTGAAATCAAGAACTTAAGAAAACAAGTATACTTTCAATTTTCTATCCAGGATTTCTTTGTGAATAGAAAGTTCTATACAACACATGAAAGCATAATAAAATTATATTAAACATCTAACTTTTAGTGTTTTAGGTTCTTTATTATCTTTATTAATTATGTAAATGATCTTACCTCATTTATTTTCCTTTTTAATTTTAGTTGATAACAGATGGAACCTCTAACAATGTTAGATCCAGGTTTCTTGTCATTTTTGTTATATTCTAATTCAGACACCTCATTGATACTAATCAATGAATGAATTAAGTATCTATTAAGTGCTACTGTGTGTAGAGCACTATGCTAAGCTTTGGAGATACAAATAGATAAGATAGTCCTTGCTTTCAAAAACCTTACATTTGAATGTAAGAGAAAACTACATGGAAGGTGTCAGCTAGAAAAGTCTCATGATCCTTAAGGTACAAAGGAAAAGTAGGTATTAATGCCTTTTTCTTTCATATCATTTCCACTGATACAATCACATCAGTTTCTCATTATGACCACTTGACACTGGACTGGAAGCATTGCTACTCCAAAAGCCCTTGGGTTTAGGACCCTGGGCTGACACCATTAACCAGATGATGATGTGTTGATCACCCTGGCTCACACTGTCTCCTGTCTCTGCCTCAAGGTGTTTCAGCTATGTTAGCTTGTTTGCCTTACAAGTGGTAATTCTTTGAGAGTTGGTGGGCGTGCCTGTACCCTTGTTCACAGGGCAATGGCTGTGAGGCCTATCCTGGAAGCAGGACTGATGTTCTTAGAATTGTTTCCACCCAAGGGCTTCTGCTCTTATCCTCCATTCAAGTGCATTAAGCTAGCAGTTGTTGTTAATGGTGATACAAGTGTTTGGTCCCTTCTCAAGAGTGATTTCTCTTCTCGGTGATGGCTATGGAGGATTTACTAGAAGTAGTTTTGGTGGCCTAGAGAATGCTGCTACTCTCAAGGTTCTTGGGCTCAGGGTTCATGGCTTTCTTATTCAGTGTCTGAAGGGAGAGAATGATCAAGGTGGTATCCAGATGAATGAGGAACACAGAACTTCGAAACTTTTTTCAACTTGTCCAAAACAACTAAAAGCAGATTTTTAAAGTTAGTATCAGAACTCTGAAAAACTTTCAAGTGCATTGTCTTTAGACATTCGTTATCTTTAATGGTTATATTATTTAAGTGAACCTTAACTTTTCTCTCCATTTTGAATTGAGAAATTATGACCTCTGTAACCCCCTTTCAGGCTCAAATCCTCTATTTTTTCAGCTTTGTGTGAAGCATTTGAACAGATAAGTCACAGGGTGATATTTGAATCTAATTTACAGTAGATGAAAGTTAGAAAAAGCAACATATTTTGCCATATAGGATTATAAAAACAGCATAGAAACATGATGATGATATGCCAAATGTAAAAGAATCATGAGGTGGTGGATAGAGCACTAGACCTAGGGTCAGTAAGACATGATTTCCATTCTTGCCTCAAACATTATCTCATTTATCTTCATGACAAGTTTCGAAGTGCTATAATTATCCCCATTTTACATATGAGGAAACTGAGGCAGGAAGAAATTAAGTGACTTACCCAGGGTCACACAGTTGTCTGAGCCTGTATCTGTACCATTACCATCATCATCAAATATTTATAGAGCACCTCTTATGTGCCAACACTGTGCCAAACGCTTTTCAAATGATCTAATTTGATCCACACCACAACCTGGGGAGGTAGGTATTATTATTATCACCATTTTACTGTTGAGGAAACTGAAGCAAACAGAGGTTAAGGTTAAATGACTTACCTAGTATCACACAACTAATAAGTATATTAGAATGGATTTGAATCTGAGTCTTTTTGACTCCAGGTCCAACATTCTATACTGTGACCCTCACTAGTAAAATCAGGATTCGAAACAAAATAATGCCACTTTCTTAACACTGTCTCATCACTATTGTATTGTTACATATCTAAGCAAGTGGCTGTTTTCATTCATTTTCCATTTCTTTAGCAGAGGTAATAGTGCTTCGTGACAGTGAATCTTTACAAATTTCTCATTGAGCTCAATCAGGTAATTTGCTTACATGAATAAGAAATTTGCTCATGATAGGTGATCTAATTCCCCAAGACAATGGAACCAAAGATCTTAGAGAACCTTTAGAATAGCTGTTCCAAACCCCTCATCTTACAATGATGAAACTGAAATTAGCAGGGGTTAAGTAAATAGTCCAAGGTCAAACAGGTAAGTGGCCCAATTAGGATTGTATTCTAGGTCTTCTGATTTCACATTAAGTGCTTCTGCACAAGGCTGATCACATTAATAACTGAATCGAAGATTTATTTTATTTTTTGTTCTTGTTTTGTTTTTGCAGGGCAATGAGGGTTAAGTGACTTGCCCAGGGTCACACAGCTAGTAAGTGTCAAGTGTCTGAGGCTGTATTTGAACTCAGGTCCTCCTGAATCCAGGGCTGGTGCTTTATCCACTGTGCCACCTAGCTGCGCCAGAAGATTAATTTTAAGTAAAAGCTTTGTGTAAGCCAAATAGCAATATCAACATTTTAGCTATTAGTATTATTTCCATATGTAAAGTGTGAATTGTCCCAGTACCCAAACTGAAGATATTAGATTTGGTTACAACAGGACATAGTACAATGTGACTAATACCTCCCTCCTCTGAATAGTGAAATTCTATTGATAACAGTATAAGATTGCTTTGGTGTTTTGGGCTGATACTTCCTGATCTTGACCCTGAGGTTATCAGATCTCAGTTGCCACACTTATCAAGCTGCTAATAATAACAATTATTATATTAGTGACAAAAACTGGCATCAATATAGTACTTGAAGGTTTGCAAAGTTTCTTGTATCAACCACACTGTGATGTATGTACTACAGACTTCATTTTACAGATAAGAAAATGGAAAAGAAGTTAAGTGACTTGGCCATGGTCATATATCTCATGGAACATAAGCCCATAGTTTTCTGACTCCCAGTCTAACACTACTCACTTTAGCATACCATGGAGAAGAAGCTGTCTGGAGAAAAAGAGCATGATCCAAGAGAATAACCAGAATCTTATACAGGAAGTTTGAACCAGAAAGTGTGCTCATTCTAGCATTGTTATCAGAAGAGGTAAAGGTCATGGGACCTGGTTTTAGCTTGATGAAGATATGAGTTTCTACACTTATTTCTGGCAGATACTCACTATGTGATTCTTAGAAAATCACTTAGCCTATTAGCATCTCAACAGAACTCAAAAGTGTTAGATTTCTGAACCCTGCCAGAATTTCTTATTCCAATTAAATCATATGTTCAGGTCAGAGATATATGACTGTGCCACAAGTGGAATCCCTCACAAAGGATCCACTGACTGAAGGTCTTTAAGAAAAGGCACTACCCCTTGTTTGGGATGTTGTTCAAGGTCTCTTCTAATTCTGTTATTATGTTAATATGAATATGTAAAAATTACTATAATGCAAAATAATGCATGAGTGCATATGAGAGCGAGAAAGTGCTATGTATAGACAATGAAAGAGTTAATGAATAAAAAAAACTTATTAAATGCTTATTCTATATAAAACATAATGCTAAGCACTGGAGATACAAAAAGAAAGTCAAGGCCTCAAAGGAAGAATTCATTTCAATAGGGGAGAGAACTCACCTAGGGAATTTAAGTTTCAAGTCAGAAAGATCCCATGGCCCTTAGACTGCAACAGTAAAGTAGATTGCAGTGCAGCTCAATAATCGCCACTAATAAAACCATATTCATTCTAAATGTTTTACCATTTGATATTGAATCAGGAAACTTAAATGACAAAAACTTGCTTTTCTGGGCTTCAACAGCTGTGTCTACTGAGGAAGAAGGACTGCAGCCTCTGCCTATTGATAACACAATCAATATCTGGGGGTGGTGGTAGTTTTGACTCATGTGACACATACTGCCTCTTGCCTTTCCCTTATAGTACCTTGCTGCTTTTGCTAAGCTGCCTCAGCTGCCCAACTGATGGTAGCTGTTGGAGGTATCTATCTCCTTTCCAGGAGTTACTTCCTTGGATGATGGCTGAAAAGACAGTCAGAGCATTCCTGACTAGGGTCAATGGCAAAGAATTCTTGTAAGAGGTAGAATTTGACTTAAACTTTCAAAGTTTAAGTAGGGAAGATGAGTAGGGAATCAATAAGTTTGTCTTTGTGTGGGAGTGAGTTTTGTGTCATGGGCCAATCTTTTAGCTTGTTTTGTTTTGTTTTAGTCATAGGTAAGTGTCTGAAACAGGAATAAGTTTATTGAGAAATGCCAAGTAGGTATTGTAGATAGTAAGCAATTCAGTTTGGTGGAAATACAGTATTTCTGGAGGGTAGTAGGGTGAAGTAAAACTAGAAAGTAAGTATGTACTATACCCAGAACATGGGCTCAGACTAATTCCTGCTCATTTTCACCATTTAAATGGACATAAGTTTGTTAGGGGATATGTAAATTGCTTTAGAAAAAAGAACAATGTCCTCAAAATCTCACTCTGCATTATGCTTCAGAACGGTGAAAAAAGAACATCTAAATTTAGACAACAGCTAATGTCAGTAATAAAATCTTTGTAAATTTTAAGATGCACATATATATTTTATAAATCTACATATGATTTAACACATATGTATACATGGATAGTTATAAATTATTTGGAAGAATCTATAGAGGATCAGTAAATTAATATACTGACCAACATCTCTAGCCAAATTTTGATCTACCTTTTTCTTTTCAAGTTGTTTTCTTTATTCTTCAATACATACATGTTAAATTCTGAAAAGGTTTTTACATTTAACAGAAAATTGGCAGCTAAGAGAATTGTTTCACTACTACACAGAGGAATTCTTTGGAACTTCTAACTATCCCTCTTTTACCTGGGGAAAATGCAAAGCAAAATGTAATTATCTGTGGCTTATTTTAGGGATCACAGGAGGAAGAATAGAAGCCTTCAGCTAAAGATTATTTAGACTAGGTCTCAGCTATGTGAATAAATCCAGTAAACACTGAGTTTCTGATCATTTTAGTGTAAAGAGATAAAATAAATTTACACAAACCTTTTCTGAAATCAAGAGCTTTGGAGGTGGAGGTCAGACAAAGAGTATGGCTAGTTGTATTTCCTTCTGAATGTAACTTTGTCATCTCACTTGTATTGGGTTTCATTTTTTTTTTCATCCTCCAAAGTCTGGAGAACATTCTTGCTTTGAAAATTGATTCTCAAAAACAAGAAATGAGGGACAGCTAGGTGGTACAGTGAATAAAACACAGGTCCTGGATTCAGGAGGACCTGAGTTCAAATGCGGCCTCAAATACTTGACACTTACTAGCTGTGTGACCCTGGGAAAGTCACTTAACCCCCATTGCCCCACCAAAAAACCAAAACCAAAAACAAAAAGAAAACCCCAAGAAATTAGTTGTTCTGTATACTCTCCATCAATTGTTATCACCTTTCATCCACCTCATGTAGCGGTCCTGTGTCTTCTTTGTACTTCTTGTTTTGTTTTTTTGTTTGTTTGTTTGTTTTAGTGAGGTAATTGGGGTTAAGTGACTTGCCCAGGGTCACACAGCTAGTAAGTTTTAAGTGTGTGAGGCCAGATTTGAACTCAGGTACTCCTGACTCCAGGGCCGGTTCTCTATCCACTGTGCCACCTAACTGCCCCATACTTCTTGTTTTCATATATAAAATGGTCCCCTTACCTGCCCTTAAAATTTATTATAAGTTTAGGCTCATTCTGGGCTTTAGCCCTTATGATTCTAGTCTCTCAGAACTATGAAACTTTTATATTAGGTTTCAAGTATCTGTTATTGTTTTCACTTTCTGTACTTGTCTTTTAAAAAGGAGTTTGCTGAGCAGTTTATTCAAAACCCTTTCTCATTTATTCATCATTAGATGTGATTTTTTTACTGCTTTCATTGTCCAGAATGTGGAACTCTGAATGGTGAAACTCCCACTAACTATGCAGATTGGCTTCACGTTGTGCATATGTATGTGTATATGTATATATGTGTGTGTATATTTAAATCTTGAGTTTCAAACTCCAAAAAAGCCACAGCAACAATAAAGTTTAAAAAATGAATGTTTTGATCTCGATTCATACTCCATCAATTCTTTCTCTTGAGTTGGATAGCATTTTTCATCATGTCATGCAGATTTGTCTTGAACACTGTATTGCTGAGAATACCTAAGTTTCTCACAGTAGATCATCATACAATCTAAATGTAACTATACAATGATCTCCTAGTTTTGCTGATTTCATTTTGCATCAGTTCATGTAAATCTTTACAAGTTTTTTCTGAAAGCATCCTAGTTGTCATTTCTTACCATCTATTGTCTCACAGCTTCAGAAACAGCTGCTGCCAGGATTGATTTAGTTACCTCCAAGGCTTCCTGCTGTTCTGCTGGGTCCTGGCCTGTGCTGGCATGGCCTATGCTAGAGTGTATTCTACTCTCATCCTAGTGTGACAGACTTTTCCTGACAACTTTCTAAAATGTCTGCAGACTGAAAATTGTTTCATCCTGTCCTTTTGTGGATTCTGTTACTCCAGAATTCATTTTGAGGCTTTATTTAAAGTTGTTTGGAAGGTAATTTAGGAGAGTTCATGTGAGTCCCTGCCTAGTCTCTACCATCTTGGCTCTCCCCCCGCCCCAACACTGAATTTAAAGTGACTTTTCCAGGATCATATTCCAAATTCTTATCAGAAATCTTGAACTCAGATCATATAACCTCTGAAACTAACTCTGTTGACTCTGCCATGCTAATTAAGAAAACCTCTGTAATAGCTAATATATACTTTTGCCACTGTAATTTAAACCTTATCCCATTAATACACATGAATAAAATATTTCATTGAATAAGCCACAACAGTCTGAAAACTACTCTGTAACTATTTCAAAATTTATTGCTGGGATCTGAATGTTTAAAATGATTTTATTTCCATACTCAGGAAATATGATTTCATTCATTTAAGTCTTCCTTATACCAAGACAGAGCAAAACCCTGCTGTTGGAAAATGTAATGATTTCTTGTAGAAAACAAACAAACAAAAAATCTGCCTTGTGCCTAACCCTTTAGCAATAAGATTCTACATACCTAGCTAGGCTAAACCCTGAGGACAGGCACACTGTTCATCATTGGGCCCACATTTGGAGCTTTTTCAGTATGGTAAACTGTAAGAGCACATTGCTTGTGGAGTCTCTAAGAACCTATGGCTACCTCCTCTCTCAAAGTAAACTATCAAAGTAAGACTTTCATCAAGTTTCAATCAAAACTATTTTATGCTGTTGAAAGTGTAAAGTAGGAAGCACTTATATTTTAAATTGAAACTACTGTTGTATGTGTTATAGGACTGACATACTTTCAATTAATAAAATTGATTTCATAACCCTTGCCCCAATTCCTAAGCTCTAGATATATCTTTATCTCCCTATCTATATGAACGTAGATAAAACTTTTGTCAAGTAACTTAATATCAGGAATATAATTTGAGCTACTTTCAAAAATTTATAACTTGGAAATGTGCATCTAATTTGGTTTTATTAGGAAATTAACTTTATCATGTTGTTGAAAAAAGAATAGTGACAGTCTGGGTTAGGAATCTGTTTGAAGCCTTCAGCCACCAAGCATTGTATAATTATCTTGATAATAAGAGAGAAGAGGTAAAACATCATAAGGGGGGCCTTAGACTAAGGGTCATCATAAGAATTAAGATATACTGCAAAATTAGAAGGAAAGCAGGGAAATTGGGGTGGGGCAGGAATTTATAGCAAGTTTCTCTGTAAGTGTCTAACTTCTTAACCACATAGGGAACTGAATCAAATTTATAAGAATATGAGTCATTCAGTAGTTCATAAGTGGTCAAAGGATATGAACCAGCAGTTTTCAGAAGAATAAATCAAAGTTATGTATTGTCATATGAAAAAATATGTTCTAAATCACTATTAATTAGACAAAGGCAAATTAAAATAACTCCAAGGTACCACCTCAAACCCATAAGATTGGCTAATATGACAGAAAAAGAAAATGACAAATGTTGAAGGCAATTTGGAAAAATTGGACACTAATGCACTCTTGGTGGAACTGTGAACTGATTTAACCGTTCTGGAGAATAATTTTGAAGTGTGCCCAAAGGGCTATAAATCTGTGCATACCCTTTGACCTAAGCAATACCACTAGTAGCTCTGTATCCCAAAGAGATCGAAGAAAAAAGAAAATGATTTATATGTACAAAAATATTTATAGCAGCTCTTTTTATGGGGGCAAAGAATTGGAAATAAGAGGATGGCCACCAATGACAGAATGGTTGGACAAGTTGTGGTATGTGATTGTAATGAAATACTATTTTGCTGTAAGCAATAATGAACAGGCATTTCAGAAAAACCTTGGAATAATTACATGAACTGATACAAAATGAATTGAGCAGAACCAGGAGAACACTCTACATAGTAAAAGCAATATTGTATGATGATCAATCACTAAGCTATTCTCAGCAATACAGTGATATAAGACAATTCTGAAGGACTTATGATAAAAAATGCTAACCATCTCCAGAGAGAGGATGCCAGCTTGGTCTTTTGCTGTTTCCAGAACAATTAAATCAGGGCTTTTTCACTTTTGGGGCAAAACTTGCCTAACCCATGTTGGTCAGAAAGGGAGTAATCCTCATAGATATTGATTCATATATTGAAACTGGGTAATTAACCCATCCATGCTCTTTCTTCTTAGTTTTCTGTTTGAGAAGGCAGGTAGATGATAAAGGAAGATTAGTAGATAGGTAGATATATGATAGAGCATTTATTAAGCACTTCCTTTATGTCCCTTGAATCAAAGTGACTTGTTAAGATAGAAATCACTAATAAAGGCAGGATTTGAAGCCAAGTCTATCAGCTCCAAACCTAATCTTACTTTCAATCCAGTTTGTGTCAACTTATATCATGTCAGTAGCATTAAAAGAAAAATGAGAGTTGCAGCTAAATAAAAGAATGGCTCACAGGCTCTATTTGGAGAGGCAAAAAGAGATGATAGTGATGATTTTATTAGATGTCCTAAGGCAAAAAGAAATATCACTTCATGGGATAGTTCATTGTCTTGTATTTTAGTGCTTTTTATAAGTATTTTTATAAAGACTATCATGAGAATAGTTTAAGCATGTACAGAAAATCTCTTGAAGAGGATGAAAAGTAGAGAAATTGTACAAAGAGTACACTAAAATCAACTTAATGAAATAAAAATACATTTTAACATTAAATCACTTTAATGAAAAGGTAGACAGAAGAGAGGGCAGCAAGTACACATAGAGATAGATCTATATATCTATCAATCAATAGATAGATACAGATGTATATGATAATATGGTTTAGTAACAAATTTTAAATATGCCTGAGGCTTACAAGTACAATTAAGAAAAAAATGTATGCTCTTTAATTTAAACAATTATTACCTAGGCTATTTCATAAAAAGTAAGATGGATGGAGTGATGATTATAACAAGTTCCTAAAGAAATTTAACTATGTAGTATAAATTATTTGCCAGATCATCCTAAATACTTCTCTCAACCAGCAAACTCTTGATCTTTTTGCCAAACACAAAGATATGTCCACCAAAGAAAATTCCAATTTAGAATATAAAATCACTTGTAGGATTTTAAAGAGAAGAATAGGAGAACGTTATAGGCAATATCACTTTGTGAAAAGCAAGAAGCAGTGGACTAAAAAAAAGTTAAAGAACACTTGGAGAGAGCAAAATTATTCCCTGAGAACTTAAGAATGACATGGAAGGAGTACAACAAAGAGGTAAAAAATGGAAATGGCCTATATTCATGTATTAGGAAGTAAACAAGGCATCGAATAAAAGTAATAAGAAAAATCAGCTAGAATAAGCAAGAGATACACAAAAGAGGTCTTTTTTTAAATTTTTTTGGGGGAGGTGGAGACAGGGCAATGAGGGTTAAGTGACTTTCCCAGGGTCACACAGCTGGTAAGTGTCAAGTGTCTGAGGCTGGATTTGAACTCAGTTCCTCCTGAATCCAGGGCTGGGGATTTATCCACTGTGCCACCTAGCTGTCCCCAAGAAACAACACAATTTTGAATATACTATCTAATCAGTCCTTAAGGTATTTGAAATAGGCGAACTTAACTAAAAATTTCATACAGTTTCAAACTTCATTTTTAATTTTAAAAGACTCCTATATTTTTAAAACCTAATAACCCATGTAATTGTTTATGTTCTCATTTGTTTTACATTTCATGAGAACAATCTGCATATACCTCTAGGCAACCTTCAAGCTATCAATAAACATCTATTAATTACTTACTAAATGTCAGACACTGTACTAAATACTAGGGATATAAAAATAAGTAAATGCCTCTCCCTGCCTTCAGGGAGCTCATAGTCTGATGGGACAGGCAATAAAGAAATGCATATGTATGCTTTATGTACATATGCGTGTGTGTGTGTGTGTGTGTGTATATATATATATATATATATATATACACACACCTACATGTTCATTACATAGCTATGTTTGTGCATTTTTGTGTGTTCATTTTTGCATGTATAAGTAGGATTTAATTAACAAGAGGAATGATTAGAATTAAAAGAGTTTGAAAAATGCTTCCTGTTGAAGTTGGAATGTAAAGGAAGTCAGAGAAGCCAGTAGGCAGAGATGAGGAGTGAGAAAAGTTTAGACATTTCCTGAGTCAAGAGTTGGAGTGCCATGATCATGGAACAGCTAGGAGACCCATGTAGCTGGATCGCAGAGCCTGTGTCAGGGAGTAAGGTATAAGAAAACTAGAAAGTGATTTAGGGCCTGATTAAGAAGCGTTTTAGGAGGCGGCTAGGTGGCGCGGTGGATAAAGCACCGGCCCTGGATTCAGGAGTTCCTGAGTTCAAATCCGACCTCAGACACTTGATACTTACTAGCTGTGTGACCCTGGGCAAGTCATTTAACCCCCATTGCCCCACCAAAAAAAAAAAAAAAAAAGAAGCATTTTGAAATTCAAACAGAGGATTTTGGTTTTGATCCTGGAGGTGATAGAGGGCCACTGGAGGGCCACATTAGTCAGATCTTTGCTTTATGAAAATATTGATTAAGCTCTGAGAAGGAAATAGGCAGGCTTTCATAAATTCTGTAACAGTGGACATCTTCACAATCACAGAACATTAAAAGATATAGAAAATACAAGATCTAACTACGTGTGTTGACTATTTTCTTTTGATTTGATAGAGCAAAATACTCCCTTAAAAGTTCTCCAAAAATGTCTCACAAGTTTATATCAAACTCATACAGAATTATTTTAAATGTATAACAGTAGAGTAAACTTTAATAATTTACAAATAATGAGGCAGAGAGATGTGTACCTCTCCAAAATATTTTCACTACTGTGAATGACGTATAGAATATGAATGAGAGAAAAAGTGTTCCCTATAGATGGTGAGTCTCTCCAGATGTTTGTGGATAAGACTCAACTGAATATCAATCCTGTTCTTTAGGGAATTGGTAATGCATGATAGAAGTTCAAAAGAAAGATCAGGACTGAATATAGACATTTGAGAGTGATCCATCCATATGGCAATTGCTATCATGGGAGCTAATAACAGCACCACAAGACAGACAACAGAAAAAAAATTAAGAGAAGGCCAAAAATGTGGTCTTGGAGGATGGCATCAATTGCAGGACAGAATTTAGATGATGACACAGCAGAGAGTATCGAAGAGTGATCATGTAGGTAGAAAGAGCTTAGAAGGAACAGTCGCATTAAATACAAAGGAGGAGAGGATTTTTAGAAGTAGAGGGTGGTTAGCACTGACCAAAAATGGAAAAAGGTCAGAATGGATTGAGAAATGGTGATTAGATTTGTTGTAAAAGCTCACTGATAATGTTTAAGAGAATAGTTTTAATAGAGTAGAAGTGAAAAACATATTGAGAGATGCAGAAAAGGGAAAAATAGGGAAATGTTTAAAGGACTCTTTGTAGGCATTTGGCTTTTTGAAAGAGAAGAAGTATTGGAGGACAGTTTGAGACAGTATCAGGTTTTTTTGCAAGCCAGGGGAGACCCTTACATGTTTGTAGATGATAGGTAAGGGGCTAATGAATTAGAAAAGATTGAAGATTACAGTGAAGTGGGTATGATAAAAGAAACAAACTCCCAGATGGATGGGAAAGGATAGGATTGAAGGCATGAAGGGAGGTGTTCTGCCTTGTCAAGTAGGAAGACCCCCTTTCCTTCTGAGACTAGAGCAAAGGAACACAGAATGGAGATAATGTAGAAGGATGGAGGGGTATGAAACAGAGTTAGAAAAGGAAGCTGAGAGTGGATGATCTCTATTTTCTCAGTAGGAACTTTAAAATTCTCTACAGTAATGTTTCAATAATTTCTCAATATAGATCAAATTTAAATTATATCACCTTGCCTATGAACAAAATGAAAATATGTTTTGTATAGGTCTTGCCACTTGATTGTTTAAGCTAATTAAAAGAACTTGACAGCTGGTCCAGAATTTGAGGTAAAATTTCCCTGCTGACTAAGGCAGTGAATAAGAATTTAATGTTCATTAAAATATGTCACAATGCAAGACCCAAAACAGCTACCATCTGTCACCATCTCCTATCACATACATAGCTATATACAATATGACAACCTTAGTTTATTACCTATGACCATCATAATTTAATTTGAAATATTACTAAGAACCTTTAAGGTTACCTCTCCTCATGACAACACATATACCTCTGGAAGGGGGAGAGAGGAGTCTTGGTTGTTTCAACCACTTCTGCTGTAGTAGTATCATGAGTATTGGAGGATGTTGAAATGAAAGTGGATGTGATGTTTCATTGACCAATATTGATTTTTTTTCTTTTGGTGGGATAAGGACTAGGAAGGAACTGAACCGTTAAGGGGTTTTCCTCATGAGGGATTGTAGGGAATGATCCAGTAGTATGCTTGCTAGGGAAAACAGTCTTTTAATTGTTAACACAAAGAGATAATTCCACAGGAGCTAGTCATCCCTCAGGGTTTAGACTGCAGGTACATTCATGATATTGTGGGATTAGTGAGGGACAATAATACATGCCATGTGAATTCAGGAATGAATGAATGAATGAATGAATGAATGAATGAATGAATAAATTCTCAAGTAGTCAAGTAGAGAAAACCTGATGCTTTAACTATCTCCATCTCAGTGCCTGGGATGTGGATGTGTTATTGTGGATTGTTCCTTGAAAACATCATCTTTTTGTGTTCTTTTTCTCTCTAACAATCATAAGCATATGCATAAGCATTATTAATAAGTAAGACTATGGGGGCAGCTAGGTGGCACAATGGATAGAGCACGGGCCCTGGAGTCAGGAGTACCTGAGTTCAAATCCGGCCTCAGACACTTAACACTTACTAGCTGTGTGACCCTGGGCAAGTCACTTAACCCCAATTGCCTCACTAAAAAAAAAAAAAAGTAATACTATTGTTGATGATTGCCATTTATATAAGACTTTAAGTTTTACACAGTATTTTGATACATTATCTCATTTGATCTCCATAACAACCTGTGAAGTAGTGACCTATAGTTATTTTCACAACATATTTTTTTTCAAACATGAGAAAACAGCAATTCAGAAGGGTTAAGTGTAACTTCTCAAGTCTAGTAGTAGTAAGTGTCCTAACCAAGGTCTTCTGATTATTTTTATTATGTTATATCCAGTGTTATTTTCACAATAAAGTACTATTTCTCATTAGTAAAATGGAGATATAATATCTGCCTCACAGGGTTACTGGGTTAGTCACAGGAGATAATATATGTGAAAACATTTTTTAAAGAGTAAGTACTATTCTAATTGTTATTATAACTTTAATACATTGCAACTTTAAATTAGATATACAAGCATCTTTTTATGTGAAGATTTAAAAAATGGACCAAATTAACATCTTATGTAATTTTCTATAATATATCTCATATGTATACACACAAATCTACATGTGTATGTATGTAATTAAGTCCTTAGGTGCATATACATATATGAATATATGTATATCTTATAGCATTAGTTTCATTTGTCATCAAATCTCCAGGGATCCAATTAGTTTAAAGGTTATATAAGAAAAATTGCTTAGACACTGCTACTTTGCACCCAAATTAACGATGTGATAATTTTCCCTAAGCATAATTCTAATATATGATGACATTTTTTCTTCTTTCTGAAGTATTCTCAGTTAATTAAATATGCAACTTAAGTAATTAGTATTATCTTCTAACCTAAAACAGTTCATCATTTTTAACCACTTTCTTTAACATGTGTGGAGTAAAATCTGGAAGAGTTTTGTTTTGTGTATATTGTTTTACTTGTTTGGGTATACTTTTAACATTTCTGAGAGGGCAAAAATTGTGTTAAGTAAAAGAATGTCAATATATAAACATTGAAATACTCCTACCTCTCCTAGTTTCATTTATGTCTAGGATTTTCATTTAGATTTAAGGTAGCCTTCATTGTAGAGATCTAGTCTATTTACTCTCTGATTGGGGTTGGAAGAGAAGAGTAGGGGAATAGCTCATATATTTTGTAAAAAACATTCAGAAAAGGGGGGCGGCTAGGTGGCGCAGTGGATAAAGCACTGGCCCTGGATTCAGGAGTACCTGAGTTCAAATCCGGCCTCAGACACTTGACACTTACTAGCTGTGTGACCCTGGGTAAGTTACTTAACCCCCATTGCCACACAAAAACAACAACAACAACAACAACAAAAAACCCAAAACATTCAGAAAGGAAAATCAGGACCAAGAGAAACACATTTTTCAACTTAACATGTTTTGGAAATATGTTAGGTAACTAGAATGCATTACAATGTGAAGGCAAACAAAGGAAATAGATTCTGAATGAAGGCTAAAGTCCAACAAGCAACAGCAAGCATTTAGGTTTCTACAATGTTATGCATAGTATTAGATATTGGAATTACTAAGACATAACTTCAAAAATCTCTGCTATCAAGTTGCTAACCACATACTAGAGGGAAACAATAAGTCCACAGATAAATACAAACAAAATATATGCAACATAAATACAACCAATTTTGAAGAAAGGAGAAGAATATAATGAAGACACCAAGATGACCCTTCAATAGAAGGGTTGCTATTTAACCTCAACCTTTAAGGAAAGTAGCATCGACAATAGAGTTCATTTCTAAAATACTGTTCACTGCTAACCAATGTTAGGCTATTTCAAGTTGAGTTACTAATTGGGCAAACACGAGGGGAGTGTTTAGTGACTTCTCTGTGTCACTGGCACATTCATTCATTTAAAAAATTGACATATCTCTTGAATGGTGCTTTCTATTCCACATAATCACACCTGTGATTTCATTAGTATGAGGAACCCCTAGGTAAGGGAACTCCCTCTACCAAAGCAGGTCAATACTTTTTCTTCAACTTAGAGTCTAGAAGAAGACAAATATTTATTTTTCTAGGCAAGTAGTGGATGTTGAGCAAGGGGCAGAGGACATATATTTATTACCCTCATAATTTTATTATAGTCAGAATTGACATAGAAGGAAAAGAGAGAGATTCAGTCACAAAAGAAGCCTTTCTTTTCTGCTATCATAACGTAGGTAATAATAATAATAAGGCTACATGCCTGAGGTCTACAAAATACACAAGGAAATAATGTAGAATGTGACAAATCAAGCAGGGACAGAAAATTTCTAAATCCATTGACTTTAGATTAATTAAATTTTTTGTTGTCTGTCAATGAGATGGAATTGATGCCATTTATTTCTATAGCTTAAAGAGCTGTAGAAAGTATGTATGAAGAGAGGAAAAAGAGTAAAGCACACTAAAAGCCTAACTAGGTTTATCACGATCAATTATTGACTTTTGTTTCATCATATTTTTGTCTTACAAGCACAGTGCTTAGAACAAAAGTGGTACTTTAGAAATTCTTTTCCATTCACTTTCATTATAACATCAGCAGTAAAAGATAATTATTCAAATAGCCATTGCAGTGACTTTATTGGTAATATTACAGCCGGGTCTTGATAAGTGCAAATGATAAATCCTCTGAAATGGTTGCAGTATGTGCATATTTACATTTTGCTGGAACATATGACCATACTTTACATAATTATACCTTAGGTAAGTGCACATTTGGATATATGCAACCACATCAAGTGATTCAGTACCTAGCTTTAATTGGCATTTATACTGTGAATGTAAGTTTTCAAAAAAACATCTCCCCCAAAATCTAGTGGGATAGAAGGTGCATGTATTATTTTCCTCATTTTACATTTGGAAAAAAAACTGAAGTTCAGTCAAGTTAGGTCACTTCCGTATGGCCATAGCAGTAGTAAAATGCAACAGTATGAATTTGTCTCTACATCTTCTGATTACCTAGATTGTGCTTCACTGTACTGCTTATATTTATGTATTTGTAAGCATTTACATGACACATGAACTTTTTTGCTTGTAATGTACTTAGCTTAACCAAAATAAGAATGTGTGAAATTACCCTGAAAAATATACTGTTAAAATCTTTATTGCACTATGATATAAACTAATATTTATTTTAAAACAGATTATAAAAGGAGATCTAGAAATGAAGAAACAAACAATGGATAAACTGTGTTCCCTCAGTCAGGATCTACTCTCAGCTTTGAAGAACAAGACGGTAGCTCAAAAGATGGAAGCTTGGCTAGAAAACTTTGCCCAACGGTGGGATAATCTTATCCAAAAACTTGAAAAGAGTTCTGTGCAGGTAAGCCATTGTAATTATCATGCCAGAGATCATGGTTCTTAACCATGGTTTGAAATTAATTTTTTATAACTGTACTTTTAATCTTATGTATGTATAGGGTTTCCCCAAAGTCTTGGTATACTTTCAAATTTAAGCCCATCCTTGGTATTAACATTTACATTTTAAAACATCATTCTGAGAAAGGATGCAGAGCCTTTGACAGATTGCCAAAAGGATGTAAGAACTCCTACCATAGATGATCTAAGAGACTCTAATAGCCCTCATTATTAGAACAGTGCTCTTAGCTAGAATAGCATGCTAACATCTAACCACTGTTGTCCATTTGTCTTGATGAGAACTTTGATTTCTCCCTTGTCTTTCCACAGCAGCAGATGGTTGAGATGTTGACTGAGGGCAGTGTCAGAGAGGAGATATGGAAGAGAAAAGCTGGCTAATCACATGAGTTACTGGCAGTCCCCTCTTGCCCAGGTGCTAAAGGGGTGATGATTAGTTATGTATTTGAAAAGAAGGACAGGATTCTAAACTGGTAGCCCAGGAGGTGTGGGCTGGTTATTATGTCACAGTCTAACATCAGTGCTATGACTTCAGGACACTTTTAAAACCCCATCTGCCACAGCCATCTAAGCACTGTGGATGTGGCAAAAGAAAAATTTACACCTATGATTTTAGGCTCAATTGGTGCCTTTAAGACTTTAAAAGAAGGCAAAGGAATATTACCAGAATGTTGGGTAGCTTTTCTACTGATAAAGTATGTAAATATGTGGACAAAAATCATACATAATGAAAAGATATGGAAGGCTTATAGAGGTAAAGAGAGTACAGACATCAAGTGAAATAATAGATCTATCATATTATTAGAGTAAATGTTCTTGCACAATTCAGATTTATACTACATCTATTTAGCATAGATGATACTTTAAGAGTTAAGAAAAGCATAAGGCTATTGAAGAAAAGAAACCTTGTGTTTGGCCTTATAACACTCTCCTCTAGGTCTGCAAACTCCAAAAGAACACCAATATAGCTCTGATGTGGACTGTCCTTTAGTATACTTAAGCTAGTAGCTCAAATACCCTGGAAGTGTGATAGGCATTAGGGGAGGGAGTGGTAGTGATAGGAGACAGTACATCAAAAAGAGGGAACAGGAGAATTTCAATTGGTAGACCAAGGGAAGAAGGTCTATGATATAAAGTAATGAGATTTTAATTTTTTTTGATTTTTGGTTAAAAGGTCCAGATCATTATTATAACAGTATCCCAAAAGCCTCAGTGAAGTTTTAAGCTTTAATAACTTAAAACCACATTTTCTCAGATGAATTCTTATTTTATCTTGAACATGGATATTTAGCATATGCTATAAAAGAAGAATTTTGTCATGTTCTTATTTTTTTTTAGGAAATCAATTCTGTTACTTATCTCAAGGTATTTTACATTCTTATTCTTACTAATGCTTTTTTTTTACTGATGCTTTTGGGACATTTTGTATATTAAAATCATATTTATCTGAGATATATAATATTTTTATTTATGGTATGATGTGATGAAAAGACCACTGGATTTGGAGGTATGAAGAACCAGGTCTCACTTTCCAGTCATGTGGCCACTGGGCAAGTCACTTCACCACTTTTCGCCTTAGTTACCTCATATGCAACATAGCTTACACTGAACACCTCACAGGGTTATTTTGAGGAAGCTACTTTGTGAATCTTAAATTGCCATAAAATATATTTTAATTATGAAAATATTATCCAACTAAAATAAAACCTATATAAATGAAATATATTTTGCCAATGAAAAGAAAATCTCAATTATATTTATTTTATTAAACTGGGAGCCAGTAAAGCTCATTTTTCAAACCCCAACATTTTTTGGTCCAAAAAGTCTTTCAAAGTAAATAGATTTTCAGTTTCACCCCTAACATTTGTAGTAGATAGAGAATGGATTTTCTAATAGCTTACATATAATATACCTATTAGGTGTTTTGTGTTATACCCCTCCTCTATATTCTGTTAAAGCAAAATTTATTATCAAAATGTTTTGTGGATCTTAAAACATTTAAGTGAAAAAATGTTGTCTGTCATCTATCAGCAAGAGATAAATATTCTGTTTGAAGGCAAGGATTATTGTGTTTTGTTTTGTTTTCCTTTTGTTCCATTTTGTTTTTTCTCTGTATTCCCAGGTCCTAGCACGGTAACTAACATAGGAGATATTTTACAAATGCTTTCTAGCTATGTGACACTGGGCAAGTCATTTAACCCTCCTTGCCCCAAAAAAGAAAAGGAAAGAAAAGAAAAGAAAAGAAAAGGAAAAAGAACAAATGCTTAGTAATTGGTTGATTTTTTCTGTACTAATAAAAGGAAAAGGTTAATCATTAGTTTACTTATTATAATTAGGGATTTTCTTTATGTTGAAAATTTAACACAACATTTCAGAAAAAAATATTTCTATAATTAACATAACCTAAGATTAAATAAAAAACAGGTTTGCCATTTATAACTAAAACTACATATATATTGACACCCCCTTAGCTATTGACAACACAACTTCAATTAAACAATACTGACCTAAACTTGTAATTGATTGACATTTTTTAAAGGATAGAATTCCCAATCAGAGACAGCCAGGAAGATATAAGTACTGTGTTCAGAAGCTGGCAGCTGTCTAGATCCTTTGCATAACAGAATATTTTCAAAAATTTCTTTGAAAGAATTTACATGCTTAAGTTAGAGCCAAAAAATTCAAAAATTCACCTTTTATTAAAAAGCTTTTATTGAGCAAATTCAATTACAGTTCCAGGCCTGAGAAAACTGAGAAAACCAACTACAGGCAGACAACAGAAGACTAATCTTCTACTGTTCAGTCCTTGGCCCCAGGTATTGGACTTTCAGTAAGAGGTCTTGGGTCTTAAGACTGCCTTTTTCATAGACAGTTTATGTTACCTTGGGAAAGCCACTTGACTTTTAGATTCAATTTCCTGATATTCAAAAAAAAGATCATGTCATACAAAATTATGGCATACTAGATGACCTATCTCTAAGGTCTCTTCTACCTCTAAATTCTATTGCATTTCCTATGATGAGGTTTTATTTAATCTTACATGTAGATATTTAGGATATGCTGCCAAAAACTGTTTTGTCATGTTCTTATTTTTAGGAGATCCCTTATGTTACATTTCTTTGGGAATTTTGCATTCCTATTCTTACATTAACCCTAATTTGAAATGATTGCTAACTCTACATAAAATTAAGATGCAATTGCTTTACCACTTTCTTGATTAGCTTTATTTTATTTTTATTTTTTATAAATAACACTAAGGGGGGCAGCTAGGTGGCTCAGTAGATAAAGCGCTGGCCCTGGATTCTGGAGGACTTGAGTTCAAATCTGGACTCAGACATTTGACACTTACTAGCTGTATGACCCTGGGCAAATCACTTAACCCTCATTGCCCTGCAAAACCAAAACCAAACCAACCAAACCAACAAACAAACAAAACAAATAACACTAAGAATTTCAATTGAAAATCTACCAAATAGAACTTTTCTACCTTTGAATACTGGTTTCCCTTACAATTGAATTTCCCAAATTCAAAGCTTAAACATTAAAAATTTGTTTTCAGGTTCCCATAGCTTCACATAGAATAGCCAACATTTCCCTGTTGGTAGGTAAGGTTGTCTTTTTTTAAATAAAATATACCAGTTGTATCCTCTCTTTAAATATATATGTTGCTTGCATATAGGAGATCATTTTGTTCATATTTTCACTCATTTTATGTATATCCTTATTTGCTTGGACAATGAGTGGCACAAGTAGGTACTTATTTAATATTTGTTGGTTGATTGATTAGTTAAAGCTGAGGTTTTATGTAAATTCTATGAAGCTATTATCAAAAATAACTCTGAGAGGCTCATTATAGCATCTTTGATTCCAACGTGGATTTATATATGCACACACACATGTATATATGCATATATGTATGTGCACACACATGCTATGTATAATAACATGTTAAAAATCTCAAATTCATTTTTTTATTTAGTACTCACTCCCTTTCTTTTTATTGTTTATACTTGCTTTGTAGGTATAGGGAACTCACAATGCTGAAATATCTGCTAATCAAATTGCATCTGTTCTCTAAATTGTGGTCCTGGAGAGTAACCTGGAACACTGAGAGGTTCAGTGTTTTACCTAGGGTCACGCATGTGTCAGAGTTCAATTCTGGTCTTCCTAAATGCTAATATAATGTTCAATTAACTACATTGCCACTGTTTTGTTTTGTTTTTTAAACTGCACACATTTCCCTTTTGTATTCTCATCTAATTTTCAGTTTAAGTATAGAGATTCTAGTCTTCTTTGTGTTGGGGGATAGTTTTCATTTATCTGTTTGCAATCCTTACTCAATTCCTTGTAACGATTGGAATGACGCCACCTGCTGGAGACTTACTGTAGAAGAGTTCTGCCCATGAAGCGAAGGTCTTTGAGGGCAAGACCAGGAGTCAGGAAGTGACGCGGGCTAGTGGGAGGAGGAAGGAAGAGACTGGCGCTCACTCTCGCGCTTTTTCCTCTGGACTCTGGTGGAGAAGGGAGCTAGAAATGTGCTCTCCCTTTAATAGATAGGAATCTAGGCCTTTTTCTCTCTCTTTACCAAATTCTTATTCTCCTTAATAAATGCTTAAAAGTCTAACTCTTGCTAAAGCTTATAATTTATTGGCGACCACTCATTAGATATTTTAGACAGTTTAGCTAGAATTTTAGCCCTTAACATCCTTATGCTAGTTAGAAAGTGTCTGATAACTTGAACTTATAAACCCTTATTCATTTTGAATATGATAAAATCTCCTATTGTATTGTACCAATTTTTATTCCTTCCTTCTATTGAATTTCCTAATTTAATTTCATTAATTTTAAAATTTTGGATATCCCTTAACTAATATGGACTGATATATGTATATATATACATATATATGTATATATATTCATATATATATAATAAATAACAGGTATTAGTGAAAGCTTAAATATAAATAGCAGCATATTGTAGAATCTCCAATTATGAAGGAGAGTTCAATGTTAAACTTCTTTGGGTTCTTAATGAGCCATAATTGGATTGATGCAACATCATTCCAGATAAAATGCACCTGGAAAATTTCAAAATATAATCATATTGACAATATTATGATGCAGTCTGCTATCATGGCGCATGCATGGGAATGATCTATCACCAACAACATCTGCTTAAACAGGCACACAATGATATACACACATATATCCAAAAAAAATCCCCTCTGTACCTTTTATTTTAATCACTAACTCAACATTTCTAATAATCTTTTGTCAGGTTACTAACAATTGGGGTTAAAGTATGAGATGATATTATTATACATTTAAAATGCATAAGGAGCTATTTGGTATATTTATTTATATCTCTGAGCAATAGCAAGGATTGATATGCTAACCAGTAAGAAAGCTGGGGTTAAAGATCATGTTTCACAAAGAGAATTGGGTCATCAATCAGAAGCTACAACATGCTTCCTACCAAGAAACAATGTGTAGAAACTAGCATAGCTAGCATGGCATAAGAGCCTGTGTGGAAGTTCAAAAGGGGTGGTTGCTTATTCATTTTAATATTATTTTTTGTTGTTTTGTTTTGGAAGACCATGTAGTTGTTGGGTAGTTTTTTTGTTTTTGTTTTTGTTTTTTAATAAATATGCTTGAAACACAAGGTACAGTTTTAGGAGATTCTGATGCTTGGGCATAGAAGATGCTTTATAAGTGTTTGTTGAATTCTTTTGAACTTCCCCTCATAATACAAATAGCATCCAGAAAATACCCCCCAAATGCAACATTTTATTTCTCCTGTTCCTGAAATGAACCTCTCCCCATTGAATAAGAGTTTATTCTGCAGAACATTTTGGCTTTGGAATTTGCTGCATAATCCCAGTTTCAATATCTCCTTAACCCAAATCTAAGTCCAGGTAAAAAATTGTGGACCACTTTGACCTTAATATTTGGGGAATGATAAGCCTCAATTAATTGCATCTCTGACAATGCAAAATATAATTTACAATTCTGCTCCATGGGCAATCAAGATGTAACTCTGCTTCAAGCAGGAATGAAGATTATAATTTTGCACTTTGTAGAAGGACTCATGTTTCTACTGATTTGTTATTTAGTTTGTCACCAGTAGATAATAAATCTATCACTTTGATGATGGGTATTGCAACTTTATGATGTTTTAATTATGTACTCATTATGACTAAAATATAATCATTTCAGGAGTCAATCTCCTTTGAAGAGAGGATCCTTGGAAAGGAGAGTTTTATTATCACTGTCATCATCTCCTTGCAGCCTCTGAGATTAAGATATTGCTGTGATATTTAGAACTACTTTATTACCAGTTCCAAATCTTCAGTGTAAGAATTTAACCCAAGCAGATGCATGCCAAAGAATAATAGAATTTTTTAGCAGAAAGCAACCTTATGGATCATTTGATTTAAATTCTTTATCCATTTATTTCATACATGAGGAAAATGAGGTTCAAAGCAGTTGAGAGATTTCCTTAAAAATACTCATCTAGTTAATAGATACTAATACTCAGTGCCCCTTTGTACTTTTTTTTAACAATAATTAAATTTAATGTTGTCATTCAAAGCAATGAAGTTAAACATAGTTATGTTTTTTTAATGCATATGGTCAACTCACAGTTATCTCTTTTCATTTACTTAAGGCAAGTGAAACCATATATACCAGAACTTTTCTATAGAATGAGTGTGATATAACTGTAGTACAGTTTATAATTTCAAGAATCTGGGAACAGCTAGGTGGTGAAGTGGATAAAGCATTGGCCCTGGATTCAGGAGGACCTGAATTCAAATCCAGCCTCAGACACTTGACACTTACTAGTTGTGTGACCCTGGGCAAGTCACTTAACCCTCATTGCCCTGCCCCCCCCAAAAAAAAAGTAATTTCAAGAATCTCTGTCTCTATCACATTAGATATATTTTTCTTAAAGAATGCTCTTCTATTAAGAATTATTTATAAATGAGTTTGCATACATTGATCTAATCACAGAATCTCAGTTGGAGCAAGTCTTAGTGGCCATCTAATCTATTTCATACGTGAACAAATAATCTCTACAACATACCTGACAAAAGAGAAGTGAAGTCCATTTAAAAATTAATTATAATTGTTTGGAATTCTCTCTTTAATATCAAGCCTAAATCTCCCATTTTCTATCTCTCAACTATTTCTCCTAATTCTTCCTTTTATGCCCGAGTCTAATCCATTTTTCATTTGATAGTTCTTCAGTTACTTAAAGATAGATTATCCTGTCCCCTTTAAGTTTTTGTTATGTTAAACATATATAGTTATTAAAATTATTCTTAATATAGAATCATTTGGATGCTTGTGTCCATCATTGTCACTTTGAAGATTGATCATCTTCAACTTATAATTATCATTTATAAAATGTAATGTCCAGGACAGAATATAGAACTTCAGGTGTGATCTGACCAGGCCAGTGTACAAAGGAATTATTATCTCCATAGTCCTGGACACTAGAACTCTGTTAGTACTATTTAAATTTACATTATTTTTTTTTATCTCCCATCCTATACCACCACTAATTGATATTGAGCTTATTGAGCTTACAGTTCACCTATTCTTCTTTTTCAGAGAAATTATGTCTACTTATGTCTTCCCTATTTCATAATTGTGGAATTATTTTTGTGAATAAAGAGCATGAGACTTTAGACATATTTATCAAATTTCATCAAAATAGATTTGAGCCAAGGTTCTGCTTTGCTAAGATAATTTTTAGTTCTTAACTCTGTCATTCATTGCATGAGTGAGTCTTCTCAACTTTGTTCCATCTTCAAATTAGAGAGGCTTGACACTATGCCTTTATACAGTCATTTACAAAGATGTTAACTTAGGACCAAAGACTGACACCTGGTACCCTCCACTGAAGATCTCCTTACAAAATAACATGGAACCATAAAAGGCTACTCTTGGATCTTGGGTATGACCATTCAACCACCTGAATGTACTGCCACATAACCCACATGTCTCCATCTTGTCCAATAAATATAAAATGGGAAATTTTGCCAACATTTTCCCCACAATCTAAATAAACTCTATCTACTTCATTCTCCTGGGCTAAACTAACCTAAAAGAAACAAAAAAACAACCTTAGAAATCCAAAATAAATAAATGAATGGATGAATGAATGAAACAATGAATACATGACTAAGCACACTTTAAATCTTTATAAACGAAATAATTTATTTTACCTTTGACTAAATTTGCAATTAGTTCGTACTGTTATATTCAGTGACATGAGAAAGCAAGTCTGAGGTGAGGATCTACATTAAATATTTTAATTCATTTTTACCTTCCCTAAATTTTTTAAGTTCCATTCATGGTACCTGCATTTTAACATTATGTGGCAGGAAAAAAATACTTCTTTTCCATTTTTCCTGTCATATAGAAGTAGTAACAAATTTTGATTCTAGAAACATTTGAACACAATCATTAATTTCTAACAGATACATTTATGCTCACTATCACCTTTTGAATTACGATCAGCGTTAAAACACTGATGTTATGGAGCATGAATATAAGCCCAGTAAGAAGGCTTCCAGGTAATAATCCGAAAGATGTATTATCCACTGATCTGAGCACTGGAGTTGTGATTTGACACATAAATGCAATAGCAAGTTACTTATTATTAGCTTTTACAATGAGTTTAAGTTATTTATATTCTTTCAACTAGAAATTTAACTATTTGTTAAAATGCTATTTTAAAAGTGAAAGATGGATGATTTGTTTTCCTAAGATATGATTTTATTTACATGAATTATTAATATTAAAAATCCACATGGTATACAATAATAATTATACTTTGATTCAAAAGCAAATCCATTTAAAAGAAACTTCACTTCATTAAAATGTGATAATTTAACAAAAGAAACTGGAGATATTTAAACTAAAACAAAAGTTATTTTATTATTGGAAAATATAACACTAACACTTCTATATCTTCTTCATATACTCTATAGGAAGTTTCCAATTAATGTACAAATTGTCTTCTAAAATTTTTTAAGTCAGGTGCTTAAAATACAGGAAGCAATGTTGTAAATTGTAGTTAGGTTCTCAGAACAGTCTGCAAAAGGCTGCTTTTTCTAATATTTATTTGAAGTTAATCACTAAATCCTCTTTGGATACCTCATTGATATGGGGAGTTGATCTTAGGCTCCTCTAAGAGATAGCAAAATCTCTGGAACCACTGCCACACACTGCTAATAAACTGTGGGTCTGTCAACCTGGGACCAGACTAATTAGTTCGTCTATGGGGTGATAAAGGTTTTGGACACAAGAACTCTTTAAAATCATCTGCTAAATTTTAGAAGGGTTACAATCAGTGTCAGATAGGGATCCCCCATGCTGAAAATACTGGACAGACTTGCAGTATTGAATTGAGTAACTTAAGTATAGTGCTGTATATTTATAAGGAAGCCCAAGGGCTAAGTAGAGCTCTAAGAGAGGGCAATTGATTGCTGTAGCAGTTAACCTCAGGGATTGGCTATTCTGTTTCCTTTTCCATTCTTATCACCTATTTATTCCAGCCAGGTTTCCTCTCCTCTGACTAAAACAAATCCTATCCTTTTGAGATTTTCTGAGGATTTTTATTGGTAACAATGAGAAAACTCTAAAGTCCCCATAATCTTCTATCTTTTCCTTACAGTTCTGTAGGGAAATCAAGCTGCAAGTGGTTATAATAGTATTTGAAGCCCTTCATAATCTAACCTAATTCTTTGCTTCATATCCTATTACTTCCCCAACCAATTTGGACCCCACTTTCGCATTCAACTTAGTCTTTGGAATCTTGATCTCATTGCATAATTACTATTTTATACCAGTATTGGACTTCTTTCATACACGTTTGTCTATTAAGGTTTTTCCCTTCTTTCAAGATTCAATTGTGATACTATTCTTTCCTGATCCCCTTGTCTCCCAAATGAATTTGATTTCTTCCTCCTCAAATTTCTCAGAATTCTCTGCCTTGCTCCTTATTACAATTATCTCATTCTTGTTTGTATTTTAGCTACTTGTATAAATTTCCTTCCCTCATTAAACTGTAAATTCCTGAGAGAAAAGTCTGTTTTGTAGTTATTCTTCCACCCTCACCTAGTTTAGTGCCTTTACTTCAGAGAAACACCTAAACAGTGTTTCCGCTGGGCATTTCATCCCAGAAGCTAGGGTGGCCTCTGAGCCAAGTAATGGGGTTTGGGCTCAGACTGGGGGTAATAGCAATAACAGGCAAGTGTAGCTTCAGAGATTTACCTGTGTTTCCTTATTTCCCTTCCCCTTTCCTGTCTGTACTCTATACCTCTATACCTGTATCTGTACTCTGTGTTTGTATCATAGAATCACCCCAACTAACAGTGAGTGGTGGTGAGGAATAAGACAAGGATGAAGGAAAAAGGGGGATTCCCAGGAATCATTGGGATCTGCACTGGTGAGGTAAAAGGGAAGGGAGGAAGGAAAATAAATTCTAATTATTGACAACTGAGAAAAATGGAGAGGTGTTTCTGTGGAAACCTAAAAGAATGACTAATGGCCATTCCCAGTTTTCCATTTGCATGTTAAAGACATAGGTATGATCAAAGGAGTGTACACAATTTTGAAAGAACAATATTTTGCCCTAATCCCCTCCCCAAAAAAACCACAACACACTTGGTATATTTCTAATTTTGATAATGCCTTCTCCAGTTATTTTATCCAATGTAACTTAAGTCACATGAGACAGTTTGATTTAAATACAACATGTTATTTTTTAACTTAAGGTCATTCCACCAACAAGTAGGAGCAGTTTCTCATTATTTTCTATTGCCACTTTAAGAAGTCTTTCTAGCAATGTGTGACCTCTGTTTCAATACTTCTCACAGATTTCACAGGCTGTCACCACCACTCAGACATCTCTAACACAGACAACCGTAATGGAAACTGTAACTATGGTGACCACAAGGGAACAAATCCTGGTAAAGCATGCCAAAGAGGAGCTGCTACCATCACCTCCCCAAAAGAAGCGGCAGATTGTTGTGGATTCAGAAATTAGGAAAAGGTGAGAGGGTATTTAATTCAATGATGAAGATTAATTGTTGCCCCCAAAGTCAATTTGCTACTGCTTTTGGTGATGGAATTTCTTGTACTTTAAAAATTACTTACATATGCCGTGAGAGTCTATAATTTATTATGATTTTAGTAAGAGAAATTATAAAACTGATTTTAAGGGTTTCCTAAGGAATCTTTACTCAAATTAATCAGAACTACTGTTAAAATAGTTTTTTTTAATTAAAAGGATGAACCACAAGTGATAAAATACAACTGTAAGTTATTCAACCTTTTGGTTTCTTCCTTTTCCTTCTTAAAAATATTTTTTAACAAATGCTTTTTGCGGTGCCTTATTTCATGTTTTAGAATATTCTGTCTTTCAATAATGAAAACACATTTTCATGGGGAAAATATATTCCCAATAGGCAGGGTCCATTCTAGTATATGAGAATATATTTTCATAATTTGTGAATAGTAAATCAAGGGAAATTATAGAGCAGATTTCCTGTTCTTTAACATTTATAAGTATTTATATTTAAGAGGCATGATTTAAAAAAGATTAATTTGTAATTATTATTAGAATTATCATTAGAGATGGATTAGTTTCATTACTTTAAATATAGGAACATATTGATTTTATAAATAAATTTATATAAATAGAAAAGTTAATTTAATTATCTTGAAAATTTTACTCTGCTTTGAATAAATTTTGCCCAAAAAAGTTGAGTTTTGAAATAAGAAAATAAACTTTTAAAATCATCTTGTTTTCCTAAACAGCATGTCTAAGCATATAAAAAGAACTCAATATTAGAATTTGAGAAGATAATGGTGCAAAGGGAAGAATACACACCTAAAATAGGGTACAAGCTGTTTTGAAAAGAGAAGCAAAATACTTTAAGCACAAAGAGGTTATCAAAATATAAAAATCAATATTTTCTGCCTTTTTCTGCCTATTTGTGAATAAGAATCTTTCTTATACATTCTAGCTACTGGTCAAAAGTAAAATTTGTCATCATGGTTAGGATGCGTTTTATTAAACATTCAAGTTTGATTTGGTTGTTATCCCTTATATTTATAATTATTTCCACCTAGATATGTGGTACAATTTCCCTAGAAATGGGCAAGAATTATACAAGTACCTAATTCTTTTCATATCTCTAATATTTCTCTATAATTACAGTCCCTACTCTTCAAACTTTGCAGAGATTATAAGAACCTGTAGCCAGGTATTTCTACAAAATGTTCAATGTATTTCAACATACTTGTTCTTTACCCTTGGAATGGGAGAATGATCACCCATATTATTTATAAAAGGGTGAACAAAAGTAGGGATCAGGGAGAAAAAAATCTCAATGGACTTTTGCTTTCTTCCTTTCTGCTTATGCTTCATGTTGTCAGGAGTTACTTTCTGCACATGGATGGGATGAGATGACTAAAGGACAGACTAGGATCATTTACCAAACTAGCAACTCAGATATTTGAACTGTCAGAAAATAGAACAATAGTAGAGGATTAAGTATTTGGAAGATTTTTATTCAATGATTGAGAATTTTTCATTATGTACATCTGAATCAGATTAAAACAGCTAAAGTGATCTCCAGTGTTTTGTATGTAGACATCTGCATGATAGTGTCTTTTTTCATCCCATGTGACAGCTGCAACCCTAGCAGAAGCACCATTGCCAGAAGTGACATATACTTCAAACAACTGAGATTGATGCTAATGTAAAGACAAAATCACATTTCAGCATAGGGAAATGTAAACCACTCAATAGACCCACAGCAATATGTAAATAGAATAAATGCATTTTATGAGTTTAGATAGCAAACAGGGTGAATATTACTTCTGATGAATTCCCCTCATTCTTGACATCTATCTCTCCTTTGTCAATAACATGGAACTATTTGGTTCTCCTACTGCCATTATAAACTCTAATTCCTTTCTCACCTATGCTGCCTTCTTTTTCAATGGTGAGTGTTCCTCACAGACAATCTCTGCTTTTCTCTCTTTATTCCGTCTTTTACATAACTCATTTAATTTCAGAGCTTTATGTTACTTCTAGGTTAATGACTCCAAAATATCCATCTCTAGGGCTGACCTGAACTCTCGGACACTCAAACTCCCCTGAGTCATTCAGCTTCGCTTCCTCTCTTGTAGAAGGGGAGGTACTAATAACTGCACAATTGGATTGTTATGAACATCAAATGAGCCAATTTATATGAAGTGCTTCATGGCCCTAAAGGGCCAAATAGTTTAAATTGTCATTATTAAAATTCACTTTCATATTTCTGGAAAATGGACATGAAGCAATTAGTATGACACATTGGATAGAGTGCTGGGAGTGTAGTCAGGGAGATATGAATTTGAATCTTGCCACAGATACCTAATAGGTAGGTGGATGACTCTGGGTAAGTCACTTAACCTTTCTCAGCCTCAGTTTCCTCATCAGTAAAATAGGGATAATAATAGCAACTAGTGTTGTTAAGAATATCAAATGAGGTAACCTGTGTAAATCCCTTTGAAAAACTTAAAGCATTATATAAATGCCAGCTATCCTCTTAGCTATTATTTAATTTATAATTTAACATTGATCCAGTTACTTAAAAGCCTACAAGATAATGTTAGGAATGATGCAATTAATATTGCTTATTCCAGAACTAAGAAGATTTTTTAAAATGCAGGCTTGATTCATACTAGAGTTTCTGTAATTTTTTTTCTGTTTTCTTAATAACTATGCAGTCTTCAAACATGTCATGCTTATTGCTTACATGGTCTTTTCAAAAATAAATACAGAATTATGGTACTGAATCAGATTATTATCTTATTATCATTATTATTATTTCATAGCAAAGAAACATTAAATAAATTAATATTGTATATAAAAATCAGTATATAGCAGTGTTTCTGCTATTATTTCAATTAATCTGGCATTTGGTTAGGAGATTGGTTTCTAGTGATTTCACTTTTAATATGTTTTTACAAAAATAATTTCATTTCAATTTTAACTGCCTACTTAAATTGGTATGGACAGAAGGGGAAAGGGAAGAAAGGGAATAAATAGCTTCCTGAGTAGTCTGCAGTTTTCTTAGCCTAGAGTTTCTTCAACAAGACTCTGACCCCTTGTGAAGGCAGTGACATTTGTAAATGAATCATTCTCCTACACCTGAAATCAATTCTGCTTCTGGATATGTTCCTTAGGTTTTCTGTGACCTTAGTTCTCATTTTTCCCATCTAGCTTGAAATATTTAACCTGTATGATTTGTCTCTCTAGGCAATTGTAAGTTGACGGTTTTCTTATTCTTATTTTTAAAACATTTTATTTGTTTTTTGATGAGGTTGATATGGATCATTTCATATCTGAAGGTCATTGGATAAAAAGGATCTTTAAAAAGTTCTTTTGTGCCAATCCTGTAAGATAAATACTGGAGGTAATTATTGTTTTATTTGGAGTTCAGATACTTGTTTTGACTTTAGAGTTCCAGGTCAGAAGCTATAGGTTGCTTGAAGAAGTCAATGGAATGAAGATCTTTTTATAGGTCAAGTTTAGTATTACCCTGGAAAACATTAAATCTCCAAATGTCATTTCTGCTAAAATAAGATTTTTTGGATCTGGCATAGTACTCCTAACTAAAGTACATTTTTATGTATTTTGCTTCCTATTCCCCAATCCTGGATAGAATTGTTCAATGACTGAGAAAATTCTAAATATTCATTGTTAGACCACCTAACCAAGATGAAATTAGGCCTAAATAATGTTACTTGTACTGTTTAGTTATTTCTACATTTAAAATAAATGCACTAATATTTAAATACTAAACAAAATTATGCTTAAACATAAATTTTTTTTTGATTAATAAGATTTTGCCAATAATATTACTTTTACTATATAAATTATTTTGGAATAGTTAAAAAGATGACTGGCCATTTATCATATTAGTTCCCATTCATCATCATCATCATCACCACCAATAATCATCTTTATATTTTATATATGTGTGTTTATGTATGTATATACATTATACTATGAGCTCTTTGATAGAAGGAACTATTTTTTGTCTTTTTTTAAAATACATTTTCAGTTCCAAATTCTCTGTCCTCCTACTGCTCCTCTCCATGTTGTAAAGGTATTTTTTGTTTTGTTTTGACACACTCATTTTAATTGAATTTTGAGATGTTGAAAGCATTCTACTGGGGTGGAAAATAGTGTAAATCTATACATTTAACTTGACCTTGAGAAAGAAAGACAGAAAGAGGTGGGTAAGCATTAAAGAAGTCGTTTGCTACTCCTTTATCTCCCAGAATTAACTCATGAATTGTTCCATGTTCATGAAATGCTTTTGGCAGCACTTTCTCAGACTTGCAGCAAATTTTCCTTCTCTAGATAGGCAACGATTCACCATTTTTTTTCAATTCCTTAACTATATCCAATCCTCCAACAAGCTCACCTTTCACATGCAATTTTTGGCATGTTGGGAAAAAAAAAAGATTTTGCATTAGACACTGCTCCCCCCCCCCCAAAAAAAAAGAAAAGTCATAGAAGAAAATATGCTTCAATCTTTACCCTATCAGTTCTCTTTCTGGTGGTGAAAAGCATGTTTCTGCTATGTGTCTGATACTGCATATACTATTCTCCTAGTTTTGTTAATTTCACTTTATATCAGTTCATATAAGACTTCTCAGTCTTTTCTGAAGCCACTTTATGTCATTTCTTATAGCACAATAGTAGTGCATCATAATCATATACCACAACTTGTTCAGCCATTCCTCAATCAACAGACATCCCCTTGATTTCCAAGCCTTTGCCACAATAGAAAGGGCTGCTATAAATATTTTTTACTATATTGGTTCTTTTCCCTTTCCTTGATCTCTTTTCTGTCATGTTAGCCCTCTTATAAATGTAAAGTATCTCAAGAGTTCTTTTACTTTACATTTCTCTGATCAAAGGTGATAATTTTTTTGTCATGTGCCTATCAGTAGCTTTGGTCTTCTTTGAAAAACTGCTTGTTCATATCCTTTGATCATTTATCAATTGGGGAATGGCTCATATTGGGGTTTTTTGTTGTTTTTATAAATTGGGCTCAGTTATTTGAATGTTTCAGAAATGAGGACTTCATTAAAAAAACTTGCTCTAATAATATCCCCTAATTTCCTAATTTCTAATTTTGGTTGCATTAGTTTTGTTTGTGCAAAACCTTCTTAATTTCATATAATCAAAATTGTCCATTTTTACTTCATGTGATTCTTTCTATACCATGTTTAGTTATAAACACTTCCCTTATCATAGATTTGACAGGTGAATTTTTCTGTGCTCTCCTAATTTGCTTATGATATCACCCTTTATGTCTAAATCATTTATCCATTTTGACCTTATCTTAGTATATGGTGTGAGGTGTTTCTCTGAGTAGTTTCTGCCAAACTGATTTCCAATTTTCCCAGCAATTTTTGTTGAAAGGTGAGTTGTTGCCCCAAAAGCTTGGATCTTTGGATATATCAAACAATAGATTACTGTGGTCATTTACTACTCTGTATTTTGTATATAATCTATTCCACTGATCCACTTATATTTCTTAAACAGAACCAGGTTTTCATACTTACTGCTTTGTAATGTAGTTTAAAAACTTATATTAATAGGCTGATTTCTTACATATGTTTTTTTCATTGATTCCCTTTATATTCTTGATATTTTGTTATTTTTTTTTCTGGCTCTAAAAATAATTCTTTGGTAATTTGATTGGTATGGCACTGCATCGATAAATTAATTGGGTTAGAATTGTTATTTTTCTTATGTTGGCTTGGCCTACCCATGGGCAATTAATATTTCTCTAATTGTTAGGATCTGTCTTTATTTGTGTGAAAGTATTTTGTTCATATAATAATTGTCATATAAATGTGTTCATATAATCACTGGATTTGTCTTGTCAGATAGACTCCCAAATATTTTATATTTTCTGCAGCTGTTTTAAATGGTATTTTTCTTTCTATCTCTTCCAGCTGATTTTTTTTGTTATTATATAGAAATGCTGATGACATGTAGGTTTGTTTTATATTCGGCAACTTTACTAAAATTGTTAATTGTTTCAACCAATTTTTTAGTTAATTCTGTAGAGTTCTCTGTGTGTGCCATCATATCATCTGCAAAGAGTGATAATTTCTTTTCCTCATTGCCTATTTTTTATTTCTAAAATTTCTTTTTCTTGTCTTATTGCTATAGATACCATTTCTAAAACAATATTGAATAATAGTAGTGATAGTTGACATCCTAACTTCATCCTGATTATATTGGGAAGACTTCAGTCATCCCCAATACTGATAATGCTTGCTCCTGGTTTAAGTTAGATACAACTTATTTTAACCAGGGTTCCAAAGCATTCCTGTGTTTTCTAGTGTTTTTAAGTAGGAATGGATTCTGTTTTTTTCAAAAGCTTTATCTGCACCTATCAATAAAATCATGTTTTTATTTGTAATTTTGATCTGGTAAATTATGCTTATAGTTTCCCCCATTCCTTTCCTTAGATTGGAGTGGGCTGTTGTTTGAAGACAGGACCTAAATTGTAGGGTCTAGATTTTAGAATTTATGAAAAAGGCTATGTAAGTATGGACTATTCACTTACTGTGTGTGTGTACATATGTAAATAGATAGAGATGAAGACATGAAGAGGCAATTAGGTAGTATTTTGGATAGTGATAGACTGTAAAGAAGAGTGTAAGACAATAAGGAAGACATGAATTCAAATTTAGCCAACAGCTTTAGACACTGGCTGTGGAGTCCTGGGAAAGTCAATGATCTCTTTGTACCTCAGTTATGATGACTGAGGTAATATTTTGAAGTGTTATATAAACCTTTATTTGCTATATAAATGCTAGCTATCTACTGGAGATAGTGAACTATAGTGGGAAAAACATGACAGGATCACAAATCTCAATGTTGTAAATCTCCTTCAAAGATCAAATATGGAGGTGTCATGGCTTAAGTTAAATGTGTACTCTTTGAAAGATAGGGATTATTTTTCAGCTTTTTATTTTATCCCTAGCATCTAGAATTATGCCTTGCACATTGTAGTGTATAATTTAAAATTCTAAATGTGGGTTCTAATCTGTCCCCCCCCCTGAATTTGGGGGGGGGAAACTGACTAAAATAACTGATAAACGAGTTTAGGGTTTTTTGGTTTTTTGGTTTTTTTAAGGTTTATTGAAAGAGAGTAAAAGAAAAAGATTAAGAACAGATTTCTTATAACCTGGTAATCCTAACCTTCCTAATCTCCCACTTCTGAAGTTCTCTGCCACCATGCCAATGTCTCACAGCCAAAGAGGAAGAACACTCCACCAAAATCCGTTTCCTGCTTCATGCTCCCCTCCCAGAAATGGGAGCTTCCTCAAGCTGATTGGCTAGTGTCATTCAAATTCATTAAGTACCCTTAAGTACCAGCCAGATGTGCTTACAATCTAGTAAACCAGTCAAAGTACCCTTAAGTACTAGCCAGATTTGCTTACAATCTAGTACACCAGATAGTCATTCTTCCCCAACTCAATCAGCCCAGATCAATCTCAGGTGATCCCCTGAGTTCCATTATCTTGACACATTTCCCCCTTTGTTTCTTTGAGGAACAGGGTGTTTCTTGATGAAACACACCCTATGCTAACAAACAATAAGTAAGTAACAATATAGGAAAAAGAAAAAAGAGGAAATTTTGTCCAGAGGGGTGGTCCCTCAAGAACAGGCGCTTTGACACTGGCCTGCAGAGGGTGGGCCTCTGCAGAGAATACATGTTACAAATGGTGTATATAATAACAGAAGGAAAAAAAAAAGAAAAACAACAAAACAAAACTGTTCATTTGAAGTCTGTGAGATCTTGTCTTCTTGGAGGAGTCATCAGAAAAAAAATCTAGACTCTGGTCTGGACTCTGGTCTGGAAAGCTGGACTCTGGCCTGGACTCTGGTTTTCTCTGGACTCACTTCTTTAGCTGTTGAACTGCTGGATCTTTACTAATCTTTAACATAGCATTGTCAATGAACAAAGTAAACAGTGAGAATTCTTCAAAATATAACTCATACTCAAACTTTATATATATATATATATATATATATATAAAATATAATATTACATTCCCCCCCTTTTGGAGGATTTATACCCATATAATACAGAGTTGAGGCAGTTAGTTATACAATCTATAACACTTCTTACCACCATGTGTCTGGTTCAAGGCCAAATTTAGTAATGTGTCCATGACACCTGAAAATGTTATGGAAAGGTTACCATACCACATCTCATGGTTCTAAGACATCAAGCAATTATGCTAGGCCAAAGGTGGATGGATTCTGACCATGCCATCAGAATGAGTGAAAGAAAAAGAAAACAAGTTAAGTTAAACTAGGTTATTTTAGGAGGGAGAGAGGAAGAAACTGGACTATGTCCAGCAATTGCCATCATAAGCAAACCATGGACTTACGTGTACCCATCTCTCCTCCTGTTGTATATATATATATATTCTCTCCAGGGCCTGCATCAAGCTCACTGTAAGATCAGTTAGTCTCTGAAATGATAAGTTTCCATAATTCATAAATCTCATATTAATTTCACCAAAGACAGTATGATGGTAAAAATGCATGTTATGCTGTATAACTGAGAATATACTTATAATATATATAATAATTCCAAACCATCCCCAGAGTATAATGACATATAAAAAATAAATGAATGTAAATAGCTGATAATTTTAGACATTATTACATAATCTTCTTTGAGCAAGTAAACACATCTTATACATGAATTCTCTCTCTAGTATGACAATAACAGATACTTACAGTGATAATCAATTTATCAAAAAGAAATAAAACTTCAATCAGCAAGAGTCAATATTCAATGTTTTCATTGATAAATCAAGCAATAGGTTTCAATAACCCCTTTTTTAAACATAATCCCATAAACAAACTCATCAAACCCATGGTTCTTTCAAAAAAAAATTGTGATAGCTTCTGAGGCCCAATGGCCCCACAGCATATACTTAAAATTCACTTAGTTTACAAAATTGAGTTAAAAAGAAAGCAAAAGAAACAAAAACAAAAAGGCAAAAAATTTGCTAAGCATCCTTTTGTGCTCATGAGGAAACTCAAAGATGTGGTGAATTCCAGGCCTTTTCAATGCCTTTCAAAAAGCAAAAAAAAAAAAGAAAGATGGTTTCAAGGAACAAATATTAAGTAGGGGGAGGGGAAAAGGGTGAGGGAGATTGAGGTAGGCCAGAAAACAAGGCCATATGCTTCAGTAGTTTACCTGCAGAAGGAAAAGCTTGTTAAAATTAAGTTATTATGCTGCTAGAGTTTTGGGGTATACCACATCGTTTTAACTGGTTCCCCAATTCTCTACACACCAAAGTGGCAGGGGTTTCTGAATTGTCATTGATTTTTCTAATGCTGTCATAATGTTCTTTATGGTAGAAAATGCGGAGTTCTTTAGCATCAGCTTTGTCTGTGCCACAGATTTGCCATTGAGGCTTATTCAACTGATGAATGATTACATTCAGCTGGTTGAGTTTAGCAGAACTACAATCATATCATTGTCAGCCCACATTCCCGGTTGTCTCAATTCAGCAACATATTCTTCAAAAGGAGGGTCATTCATCCTAAAAGACTCAAAGTTAGTTCTATGCTTAAGCATATAAGCAGCAGTTTCTTGTTTGTGTCTGAGATGATTTCTAGGGTGGCCTTCCAGCTGATTCCCCCAGGGCCCCAAAAAGACAATTTCCATCTCCCAATACTTTATGAAACCGAGTCCCAAAGCATGTAACTGATTAGTAGGATTATCAAATGGGAACTTTCTATTGTCCCTGGGCTCTGTTAGGGTTCTCTGTTCTTTAACAGGTGCTATTGTTAGGGTTTTTTTGCTTTTTAGTGTCTACTTGAGTTTTATTTGAAATTTCTTTACCTATAAATGGTGCAGGCTTTACATGAGAAGAATGAATCCAGGATTCTTTTTCTCCAATAAGATCCCTCCCAAGTGAGCTGTGTCCCTCTGGTTCACTGAAAATTCTTAATATATACATTGTCTCCAGGACCTAAATCATGCAAGGAAAAATCTAAAGGACCAGCTCGTACAGCAACTACTGCTTCATGAAGTTCACTTAGCCTAGTTTGTAATTGCTGTATATAGGCGGCAACAGAAGTATCACCTCCCACCAGTGATGTATAAACTGGAGAAAAAGCTTTAGCTTGGATAGGAGGGTGACCAAAAAGCATCTCTTAAGGAGATATATGAAGTTCTCCTCTTGGTCTTCTGCATAGATAGAATAATGCCAGTGGTAGAACATCAGGTCATTTCAGATGGGTTTCAGTACATAATTTGCCAGTCATGATCTTAAGCTCTTTATTCATATGTTCAACCTGGCCTGAACTTTGTGGGTGGTAGGGCATGTGGAATTTTGGAGTTACTACCAAGAAAGTATAGATTTGGGATAAAACCAAATCAGTAAAATGTGTGCCTTTGTCAGAATCAGTGCGGGCTGGTGGGCCAAAGTGATGAACTATCTCTCTCTCTCTCTCTCTCTCTCTCTCTCTTTTTTTTTTTTTTTAGTGAGGCAATTGGGGTTAAGTGACTTGCCCAGGGTCACACAGCTAGTAAGTGTTAAGTGTCCGAGGCCAGATTTGAACTCAGGTATTCCTGCCTCCAGGGCCGGTGCTCTATCCACTGCGCCACCGAGCTACCCCAAACTATCTCTTTAAGAAGAGTCTTGGCCACAAAGGCAGCTGTGGCTTGAGGGCTGGGAAATGCCTCCACCTACCGAGTGAGTTGGTCAACTATAACAAGGCAAAATTTATAATGTCCTGCCTTTGGCATTGTGATATAGTCAATTTGCAAGTGCTCAAAGGGTGTATATGCTAGAGGATGTCCTCTATAAGCTTTGGTCTTGAAAGCATGTTGACTATAAGATTGACATGTGGTGCAGCCTGAGCAGATTCGAGATGCTGTGTTAGTCACACCTGGTGCTATCCAGGTTCTCTTAATAGAGTCCACAATGCCTTGTATACCAAAATGGCCTTTTGTGTAAATAGAGGGGCATACCTGGTGATAGAATTTTTGGGGAAGAAGTGGCTTACCTTCTGGAGACACTCAGACACCATTGATCTGTTTTGCCTTAAATTTCTTTCTCCATTTTTCCACTTCTGAATCATCATACGTTAGGTTGAGAGGAACATCCTCAGAAGGTCAGAAGTTATATACATGTTCAGGAGCTTCTAAAGCAGCAAGCTTGGCTGCAGAATCAGCTCATGCATTCCCCTTTGAAACAGGATCATTATTCCCTGTGTGGGCAGGGCAATGTACAATAGGTAGAGCAGAGGGCAGTTTCAGGGCATCTAGGAGATCCTTGATAAGGTCCCTGTTAGCAATGGCCTTGGCATGTTAAAAAACCTCTTTGTAGGGGCAGCTAGGTGGCGCAGTGGATAGAGCACCGGCCCTGGATTCAGGAGTACCTGAGTTCAAATCTGGCCTCAGACACTTAACACTTACTGGCTGTGTGACCCTAGGCAAGTCACTTAACCCCAATTGCCTCACTAAAAAAACAAAAAAACAAAAAACCTCTTTGTAGCCAAAGCATGCCCACTGAGTGGCAAATTCCAAAACAATATTTTGAGTCAGTAAAAATGGTGGCACTCTTCCCTTTGGCTATATTACAGGCTTGTGTAAGAACCACAAGTTCAGCAGCTTGCACACTAAAATGGGAAGGTAGAAAAGCTGCCCAGACAGTGTCATAATCAGAAACTACAGCAGCTCCAGTGAAATGAGTCCTCTCTTTCATAAATGAAGAACCATCCATATAGAGGACAATATCAGCCTTCTCTAAAGGTGTGTCCAAAAGATCATCCCGGGGTTTCTCAGCCATATCAACTAAAGAAGCACAGTTATGAAATGGCTCCCCCGAAAGTGGTAAGTTAGGGAGCAGTGTAGCTGGGTTATACAGTGTTTTAGAGTTATATTCTCATTACCCAACAGGAGTATTTCATACTTAGCCAGCCTTTCATCTGAAAAAGCTTGTGTCCTATGACATAGCAAGAGACCCTCTACTTCATGAGGGCATTGTACGATTAGAGGGTTACCTAGGACCAAATCAGAAGCTTTTTCTACCAAAAGGTCTGTGGCCACCACTGAACTAAGGCAAGGTGGTGCCCCAGTAGGTAATTTTTTTAAAAGTTCATTGGATTTATTAGAAATGCAGCTAACGGCTTGAATAGTGTTACGCAGCTCAAGTATTGCTAGCAGCTTACAGCTCAAAGAATCCAAGCAGGCAGCAAGGGGTGGGTTAAGGTGTCTTTATTCATCTTAGAAGATGAACACTCTTCTGAATGTGCCAGAGAGTCCACTGAAGTGAGGTCTCACACTGTTATTTATACCCACCAAGGGTATAAAGGTATAAAGGTATAAAGGCTCTTGACCAGCCACATTGCAGTTCCCATTTACAGATAGCTTTACAAAAACCACCAATCACAGCATATAGTACCAATCTCCCATATATGGTACTGTAGGGACCAATCAGATGGTATCAGTTGACCAATCAGACTGCCCTGTTAACAACCAATCAGATTTCACCAGTCGACCAATCAGATTATGATACAAGGCAATAAGCTTATTCTTGCCAAGAATGTCCCCATTCCTCACTAGAACAGTTCTGTGTTAACATACATAACTTGTCAACAAACAAAACTAGTTGGTATTTGAATGTCAGGGTCATGTGGGAATCACCTCAAGGTAAACTCTCAGCTTAGCTTGGCTCCCACAAAGTGTAGGACCCATTCTAGTCCCTGCTCAGGCCTAAGGCCCAGGGACCTCAGCTCCTCAGACCCTTTTGTGTTGGGTGGCACCCTGCTAGGAAGCTTGGACAACAAGGTTATCAAGCTTGAAACTGGATTCACTCTCTTTCTCTAGGACTCTGAGAAGAGTCCAAATAGGGTCTTTTCTCTCAGACTGGATTACATTGGAAATGAACTGTAGAGCTAAAGCCAGCCACTGTGCTAAGTGCTATTAGCCTGAATATCATAAGTTCATTCATTTTATTTTTGTATAACACCCTCTCTAGGGCTATTTCCTCAAATCTCACATGCATTAGTTACCATGTTGCCCAGAGGATGGCTAAATACTGTGTCCACTTACAATCCTAGGGTCAAACCTAAGGGGGTAGAATTTCTTATCAGTAGCCCTCCATGATGAGTTCCCCATTGCTTATCAATCAGGCAAAATTAGTTTTTAGGAGATTGGTTTTAGGAGATTTATTAGTTAATTAGTTTTGGGAGATTTATTAAACATATATACATTAGAAAAAAAAACCCTGGTTACACACTCTCCCACAAATATATACAGTCTGTAGGGTAATGGGTACAAATTTAAAGTATAGCAGTGATGAGGCTCATGTGTTGCAAAAGTGTAAATTCATTACTTCAGATTATTGAAAGACCTTTCTTTATTCCATATGTGATGTTGTTTTCATGTTTCTTGAAGCTACTTGGTCCCTTGCATATCTCTATGCATCTGTTTTTGTCATTTGTGTATCTTCAATGTGTCCATGATTCTGGCTGAATGCATTGTTTGATACTGGTGCAGTCACTATTAATATAATCAGTGAAGTGATGAGAATGGCGTGTAAGACTACATTTGATTTACTGTCCCCTTCCTTTCTACCTCCTGACACATATACAAAGCTCTACCTCCTTAAGGTATTTCCAAGCCTTGAACTTCCCAAATAATGACTTCTTTATGGGTGTGCTGACCAGTTCCGGACATTCTTGCTGCTTTTACACATAGTCAAAGAGGCATGACTTAATCTTTAAACCATTCAAAAAATGTTCCTTTCAAATCATTAAGGACATGTTTACATCTAAGTTATATTTTAATTCAAGAGTCTTCTGTAATTATATTAATTGGGTAAGGATAGAAATTCCATCCTTGAACATACGAAGTATGCTTTCTATTTTCCTTATAGTCCTAGTTGCCTCCTTGTATATTCATATATAATAGTTGCTAAAAACAGAAGTGGAAATATTACTTTTGTTTTGTTTTTCTTTTCCAAAATGGGAACATGTAGTCCTATAAATTAATTGTAGTAATAATTCCTTAGCTACCTCACAGAGAACAAAAAGATAACTAAAAGACCTGAAGAATAAAAAATTGATTGGGTGTGTATATGGAAAGAGAGGAGAGGGTGCTTTTGAATGGAAAATGATTGTGTCTCCTGAGGGAAGCTAGGGAAGTGGTAATACTTGTATATCAGATTTAGATCACTTCTATCACTGCACAGAACATCTTCTGGATCCTGGCTGGAAGTCACTCAGACTTTAAAGAATCAACACATAAAAGCATTAAAATGTCCTTTACAAGCAGTGAGCATTTACACTGAGGGTATTTCAACTTTAAATTGCTTCCCACCAAGACCAAAGCAGTTTCTAGTTCATGGAGGGATGTTTTGAAAGCTTCTGTAGCCGATAAGATCCATGGCAAAGTTAGAGAGCAGAGGCACCAATATCCTTTTCTTTGTGACTCAGAATCTTCTCCCTGAGGTCAGCATCCAAAACTGAATTTTCCATGGAATTCCTAGCTAAGACCTGGAAATGGAGAAACATCTCATTGGCAAGTGACCTCAGAAGTGGAGCACATTATTGGCCTATATTTTCTTTTCATTGTCACTACCTTATCACCTCCTTGTATCTTTTTCTTCTAATGATGCAACTTGGAATTCTAACTACTGAATCAACAAATAAATTCAACATTTATTAACTGCTCTCCATAGGCAAAGCACTGTGCTGAGTGTTGTTGTGAGACCAATGTAATATATCTTTCTGTTAGGTAAAACAAAGAACTCAGAAAATCCTTAGCTATGTGATAGAATGAACATGTTGTAAAGGAAGGGCCACAATACTCTATTAAATCCAAGGGGAAAAAAAATGACAGGAAGTAGAACCATAAAAAAGTAATGTGTCTTTACCAAATCAGTATATGTGCAAATGAGAGGAATTGTACAAGGGCTAGACTTGACTGAAAAAGTCTCTCTGTGGCCTGACTGTAGAAGCAATACATGGACTCTACTTGAACTATGTATATGTCTTATAGATCTTATATCGCAATTCTCTATTAACACTAGGTTCTTTCTGTGGCATTGTCATGGAACTTGTGGATTTGTGCACCACTGATGTAATTTAAAAGCAGTTTTCTTAAAATAGAGAAGAAATTTGTATTTGGGGGTTTTTATATTTGTGTGTGTGAAGCTTTCATTGTACAATATATACACACATATCTATGTTTAAACAAGTGTTCTAAGATATGTGTGTGTGTGTGTGTGTGTGTGTGAGATTCCTTTTCCAACAATCTTCTACATTAGTTTGGAAATGAAAGGGAGACTCATAGAGCTGAGGGTATTTTTGCATGTGTTTTTGTCCTCATTGTGTGTTTCTATAGCATATAAATAGGCAAATAATTATCACCTTTTGGCCAGCTAACTGAACTAGACTGGCTCAAACCTGAAGACTATACATCTTGATGGAACCTTCCAGAGTTTGTACTTATAGTAGCATAGACTTTAAGTGTTCAGACTCAACTCCTCATAATAATAAGGAAATCAGAAGAAGTTTTATGGAGGTTGATGTATTTAGTGTCAACAAAGAAACAAACTTTAACAAGATCCTGTACTCAAAGCTATTAAAAAAAGTTTCAAGTTGTTTGATGCAGTTGGTGGAGAGTTTTAATCACAGAAAAAGAGAACTAGCTTAAAAACAGAAAGCAAAGTTGGAGAAAAATGGGTACTTATTTGGACAGATGATTTAAATAGTTGGTTACAGCAGGCAATGTGGTTAGAATGAATCTTCATTTAAATTTCCATTTGATAGCATTATTAGATACAAACATCTCCATAATGCATCTTAGCTATCAATAAGGCCATGACATGATACCAAAAAATATTCTAAAGAAGACCAATGTGCTCTAATTGTTTCCTGAGTACTTTTAGCAGCCAGGGACATGTAAAGGAGAGGCTTCCTCCCAACCCCTCACCCTCCACTCCCAGCTGAAATAATTACATAAAGTCTGGGGCTGCTAGGTGGCACAGTGGATAGAGCACTGGCCCTGGAGTGAGGAGGATCTGAGTTCAAATCCAAACTTAGACACTTGACCCTTACTAGCTGTGTGACCCTGGGCAAGTCACTTAACCCCAATTGCCTCACTAACAAAAACAAAAACAAAAACAAAGGCCAAAAAACTAAAAAAAACCAAAATAATTACATAAATCCAGAATAGAATCACAAGGTATGTAGAACCAGTGTAAGAAAGTGTCAATAACTTTTTCCTACGAGTCCACAACAATACTTGAAGTTCTTTAATCACTTTGAGAGAAGTACAGTACTTTGGACAAGATGAAAATAAATTCACAGTAACTAGGGAATATCTAGTGATTTACTCAGAACATCAACTCCTTTGGAGATAAATGGTTACATAGAAACAACTAGGTGGCACAGTGGATAGAGTGCTGGGCCTGGAGTCAGGAAGACCTAAATTCAAATGCAGCCTCAGCCATTTACTAGCTTTGTGAGTCTGGAAAAATTACTTAACCTCTGTTTGCCTCAGTTTCCACATTTGTATCGTGGGGATAGCAAGAGTTATGCTGACTTGTAGGGATGTGGTGAAGAACAATAGAGATAATATTTTTTTAAGTGTTTAGAATAGTAGATGTATAGTAAAGTACCTTTCACATAGTAGATACTATATAAATGCTATTTGTTATTATTAATTATTGTATAGATGACAGATTCATAGATAAAAGCAAGTTATCTCACAGTTTGTGTTTGAGAATTGAATGTACTTATGGAAGATATCTAAGTTTTTATACTAGAAGGCAACAAGTTGGGTAGATGAATTCCTCTTTTCTCTTCCTCATCCCTGTAATTCATTATCAGTAGAGCTACTATAATAGTAAGGGACAATACATCCAGTGAAAAGCAGAGATACATGCTCCATGAAAACACAAATATAAAGAGAGTAAAGAGAAGAATGATAGAGTTTCAAGCAGTGTAATCCCTGGCAAATAAGAGTAAGGATACAGAAAGAAAAGTATGGGAACCTAGTACTAGTTTAGAGTACTAATTTAGTACCAGTACTAGCACTAGTTTAGTACCAGTTTAGAGTACTAGTACTCTATAGAGAAAGAACTTTCAGGCCTGCAGAAACAGGCATGGTGATTTGCCTTTGCCACAGAGGTATCCATACTACCACTGTACGCAAAGGATCCCAGACTTTGGCAGACCCTTTTCTGTAGCTATTGTTTTACTTTGCCATCAAAGTAAATGACATTGCTACAAGCTGATTGTGTCTGCTGTCAGATTATTAATGGAAAAAATATCAGTAGTGGCTTCTGGACTACAGCATTAGAAGAAGCTACATCAAGGTTTATACCTAGAACAGGAGAAGGCAGATACACTCTGGGGAACCAACTTGTAAGTGTAAATTTGAGGGAGTGCTGCATGCATAAGGAATACAGGTACTATATATAAGCAGAAAAATATCCATTTCTTCTAAAGTATTTCAATTTTATATATTAATGCTGGAAATTTGGTGGTATTTGACATGGGACCAGAATTCTTAAATTATAAAAAGACAAAATTCACCTACGGGGCAAAACCCAAGATGTTTGGAGAAAAATAGGGGGAAGGTTAAAAAAAAAACCACCAAAAACTAATGCATAATAAAGTACATAGGGGGCAGCTAGGTGGCACAGTGGATAAAACACTGGCCCTGAATTCAGGAGGACCTGAGTTCAAATTTGACCTCAGAAACTTGACACTTACTAGCTGTGTGACCCTGGGCAAGTCACTTAACCTTCATTGCCCCGCAAAAATAAATAAATAAAAATAAAATAAAGTACATAGAATTCTATTTTATGTGATTACAGATACCTATACAAGTATGAGTCCCAAAATTACATCTATATTTTTTATTAAGGGGTTCTGTATACTGTTATTGAGCCAAAATGTCCCAAAGCATTTAATTCATCTATAGATTTTTTTTTAATTTCTACTTAATAACATTTTATCTATATCTTTGTGCATTTTATATTTTCATGTATGAGGGACGTCCATGAATAATCCATTTTTTTCACCTCATTATCATTATGGAGAAAGTCTAGGGAAAGTGAACCTAAGTAGTTTAACTGGGATAAAATAAAAGGGAAGTGCTCCATCTAGGGTTCAATATTTACTTCTACAACAACATCTGAGACTTCCTTTTCGGTTCTTTCATCTTAAATAAACATGAAATCTTGTTAAATGAATGAAGATTTTAAGAGTACACATGTGATTTTTCATGTTTATAGATGTATTGTTATGACAATTTCATTTCTCGCTTTAAAAAGATAATCATTTTATTAAACTATTTTTTAAAAAGAATGTTGTTCCCCCCTTTCCTATCCAATGAGAACTTTATTTTAACTGAAAGATATGCTTTAGGAATCAACAGTTTCACATCATTTTTCCTTCAGCTTTCAGAATAATGTAGTCTCTATGTATGTTCTTTATTATTTAGTTATACTGATACAGTGCTTTATGGGATTTTGGAGTAAGGAGACCTGGATCCAAACCCCTGTTCCTTACTCAACTTTCTGTTCAACAAGACACTTTACTTTGCTGGGCTTTAGTTTGCTTATCTATAAAATGGATAGTCTTAAGTATATTCATCTCTAAATCAATTACTCTTATTTACAAAAGCTATCAGTTATTTAATTAGGAAAAAAAGAAAAGGTTTTGTTTTCCTCCTTACCCACCCCTGTTTAGAATATTGTGTGAGGCAATCAGAGTTTAGTGACTTGCCCAGGGTCACATATGTGTCTGATCTTAGATTTGAACTCAGGTCCTTCTGACTACAGGACTGGTGCTCTCTCTACTGCATCACCTAAAAGCCTCAGAATAACCTTAATGGAAGGAATGAACATAATTTCTCTACTAATGTTTTAACCTCTGGAAGAAAACATTTTTGAAACTTCTTATTCTCCAATTTTCTGGTATATATTAAGTAAATTTTGTTACTTAAAACAATATATAACTTTTAATTTATCCATATCTTTACAAAGTAAAATAATGGCTAATAAAAACAAATAAAAATAATTATAGGACCTAAGAGATAAAGGGAAACTTGGAAGTTTTTATTTTTTATTTTAACACCCAGTGGGAATCTCCTCTATTTTATCTTTGATAGATGTACATACATCTCTGTTTGCATACTTCTAGTGACAGAAAAATCAGTGAGGCAGCTTATTCATTTTTAGACTTTGAATTGTTCTTTATATTGAACTAATGTCTATCTTCCTACAAAGTCTTATTGAGCCTAGCTCTATTCTCTTTAATTGCACAAGACAGATTAATTTCTCTTTCTTTCTATTTAAATATGATTAGCAATTGCTGAACAAGAAAGAATAAAACTTGGTTGCTAGGGTCTGCATTGCCTGACTTTGTGTCACTGAAATGGTCATTTAACTTCTCTGGCCTTCAATTTTGTCATCTTTAAAATAAGGTGATTCAAACAGATGATTGTTAATGTTCTTTTTAGTTCTAAGAGTCTATGATTCTTTGATTGTCCTTGAAAATCTTATCTTTTTCAGGAAAAACTTTCCCAGTTTTTTCATATGATTTAAGTTTCCTTCACTATTCTACTGGCCTGCCTCTGTAGATACTTCAGTTGTCACTTGTTGGTATTCAGTCCTTCAGTTATGTCCAACTATTCTTGGAAGGACCATATCCTTCCAAGCCCTTCTGTGCCCCACTATTTTCCAAATTCTGTCTAAGCTCGTGTTCATTGCTTCTATGACACTATCCATTTCATCCTCTGCTGTCCCCTCTTCTTTGGTCTTCAATTTTCTAACATCAGAATCTTTTCCAATAAGTCCTATCTTCTTATGTGGCCAAAGTATTTCAGCTTCAGCTCCCGACCTTCCAATAAACAATTAATTTCTTTAAGTATTGACTGATTTGATCTCCTTGCTGGCCAAGGGACTCTCCAAAGTCTTCTCCAGCACCACAATTCAAAAGCGTCAATTTTACTGTGCTTAGCTTTTCTGATAGTCCAGCTTTCACAGCCCTACATTGCTCCTGGAAAAACCATAGCTTTGACTATACAGACCTTTGTCAGTCTCTGCTTTTTAGCATGTTGTTCAGGTTTGTCATAGATTTCCTTCCAAGGAGCAAATGTCTTTTAATTTCATGGCTACAGTCACCAGTGTCTGCAGTGATCTGTGAGCCCAAGAATATAAAATCTGACACTCTTTCCCTTTCTTCTCCCCCTACTTGCCAGGAAGTGATGGAATCAGTTGCTATGTTAGGTGGTGGTTGTTCTTGTTTTTTTAATGTTAAGCTTCAAGCCAGCTTTTACACTCTTTTTTACTCTCATCAAGAGGCTTCTTAATTCTTCTTCACTTTTTACCATTAGAGTATTATTGTCTACATATGTGAGATAGTTGATATTTCTCCCAAAAACCTTAATTCTGGCTTTTGATTCATCCAGGCTGGTATTTTTCATCATGTATTCTGCATGTAAGTTAAATGAACACAGTGAAAATTTAAAGCCTTGTCATATTCCTTTTATAATCTTAAACAAATAAGATGTTCCATGTTTAGTTCATTACAATGTGGTGTCTAGACCTGAATGTTACATTCCATATGTGTTCTCCCCAGTATAGTGCTCAGCAGGATATGTTTGCTAATAAAGCTTAATGTTATTTTCAGAGCATTCGAAAAGGAAACATGGGATAGCTGTACTAGCCAGCCTTGGCATTAGGAAAATCTGGGTTCAAGTTCTGCCTGTAACACAGTGGCTTAGTGAATAACCTTAGACAGATCTCTTTCAGTGCTTTAGGCAAGTCTCTGAAACAGAGAGGAGGAAAATAAGTGAGTTTGGCATGAATCATTCTGTATCATCCCATGTGAATGCTCAGTGAGCACCATGTATGTCTCTGAGTACTAACGAATATTGTATTCCTTAAGTACCTCCCCAAGAATTTTTCCAAGCATTTATCAACCTTAAGCTCATAGATCTTTTTTTTTCTTTTTTCTGGAGTTTACATCTTTCCTGGGAAAATCTATATCTATGTGAAATTTGCCTTCTAGTACCAATTCCTTTAATACCCTCAGACATAATTCAGTGATACATAGAATAAGCAACTGTCCCAAGGACAAATGATGAATTAGTGGTAAATACAAGACTTTGGAGAAGCTAGGTGACTGGCCCAGGCTCACACAGCTAGTAAGAAGTATCTGAGTCTGGATTTGAACTCAGTTCCACCCAACTCAAGGGCACTTACTCTATCCACTATGTCACCTAGCTTCCCCATGTAGTAGGCACTTAATAAATACTTTTTCCCTCCATCCTTATTTCCTCCCATCTTTAATTATTATAGTTATATTACAGTTTTAATTTTCATTCTTTCAAATATCTCTGACTTGGGATCTTCATTCCGAACTCATTGAAATCAAGTATTCTTAATTATTAATTAATATTTAATTCTTAAGTATTTTTCAAAATTTTAATTTCTATTTATCTATTTATCTAACTATCATTTATCTATATACTTATAGAACCATATTCTTTGCTATGAGGAATCCTGGTGCACTGAATATTTAAATGACCAATAAAGAAGGGTCCTTACCAGTGGGATCTTGAAATTCCTCCATCTCTCCTTTCCTTTTCCATTCCTTTACCCTCTTCTTTAATTACCCAGAACTTTTACTGGAGGAAATGCAAATAAAGATCCCATCATGACCTTCCTAATGTTAAGTTAGAAAGATTAGGCAACAAACCAGTTTGGGGCTGGGGCTGGGAAAGAAGGAAAATTTTGGATAATGGGCAAGATTTTCTAAGCTCATCAAATAGAGCTTCATGGTTTGGAAGAGTAGTTCTCAAAGTGCAGTTTAAATGACCCATGGTGTTCACCACAACACTTTCAGGGAGTCTGAGAAGTCACAACTATTTTCATAATAATACTAAGATATATGAATTTCTAATACAGTAAACATTGAGAGAAATAACCCACATAAGCAAAAGCTTTTAGAGAGTGATAAATAATTTTTAAAATTTAAATGTTTCCTGGGACCAAAAAGTTCCAGATCTGCAGGCCTAGAAAATATCTGATTGTGGTCAGATACTACTTTGGTATCACAGATTGTTTAGTGAAATAATCACTTTTTCCCAAGTTTGCCTTCACTTCTTTTTCACTATCCATTCTTTATTAATTGATCTGAATTAAATAGAAGAGAAATTTGCTTTCTCTCCTACCTTTAGGGTGATGAAAAATGACACTATATTTTAAAATGATTTTCAAGTTCTGCTTTCAATAAGATAAATTTTTCTCTCAATTTGCTTCCATCTCCATAAATGCATTTCTGCTATTATGTCCATAATTCTCTTTTCAAGTGTTAACAAGAAAACGTGATGTCATATATAAGTATATAAATAAAAATAATTTTATATTTACTTTAAATGCACCTTCTGTTATAAAATATTCAATAATTATTAAAGCACTATTTAATTGAACCAAATATTTTAAATTTCCCCCATAGGTCTAATTGGAAATAAATGCATGTCAGACATATTTTAGGAAAATTTGGACAAATGTTAATGCTAGTAAAAGAAGCATTTCAGTACAATCTGATAGAATTACTTTTTGTCTACTCCAAAACTATATTTTGTGAATTATGCTCTTAATGTCTAAGAATGCAAACATAAAAAGAAGTTATACAAATTTATTATAATAGCATAAAAACCTTCAAATTTATATATACATACATGTATGTATGTGCATGTGTGTGGGGGGGGCCGGTGAAGGCAGCTAGGTGGTTCAATGGATAGAGTGCTTGGCCTGGAGTCAGGAAAAACCTGAGTTAAAATCCACCGGTAGATACTTACTAGCTGTGTGACCCTGGACAAGTCACTTAACCTCTGTTTGCCTTAATCCACTGGAGAAGGAAATAGCAAACCACTTTAGTATCTTTGCCAAGAAAACCCCATGGACAGTATGGTCTATAGGATCAGGAAGAGTTGCAGCATGGAAAACAATAAAAACAAATATATGGTAGATCATAAAAGATAATGGCTGGTTGTATATAAGAGGAAAGGACAGACAAAAGCTGTAGATAAATGACAATAAGATTTTAAATAGAGGAGATTGTGCAATGTGTTGCCATTGATAGAAGTAATAAAGTCAGCAGAAAGGAATAGATTTTGAAGGAAAATATTATTAGCTTGTTTTTATGTTCTTCTTGATCTTTGCAAATGGTCTTAAATCTCAAAATTTTTGGAGTGGCTCCAAATCTCTTTTAAGTGGAGATAGGATGTCTCCATATCGGTCACATTTGTTCTGATTTGCTCAATCAGAACCATCACAGAAGTGATAAATTTGGATTTTTATTATTTTCTTACATAGAAAATTTGAAGTAAATGTGCTTTAACAGTTAAATTTCTTTTAAAAAAAATTGGGGGGGGCAGGGCAATGAGGGTTAAGTGACTTGCCCAGGGTCACACAGCTAGTAAGTGTCAAATGTCTGAGGCTGGATTTGAACTCAGGTCTTCCTTAATCCAGGGCCAGTGCTTTATCCACTGCATCACCTAGCTGTCCCAGTTACATTTCTTCTTAATAAATTCTGGCATGTAAACTGGGACATTAGCTGTGACATGGGACCCCCCCCCCCAATAAAGTGTGTTTATTTGTGTGTGTGTCTGTGAAGCACTCTGTGATTATGTTGGGAAAAGATTATTCTTTTGAATAAGTACCTATTTTTATGCGTATTTTGTTTACATTTTTAATTTGCTTAAGAAATCCCTGTGTGTACAATGAAACTATAAACTATTCAGTCCAAAGTTATATCAAATTTCAAATTAATGAAGTATGAATTAATGAGGCTTTACTGTATTGAATAATTTAAGTCATAATGAAATGAAAGGTGCTAAATCTCCATATTGTGAATAAGATGTCAATAAGAATTATCTTTCATGTTTTTGTGGTCACAGAAAAAAATACTCATAATTTGAAATGTTAACTCTTTAAAGTGATATTGCACATTTTTGTTACATTAGATTATTGATAATATGCCTTTCAATTTTATGGATTTCTGTGATTACTTTTGCATTGTTGTTTGTATTTTGGTTACATTTTATGTTAATATGATTACTTGAAGTATTGGCATAATTAAACAATAATGCTTATTGAAATGTTCATTTTGCCACACAGTAGTGTGTAATTTAAGATTCTAAATGTGGATTCTAATGTGTTCCCCCAGTTTGGGGGAAACTGACTAAAAATCACTGATAAAACGAGTTTAGGTTTTTAAGGGTTTATTGGAAAATAGAAAGAAAAAGATTGAGAACAGAATTCTAACAGCCTGGCATTCCTATCTTTCCTCAAATTTCCTGTGAAGTCCTCTGCCGCCACCACCATCAAGTCCGGAAGCCAAAAAAGGGCCCGCGCTCTCTGCGCAGGCTCCCTTTCCTCCTTCCTGTCTCCTCCCAGACCATAGGAGGCTCCTCCAGTTGATTGGCTGGTAGACTTGATAGACAGCACTCATGAGCAAACGTCATTTCCTGACGCCAAGGAAAAGCCACAATGCCTCTGAGGCATTTTCCTCATGGTGGAGCTCTCCACAGCAAGTCTCCAGTAGGTGGCGTCATTCCAATCATTACAGTAGGGTGATATATTTGCTACTAGTATAATGGGAAATTACTAAGATATGGTGTTATTATTTGTCCTAGATACCAGAGAACTCTTACATATCATTTAAATATTACTATACTTCATCCCAGTGGCCTTCTGAATAGAAGAACACAGTAAAAAGTTTCTTTTTAGGTTTAGAGGGTGATCTAAACTCTCCTAAACCTGATTTGGATGATAATCTAGTACATACAATTATATAGAGATTAAATCAATAAGACTCAAATAATTTATTAGTTGCATTTTCCCTGCTGGATGCCAAAACACTGAAATACCTTATTCTCATAGACAAGTTAAATTTTAATTTCATCCAACTGTTTGACCATGAACAACAGAAAACAATTTTAAATCAGTTATTGTAATTGTTGTTAGTGTTCTTGAATTGTAAGTGGTCATTAATCAAAAGAGCAATCTGATTTTCCATCAGATATTCTAGAGTATGCTAATGCAGCATTATGGCCTCTTCACAAGCCTGGGATTTCATTTTTTATTCAGATGTCTGTACGTATTTAAAGTGTACAGTCTGTTTGAAAATGTATTTTTGTTTTTATTTTGTTTTGTTTTGAAGATTCTTTAAAGCATTCTTGCCTCCCTTTCACTTCTGCAATTATTTTTCCTTTCTATTAGTAAGAATTACTTTTTGGAGGGCTAATAATAATGCAGCCCAGTAGCAAACAGTTGTTTGCAGATAGGGTAACCACACACATTTAGTTTTACCCATCACACAGTATAATTCAAAACAAGGATGCACAGTGTCTATAGTCTACCAATTCTCTCTACTTGGTTTATATCTCAACAAAGGCAAAATAAGTAATCAATGTAATTTACTGCATTATTTTTAATCAAATCAATTTATAAAGTCAAAATGAAAAATAAACATCAAATTATTTGCATAGTATATCAACAAAACACTCCATTAATTGAACTAGCATAAACTAATTATATGTGTGATATCTATATACACATGTGTGTATACTTCTATCTATCATCTATCAAGTGATGCCATAATGAATGTGAGGATATTATAAGAAACAACATATGCAAAGAAGAGGTAAGACAGTAGAATTCCATGTTGTCTATATTGCTTATATAGTCTTGAGCTCATTAGAAAATGTATAATCTAAGCAGGGCTATAGGAAGTTGTGTGGGGTCCTTTTAGCAGAGTTTAAAAAGTGGTGCAGGGGCACCTAGATGGCGCAGTGGATAGAGTACCGGCCCTGGAGTCAGGAGGACCTGAGTTCAAATCCGGCCTCAGACACTTAACACTTACTAGCTATGTGACCCTGGGCAAGTCACTTAACCCCAATTGCCTCACTAAAAAAACCCAAAAAAACCAAAACAAAAAAAAGTGGTGCAAACCACCCCCAAGAGTCCCAGGAATACATCCCCCCACATACATAAGGCCTGCTTCCATCCAGCCCCCACAATCATCATCCAGAGGATCAATGCTTGTGGAGATGGAACCTGGAAACTGAATCTGCAAGTACTACATCCCCTGCCTCCCCCAGCACCCATAGATACTATTGTTGGTGGTGGCGTTTCTTCCTTGAAGAGGACCAAAATGACATCACTGTGTTAGAGTCAAGTTACACAGTATCCAACTGTGGCTAATCAAACCAATATGAATGCTCAGAATGCTCTACCACAGGTCAGGCACAAATAATCCATGTGAACATTTGGGGTGGATTCTCCCAAATGTGTGCATCTCGTGTTTCTTTTGAGCTACTTCAATTCAACTTTGCTCCTAAAGCACAGTACTTTCTCTGATGAGGGCATGCCATGCTGTGCAGTCCTGTGTTAGTATTTCATGTCATGCAATCAATTTCAGAGTTCTTAAGTGAGACCTTGAGAATGTCCTTATAGAAGCTATAGACCTTGGGGGAAGGGAGTACTAACTACCAAAGACCTTGATATTGTTGAATGGTTCAACATCAGAAATGCATATGGTTTTATCAGTGCAAAGAACATTAAAAAATGCACTATCACCTGCTTTACTGTGCCCTATGGATCCTCAAGCCCTTCAATCCAACTTGCAACTGAAACTTCCTATCCTGTGTTGTTTCCCCCAATTGGAACATGAGCTCCTTGGAAGCAGGGACCATCTTACTTTTCTACATGCATCTTCAGCATTTAGCACATGATAGGTGCTTTAAAAATGCTTTTCATTCATTTGTTCAGTGGTGGGAATGATAGGCAGAGAGATTGGTCCTAACAGAAGAAGAGATTACTAAGATATTACTATTTTACATGGCTTAATGGGCTACATAGTACATTAGAAAGAAAACTGGATTTGGGGCCTGATGGACTGGGATTGAATCCTAGCCCTACTTACTCTCTGACCTTGGGCAAGTCACTTAGATTCTCTAGGCCAGAGTTTCTTCATCTATAAAATAAGAGGGAAGGGTTGACCAGATAATTTCTATGGTCATTTCCTATCCTATTGCCAAGTTCCTGTGAAGTTAGTGGGGCACATTAGTGTAGAAAAGTCTTATGAAGGGATTCAATTTTTTTTTTTTGGTGAGGCAATTGGGGTTAAGTGACTTGCCCAGGGTCACACAGCTAGTAAGTGTCAAGTGTTTGAATCCAGATTCGAACTCAGGTCCTCCAGACTCCAGAGCTGGTGCTTTATCCACTGCGCCACCTTTATCCACTGTGCCACCTAGCTGCCCCCATGAAGGGATTCATTTTTAAAGTATATTTTTGAAGCAATGAGCCCTCAGGGAATATACACTGAGAACAGAGATTTTAAAGGACAGAAGAGAAATAGCTTAGGAATATCATCAGTAGCAGACTCACATCAATTCAAGGACTGGATTCGTTATAGCCCAAGGGAGTCATGAAGTCACAAGGCTAAAAGAAGTTGAATGAGGGCAACTTTAAACATAGGAGCAGTCACTGAAGAGACAATGGTGCTTTGTCTAAATTATGTTTCTATTCTATTTCAGAAAATTTTCATCTGTTTCTATTCTATTTCATTCATGCACATGGGAAAAGATGCTATTTTCCATGGAAAACTTGTTTGCTGAAACTGGCCAAAGAGAGTTTGATGCACCTTCCTGAATGTGGAAAACTTAAAAGTTGTGTAACTGCTCTCTAGAGGACCTTTAGATAACAGGGCACATGATAACTCTGTGCTTAAACCCATACCAGATTTATTGAAAGAAAGAAAAAAAAGTGAGGAGGGGAAGAGGAAAAGAAGAAAAAAATATAGGTGAAAGAAGAATTACAAGTAGAATTTAACTTTCAGCTTTCAGAGCTAATAACAGTTAGAACCTTTTGCCAATTGGTCATCAGGCTTTACTTAAAATCTCCATCAACTGAGTGTGGAAACTGTTACCATGGCAGCAACTTCGACAAAGGCTTGAAATGTGGAGATAGCAATTGTACCTGGCAAAGCCTCTAGAAAACTGATTTAGCTTTAATTCGTTGGAAAGGTATTCTTTGCATAACCTACAGAAAGTCACCACATGTTCATAAAGTCCAAATGTCACTTCTGTGATTGAAGTTATATTTGTTCATTAGACAGAGATGAGTGTTTTAAAAGAAAGCCTGTGCTTTATAAGATTTTCAGAGTACATGAGGTTCACATTTGATGGTTTCATGAAATGTTTATTAGTATAAAAACTGTCTGCCCTTTCAAATTATGAAAATCACTTTTGAAAGCCTTATATCTGTTTCTAACATGCATTTATCTTCATAGATGCCTGAATTTATTTAGAAGCCAAATTTCTTTCTGCTGTTGTTTTCCCTGTTGATTTGTCTGCTTATGTTCAAAGTGTTTGAGTTGTCTTCCTTCTGAGATCTTTGGTAATTTGTTTTTCCCCTATTGCTCACTTTCTGACTCTTCTGGTTCCCTCCTTTCTGATAATAGTTTTTTGTTGTTGTTGTTGTTGTTGTTGTTTTGTTTTGTTTTTTGGTGGCTGAATTTCAAACCATCCCAGCCTCCTCCTATTCTGAACATTTCATAGTTACATCAGCCTAGGTCTTTGCCTTAAGTGACTTTTGGATGGACTGGCTTTGCCTAAATGCTGAGTACTTTCCCTCAGGCTTATGGAGTGACACACAGCCCCCACATACACTGTGTTCTGTCCTGCTTTCCTGTCACACTCCCTCTGTTCCTCAGTTCTCTAGCCAGGCACTGGAAGTTCATAGAGCCTCCATGTGCTACTGGGTTAATCTTTGTTATTTGGGTCTTTGAGGACGTGGGAGAAGGGGAGCTGGGTGGGTGGAATGCAGTGTTGTGCTCTATTTCAAGCAGAGACATATGTCCTTCCTCTTTCCCTTCCGATCCTGGCAGAGATATTTTGCAGTACAAAATGGTACCCTCCATAGTGCTTTGTAGTCTGGGGTGATGCAGAGGTGCTGGCTATTTGTCCTTGCCCAAGGCAACTCCCAAAGCCTAGAGCCCAAATGTCCACAGCCCTGGAAAGAGAGAGAGTAGACCAAGTGGTGGAGTTGTTGATGGTGTTTTTTGTTTTTTTGTTTTTTCTTTCATTTTTTTTTGTTGTTGTTGTGATGTGATTGTTTGTTTGTTTGTTTTTTGGTGGTAATGTTTTTTTTGTAGCTCTGTATAGTGAATTCATTCCCACTGCTGGTAGGATGGGGTTTGAGGGAGGAGTGCTGAATGAGTTCAGTGTAGACATAAGCTCATTTAAAAAAAAAAAAAACCCTTTTGGCTTCCGGGTGCCCTAAATCATGGAAATAGCTGGAATTTCTTTATTTTTGCTACATGATTTCTATTTTGGAGAGGTTTTACAGGTCAATGGGATCAGAGAAAATATGTTATCTTCCATCTTGTTTGCTGCTTGGCCTGGAAGCAGTCACTTATTCATCTTCATTCTACTCATTTCATTGAAGATAAAAGAAAGAAGCTTACAGAATGGTCCTTTACTTTGAAGGGCCTATTAATTAGTTTAGGAAACAAACCAAGTGAAACATTTAAAAACACAACAAGGCAGAACATTAAACACCAAATTAATGATCAGATAAGTGCTAGAGCTTATCAGATCATAGAATCATGATTTAGAACTAGAGGTGAACTCAGAAGCCCCTTAGACCCAGCCTTTCATTTCATAGATGAAGAAAATGAGACCCAGAGAGATTAAGTGACTTTCTCAATGTCTCATACTTATTAAGTAACAGAAATAAGATTTGAACTCAGATGTTGTTACTTGGAAGCAAATTCCAGGGACTCTCTATTGCCTCCAAGTTGCTCAGTTTGGCACTTAAAGCCCTTCATAACCAAGCCCCCTCCTACCTTTCTGGTCTACCTCACTCCCCAACACATATTCTTTGATCCAATGACACTATCCTCCTGGTCCAAAACACTCCATGTCTCAGCTCTGGGTGTTTTCTCTGACCGACCCCAGGCCTGGAATATTCTCCCTTCTTTGCTCCCTACTGACCTCCCTGGCTTCCTTCTTTTTCTACCTTTTACAAGTAGCCTTCCCTAAGTCCTCTTAGCTCTAGTGCCTTCCCTCTGTTAATTATTTCCTATTTATCTTGTATATAGCTTACTTCATCTATATGTGCATGTTATCTCCCTCATTAGAGTGTAAGCTCTTTGAGGGCAGGGACTATCTTTTGCTTCTTTTTGCATCCCCAGTGTTTAGCCTAGTAACAGGCCCTCAGTAGGTACATAATACATAGTGACTGATTGAATCAATGAATCAACAAACATTTATTGCCTCTATGTAGCAGTAATCATGCTAAGCCCTAGAGGAAACAAAGTCAAAAGTAAAGCAGTATTTATCTTCAAGAAGCATTTCTTCTTGAGAGAGAGAGAGAGAGAGAGAGAGAGAGAGAGAGAGAGAGAGAGATTATTTATTTATTTAGGTTTTTTTTTTAATTAACATTTTTATTTAAAGTTTTGAGTTTCAGGGGCAGCTAGGTGGCGCAGTGGATAGAGCACTGGCCCTGGAGTCAGGAGTGCCTGGGTTCAAATCCGGCTTCAGACACTTAACACTTACTAGCTGTGTGACCCTGGGCAAGTCACTTGACCCCAATTGCCTCACTAAAAAAAAAAAAAGAAATGCTAAAGTTTTGAGTTTCAAATTGTATCCCTCCCTCTTTCTCTCTTCCCCTGCTCCAGCCCCAGCAGTAAACAGATATATATTATACATGTATAATTAAGTAAAACATTTTGATATTAGTCATTTTGTATGAGGACTCTAATAAAAGAAAAAAATTAAAGAAAATGAAAAATAGCATGCTTCAGTCTATATTTAATCAATATTAGAAGAAACATTTATTCTAATGAGGAAGATAACTCACAAATATAAGTATACACAAAATAGAGAGAAGGTGATTTTGGAGCAGGGAACCAATAGCTAGGGAGATTAGGGAAGGCTTCATGCCCTAAATCTTGAAGAATTAGAGGAATTCTAAGAGAAAGAACTGAGGAGGAGATGCATTACTGGCATGGAGTGCTGTTTATATTGTATATAAAGAATCTTAAGGAGGTAAGTTTGACTGGACTCTGGAGTACATGGAAAACAACATACCTGTTTATACAGGGAAATGCAGATTGGGACTTTGTTGGGAAAGGTTTAAGATGCTAAATATAATGAGTTTATGGTTATTTTTAGTAGCAAAAAGGAAACAATGGAATTTATTGAATAAGGGAGTGACATGGTTAGATTCGTGATTTGGGAAAAATCACTTTGGCAGTTTGTGAAGAATGGATTATAGGTTTATATAGGATTATAGATGGCGCTAGGATAAAGTACTGAGTCTGGATTCAGGAGGACCTGAGTTCAAATCTGGCCTCAGACACTTGACACTTACTAGCTGTGTGACCCTGGGCAAGTCACTTAACCCTCATTGCTCCACCAAAAAAAAAAAAAAAAAGAATGGATTATAGGAGGGTAAGATTTAGAAAGTGGGGGCAATTAGGAGGCCATTGCTAAAGTCCAGACAAGAAACAATGAAACCTTGGCAGTATAAGTACAAGAAAGGGGTAATGAATGGGGGAAAATGTTGCAGAGGTAGAAATGACAGGATTCTGCAACTGACTGGGTAAGTAGAATGAGTGAAAGTTAGGGATTAAAGATGACAATTCATTTATAAACCTGAGTGACTAGAAAGATAGCTGTATTCTTGTTTTTGTTTTTTGTTTTTTTGTGGGGCAACAGGGGTTAAGTGACTTAGTTCTGTTTTAGAAATGTTGAGTATGAGATACCTAATGGACACAGGGATGGAGCTCAGGAAAGAGACTATGGCTGGAGATATAAGCTATGAGTCATCAATGTAAAGATGATAAAAGGATATGGGAGTTAGGTACTTTGGCAAGTTTTCCTCACAATTTTAATATACTACAAATTAAAGATTTGTTTGTTTTTTTCACATCTCAGGTTTGATGCTGATACAACTGAACTTCACAGCTGGATGACTCGATCAGAAGCTGTATTGCAAAGCCCTGAATTCGCAATATATAGAAAAGAAGGCAACCTTTCAGACCTCAAAGAAAAAGTCAATGTAGGCTCATTCATTAGTTTTTGTTCTTTTGATATTAAGTTGGAAAAGTCCAAAATATATTATATAATTATATTAGTATTGAAAGGATGAAAGTAATGTGCTAGCTTAATGTCCATGTCTCTATCTTGAAAATGTGTTGTAAATACCACGTGAAGTTAAAGTTGACTGACAATTTATTACTTGATTATGCTGTTGCTAACTAGATGTGATTTTCATCAATGAACTGAGTACCATTTATATAGTTAAGATATTCATTTACATCAAGTACTTGACTAAAATGCATCATATCTGCTTCTACTTTTTAAAAAGAAGAATTGGCTAAGGAAAGGAAATTGATGTGCTTATGTGTGTCTTTATGTCATAAGTAAGGACCAAATTTTGTATGACATTCTTAAATAGGAAGTAATTTAGAAAACCCTAAGGTAACATTATTTAGATTTTGTCAACTATAATAATTTAGTAGTTTGATTTAATTTTTAGTCATTAATACATGTTAGTAAAGTATAAGATGCTTGAATTTTAAAGGTATGAATTGATTCTTGTATTTGTCTAATTAAGCCTCACTCAATATTTCCTTTACGAAAGGATAGCTTGTTTCTTAACTAGACTAATATCAATTATTATTAGATTATTTATAATAGGATCATGTAGTAATACATTTTCTAATAATGATTTCTTCTTTATAGATATAAATTAAAAAGTGGTCATCAATCTATTTCTAAATACATACACTGAATCTATCTATCTATCTATTTATCTATCTATCTATCTATACATATATTTTTTTTCTGAAAAAGCAAAGCATATTTTCTAGGTAAGGAAGGCACATGTGAATAAATTCTGAGTAGTTTCCTTCATATATAAATAGGCAGTGGCATTGAAAAAGTTACAAGGTTGAAACTATCTCTACCTAATCTTTTCAAAATACTTTCTTATTGGTTATACAATTTTGTGAGATTTCATGTACTTAACTCCTCTCCAAGAAAAATCTCATCTTTGCTTTGAGACATGATTCTTTTGGAGAAAAAATTACTGCTGGCCAGTGGATTTATCATTCCTATCAGAGCCTTTTTAAATGGCCAGACAATCTGATGAAGAATTTCATGGGTAGCATTATCATTTGGTATCTGTGAATGAAAAATATAGATCAAAATCTTTACTGAGTTCAAAGGGAATAACTATTTCTGCTATGATAGCATTTCTTAGGTAATATTAATAACCAGACATATTTCTGTTGCTATTTTAAATATAAAGAAACCCACATTACATGTGCTTTCATCATAATGAAATATTTTAATGAGAGAAAAGGTAGAATATAGTCTTTAACTTATCTTAAAATAGAACCTATGAAGAGAAAATATATCATTTGAGACAAGCTGTAAAATATTTAAAGAATCATCCATTCTATATTCAACTAATAAAATTATAAATCATATCATTATAGGAACCTTAAAGAAAAATGTGAAAAATTCCTATTGATTTAAATCATGTATGGTCTTTTTGGTTGTCTTTGTAATTGTGCCTCTTAAGTCAGTTTTAATAAGACAAAACCATTGTGTTTCTCCCTAAGAAATATAGCATTAAAAGTTTTTGTTAGCCTATTTAGGAGTAATTTACATTCAGTCAATAATGTCTCAACTGACAAATCGAATATGCTGAACAGTATACAATAGACTATACTATAAGTGACTTTGATTCCTCTTGAGTCACTTTTATGAAGTTGAACATTTTTTAAAGCATCATTTTTATTTGCTGACTAAAACAGAATATAAAATTGATTGCCTATATTTTAATCAGGCTACATACATGTATGAATTAAATACCCACAGACTATGCATATTTGTGTGCATGCATATACATATATGTATACATATGTAATATAATTACATATACACACATGAGCATGAAAATTATAATGGATATTTCCTCATTCATTTTCTTAGTTCTTCATTTGTCAGTATGTATGAGCCATTTTATCATCATTGGAGTTTCTCATGAACTTGAGTAGCATTGATTTTTTTTTTTTTTTGGTGAGGCAATTGGGGTTAAGTGACTTGCCCAGGGTCACACAGCTGATGAGTGTTAGGTGTCTGAGGCCGGATTTGAACTCAGGTTCTCCTGACTCCAGGGCTGGTACTCTGTCCACTGTGCCACCTAGCTGCCCCCAAGTAGCATTGATTTAAAAATTTTTTTTTTGAAAAAAGGTATCATCTATTCCTTCCCCAACTCATTTCTATTTGGCTTTTCTTTTCTAAGGACAGCAATATAATAAATCTACCAATAACAGGTCAATTTTAAGTGTTTTCATAAATACAGCATTTAAATTTAATCAGACTTTCCCTCTCATAATGATAATTTCCATCTTTGTTACAATCAGACCTTTAATTAAAAGCTAAACTCATCTGAAAAGCACAAGGCACTAGAGAAAATTTCTAGGACATATACTACCTGTTTTCTAAGGGCTTGCCATTCTGATTTCTGTTTATACACTATTAGTTATTATAAAATCTCTTGCAATTGAAAAACTTGATTAATAAGTGGTAATCTGTATGTGATCATACAAATTTTAGTTAGGCCATGAAAGTGACCTAAATAGCAAGACTTATCATGACACTTGAAAGGTACTTCCAAGTTAAGGAATATTTATAATTCATGAGTTGTATAAATTAAAAAAAATAAATCACTAGGTATGTATATGCTGAGATAGTAAGTGATATTATATTAATAATATTGTTAAGATCAAATAGATTTTGCTGTTTTTCATCTTTTAAGTATTTAGGTATGATTGCATTAAACAGATGGATATTAAGAGATGGTAGTGAATGATGTCATGGACCTTTGAGGTTATATACATATTAATCCAGAAATACAGAGCTCTGCTTTCTTGTTAACTCTGCATAAAAATGATGATGTTTTTGTTTCTATGATTAGATTGTCCTTTACTATTTAAGCTTATATTTTAAAATTCTATAATTAAAAACATTTTTCTTTGATAGTTTATAGAACTAATATTTTGAGATTAAAAATATGTTCTGGGGCAGCTAGGTGCCACAGTGGATAGAGCACTGGCCCTGGAGTCAGGAGTACCTGAGTTCAAATTCGGCCTCAGACACTTAACACTTGCTAGCTGTGTGACCTTGGGCAAGTCACTTAACCCCAATTGCCTCACTGAAATAAATAAATAAAAATGTATGAAGCTTTGACTCCCATTTTGATGAAGAAAACATAAGGTCAACTTTTTTTGGTTTTGTTTATTTTTTTGGTAATAGTCTTTTAAAGCTCTTTCTTCCTTTTCCCTAACCATTTCTTTACTTTCACTCAAGTGGAAGCAGATCTGAGTAGTTTGTGCTCTGAATTAATAAGAAGACTCGCTTTAAATTTCAGTCCAGAACCCCCAGTTTCAATGTCCATGGAAAATAATACCAAAAGAAACTTTTTAGCATTCTATTAATCAATATTTGGTATCCAATATTTGGTATCCAGCCCCTTATTACTAAATGAAAAATGTACATACAAATGCAAATTTACATGTGCATACAAAATAAACACTTTATGCATATTTTATATTTTAACACATGGTCATAGGTACTTTAGTGAGACCCTAAAAGGAAACTCAAAGCTGGAAAGCACCCCAGAGGTCATCAAGTCTAACCCCTTCACCATATCAATCAGTACTATGAGGCCACAGGATGTGAAATGATTTGCCTAGATTCATATACAAGAGTATGCAACTAGAGTAAGTGCCTGAGACAGGATTCAAGCCCAGTTCTTCTAGACTTCCAATCCATAGCTCTAGCCATGGTATCACATTGCCTCTCAATCAGTCACATTTATATGGAGATTTTATGCTTACTGGGAGCCTTCCTCAAAGGGATATATACAATTCAGTATTATAGTCCTCCTTTAAACATGAAGAAACTGAGCCTTGGGAAATAAAGTTATCTGCCTCTGGATACTGTTAGCTTTCAATGCCTCAATTCAAACCTAGGTGTAAGGACTTCAAGTTAAATGCTTCACTCCTACCTAGCCCATACTAAACCAAGGTGCCTCTCCTTTGGTTCCTTCCTGAAAGCTACATCTTCTTGATATTATCCTTTGTTCCACTTTAGCACCTCTAGTTACATGAAACTCACTGTCTTTTTGTTTTAGGTTTCTGTTGTTGTTGTTTTTGTTTTTTGTGGGGCAGTGAGGGTTAAGTGACTTGCCCAGGGTCACACAGCTAGGAAGTATCAAGTATCTGAGGCCGCATTTGAACTCAGGTCCTCTTGAATCCAGGGCTGGTGCTCTATCCACTGCGCCATCTAGCTGCCCCCTGAAATTCACTCTCTTTTGAAGCAGCCACTTTCATTTTGGGTTAGCTCTAGTTATTAGACAATTCTGCCTTATTGGACCCAAATCTACTTTATTTAAATTTCATCTCATTAGTCTTTATTCTGCCCTCTGTAAGCAGGATTAGTTTAATTGGTTATGTCAGCCCTTCAGATGTATTTAAAAAAAAAGTTTATGTCCTCCTGCTTGGCCTACTCTGAATCATTTTTCCTGAAAGTAGTACCATGCCTGGTAATTGATTACTAAATCATAGAATTTAAGGGTTAGAAGGAACCTCTCAGGGCAATTAATTCAACCTATTAAAGACCAATCCTGGTTGTTACTTTCAGAAATGATATTGAGAGCTTGTGTGGTTTCTAGAAAAGAATAATACTAAAGATAACTAAAATAAGTATTTCAGGGACCCAAATTTGACAGGTTTATTCTCTGTATTGAAATATTAACTAAATCTCTACCTAAGCACATGTAGACTTATAATATTATCATGAAATTCAGACTATGTATCCTATTTAACCTTTTCTTGGATGGGACTACACCATTTCTTAACATATCTTATAGGATAACAAATGAAAAAATGGTAAACTTGATAAGACAAAAACAAATTTTAGAAAAAAAAGTTTCACTAAAAATGTCTTTCAGCAACACTTTTTGTATTTGTCTTTTCCCACTATGGTTCACAAATTGAACAGGTTCAATTTCATATTGGTCACTGGAGCTCTGGTGATAACATTAAATATTGTTTTGATTTTTTAAAAAAAATTATCTATATTCTTTGAAAAGCCATTGCAACTGGTTCATTACAACTAGCATTTACATTTTAACATGGAACATTCTTAAAATATCAGAACACAGATATGTTAATAAGATGAGAAGACCTAGAAGAAAGAGTATGGACTTCACAGAAATTGAAGAGGCAAACAGAAAGTAAACAATAACAAATTCAAATTTCCAACCATCTACTTCTGTTCTTCCCCAATTAGATAGTGCGATCCCAGGGTATAGTTCATATTGTTACTTTTTTATTATTGAAAGATTTTATCTGTTTCAGATTTACACACCCCATAATCCACTAATTAGCTTGTGGTATCATTGCATCATTGGATGTACAAGTGATACTTAATATGCTTCAGCTAAAATTGTTATAAGTTAGAAATTATACCAGAGTTCCATAACCTGTAGCTTCTGATGTTTTCAACTAGAATTCAAAGTGTTAAAAACACATCTCTCTCCTTTGGAGTTCCTGATCATTGTAATTTAATAGACTTACAGATTATTGATAGCTGAAGATCACTGGCAACTTTTAAAGGCAAATATGATAACAAAAACCTTCCATTATGTTGTCATCTCTCATTCTAATCTTGTTTGAATCCATTTAAATAAATGTTTTCATATATTAGAGTTGCAACAGATTTGATAGTATCATGTATTACAAGTTCATTTTCCCATGCTGCAATAATTAGTTGTCTAGACCTTGAATCCAGAAATCCTAATTTATGGGCTTCTTTCTTTTGCAAATGAGTAGATAAATGTTATTGAATCACACTAACTTCTGAAAATAATATAGCCAATAAGGAAAAAAAAACTCTGGATTCTTTTTGTTTAATGTGTTGGAAAAATAATTCTAGAGGCCCTTATCCCTTTCTAAAAGCACATGTAAAGTCTCTAAGTTAGGTTAGAAACATATTAAGGTACACAAGTGCATATGTGCCTTTATATACTCTCCCACTTATGTCTTAAGCAAATTGTTAAATTGCTTTAAAGATGTATAATAGCAAATATGTTTTAGAGAAAGAACCCAATAGTTAAGATTCTTCTATGCTGAAGTACAGAAGATCTTTGTTATAAATGACATTTTGATATCCCATTGACATCAGGACATGACATCAGAAGTCTTGGGTCCTCATCTGGTTTGGCCACTGTGAAAATATTATGAGCACACACATTTAGTTTTACCTGTCACACCACTGACTAGCTGTGTGATTTTGGACAAATTATTTCACCTTTCTGGGCATTTTTCCTCACCTGTAAAATGATTCTAACTTTTATGACTTTGGGGGTTTGACTAGATTATCTCTGAGGTCCAGATCTACAATTGCATTACCCATGAGGAATAGAGTAAAATATGTAGTCTGTGATGATTGAATGACAATAGACTTTAACTGTGTATAATTATGCTTGAGGAGAGCATATAATACTACCTGAATCTTTGAAATTGTAAATGACTATAGGAACTTTCTACTGTGTTTGTCACTTAAAATATATTTTGCTCTTATTAAATAATCACACCTTTTCCCTTCTAGATATCTGTGAGTTAAATATATCATGTAACAACAACAGCTTTTCTTAATTTAAAGAACACTTTAACTTTCACATTTCAGGAATCTAAATCCAGTTAGGAGAAATTAACAATTTTTCTCTTCTCCCTTCAAAAATGGGAGCATGTGAAGAATTATTTTTAAAAAAAGGAAAGATCCTATGTTGCAAGCTTTATATGCTGACTATATCCATATCTACTACTGTTTTACTGTGGATATAAAGCAGTCTCTGTTTATCTCCAAACCTAAGAAAGAACAAAAATATACATCTAATATATACTATTTTATGTAAAATTGTATCTATATACAGAAAAAAATAGGCAGTTTAACTTTGTTGAAAAAATATATTTTATCATGTAAAACATTATAACTATATATGATATAAAAATATAGTTTAAAGTTTCTGGCAGTTGAATCTTAACAGTGTCTTGCTACAATTTATATTACATATTTCTTTTTTGCTTACATAGGAATGCAAAATATCAGAAGCTATCATGTGATTTCAAAACTTCATAGATGAAATGGTCATAAATATATGAAAGCTTGTGACAGGACATCATAGAGGGATGATATAACAATAGGTTGTCTTATAACATTGCAATCACTATGCTGATGCCAGGAAAGAATAGAGAAATCATTGAGCATAATGTGATAAAAGGACCATAAAATAGCTCGAGACTAGAAAGGGTCTTTAGAAGTTATGATTAATGTATCGCTTCTGAATCCCTGTATTGAAATACTCACCTTTGCTGTCATGCTGCAGGCCATAGAGCGAGAAAAGCCCGAGAAGTACAGAAAACTACAAGATGCCAGCAGATCAGCTCAGGCACTGGCGGAACAGATGGTGAATGGTAATTACACAGAGTTGATTTAGATAATCTTCTTAGGGATTTGATAAACACATTGGTTTATATTTATCACAAGAACTGTATTAGAAAATCCATTTATGAATTCGAAATGAAATTAAAGGCAAGATTACATATATTTTTATTATTATTTCTCAGTGCAAAAAAATCATTTTGCTTCCAGATGAATATGATATACAGGTAAGGAACATTTTATAACTATATTGCCCAGAAATTATTTTTAAAGCTGTATTTTAAAATTAGTGAGCAATAGTATGGTATATAGGAGAGAGAAAGAGACAGAGACAGAGAGAGTTGTTGTCCCTGGAGTAAAGAAGACCTAGGATTCAATTACTGCCTCAGATATGTACCAGCCATTTCCCCTTGGAGAAGTCCCTTTCCCTCTGAATATGAGAGTCATCTAACTGTTCAAGACCGATTCAGAGCAGTTGGAGATCTGTATTGATAGGAGTTTCCTGCGAATAACTATAACAACAATAACAATAGCTATTATTTATATCATTCATTGAGGTTTGCAAAACCCTTTACAAATATTTTCTCTTTTTATCCTCAAAATAGTCCTAAAAGATACCATATAATATGTTTAGTATTCCCGTTTTACCAATTAGAAAGCTGAGGCAGACAGGTTAAATGACTTGCCTAGAATAACACAGCTCATAAATGTTTGAGGCTGGATTTGAACTGAAGTTTTCCTGACTCCAGGTCTAGTACTCTAATCACTGGACCACCTAGTTATCTCATAAGCAGATTCAATAATCGATAGAAATCAGCTCCATCGTATCACTTATAAATTATTTGGTCATAATATTTTTATCATAATAGACTGGAAACAGCAGCAATCATTACTCTTTCAAAATACTATATATGCTTTTCATGCTTTTACTGTCATGATTTTCCTCTTCTGGGAAAAATAAGACACACCCCCAACCCCTCCCCCCCAAATCATTAATAACACATATATACACACACATATACACATACATATATATGCTTTTATTTTTAAAAATTGTAAATGCCTTAATTGAAAATTACAGGTCACTAAAATAGTAATATTTAAAATTTCACATATGTATATATATGTATAAATATACATATCCATATATGTAAGCATTAGACAAACTCAAAATTTGACAAAACCAACTTAATTTATCTTATTGCACTATTGTGTTTATTTTTGCAAATTCAAGTTAATGAAAATTACGGATAGTATCAATTCTAAAACAGTAAAAAGCATTTATTTAGTCCACTCCATCTTAAATACAATGTGAGTGCACAGGATCTGGTACAAAGTGCTTAATATACTTTTCTATCTGTCTCTAGAGAGGCTATTCTAAAGATTCTTTTCTGTTGTTAAGTCTCCTTTACCTCCACCTCCTTATACCCTCTCACCTGAAAACCTGACCTCATAACAAAAAAAAATTTAAATATAAAAAAATATATGTTTATATATGTTGTTTGCCATGAGCTCCCTCTTCTGTCCTAGTATCGAAACTCCTTGATATTTTTGCTATTTTCTCCTCTTTTACTATAAACTCTGATGAAGAGGTGGCCTTTCTCTTAGCCAAGGCCAACCCCTCTGTATATACTTGACAAGCTACAATGCCAATCATCATCTGTCTCTTTTTAGTCTTCAATCATAATCTACTGGTGCATTCCTTGTGTAAACACTTCCAGATTTTCCTTGTCCTTAAATAAAAGGCAAATCACTTTACACTATTTTCCCCCAAACTATTGTCCTATATCTTTCTTCTCTTAACCAAACTCATAGAAAAAGTTGGCAAAACTTGTTTTCTTCTCTCATTTCACACCTCCTTTTAGTCTAATTTCCTTCCTCATCAAGCAACTGAAATTATTCTCTTCAAAGTTACCAGTGATCTCTTATTGCCAAGTCTGCAGCATTTCAGGCTATTGACCATACATAGCTGCATACTCTCTCATTTTTGGTTTTTCATGAGACTGCTTTCTTAGTTTTACCTACCCAACTAAACAATTCTCAGTATCCTTCATTGAACCATTATCTTTTTAGGAGCCCTTAATTCCATTTTGTTCTGGGTCCTTTTCTTTCATTATGCTCTTTCTACTGATTACCTAATTAGCTCTCATAATCATTTCTATATAAATGACTCTCACATTTACTTATCAAGCTCTACTCTCTCTCCTGTCCAGTACCAAACCACCAACTGGCTATTGAAAATTTCAAACTGGGTATTCATTGTCATCTCAAACCTACAGTGTCTGACACAGACTTAGTACCTTCCCCTGCACCCATTCCTCTTCTTCCCATCTTTTTTTTTATTTCTACCAGTCCTCCTTATCACTACTACCTTCCTTCTACTTACCCAGGCTCGCAACTTTGGAGTCTGTTTTGACACTTAATTATCTTTCGTGTGAAATTTCCAAAAAGTTGCCAAGCCTTGCCAGTTCTGACACTTCTCACATCTGTCACCTTCTCTCTACTCACCTGGACACTGTCTTGTTTTAGCTCTGATTACTTCTCATTCAAACTAGTGAATAGTCATTTGATTGATGTCTATGCCTCAAACTTTTTGCATCTCCACTATCTCTTCTATACAGCTGCCAATGTGACAGTTCTAGAACACAGAGCTCAGAAAGACACAATATTACTCTCTCCTGAGATCAAATATAAATCCCTCTTTTTGTCCTTTATATGACTTGACTAATAATAACAATAACAGCAACAATTATTACAGGATAATAGATATTATTTCCAACATTCTTATAGCATTTTGAGGTCTGTAAAGCACTAATATTATTTCATTTAATCCAAACTGAAATTTGAATAAATCTTATTACATACAAATAATTCCCTTTTGTGAGCTTTATAGTACAGCCAAATTGATCTTCTTGCTGCACACACTGCATGCTACCTCTAGTTTCCATCCATGCCTTTTTATAGGATCCTGCCATACCTGGAATTTACTCCATCCTCCTTTGTGCATCCCAGAATCCCTAGCCTCCTTCAAAGATCAGGTCTTCTGGACCTTTCCTAATCCCCTCAAAATCTATTTATACTTTGATACTTTTTATATATTTTGTGTGTGCTTATATTTGTATTTTTTCTCAATAGAATGGTTTATTTTTTGGTTTTGTGTTCAAATACCTAACACAGTGTCTGGTGCATAGTTGACTTAAATATTTGCTGAGTGAAATATGCATCTGGAGTTTGGAGGTGATTGTAGAGATTTTGGAGTTATTTATATAAAGATAAAGAAAAGACCTTCTCTTAAATGATAGATGAATTGTCTCCTGAAAAAATCACCCACACAATGAAATACTAGGTCACCAAGATATTTAAATGTAACTAGAGATCATAAATGAAGCCATATAAATGAAAGGATCCTTAAGAAATAGAGTACACACACGATAGATAAGACAATTAAGACAAAAATGTTGGGAAATCCCTAAACTTGGAGATGAAGTGGACAAAACCTAAGCCTCATACTTAAACTTGGAGAGCAAGAGGAAGAAAGTCAGAGAGGCAAGAGGAGAAGCAAGAAAATAAATTGCCAAGAGAAAAATGAGAGAAGCAAAAAAAAGAATGGTTGATGAACAGTGCCAGTAATGGTAGCTGGCATTTCTATAGCATTTTAAAGTTTGAAAAGCACTTTACAAATATCTCATTTTATCCTGAAAACAACCCCCATTTTAGAGATGAGGAAACTGAGGCAGACAGAAATCAAGTGGCTTGCCCATCCTGCTCATACAACCAGTGAATGGGTGGGTCTGGAATTGAATTTAGCTTTTTTTTTTTTTTTACTCCAAATTCAGTGCTCTATCCACCATGCTACCAGTGTTAAATCAGCAGAAGTAAAGAAGGAGGGATACTGATGAGATTACATAAAATAATTAGTATTTCATTGATTACCTTTGAGCCAAAACTATTTCTCTTTATAGTTGAGTTCTGTTTATAGAGTTGTCATGGATTAGATAAGTAATTAGTTCCCTATGCAGGACTTTAGTAGGTTTTCAGGGTCTCAGAATCTCAGAGATGGATCTAATCCAACCTGGATGATATTCTCTTAAACTCATCCTACAAATGGTCACCTAACTTTTTCTTGAAGACTTCCTGTTGGGGTTCAGGGACACACTGTGACCTGAGGCATGCCATTCCACATGATTCAGATATAAATTCCTGCATTTGAAAAGAAAGGGAATTTCTATGTTGGAGACAAGAGGAAAGGGATGGTGGGGAAGAAAGATTCTCACCTAAATTATCCAGATTCTCTGAATGACTTGCTGCAATCCTTAATGTTTTTCATTCTATCTCTAAAAATACTGCCTACAGGATAGGCATTTAGGCTTATGTTTATGTCTCACCTATAGTAAATGTCAGGAAAGATAGATGCTGTGCTAAGAAATTAATTCACAGTTAATTCAAAATATTACTACAAGACAGTCATCAGAATTTAGAATACAAAAATAACCTCGAAATTTTTGAGTTCTCTTTCTGTCATTTTCCCCGCATCTTTTACTTGACAAAGTATATATTCTTTCTGTAATGTGATTATTTCTCTAGAGTGGATAGAGTCTATGATTGACACTAAGTGGATTGTTTGTGACCAAGGTATATACTGGTACCAGGAGAATGCCCAAACTAACCCCTAAATTCTAGGAGCTCTGCTGGTGTAGAGGCAGGCACTAAAACCCCCAAATGCAATTTGAGTATATCAGAGACATATATAAAGGTTTCTGACAGCCTCTCTCAGAGAAAGAAAAAAAAAGCCTTTGTTTCCTACACCTACCTTATAGAGTACTTGACCCTATCTTCCAAGATGGTCTCCGTATGCCAGGGGGCTCTAATCAATCTCCAATGAATATAACTTTGTAATAATTGTTTTCTCTTATGCTATTATGATAAAAAATGAGAAAATTTTCTTGTCTTATTGGGTTTCTTTGTATGATTTAAAAATTTTAATCCAATGTTTACTATTCTAGAATATATATGATAGGTATAAATCATCATTGGCATGAGTCAATATATTAATAACATAAAGTGGAATATTTTTATCATAATAGCATTGCATATATAGAGGTAGCTAGGTGGCATTGTGGATAGAGTGCTGCCCATGAAGTCTGGAAGACTCCTCTTTGTGAGTTCAAATCTGGCCTCAGACTATGTGACCATGGGCAAGTCACTTAACCCTGTTTGCCTCAGTTTCCTTACTGGTAAATGAACCAGAGAAGGAAATGGCAAACCACACCAGTATCTTTGCCAAGAAAACCCCAAATGGGGCAGACCTGACTGAAATGACTGAAGCACAAAAACCACATATATGATTTCATAGATATTTGTATATATGCATGCTTATAAATATATGATATATATGTATAGCAAAGTGAAATGTGACTATAAAGTACTTTGAAAAAATAGTAGAAGATAGCCATCCAGATGAGGGTGATACTTTAAAATATTCACCTTGGAGGACTAATCCTGATTACAACAATGATGGATTTAGTCAAAAGATTTCTGAACTCCTCTTTGGAAATTTCCTTCAGAGTTAATTTACTAGTCATATAAGATGATCCATTTCATGTATTTTATATTTTTCCCTCAAATAATATGACCCAACTTGATTATTTACCTGATTTATTAGCCATGGCTCTGAATTACTTTCCCCAGTCCCAAATCAAACTAATACCCAAAGAAGAAATATCTCATAGCTTTGAAAATACTGAAAAAAGAAGTACACCAGGTTCTAGTCAATTCCAAATATGTCTTGATCAATAGTGGTATTATCAGTAATCTGTTGCCTCCCAAAGTGATTATTCTAAAGGGGATCATTGTTCACTTGGATATTTATGTTGTTATATTTGTTTAATAATAAGTTGCACTATATTATAACCCTGTTAGTATGTGCTGATACCCTTTAATGTATGTGTGATTCTATATATTGGCTGAAATTGACATTCAAAAAAAGAAATTATTTTACAAGTTGGACTCAATCATATATAAATTTTAAAAACTTTACTTAGATCTAAAAATATAATGCAGTTAACAGAACAAAGTGATTTTCTTGGGGCAGCTAGGTGGTACAGTGGATCAAGCACTGGCACTGGAATCAGGAGGACCTGAGTTCAAATCCGGCCTCAGACACTTGACATGAACAAGCTGTGTGACCCTGGGGAAGTCACTTAACCCTCATTGCCCTGCTCCCCCCCAAGTGATTTTCTTAAGTTAAATTTTTTAATGACATGAATTTTGAAAGAACTATTTCAATACAAAAATCACAGGATCATAGTTCTAGATTTAGAAGGAACATAAGAAAGTCATTCAGTACAACATTCTCATCTTATAAAATAAAAAACCCCAAGAATTTAAGAATTTTAATTATTTGCCCAATTAAGTTCACATAGATAGTAAATTTCTGGAACCCACATCCCCTGACTCTATACTGAGTACTCTTTGCATTGAATGGTGGTCCTAACTCTCTGTTTTCAACCTACCTTTCCAGTCTTATCTCCTCATATTCACATAGAAACAGTATGAGTTAAGTGACATTCTGCAAGCATGAAAGAGCTTCCTTCCCTCCATGCCTCTCCTCAGGCTTCTCCCTATTCATGGAATGTCCTCTTCCTGATTTGTCTTTATTTTTCAAATTCTGACTGTCTTTAATATCCATATGTTTTAAGAGTCCTTAAAACTAGGGTAGATTTTCCTAATTATAGAATTTCCTTCACTAACCCATTTTAGTGAGCAAAAACCTTCACTAACATTGGGGATTTCCTCCCATTTATTCTAATCCCCAAACCATTTAGTTTCCTTCAATTCTAGATGTGGTAGAGATGAAGTACAAGTAACCAGCAAAACCAGTCATTTCTGAAGTTTGTTGTTAAGAAGTGCTTTATTTTGGAGGTAATTAATGGCTGGCCTGCTGAAAGGGTCGAGAACATTCTCACAGAATTATCTAGCAATGCCGAATAACTAATCATGATGCCTCCAGCCCTCAAATTAGGGTTAGAGCACCAATGTTTCTTATTGTGCTGCCTTTTTGTCTTTTTATTAATAGAATTTCTTGGGATGTGCTATTTTAAAATTCAATAAAATAAGTTATGGAATAAAGTTAACTGTTTTAAGTCATAGACCAAACATTTTCCTAGTGTTGGACAATTCTTGTGTCCAGTGTGCAGATAGGTACACACACATGCATATGTTCACGCACATATATACATATACACGTATATGTACACAAACACACATATATATATACATGCATATGCATACACACACACACACATATATATATATAATGAGAAAAAAAATCTTCCTCTGTATTGTTACAAGGAAATCGTTATGTGGGTAATCTAAAGCAGAAATTTAAAAGCCATATATCCTTTGACATTTATTTTATGCTTCTTCTTCACTCCCTCTAATTTAAATCTCTCTTAATGATTTCTTTAGATCCATTGCATATCATGAATTGGTACATTCAGTTATTAGGTAGAGGCCTTGAATGGTCTGAGCCAGAGCTAGAAATTAAAGAAAAGCCGGGTTGGCATGAAAAAATTTTCTAGAGATAATTTCTGTGATGACTGCCATCACTTTTTTGGCTTGGGTTTTATAGATTTACAATTCAAGAGGCTGTTTATTTCCTTGACTTAATTAGGGTAAGTAGTAAGTTGGTACTGGTGCCTTTATTATCTCCTTGTAATCTAGCAACTAAGCCTTTTGTAATTTTGGCTAATTGGGGGAGAGATTAATAGACTTTTCCAAACTTTTTTAAAAAGAATTTTGGAAGATATGAATAAAAAAGACATTGTAGTATAGTGGGAAAAGCTCTGGACTTGAAGTCAGAGGAGTAATAGGTTAAAATCCTGGCTTTGGGATTCTTTTTGTGTGTTATGCAATATTCAAATGACAACTTCTCTGAGTGTTTCCTCATCCATAGACGCTATTTACCTTCAAATATTGTTATGAAAAAAGCACTTTGTACAACTTAACTTCTTATATGAATGGAACTATTTTGACACACAATTAGAGAAATTTCTAAAGAAAAAAAAGAATTTATAGTTACAATTAAGTAAACTGTTCACTAATCCTTACCAGCTACTAATTCTAATACTTTTAAGTAAGTGCATTGATGACTACCTGATCTCACCAATGTGGACACTCCCTGAACCTGGGAAAATCCTAACTCTCCATGCTTTTTGATTCTGGTCCATGTTTCTCTATAAATATTTCACAATCTACCTAATATTCTAGATAGTTTTTTCTATATATTTTAACATTTTATGAGTACCAGTGCCACGCTGGGGTTATTTATTATCATTCACTCTTGCTATATGTCCAATAACATTCTATATGCAATATATACTTAATGAATCTTGACTGCCACACTTTATATGGCTCTAGTCACAAAATAGAGTTTGCCCTAGAAAAATTGTTTTTGTACTTTAAAATTTGGGGGGCAACTTTTTGTTTGGTTGTTTTTGGGGAAAATCAAAGAAAATTTGGGGAATATAGAATACTTGTCTAGTAGTTCAGGAACATTTAGAAGTAGAAAAGATGAGAAAAGGTCAAACAGTAATATGTATGCATTTCACTTTGCCTTTTATGTAAATTATTAATCATGGAAACCACACTATGAAAATCAAACTGGCTGTAAACGAAGCCTCTGATAATTTAGTCTCCAAATGTGTACCCTTTCTTCATGGATTCTGGAAGAACTTGTGTCATGATGGAGACCTTTAAATTGAATGCCAAATGAGTTTGTAATGACATGACACTTAAAATAAAGTGCATTCAAAATAAGGGGAGTATTTATTAGCCAGCTTCGTTTTACAGTGTCATTGCAAATATCTTTGTATGCCAAGATCTATGAAAATACAGGTTTTACATTATTCTACCCTGCATTCACAAATAAATATGAACATACTTGACAAGGTATTCTTCACATTAAGTGTCAGTTTCAAAGTACTTGGATGTTCTGTAGTGCCATAATTAAAAATACTTTAGAAGTCTGTTAAGCATGGGGCACAGGTAATAAAATTAATGGATGCACTTCAACTAATGATCCATTTCCTTTGGGAACAATGTATTTATTCAGAGACTATCTCAGGACATGTTTAGAATATGAAATGTGAATGGATTATAATCCATTATCCCTGAGATTCTAGTACAGGAGCACAAGATGGTTTCTATAAGTATCATGGTCCCTGCTTAAAATTGTTTATACTCTTAAATATCAAACACAGACAAGAGAAAAATAGATATTGAAAAGATTGATTATTTTTAAATCAGTTCATAGAAACATTTACACAAAGATACTGATGTACTAGAATTCAACAAGTAAATAAAGCAGTATAGTCTTGAGTTTAAATTGTACTTAAATGCACATTAAAACAATAGTACATCATTTCATATTATATTCAGCAAAATAGTATTGACTTTCTTATAGAGAAAATTTGAAGTTGGATCACATCAATGTAAAGTCAAGGAAACAAATTTGTTACTTTTAGGAAGCTAATTCTTCCCAATGAGACCCCCTTAGTGATTGATTATATTAATGTACTGAATATTTAAGAATTTCTACAAAGGTCACAAAGAGATGGAGACAACTGAAACAACTATACAACAAAAATCATGTATCTTAAGCAAGTCATATCTTTGAGCTATAATTTCAATTGTAAAATGAGTAGATGGTATTCCACAATGATTTTGATATTCATATAGTGATCTAAGTTTTGCAAAAACATTTTATATAACATTATCTAATTTTATGGTCCCATCAACCATGTAATGTAAGTATTTTACAGCTGATAAAATTGAGTCTTATAGTTCAAGTGATTCACCTGTGGTCATGCAGCTAGCTGAGTAGGGATTCATGCCCAGGGCTTTCCTGATTCCAAATCCAGCGTTCTTTCCCTTCTTCCACACTCTAAAATTACTCTTCCAACTCTAAAATTCTGTGAATCTATGCTGTGCTATTATAAAATATTTAAAAGAGATTCCATTAAACATCCTCATCTCAAGAAAATATCTCAAGTACCACAGTTCGTACATCTCAATAGCAATAACATTTCTAAGATTTCTTTAAGATTTGCACTTCACCAATACAAACCAGTATTTTAAGGGAAGTGAATATTTTTTCGTGCAATGTGTTTTGGTTTTATTTCTGGCAATGCATATACATTAAATATGTCATGTTTATATGCATTTTCAACATGTAAGATAAGGTATTGATCTGATGTAGATGCAATGTGATAGAGTGATATTGAACTTGAGAAGACCAGAGTTTGCATCATTCCTATGAAAACAGTTATGACACTATGGCCAAATCACCTAATATCACTGAGCCTCAGATCATACAACCATCTAAAAATTATTGTCTTTGAGAGTGGCCTGATGCCTAGAGAAACTTATTGTACAGATACTAAATTTATGATCTGAAAAGGCTTGTGAAATAGGGACATGGTTTACATGAAAAGCCATGATAATTCAGACTTCTGAATTATACAAACTGCATTTTTTCTAATAGTGCCTCAAGAGATGTTTTCTGAAATGCTGTTTATTTGTCCACGAGAATAGTTACTAAAATTAGACATCTTTAGTAGATCCTTGTGTCAGCGCTTCATTATAGAGAGGAATCCATTTATTTAAAGAATCCATCTGTCTGTCATTTATCTGTGCTATACTGAATCAGATTTCTAATCATGACATAATCATGACAAGCTGAACACCAACGTCCAAGACAATATTCTTTTGTTAAATTTTAATTACAACTTCTCTAAAAGCTCTCTTGATAAAAATCAAGATCAAAATTTCATTTAGACTCTTTGTGAATCTTCTTTTCATCCCTGAATGTCTGCTTTGGAATTCAGTAAATTTGGACTTCAGTCAATAAATGGTATCACCTTTCTACTTTTCATATATTTAACAGATCTATTATTTTGTAGCCCATTCCAAACTATGCCATGAATTCTTTTTGTTGGAACTACTTAACATATACTTTATACCTGACAATTCATGTATTCCATGGGCTTCCCTTTTCTCTTTGATCAAGCCTTTCCTTTTGTAAAATTGCTTTATTCCCCACCTTCCCCCAATAACTTATTATACTCTACCAATTAGCGATACATTTTTTCCTCTTTCTCTCTAAACACCTAATCTCTTAAATACATAGAATGCACTTTTGGGAGGCTCATAAATTCATTTTTATATGATCCAAATGTTTCTCCTGTTTTATTGATTTGTTAATTATCTTTTAAGAAATATCTGTGGGCCATTTGTTGTTCTCAGTTATGCTTGCATTGGAGAAATGATTGTTGGATTATTTTTATTTCTCTTTATTGTCTTATTTTATCACATTGTCATGAGGATCACATGGTAGTTGATCACAGATTTTCATTACACTATTTTCTGTATGCCATTCAAAACCAAATGTCATAAAGGAGCCTTCTCACACATGAAAACTACCATATTACTAATTGACTACATAAATGCTGGAAAGTTACAATAAAGTCACACCCATTAGACTCTAAGCTCTGTACAGAATAGAGAAAATCTATAGTTCCTTCTGACAAGGATTACTTTTAAAGTTAGAAAAATATAGTCTCTGTTGGCATATTGTTTTCTTTTAAAATGTAATGTGTACCACAGAAGAAAGGAATGATTAATACTACTAACAGAGATGGACTCTGATTTATTTTTACTCTTATTTTCCTGAGTAAGACATCTTCTTATAATAGATGGAGTCTGGGATGAGTGGTGAATGGTCAGGTAATGGACTATAGTAAGTAGTCCTAAGCCTGAAACAATAATATGTTTTTTAAAAGATAGTATAGGAATGGGAAAGTGACAGTTAGGGATGGGGAAGATGAAAAATAATTAACTTTGTTAAATTTTGACACTTAAGGAACATGGACCCCTTTCCTGAGGTCATTATAAATTTCTGTTTTTCATTTAGAGATCCCCAACTGGAGGTCTTATGAATGCCCCAAACTCAATATATGCTCACTATATGTTTCAACTTCTCATTGCAGTTTTCAATAATTCAAACTCAGAGACTCAGAATAATCTTTGATTCATCACTTTCTCTTACCCGGTCCCCAATATCCAGTTAGTTCCAACGTCCTATCAGTTCATTGTGCATCTATTATATAAAAGATATATTCTTCTCACCAATGCAATGGTACAGAAGAGTTCCAGGGAACTCATGATAGAAGAGGATCTCCAAATCCAAGAAAAATAAATAAAGAAAGAACTGTGGAGTATAGATGCTGATTGAACCATATTATTTCTTTTGTTTTGGGTGCTGTTGTTTTTTTTTTCTATTTTGAGGTTTTGCATCACTGCTCTGATTCTTTCTCTTGTAACAGGATTAATGCAGAAATAGGATTAATGTTATTATGTGTATATATATGTGTGTGTATATATATATCTATATGTATATGTATAGATATATATAGATATAACCTATATCAGATTACCTGCTGTCTAGGGGAGGGGGGAGGGAGGGGAGGGAGGGAGGGAGAAAAATCTGAAATTGTAAAGCATGTATAAACAAAAGTTGAGAACTATCTTTACATGTAACGGAAAAAATAAAATATCTCAAAAAAAAAAAAGATACTATGTTAGATATTGGAGATACTTCAATACTAAGACACATCCTCCAAGTGTCTCTAATGTTCCTTACTTGCCTTTCAGTTTCCATTGTTTTCATGCTCATTTATTTACCCATTATCTTTTACCAGGGCTTCTGAGTGTCACATTTTCTACAATCTATCTTACAAAGTATTGCTAAAAATATAATCATCTAAATACACATCTCCTCTACTTTATTGACATTGGCGCACTGCTGAATGAATCCAATGGCTTTTTCTTAGCCTTTATTCTTCATAACTTCTTTAGAGCTTTTGACATTGCTTACTATTTTGTCATGCTTTGGTTTTACCTAATACTACTCTCTTATGAGTCTCCCAAAGCTCAAAAGTCCCTAAATTAATCAACTTTTCCTATCTGTCCTTTTCTTCTAAGTATCCTTTACTGACTTATCATCCACATCTTATTTCATAAACATGGAGTATACTTCAAGGCTCTCTACTAGATCAGCCTTCTTTTCTTTTCCCTCTACATTTTTTTCCATAAATGATGTATCATTTGTATTGGGTCTGATTATAATCTCTATTTATATGATACCCTTGGGAAAAAATCATGGACCTTATTTTTTAAAAAAGCAAAAAAAAATGATAGAGGAAATATCAATAACTGAAAACCAATTTACCTTTCTCATATTTGGTAAATCCTTATAAGAATAAACTACACATAAATTCAGGACATCCCCAGGGAGGATATGAAAAGAGAAAAGACAAATTTTTGTAAATTATATTCTACTGCAGATAGTCTTTACAGACATACAATTGACTGAAAAAATAGTGGATACAACTTCTCTCGTTGATCACTTTTTTCATTTCCTCTAAAAAAAAAGTATGTAGAGCAAAATATTCTTCCAAATAGGTGTTATCCATATGCATCAAAATCTTAATTCCTTGAAAGATGTAACAATAATTACCCTTGTTTGATGACTTTTATGAATTTAATATTTTAAAGACTACAAAAGAAAATGGGTTGGTCACATAGCAAGAGCAAGTGATAACCCAAAGTCATCTGTTCCATTGATATCAATACACTGTTTAGAGAAGAAGGTCCTTAGCATATTGAGGATATCCTTGTTAAAGATTTATGAGAAGACATAGACAGGAGTTACAAGACAATAAGATGTGCATAAGTTATAATTTCTGCCTATGGAAGGAGTAGAATTCTAAATTCACAGAGGGAGTTTACACACCTGGGAGTTTGCTATAGCCACACTGATGGGATCACATATGTGTCTTAGTATTGAAGTATCTCCAATACCTAACATAGAATCTTTTATATAATAGATGCATAATAAGCATTTATCAAATTGAACTGAGTGCTTTTCTATCTTGGTCTTTCGATACCAACATCCAAACTCTTTAGTCTAATGCTCATTTAGAATCTACAACCTGACACCAAACTACTTTCCTAGACATATGACTTCAACCCATAATCTAAACTCATATAATTTTTCATATTGATCCCTCATCCTGCAACGAATTGTTCTGATTAGAAATTTTATGCAACAGTCAAAATTCTACCCCTGCCTTCATGAATTGTTTCTTGAACCCTCAAATTATATGTAAACTCTTAAATGGAATTTACATGCCACCATTTTTTAAAAGATAGAAAGCATTTATTCAGCACTATAAGATTTTCAGGTTTTTTAACACATATTTCTCATTTAATCATCACCAACCATACCACCCAAAGCTAGATGATCGAAGTGCCCATTTTATAGATGAGCAAACTGAGGCTGAGAAGTTAAGTGATTTGTTCATGACCTCACAGCTAGTAAGTGCCTGAGGTATGGCTGTACTCAGGTTTTCCTAATGCCAAGTCCAGTTCTCTATCTGCCAGGCTATCTATAAGTCCAGCATTTTTTGTCACATAATTATATTCTGCTGGGTAGTTTGTAAATTTGGGGGCATAATACAAGTGTCAGTTATAATGATTGTTCTTTTACTACATTGAATTATGTGTTTACATTATGCCCTATCATACTATAGCATTATATATAGGTACATATGTTTGTGTGTGTGTACATATATATATATATATATATATATGTACACACACATATGTATACATAGATACAAACATACTTTTATATATATATATGTATACATAGATACAAACATACTTAGACATTCCTTATACAAATGAAATCACAGTTCTAGAAGCAAACTCATGGTTACTGGGACAAATTTAGCTAAATCAAAACTAAAGAATCAATTTTTGATCTATTCTTTTTTATCATATCCTGATTCTGGCACATTATAATTGTGTAATTGAGGGCCACTCACTTAATCTCTCAAGTATTGTAGGCAACTCTGAAAGTATAAGCTGTAAAGAGGGTGCTGACATATTGATAGAGGGAGTTTCCACACCTGAAAGTTCATAACAGTGAACCCAGAGAACAAATCCCTATCCCATTCTGTCCCTATCCTAATGTATAAGGTTACTATGTAATAAATGTAGCACTATGTATAAAACATGAACATCTGCATATAACTATGAAAGTCTATATTTGGGAATTACTTGATTTTGGAGTGTTTTGATTTTGAAAATCATCATCATTGCATGGATTTTCTATATGCATATATGTGCTATTTGCAATTTAATTTTTATTATAATTTTCATATCATATTTTGACTCATGTGCATCCATTTTTCTTGATATATTTCCTCTTGCCTAAAATCAAATGCAGACAAATTGAAAAAGTTTGAATCATTTTTTTAAAAAAATTTTCCAAACTGTACTTTTATTCTCTAGGGATTATTTTACCTTCTAACAATTTCACTATCTCAGGTGTATAGCAAATATACTTAATTCTGATAATTAATGAGGGATATTAATATTCATGTTTATGAGAATTGATTATTTCTTACATGCTTAAACATAATAGTTAAATTTTTAAAGTTTCCTAAATATATTTATTTTTTAAAATAAAAATTGAATAGTTATTTTTAAAAAGCATTCTTAATTTAGAGGTAGTTAACTAGAAACATTAATCATAGCCGAGTCCTTTCTCTGACACATTAGCAATGCTATGATGAGTAAGTCACTTAATCTCTCAGGGTTCCAAAAATCTTTCTAAGACTGAATTATAAAGGAGTTATAACAATTAACATCATAGAAGGAGTTTCCATAAAGGGAGTTCACCGTGCTGATGTCATTCCACTTCTGAACCAACCGGGCCCTTTCCCCAACCCCCACCAAAACCATAAATTTGGAAAACTTCCACCTACCCTTTACATAATCACCCACAGTTTTAAGTATTAAGCTTTGGTTCAACATTATTCTTTAATGTCTTGTCTCTCCTCCTGTATTTGATATTTGTTTTCATCATTTTTTTTTATAAAAAAAATCTTATGAGTTATAGGTCAAAATTGAAATTGACGTTTTAAAGCCTCTGTCCACTTAGGAACTGACTTCTTTGAAATCAAATGCTTTCCTGTTCTAGATTTGCTAATTTTCAGAAAATGCTGACAAGTATTTTAAAACGAACACCCTGTCTTTGTAGAAGGCGGCAATGCAGACAGCATCAAGCAAGCCTCTGAACAGCTGAACAGCCGATGGATTGAGTTCTGTCAGTTGCTAAATGAAAGACTTTCCTGGCTGGAGTATCAGAACAACATCATTACCTTCTACACTCAGCTACAGCAATTGGAGCAGCAGACAACCGCTGCTGAAAACTGGGTGAAAGCACAAGTCACACCAGCTGCAGAACCTGCTGCAGTAAAAATGCAGCTAAAAAACTGTAAGGTGAGCCATTTTCCCTTATCTTTTTAGTATCAGTATGAGAGGATGTTTTGCTACTATTTTTTCAGAGCATGACTGCCATTTGTTTTTATAACAAGCCTTTCACCTTTCAAACAACTTAATTCAATAACAGTAAAGATCAATTAATTTGGCCTTTGGGTAAAAGAAGTAGGATTGGACGTTTACCATACAGCCATCAAATTCCTGTTTTTAAAGTAGCTAAGGCTAGCTAACTGTTTTTGCCTACTGGGCAAAACTGTATAATAACTTTGTCAGGGAGGCAGCTGAGCAATTACGCAGTGTGCCCCCTGAAGAATCACCATTCAATTTTGGGATACATCTTGGCAGATTGCACACATGAAAGTACTATAATGAAGAAGAGCATGTCTCTAATATGGCAGCTACTGTATTACAGTCACTTTGTCAACAAGCTCCAGGAAATAGGAATTTAGGCATCCCTCGCCCCTCCCCCTTTGTCTATCTTCATGCCCACCTTTTCTCACAAAGGGCAGCCTGCCTGCAGTATTCCTTCTTCCTGATAAATCAAAGACAAATACCCCCCCCAACCCCCCAAGGATGGTGAGGACAGGGGTGGTTGTTGCTGTTGTTGTTTTGTTTGTCCTTCATTCTCAAAGAGGACCATGATATCGAGATGATGTCATGACTTGCAATGAATTAGATTTAAGTGAGGTAAGGCTCTGTAAAGTCATCAGCCTCACTCTCTCCTTCAGAACCATCTGGGTCCAGTGGCAAGATATATATATATCTCAAAACGACTGGAGATGGCTTAGGATATTTAAGGTAATTGGGGTTAAGTGACTTGGCCAGGGTCACATACCTAGTAGTATCTGAGGTGAGATTTGAACTCAGGGGGCCAGTGCTCTATTCACTGCATCACCTGGCTGCCCAATGGTGAGGCCAGGGAAGGTAGAGGTGGGAGTAATGTCTCAAAAGAGATATAAAAATTTTAGGAGGTGGTGTTTTATGTTGCAGGACCTGTAGAGAAATGTGAAGCACAACAGACGGACATCTATAGAACCCCCAGGAAGAAAACATATATATCATAGTGCCACCCAGGGATAAAAATTGGTTGTCTTCCCATAGTTATTGTATGGGACATACATGATCTAATAAAAAATATAGACTTTGGGGCCAGCTAGGTGGCACAGTGAATAAAGTACTGGCCTTGGATTCAGGAGGACCTGATTTCAAATTCGGCCTCAGACACTTGACACTTACTAGCTGTGTGACCCTGGGCAAGTCACTTTATCCTCATTGCCCTGCAAAAAATAAATTTTATATATATATATATATATATATATACTTTGTAGAAAACATGCCTTTGAAAAGCCATGAGGAGGAAAAAAGGAGGAAATATAAACAGGAAACCAGGAAGTAAATAGACTTAAATGGTAGAAATTTGATTTAATTTATTAGGCACTAGATAAAGATGACATTTTAGCAAGATAAATTTAGAAGCTATGTGAAGGATAAATTAGAGGGAATAGAAATTGGAAACCAGCTAGGCAATAGATGTATTGGTACTGATTAATATATGTATAACCCAAGGGCTTCAGATTGTCTCCCTACTCTGAGGCTGCCAGTAGGCAGCTTATAAAAAGAGAGCTACCCTAGGCTTCTGGGTAAGTGTTCCTAAACTGACCCTTAGACTAGAGAATAATCTGTATTGACAGGAGTGAAAATGAGAGCCAGGTGAGAAATGTGTGCCAGAGCAATATAGTTTGGGTGAGTTTGGTTACCTGGGTGTCTTTTCCTATGTATTTTCATTCCTCTTTGTTATGTGTTTGCATGCATCCTTAGGGAGAATCTTGTGCAGTGAAGTGTATTTCAGGCTGCTGCAAATAGTAAAGCAAAGCATGAACTAAAGGTTTAGAAGCTGATGAAACCATGCTGCATGGTGAAGACAGCTAGGTGGCTAAATGGATAGAACACTGGCCCTGAAGTTGGGAGGACCTAAGTTCAAATCTCTCCTCAGATACTTACTAGCTGTTTGACCCTGGCCAAGTTACTTTACCCCAATTGTCTTAAATGTCTGGAGCCATCTCCAGTTGTCCCGATGTAAATCTTGCCACTGGACCCAGATAGTTCTCAAGGAGAGAGAGAGAGGCTTGTAAATTTGCACATCCCACCCTTACTTAAATCCAATACACTGTAAGTCATCATATCACCCATTGTCATGGTCCTCTTCAAGAACAAAGGACAAACAACAACACCTTCTTGTTCAACAACAGATGTGTCATTTACAAGATCTTCCCTATTGTCTTGGATGTGTCTCTGATAGGCTGTAGGATGCTTACAACATGGAGAAAAAGTTATCTGTCTCTGTTTGTGGGTAATTTCAGTATATTATATATTCCATAGAAATGTATAGTTCTTCCAGTGGTACAAATTAAAACATGTCCATCCTTGCATATTTTCCCTATCATAAGCATATTCTAAATTTGTATAAGGTTCAAAATAAAAAAAAAAACCCAACAGCAACTCATGGGTGATAGGGTTATAGATCATGGAGCTAAGGCTGTTGTACACAAAAGTGGAAAGGACAGGGTAATTACAAAGAGGCAGCATTGATTCTACAAGAAGAGGTAATACCTGAATAATTTTATTTTCCTTTTGGGTAAGGTTGCTAAACTAAGTAGTTCAAGGGGATGTAGTTTGCCTGTGGGGCAGCTATGTCGCACAGAGGGAAGGATGCCAGTCCTGGAGTTAGGAAGGTTCACCTTCCAGAATTCAAATCTGGCCTCGGAAACCTACCATCTGTGTGATCCTGGACAAGTCACTTAACCCTGTTTGCCTCAGTTTGTCATCTGTAAAATGAGCTAGAGAAGGACATGGCAAAACACTCCAGTATCTTTGCCAAGAAGATCCCAAATGAGAACATGAAAAGTCAGACACAATTGAAAAAATACCGAACAACAAGAACAAAGTTTGCCTATATTTTAATAAGGCATTTTGAAATTGAGCAAAAGGTAATTTGACATTGTTGCTTTTTAACAACTTCCATTGAAAAATTGTAATGCATACAACGTACAAATGCTATTTTCTTTCAAAATACTCTAAAGTGCTATTTCTCTGCTATAGGATGAAGTTGCTCGTCTGTCAACTCTTCAGCCTCAAGTTGAGCGATTAAAAATTCAAAGCATAGCATTGAAAGAAAAAGAACAATGCCCGATGTTCCTGGATGCAGACTTTGTTGCTTTTACTAACCATTTTAAACAAGTCCTTTCTGATCTACAGGCCAGAGAAAAGCAACTACAAACTAGTAAGTATGAACAATTCTGAAAATCAGTAATGCTGAATTCGGAATCCTCCAGTAGGTAGGTGGATGGATGGATGAATGGATAAATGGCTACATATATGTATAAATATCTACCTATATACTTTATTATGCTATCTACTATACATATATACATACATACATCAACCTAGATGCTTTACTACACTATATACTATATGTATACATATGCATATGCATGTATACATATGCATATATATACATATATATATTTAAATCCAATATATGTTGTGTCAAAGTAGGTTTAGAGATGGAGGAGACTTCAGAGGACGTTTAGTCAATCCCTTCATTTTGTAAGAAAATAATGGGTTTTGGGGGGACCCAGAGGGCTCCCCACTGGAGGGAGCCTTGCCTGACATTTTTTAAGGCCAGACCAGAGCCAGTCAAGTTGGACCTTGGATTGTGAATAGAGACAATAGAGAATAAAACCACACCTACCTGGGGGGCAGCTAGGTAGCACAGTGGATAAAGAACTGCCCCTGGATTCAAGAGGACCTGAGTTCAAATATGGCCTCAGACACTTGACACTTACTGGTTGTGTGACCCTGGGCAGGTCACTTGGCCCTCATTGCCCTGCAGGGAAGAAAAAAAAAACAAAACAGAAAAAAAAAACCCCACTCACACCTACCTATAAGCCTTCCCACCCCCCCAGGGGGGTCTGTCCTTTGGACTCTGACCTCAACACATACTATTCATGGGCCACCCTCAAGTACAGTAAACCAATAGATTTAAATGATGCTAGCCAATTAGTATGGAGCAGTGTGTAAGGGCTGCCTCTCCTCTGGATGTCAGGGAGCTTAAGTGCTCTCATTCTCTTTTGGCCTGGGGCACTGAAGGAGGCATCAACTCAGCACTTTCTCTCCCCTCTATCCTAGGTATATTGGGCTTCTGAACTTTCAGAGCCATGTGCTCTCTCTTTACTAATATTTAATATGCTGTAATAAATGCTTAATGCCCCAAACTGGTGCTATAGCCTCTAATTTCCAAGTAACAATATGTTAGAAACCCCAACTAAATTCCCTAAAACTTGGTACAGAGACAGGCACCCCCATCAATTTTCAAATGACACAGTTTAGAGGAACTGAGCCTCAGAAGGCATATCTGACCTGCCCTAGCTTATACAGGTAGTAAGTGGCAGAACCAGAGGTTGAACTATCATGACTCCTAATCAAGTCTTTTGACCACCTCACCACATCCTCTCATTTAGTGAAGAGAAGATCAACTTTACTGTCAGTTTGGGATAAAATTATGTTTTTCTGAGGAAATAGGAAGGAAAGTTGCACTCCTTGTTATCCTGTGCCTCTCCCATTTTAGAAACATGGCTGGAATCTTAGAGATCATTGTGTCCCAACCCTATTTAAATCATGAAACTTTATCTGATGAGGACCTACCTTCTCAGAGGAGGTAAATTCATCCTGGCTTCCTTGCCCATTAGACCCCAGCATCCCCTACTCTCCAGATCTCTAATAAAGGGCTTCCTATTTCAGAAGACTATATGCACTCTACAGTAAACGAGATAAGGAAAGGCAAGTTCTTTGTTTTCTCTTTTGGGTGGTTTTCTTGGTCTTTCCTCTGCTAAGACCAGACATGGCACAAAGCCTGAGGCAAGAGGTACTGCATTCCTCAAAAAGAAAGCTGCTTGTTGGTCTTTCTTCCAATTTAAGGGATATTTACATATGACAGAATGAATCCAATAATACACATTTATTAAGTGTTTCCTGTGTGCAGGGCACTGTGCTAAATGGGTGCTAAAAGAGGCACAAGACAGTGCCTCTTCTCAAGGAGCTTCCTATATAATGAAGGCCACAACATTCATACAACATACAAAATGCAGCAGAACACATTCCAGTGCTCTGGAGTGGTGGGAGGGGAGAGAGTGATGTTGGAGATGTAAGGGAAGGATCCTAGTCTCTGCATCCTCATTGCGGTTCTGCCCCTCCCTGCTTGGAATGTCCTCCTTCCTGATCTCTTGTCTCCTGACTTTCCTGACTTCTTTCAAATTCCAGAGAAAATCCTGCCTCTCTAGGAAGCCTTTGCTGATCTCTCCTAACTCTGAAGCCTTTCTTCAGTTATTTTTTTCTGATTTATCCTATAAATAGCCTGTTTGTGCATACTTGTTTGCATATCATCTCTCCCCTTAGCCTGTGAGCTCCTTAAGAGTAGCAAGTGCCTTTTATATTTCATTGTATCTGCAGTGCTTAGAATAGTTTCTGGCACTGGTAGGTGCGGAATAAATGTTTTGACTGATTGCCTTCAGGGAATATCCAAGTTGATATAATAATCAGAATAACACACTTTAAGAACAATGAATGTGATGAATACAGAGAAGCATGGATAGACTTGCATGAAATGTTGCAAAGATACACATTAAAGGAAGCAGAGCCAAGGAAAAAAATGCATGCAATGACTACAACAACATAAATGAATACCCTTCACAAAATAGTAAGAATAGAATGTTGCTGAATTACAAAGAACAAGCTTGACTCCAAAGTAGAGATATCTCCTTGGACTCATTTGCATAGTGGAGGTCCATAGTTGTGTAACAGTCCCCATTTTGTCATATTTATTCTATGTTTATTTGATTAGTTTAGCTGGGTTATTTTCTCTTTTTCATTGATTTTTATTTTTATAAAACATATTTTCTACCAGAAATGGCTATTTGAGAAGGAGAGGGTGAAGGAGAGACTTGACAATGTAAAAAGATAGACATAAAATGATTTTTTAAAAACAACAAAAAAAGCAATCAGTTCTGCTGCTATTTAAATTTTCATGACAGATTTTTCATATATTATCTCATTTCATCCATGAGACAACCAAATGAGGTAGACATTGTTATTATCCCCATTTTACATAAAGGGGAACTGAGACTAGAAGTGAAGGATGATTTCTTCAGATTCAAACCACTAGTAAATGTCTGAGGCAGAATTTGAATGATGGTCACCTCGATGCCAAGTGCAGTAGTGTAGCCATCGGGATAACCCAGTGACTTCTTAGTAAATGAAATAAGGCATTGAGACTTTGTAGTGGCACAGTGGAAAGACTATGTATCTTGAAGCAGAAAACAAGTTCAGAAACCACTTGTGGGAGCTTGGGAAATTTATCTCACTCTCTGGGCCTCAGTTTCCTTAACTGCAAAATGAAGAAGTTGGACTACATGATCTCTAAATTCCCTCCCTTCCAGCTTTGATTTAGTTCTGAACACTATGAAATAGTCCCCAATTATGCTTATCCAATCTCCATTGATGGAGAACTTACTGTCTTCTAAAATAGCTATTTCCATTTTCAAATAGCAGTAATTTTAAGGAAATTTTCTTCCCTCCCACCCCATGACTAAATTTTAAAATCCTTAAAGGCAGGTACCATGCCTAAACTTTTTAATTTCCTGAAAATTTTTTCATTTCTTCTATTTCAGGGAATTTCTATAAGTTACCAGATTCCATGATATGGAATCAGGTCTCTTGAATTCACAAAGGTCTCAGCACCCTCTAGTGGGTTTCAATATTCTTGTCATTGTGCTTCTTTCTCATTTTAAAATAAATTAAGAATGTCTGAAATTTTTAACACTGACCTACTTAACAGTGGCACATATTTGTGTTTTTTATCAAGTGATAGAAAAAAAGAAATATGGGAGAAATAAAAGTTCAAAGGGATTTAAATGGAAGTTGTATGGCTAATAGAAATCTTACTTTTATATTTATTTTACATTTATTAAATACTGGCATTGAATTAAGATATAAAAGTATTAATAAATCAAACCTAATACAATTGGAAAATTATGAAATAAAGGGACAAAAAGATAATTAAATAAATGAAAAGTTGTTGACAATGCAATTGTCTCTTCTATATGTCATTGCTTACAAATAAAATGCCTTTCCCTGTCCTTACCAGCAATCTTCTTAAATGTCCAGATCCAAAGTAAAACCCTCTGGGAAGCTTTTCATGTTTAACTCCATTCCACTTTCATTACTGCTCTATTTATGTCCCCTCAATGGTTATTCATTCAATTCATATTGTATCATTCTATGTGTCCTGATGTGCTTCTGTGGACATATTTTAAAGTCATTTCTCATGCATATGTTTTGTTCCCTGACTCTTCCCCCTTTCTCTAAACTGCATTATATACTCCTTAAGGACAATAATCAATCTCTATATATGTATCTCTATATTCATGCACATGTATAGGTACATGCAAATAGAGATACACTCACATATACACACATAATACAGCAATTTATAGAGTAGAGCACATCACATAGCAGCTAAAGTAAAGTTTCCTATATGCAAATTATTTGGTTTTTTTGTTTGTTTCTTTTCTCCTTTTTGGTCTTCTTTTTGTTTTCCTTTTTGTTATTTTATCTTTTCTTTTTTTTCTTGTTTCTCATCTTTGTGGTTTTTTTGTTTCTTTTATCAATGCTTTTGCTTTCTTATCATAATAATTATTTCTGCTTGATGACTCCCTCTCCATTCCCTCCATGTAGAATCCTCCCTTTGAAGAAAAGAAGTGAGGAAAGATATTCTGACTTTTTTCCCTAGAGCTGGCCCGTTACGTTGCCCCTCTCAGGGTTTTGGGGTACTATAAGGGTTTTGTGATTTTTTTCTCTACCCTCAATGACTCAAGCCCCCAGCAACCATGTCTTCCCTCCCATCATTAGACACCAGTAACTATACCCCCAGTTCCATTTATCCACTTAACACTGGGTTGTTTTTACAATGGCATACCAACTTAAAAGATATAGAAAGATCAAACTTAGAAATATCACACTGCCCCTTCCAAGGCATCCAAGAATCCCTCTAAGAATTGTTCTTGACCAAGACATCTTTCAATTATGGGATTCCCTTTTCTCTCTCATATTTGGGGGTGGGGTGTGGGTATATCTTGCAATAACTGACTTAACAAGGATTCTTTGTTGTTGTTGTTACACACCTTATTTGTTTTTGACATCATAGTTCTACACGTCTACCTCTTTGCACACAGCCAAATTTCCCAATGTGGGCAAAAGTTGATAAATTTGGCCCCTCTGCATATTTTTCCACTAACCCCAGCAGCTGTGCATTAATGATTAACAGTCAATACCATTCAGAACAGACAGGCTTCCCTCTGCCAGACTCTGACAAGAACTATTAAGGACAGGATCAAATTCTTTGAAAGCTATTCAGTTTACTGTACAAAAATCTAAATGAATAAGACTCAACTGAGTCTCCTAACACTAAATAAGACTCAATATCCGTTCAGCATCATAACACCTAAGTCTTGAGTAGTGCAAATAAGGAATGCCCTAAAGTGGTTGCATGTATTTGAATTCTCATTATTTGAAGTTATAATTATGCAAAATATGGTAACCGTTCCAGTCTAATGGAACTATGCAGTGTAAACTCCAATTATGTGACCATTTAAGAAGATTCATTATTCACACTAATCAGGACCTAGCTGTAGCACTTATTCACCAGACATAAATAATGGTATATCCTTTTGGTTAATTGAACCTTTCATTTTAATTTGCTGATCTGAAAAAAAAGGAATCATTTCTTAACAGTGGTTTTACTTCCTTTCTCAATTAAAAAAATAGAATTCTTTCTGTATTTATATTACTCGGCTGCCATGATTTTTTTCTAGGTCTCTCCCAGAGCATTTAATAGGGACCTTTTCCAAAAATTAAAAATCAGAAGTTTCAAAGGATACAGCACAGCCCTCTTGGTGCTATGGTGCTTAATTATTAATTCACTTATAAAATCTCACACAAATCTATCTTTGCGAAAGATAGAAATCAAGAAATTAAGCTTGCGGTGCAATAATTTAGATTTTTATTTAGCTCAAAACTCAGAGACTAGGCTGTCATAAAATCTTTGAAGAAGCCATTAATGAATGGATACATGGGTAGAAAATCCATCAATGTATGGAAGGGTGAGAGTTTTCTCTCTTCTGAAATTTCAGAGGGTAAATTGGTGTACCACCACCACGGGTTCACCAAGTATATACTGTAACATTTGCTTATTAGATTCTATTCATTATATTTTCACACTTATGTTCCTTGTCATCCCCAGAAAGTATGAAGTGATATATAAAAAAATAAGAAACTTTCAGATAGCCTTGTCAGTAGCATATGCTGTAAACCTTCTCTGGACGTTACTATCAATGGATTACTTGGCAAAAGGCTTCAGGTGTATTTAAACGATATTCGTTCTTAGAAATGCTCTTTCTTCTGGTAAAAGTGTACATTTGAAATTCAGGTTTCTCTTCCAAGGCATTCAACTTGTCCTCTACCACTCTCTAATTCTTCTAAAAATCATTTGAAGTTAATTTATTTCATATAGTTCTTGCTTTCATTATTTGTTTACAAATTGGTTTTTGTTTTTTCTTACAATTAAAACTTTGTTGCATTTGGGTATATTTTCTTCTCTTCTATTTCCTTGTGTATACACCTAAGGAGCTGATTTTCTTTACCCATTCTTACAGTGCTGAACTTTGAGTAAGGAAGAATTTAATTCAGTACTGCCTCAAACACTTATTAGCTGAATGACGCTGTGAAGGTCCCAACCACTGTCTGCCTCAGTTTCCTCAACTATAAAATGGGATAATAATAACACCTATTTTTCAGGTTGTTGTGGAGATCAATGAGATAATATTTATAAAGACCAGTGTCTGGCATATGTTTGTAATTGAATCATTTAAGCCATGTCTGACTCTTGGTAACCTCATTTTGAGATTGTTGGCAAAGATATTGTAGTGGTTTGCCATTTTCTTTTCAAGCTCATTTTACAGATGAGGACACTGATACAAACAGGGCTAAGGGATTTGCCCAGGATTACACAACTTGTAAGTGTCTAAGACAGGATTTGAACTTATGAAGACAAGTGTTCCTGATTCCAAGGCCAGTGCTCCATCCACTGCATCACCTAGCTGCCCCTGCCTGAAATACATTAGGTGCCTAATAAGTCTATTTTTCTTTCCTTCCTTCCTTCCTTCCTTCCTTCCTTCCTTCCTTCCTTCCTTCCTTCCTTCCTTCCTTCCTTCCTTCCTTCCTTCCTTCCTTCCTTCCTTCCTAATTTCTCCATCTCTAATTCCTCATCATCATTTTAAAAACTACAAAAAATAATTTATGAATCAATTACATCAAAGGCTATCTCTCTCTATGTATATGTATATGTACATACATGTAGATGTATATATGTATGTATATACACATATGTATATATATACACATATAGATATATAGTATATTAAAAACACATGGCACGTTTCTTGACTTCCTCTTTGCTTTTGTAGAGGCATTATTCAATATCTAAGATGACCTTCCTTCTCACCTCCACATTTTAGAGTCTCGTCTTCAAGATTTAGCCTATGTCTTCTCTCTTAGAGGAAATCTTTCCTTCTATTCATCATTCATTTGAAGGTCTGTATATATATATATATATATATATATATATATATATATATATATATATATATATACGCACACAAATACACACACACATATATATACAATTTAAAGATTCATTTAGAATTCTTTCTGACAGTTTTTTTTAATATGGTCTTGAATGAAAAACAGTCTTTGTATTGTTTTCTTTTCAAAGACAGCTGTTTTTTTCTTCATGGCTGCTTTTTAAAAATGGTCTTACAGTTCTTTCAGCTTCAAGAAGCCCATGTCACATTGTAAGGGAGTCAGTAACAGGCCCTACAGGTGCCAAACATTTCTGAAGTTTGTGCTTACTTACTGAAGATTAATTAGGCTGTTTTATAGCATTCCTTTTTTTATGTTCTTGCAGTTGTTTTACATTTTTAATCACCCATTCCTGAACACATTGTGGTACACTGAGAGCTTGTACAATCCTTGAAATGCTTGAGTTTAACATGCAGAAATCCTCTACAAATATTTCTAATGATCATTATAATATGATTTTTTTTTTTGGTGAGGCAGTTGGGGTTAAGTGACTTGCCCAGGGTCACACAGCTACTAATGTCAAGTGTCTGAGGCTAGATTTGAACTCAGGTCCTCCTGAATCCAGGGCCAGTGCTCTATCCACTGTGCCACCTAACTGCCCCATAGAATATGATTTTTAAAGTCTATGGATTCTGCATATTTCATTAAAGTAATAACCATTCTTAAAATATCATAGAATTAAAACCACAACATAATTGAGCAATGAAATATATGTACAACATGAAATTCAGCCCTCAGTTGACACAGATTTAAAGGTGGGATGTTCCCTATTTTCACCTAGCATTGTGAGAGTGTTACTGGAGCACTCTGGCTCTCTACCTGTTATTCCTCACTCATATCACATGATTAATTCATTTTCTATTTCTATTAAAACTTCCTTGTTATATCCTTTACTTGTTTTTCTTACTCATTTTGCATTGATTACATATTGTAATTTGTACACACCCATCATTGCCTTCCATTTAATACTAATCTTTAATTCTTCAGAAGCAGTGATATAATAAAGCATATATTTTATTTGATGTACTTTATTAGATGTATATTACTGTCCTTGATCCCATCATTTCTGAAATCTGAACAGTGGTCCAGAAATAGAAATTCCATTTTATGACACCATTTTCTTCATCATGTTTGCTTCCCATATTCCCCTATCTCTTCTGAAGTGCCTACCTTCAATTCCAATTCTTTAGTTTCAGGCAATGGTGAAAACTTCAGGACACTTAATCCCAGAAGGCTATTTCTGTGAATCTGTTTTATCTACAGAAATACTTATTTAACTGACAGCTCAAACGAACAAACAAACAACCACAAAACCAAATAATTTTTGTGCTTAATCAGTGGACTGTTTCCTTTTTCTTTTTTTTTTCTCCTTAAAACTACCCATAAAATACCAGACAAATTTCCACCACCTTTAATTTAATCTCAACAACTAAAACTTGTTTTACAGAGTAATCAAATTCTTGAGCATCTTAGTTTAATAGAAAGAGCATACATATGTTTTGGAGTCAGAAGACTTGGGTTTAAGTTTGAAATCTGCTACAGCTTACTCATGATTTTAGCCTTTTGGGACCTCAGTAGCCTCATTTGTAAGTTGAAGGGGCTTGGACTACATTAAATATCTCTATATTTTAGGATCCTATTATTTTATTTGGAAGCAGCCTATAAAGTGTTTTTCTATTAATCTAATCATATTTCTTCTCCAATTCCATTCCCCTTTCAGACCTATGTTTTCATGAAAAACATATTGGCACTAGGATGTACAGCCACTACAGTAATTTCCCAGACCTAGGCTTCCCTTCCTCCAGAAATGTTGGCTATTTTTTCTGTTGACATCTTTAATCCCTGCCAAGGTGATTTCAGCAGTAAAAGTATAAAGAAAAGCTAATTTCATCTTCTTGGTATCATTGCCAGACTTTAATGTCAATATAAGGCTCGAGTGAAAGATATAGATATCTGAAAAAATGAATTTGGTATTCATCCATTTATTAATGTGTCTATTCAATAAAGTGTTACTAAGTGGCTATTATGTACAAGAAAATAGTGCATCTGGGGGCATACAATGATGAATTTGCTATACTCTTCTCAAGGAATTCAAGATGTATACACTCATAAATATAAAAATGGCAGGACATGATATGTGATTTAGTAATACAAAGTGTCATGTGATATGGGGAAGGGAGTGGTCATTTCTGGTAGGAAGCAATAGAAAATGGCATTTTTTTCTGGGCCTGAAATAATAGGTTAGATTTTTACAGATTTAATAACCTTAACTATGCGTGGTAACTTGAATTTTTATGAGGGCATGTATATATGAATACATGCTGCACAGATTAAGTCTTCCCAGCACTTCTATGGGGACTGGCTTTCTCCCACTTCCTTCCCTACTTCTGCTGGAAAAGGAATTGGGAACTGTTAGTTGTTCTGAGATGGTTAGGTCTATACTCTCTGGAAGACAGGTCTGTAGTAGACCATCACCAAGATCCTAATGAATTTCCTCCAGTGGCCAGAACTTCTAGTTTATGGCTTTAGAGCTGTGGAGCTATTTTTTTAAAAAAATATTATTTCTTAAGACATGAATATTTCCCCCTAATATGTTCTACTGTGTGCTATAAAAAGCACCATTATTTAATATTAGTTTTAGCTTTTATGGGGACATATTTTCATTAGTTAAAAATTATTTTGAGGGCATAAAAAATTGGTCATATCAGAGAAGATACTTTGTAGGAAGATAGACAAAACTTGTTTTAAAATGCTTTATTTCTGGATGCATTTGATGGCAATGATTTCTGTATCTTTTGTTTAATCTTGGCAAAATTAAATTTTTTTTGTTTTTTGGGGGGGGGGGGGTTTTGGCAGGGCAATGAGGGTTAAGTGACTTGCCCAGGGTCACACAGCTAGTAAGTGTTAAGTGTCTGAGGCCGAATTTGAACTCAGGTCCTCCTGAATGCAGGGCCGGTGCTTTATCCACTGTGCCATCTAGGTGCCCCTGGCAAAATTACATTTTAAACTAAACATTTGGATATTATTTTGACTTAGTCCAATGTCGAGTTGAGTTTAATAGAGTCCTTTAAATGTAATGATGAAACTCGCAGAGGATTATAAGATTAACATTTCCTTCTGTACCTTTGATACTGGCAGAGATACTTGATTAATGATTGCTATCTTTTCATAAAAGGAGGAAAAAGAAGAAAAATGAGCATAGGACCTTAAATAAGCTTTAATATGTTTGGTCCAAGAAGGCTGTTCCCAATGAGTATTATTGAGTAATTACTGACACTTTCTTGGGTTACATTTTGACACATTAGCTCAAAATCAACCATGTTTATGAAATAGAATCAGGAAAATTAGCCTCATTGACTACCTCAAACGGAATGGACTCAATTCACTAACAAGATAGTTTAGGATTTCCAGTGTGGGGTAAATAACGTTATGGCAAAAAAAAAAAATATCCATCAGTATTAGTTGCAAATGTTAGCAAAAGAGTTTAAGGGATGAAGACTTCTCAGTGTAAAAGCTTATATGGAAGTAAGTCATGGATGATGAGAAACAAGAAAGGATAAAAATATCGAAGAAGGCAGATAACTTTTCATTCGAAGTGTAGCTCAGTTTTCCTAAAGCAACATTTGATATACTGATGCAGGACAGAGAATCCCATTATGAGATTCAAACCTGAAAACTAGGCTGCCTAGTGATTTCGAGTCACCTTATATGGTCTCTCTGCTAAAAGTTTTAGAAAATGAAGTATAGAAAATGGACTTCTGTAGTGCTTCATTAGTGAACTGAGAGGAATGAATTTCTCCCTCATTGAAATAAAAAAAAGAAAGAAAGAAAAGAAAATGAAAAAAAGAAAATACCCAATTTTGACTATCTTAACTCTTTGACACATTAGCCCTAATTAAATAACATAAAGAAGGATAGAATAAAGGGAAGATATGTGCTGTGAAGTATGAAGAGCATTAAATATTCTAATTTTATCTTGTAGTAAAAATATACAACAATTTAATAGAAAAGGGCAAAAACCTTTTTTCCCTCAAGAATAGTTGGTTGAATTTAAATTTAAAAGTTAATGTTTGACTTGATCTTTCTAGTCTGAACTCTTAAAATTTAAAAGTTTAATAAAGCATTTCATGTTAATTTAAATGCATTGCCTACTCTAATGGGACAAATATTGTTAGATTAGATTATAAAAAATGGTAACATCTAAAATAAAATTACAAATAATAGGTATTTTATTCGCATTCATGATTAAATGAAATTTCTAGTTCACATTTTTAGGTAACTGAATTGCGAACTGAAAGTGATTGATTAATAAATTGGTGTCCAGAAATAAATGTTTCATCTCTAGATGTCTTTCTCTTTTATTGTCCTTTAATGGGGTGGATACTATTGCCTTTGTGTCATGATGCAATAATATGCACATATTGAATGCAAAATGTGACATATGTCAAGGAGGATTAGAACCTCTGGTGTGAGGACTTGCCGAGCCCTTTTCAGGGTTGCTGATCTAACTTTGGTGTCTACCTGGCAATCACCTCTCACTTGTGGTTCTGAGGATCTGTAGCATACACAGTGAACACACTCTAGTAAACCATCTTGGCAGATGAGCTAAATCAGGTTAAAGGTAACCAACAAGTTTCAAATCCATTGGTGAATTAGGAGGTGTCTACCCCAAGCATGTAAAGGCTTCTTCCCTCAACAGTATGGGTGAATGAGAACAGTTTGCTTCAATGGCTGTTAAGTGACTGAAGTAGGTACTGTGATGCTCTTAGAGCTTGGTGAGATTTAAAAGATGCCAAGGCCATCCACTGACTTTTGTCTTGTCACTGGGCTTTGATATTTCTGGAAGAGTGAGACTGACTTTATGCAAGTCTGCCTCACTTAAATCCAGTTCATGCAGTATTCAAGATATCACCCCATGCTGTCATTAGTCCTTTTCAAAAATGAAGGAAAAATAACAACCAAACCTCTTACATCTTTTCTGAATAGACAAAGGAATGTGGGTGAACAATGGCAGAAAATTAGTCATTTGAGTTATAAGAATGTCTTTTATCGCATATGTCTTTAATTGCATTTCAAGGAGGATGGGAACTTTATGACTGAAATATCTCTGAGTTTATCTTTTGATAAATTATTCTACAAATGAGGAAAATATTTTAGAGACTTAATAATAAAAAATTTCTTCCAGAAAACATAGTTATATAGACTTTGGATATCAAAGATATTAATGGGAAGGAGTGACAACATGCTATTTCTATTTAAGCAGATATTCAAATGTAAATTGTGGTAGTGTGAAGAAAACTTAGAAATACAAGTAAAGAGAAGGTACTGCAGGGTACCAAAAGCTATTATGTGAAGAAAGAGAAAGGGAATATACATTAAAGCATTCAGAAGGAACCTCTTGGCAATCCAAAGTAGCTTGATTCCTAGGATAAGAATACTTGTTCAGATTCTCCAAGCAAAACATTTTTTTCAGTCCATAGAAGGAGAATACAGATCCCATATGCCTTAGAGTCACCTTCCTCATGGAAATCGTGGCATACGTATCCTGGAAATGTTACATAAATTATGGAACATAACTACAATACTACATATCCCTTTCAGCCAAAGCCTGAACTCTTTTGTACTTTCCTTTTTATAGAAGAAAGTGAGGATTTAAATCAATACTATGCACTCAGCAGGTGATTTTAAAAGGTTATCTTGGAATACAGATTCGGACATAAAAAAACCAACCCCCAAATGATTATGTTGTTTTCTTGCTGCCTTGGTAGGTAGCTTGTACAGCCCAGGAAGGGACATAAGGGAAATAATCTGAGAAGACATTGTTCCAACATTCTTTTTGGAGTGAGACTAAAGAGAAACTGAGAATAGAAAATCTGCCAAAATATGATACAGAAGAAATGCTAACAATTCACTACTAATTACTGATATTTAAAATTATAAATAATCCCAATTAATTTTAATTGTATTTGCTAAAATAACATGATAAATTATTATCATAATAAATTATATTTAATATGGCTCAAAGAGTTTGCATTAAGCTTTGAAGTAAAATTGGGGTTCTAAGAGGCATTTCAAAACAGGATATATGAAATGTCTTATATGAGGAATAACAAAAAGATTATTTGGCCTGTACCTCAACATATAAACTAATATATTCAATTCATAAGATATTCAATCAATCAACCAAAAATATTCATTTAAAAACTAAGTGTCAGATACCTTAATAAGAAGTACTGGGCACACAAAGTCAAACATGAAACAGTTCCTACCCTTGAGGAAAATATATTACAGGCTAGAACAAGAGATTTGGGGATTTTGTCAGAGTGCTTTACCCTAAAGGTAATAGAAAGTCCCTAATGATGATTGAGCAGAGGAGTGATATGCTAAAACCTGTGTTTTTTCAAAATCACTTTGAGAACTGTTTGGAGGATAGATTAGATGGACTAGAAACAAGAGAGGACAAATTGGGAGGCTAAGGAATACTCAAAATGAGAGTCTGGATTAGACCGGTGCATATCTGAGGAGAAGGAAGGGAGATGGATGTGAGAGATGTTACTGAAGTACAATTGACAAGACCTATCAACCAATTGAAAATATCAGGTTTGGGAGAGTGAAGAGTTGAAGACAAGTCCAGAAAGTTTGGAAGAAGGGTTGATTATGCAGTTATGATCAGCAATTAGAACATAAAGCAATACAATTAATTGGGATGAAAATAATACAGATTTTAGATACAAGAAATGAATTCTTTTCCCCCTATATGACGGAGAGAAATAGACCGTTTTTTGAATTCTATCTTAGATTTCGTTTTCTTTATAAAAGAAAAGGGAAAGGATAATAAGTTCCATTTTTTACATAATGAATCTGAGATACAATAAGCAAATGGTGATGTTGAAGTCACACAGAAAGTTTAAGAAGCGGAGGGAAAGGGATGGGAAAGAAAGGGAGGGACAAGGAGGTGAAGGAATGGAAAGGGAAGGAAAGGAAGGAGAGTAGAGGAAAGGGAAGGGGAGGAAAGATTTCATCTGAGAGTCTTGTAGTTCCCCCACAGTTAGGAGGTAGGGAATTAATAATGCAGCAAAGGAAACTGAGAAAAAGAAATCAGTAGGAGAAGAATCAAAAGAGAGTAGTGTCATGAAAACTCCGGGGAGAGAGTATCCAGAACAAAGTAGTCAATAGTGTCAAATACTAGAGATGTTAAGAAGAATAAAGATAGAGAAAAGACCATGACTTCTGATAATTAAGTGATCGCTGGCCACCTCCCCCTTCGTCTAAAAACTTACTTTATACTTATTTATTAAATTAAAATTAGTTGATGTTAGCACACTTAAAAGTAGCCATTATTTTTTGGAGTTGTCAGAGAAAAAGCCTTGAGTGGTTAGAGAGTTGAGGACAAACTACCATAAGAAAGACCTTTTAATAAGAAGTTAGTTTGAAGTTCAATAGCCTAGGTACCAGAATATGTAGCTTCAAAGTTAAGAAAATCAGTTTGAGTTATGGTAAAAGAAATAACCTAATTGATGTCTGTGTGTAAAAAGTGGGGAGGAATCTCAGGCCACAAACAAAGCCACATTTTTAGTTAGCAAGCACTTGGCTTAAATTTATTTCTCACAGCTATGGAGCTGGTGGAAAATAAGGCTCTTTCAGAGGAATGGATCCCAAAGTATCAATGAATGTCATGGCATATTTATGTATTTTTAGACATAAAGAAGTGATGTCAAGGACAAGAAGCAAACAGGCTTTAGTGAACCCAGGGTTTCAAGGACATATTTAGTACTCACCTCAAGGTATATTGTCCTGGGAACTGGCATTGAGCAATAGAGGGATTAAGGAAAAATTATATAGTTCATCTGCCTAGATGAGTTGAAATCATCTTTGCATCTTCATGCATAAGAATGTACGAAGGGAGACAGTCATGTGAGAAAAAAAGGACCTAAATCTTAAAAGACAACATTTAGGAGAACTCCAAGAGTTGACCGGTAGTCGTTTTTAGTAGCAATGAAAAATAGTTCTGTCATTTATATAAATTGCCAAAAAATAACAGATATCTTATTCTTAAATTCTCCTTTCTAATACAAGAAAAAAACTAGTTGTGCCTTAAGGGATACTGTTTTAAGCACTGGTAATATAAATCAACACAATAAATGAGAAGGCAAGTAAGGCAGATTTTAGGTAGAGGCAACAAATTATTTTCCCATTATAAGAGAAACAAGTTATCAAATTCTACCTTAAATTTTGTTTTCCTTAAAATTTTCTTCTTCAAGCCTCGTGACTGGTAATAGTTTTTTTAAGCTCAGTCACTTTAAGAAAGTTCACCCACTAGTTTTAAAAAGTAGAATGAATACAAATGGTTGCTAATTTTCCTTGCCCCTATCCATATCTTTGGCTTAAAGAAGTTAGTTGAGACTATGTTGCAAAATCATCCGTACCTACCTGAGAGCAAAGAGTTGAAAACACAGGGTTCATTCTCTGTATATCTAAACATGATCTACGGCATATTCAGTCTTAGATTTTAGAGTCTGAAGAATTGGGTTCACATTTCAGGTCAGCCACTTAGATACTTGTGTCACATCCAACTTTGGGATTATGTGAACACCTAAAAAAAATAACAGTAAATCTTACAAAGCAAAAGATTCCAATTCTTGTGCATACCTGAAGCAATCATAGGTCTGGACCCTGTTTGATAACATCAGCAAGACTATCATAAAATTCCAAAACAAGTATATTCGGTGATTATAGATGAAGAGTTAGAAACAAATTATATTCCTATAGTTCAACTCCTTTCTATTTTAGATTATGAAATAATCCCAGAGATAAAATGACTTTCCCCATGTCATACAGGTAGTGACAGAGCAAGAATTAGAACTGAGGTCTTCTGATGATTCCAATTACAGTACTCCTTCCACTGTACTTGCTTTCCCAATGTTTTCTATTAAAGTTGATAAGAAAAAGATAGAATATCATTAGGATATTAGCAGAATGCCCAATCTTTTCTTTAATTATATCTTAGTCTGTACCCATCACTATCCTGTCTTTTCTTTTATTCATCTCTTTCTTTGATGAAAATTAAATTATCAACCACTTATTCACTATACTTGCCAATTCTGCCTGGCAACTAGATGGTTTTGTGTCTGGAGTAAGTACTATAAGCCACATGTACAGTGCACTTTCATTGAGGCATGTGTGTGGCATGAGATTCCTGCATGAGGGGTGGGGAAAAACTCAACATATCTTGATATCTGGTACCTTACTATTTTATTTCATTTTACTTAGTTTTGATAATGAGACAGTGCTGAAAAATTGCAACTGCTGATCAAAAATCTCTAATTTAGCAAAAGCTCTAGTTGCCATACCCTGGTTAAATCTCTGCTGATGACTAAAGTTGACTTTGTGTATGTCTTTCCAGGAATCTAGTCTATACTGTGTTTGGACCAAAGTAGCATAAAGATAATGTCAAGAGCAAGAAAAAAAGTTATATTTTCTTGGAAAGAGGGAAGTGTTACTTAAGAAGAGTGGGAAATTGAGTGCTATATTTGCTTTCTATATTGCAAACTCTTCTAGTGTGGTCTTTTTTTTTTTCATTTCATACTTTAAAAATATTATTTCTTAAAGTGGGATCAAAACTGAGTCCTAAAGTACAAGTTTAGGAATTAAGAGCTATTCCCCTTAAATTCAGTCAGCCTTCTTCCTAGTACTATTCAATTATTTCATCTGTAAAAATGAGGGTTTTGGACTAGATACTGCAATATTTAAGGTTCCTTCAGCTCCCAAGTTGAATGATTCTATGTCTGTACTATTCTTCATCTATATAAGTACAGCACTGTGTACATAGTGTAAACTTAATATAATGAGTGTTAATTGAGTAGAATTAAATTGAGGTGAAGAGAGTGATTTAACTTTGTGATTTCTGGTCCAAAAATATCTTCTTGTTTTACTTGTCACATTGGCAAGTCAAGGGTTCAGGAAAAAAAGAAAGAAATGTGACCTACAGACTAGAATTTCAACACTAATTATTCCTGATTGTTCCTGATTATTGCACTCTAGGGAACCTAAGGTTTTTTGGTAGCAGATTGTAAAGGAAAGAACAAAAGAACAGTGGGTTTGGAGTCAGAGATGCTGACTGTGTAACCATGTGCAAATCACCTCCCCACTTATCAGTAGTTTCATCATTACAAAATGAGAATAATAACACTCACAGTACCTACCATATAGGATTGCTGTAAGAAAAAAATATATACAAATAATATAACTTCACAGAAATATAAGCTATTACTATTATCATTACTATTAATATCCAATATCTACCTCAGTTTATTTTGTTTCTAGTATGAGGGGCATGCTTTATGCCAAGATGTGTGTATGTGTATGTATATATGTATATAGAAATTATATTTATATGCATTTGAAGAAGCATGTTATTAATCCACACTTTCTCACTTTTGTAGAAGCAAAAATGTTACCCTGTATCTTTTTTCAACTGTCTTTTCTTTCTTCACTTCTGAAATAAGACCAATTGTGAAGGGCAGAAGTGAGCAACTGAGCTAATGAATTGCTTATGTCTCTAGCAGATGTTATCTATTTAAGACATCTGCAATGTCAGTTTAATGGGTATAATCCAATAAAATCTAACTTGAATTTCTCTGTTACATTAACATTATATGATTTTAACAGATGTACTAAAATGAAAATTGCCTTCAATAGATAGTTTAAACACATTAACATTGGCTATAAAAATGATTATTCTCCTCCGACAAGGGTACTAAAAATTAAATTTTAGCATTGAAAGGAGAGAATGTTAGAAAATAAGACAACAGTCTTGCTGAGACAACTTGTTGTCTTCACAAATGGATGTTTTAATATTGGTTGTGTATTTTAGTTGTGATACTTGATGTACTATTAAGACAATGGTAGAACCACCTCCTTCCAATATGGCGATAGATCTGTGATCTCATCAATGTAGGCATTCCCTCCAGTGACGTATTTCACAGCCCATTCACACCTATCACTCCTATAATAGTATTGCCCATATGTGAAAATATACTTAGATGTAAAATAAAAGTACAATAACAAGTTAAAGCAAATGAAATATATTAAAGCAGTTAGGAAAAAACGTGAACATCCTCCAGTCTCCCAAATCTCATAATTTTAAGTGACTTTTTTTCTGTGCTGACAACTTTTCAGAATGTAACCATAATTTTTGAAGCCATTTAATTTTTTTCTCATTTGTTTCCCTTTTGGGTGAAGCTTTGGACAGTTTACCTCCTACACATTATCTGGAAATGATGAGTACTATACTTAGATGTATCCAGCAGTCAGAAACCAAACTCTCTATACCTCAGGTAACTGTCACTGAATATGAAATCATGGAGCAGAGACTCAGGGAGTTAAAGGTATGTATTTGTTTGGTGCTTACAAATAACAATCATGGGAACATTCTGTTGTTACAAAGAAATTCTGGATGGCAATTTACTAAGGTTAACTAAACAATAATGCCAAGTACTGTATACTGTACTTACCTCTTGAGGAAAAGAAAATAGTCTTAAACTGTTACTAGATAAGAAATAAAAAACTGTTCTTGAAGTTATCTGTAATGAATAAAGATCAAGCATTTGCTTTATAGGTTATGTGTATTTTCAGAGAACTATCCAATTATATTGTATTTTTCTTTAAATTCTATCGTAATTCTTATCAGAGAAGAATAAAAGGGAATTATACCTATAAAATGTACAGCTCTCTTACTCATGTCTTTTATCAATCCTCCTTCCTTTTTTTTGCTTCCCCCTTCCTTCCCACTTTTCTTCTTTCATTCATTCTTTCCTTTCTTTTTCCTTCCTTCCTTTCTTCTTCCCTCCCTTCCTTCTTCCTTTCCTTCCTTCCTCCCTTCTTTCCTTCTATCTTTCAATGCTTCCTCCCCATTTCACTCTTTTCCTCCCTATCTCCTTTCCTTGTGTTTCTAATATATGTAAGAACACTATGTAAATTATGTTCATCATGAAAAACAAAAATAAATTGCTGGTCAAAGCAGTAATTTTCTGACTAAAGTTTTACATAATTTAACTGCACTTAATTATCATTTAAAATATTATTTTTAAATGAGAGTATAAATTATGTTATAAATATATCATTAATTTCTCTATTGCAGGCTTTGCAAAGTTCTCTTCAGGAGCAACAGCCAGGTCTAAATCTGCTCAGCACAACAGTAGAAGAGATGTCAAAGAAAGCCCCCCCGGAAGTGAATAAAAAATATCAGATAGAACTAGAAGGGATACAAAACCGTTGGAAGAAATTATCATCTCAGCTATTGGATCACTGCCAAAAGCTGGAGGAACAGATGACTAAACTCCAACAATTTCAGGTTATCAGAAATGTTTCTTCCTATATTCTTCTTTCCCTTACCCTTACCCCTTTTTGACTCTACTCTCCATACTATTATATGTAACTTAGTCAGATGGGCACATGACCTCCAAATTATGTGTATTCTCATCAATGTTGTCTTCATTTATTTTTTTTTAACTTAACCACATAGTTTTGATGTCATTAAAAATCACTCAATTTTCCTTATCCTTGTATTTTGTTTTGTAGAATATAGATGTTGCTTTTCTTATGGAGAGGTGACATTTAAATACAAATGATCTCTGTTTTATGTAAGTTCTTTAAATTAAATCATCTACAATATGAATTATTACATTGTTGATTGATATTGTTATCATAACAAGCAATTCTATTTTAAATTTTTATGTATATCTTTTCTACTTTTATCTCTAGATATCACTACAAAGTTCATAGCCAACAAGAATGTCATCCAAACCTTGTTTATTTAGTTCTTATACCTTTAAAGCTGCCACTTGGCCAACTTACTTTATAGTCTGTTCCTTAGACAATGGACAGAGTGTGTTGCTGGGTCCATATTCAAAGTCCAACATATAGAGGCATATAATCTGCTAGCATAGATTTAGAGTCTCCTCCCTACTTTGATGAGGCATTGTTTCTGGTTTTACTCAATATCTGTTACTGTGGTTTTAAAAAAAATGCTAATGTTCTCGATTTAGCTCTTCTATCAATAGAGTGTCCTAGAACTATTCACTTTTCATATCTGCCATCCTTTTCCTATTTTGGCATATGCTGAGAATCTTTCATGCTAGAAATTTGTTTCTTATGAGACCTTGATAATTAGTACCTCTTATCTGTGACATCAGAAATGGGAAGCCAATTAAACAAATTTCCCCCCAGCATATATATACTCCTTTTTATAAAATACATGACCTTTCTGCATGGCTGCTCAACCTTAATGTGTGGAATTGGTCAATTAAAAAAATAATTAATTTTATTTTTACAAATCATTATTTTCTGTCATTTCTACTCCTTCTCTATTCCCATTTTCCCATCTTGCCAATTAAACAAAAAAGGAAAAAAGTAACACTGATAACAAATATACATAGTCCAGGAAAACTAATTCCAAATTGACTATGTCCAAATATGTGTGTTTCATTTTTTTTCAAAATCTGTGATTTTTCAAGCATTAAGGGGGTGGCCTGCTTCATCTTTGGTTTTATAGAATCATAATTTTTCAAGGTTTTGAAAGCTGTTTTTCTTATAATGTTCTTTTTATTGTATAAATTATTCTCCCAGATATGTTCATTCTCAGTTCATAGAGGTCTTCAAAGATTCTTCTGAAAATATCCATTTTGTTACTTCTCACAGTGCAATAATATTTTATTGCATTCTTGTACCATAATTTGTTCAGCCATTCCCAGGTGAAATCTCCATTATTTTGTTTTTATGAGAAAAACTGCTCTAAATATTTTTGTACATATGGGAGATGGATTACTCTAGAGGAATGAAGGAGAGACAATTTAGCATAGCCTCAGTTCCTTTTATCTAGAATATTGCTCTCTTTCCTTCTTCCATTGAGTGTGAAGATCATTAAACCCAATTCTAGGACCCTGTATAACCTCTATACTCACCAGAAATCCACCTGTATCCTTGTCATTCTCATTGATGATATGCTAAGCCTTATACTTTCCCCTTCTTTTGCTCCTTATCCAAGAGTCTCAAGGTAATCACTTTCCTTTGTGGAAGGCAAAATATGCAATTAGTAAAAACAACCAAAGTCTATGGCTTTTGCCATTATCATTTACTTTGCTTCCTCATGAAAATCCAAAAGTTTCTGTTCTTACAAACAGCTACTCTACTTTAGGCTATCTTCTAACTGTAATATACATGCAAATAGAGTCCCACACTGCTATAATTATTGTTCCTGTTATCCTGGAGTAGAATGTGTCCGTCGTAAACAAAACATGACTCTTCTCTCTACTATCCCAACAAGTAGTCATTTAGCCTATATGGAAATGATGCTGTTTGATGAAAAGAGCATTGGACTAAAAGTTAGGAAACAAATTCTTATTTCTGCCACTAACCACTTCCCTGGCCTTTGCCAAGTCACCATATTTTTTCTAGATTCATTTCCTCAAGTGTATAATGAATGGTATCAGTTAGGGTAGACAAGATGTAAATTTTCTTTTACCTCCAACATTGTTCCTGGCCATCCATGTTGTCTGGAATTTCTCCCTTCTCATCTGTCTCTTAGCTTCCTGGTACTTCCTTGAATACAGCTAAAATCCCACCTTATATAAGAAATGTTTCTTGTTCCTAATTAATGCCCTTCTCCTGTTGATTGTCTCCAAGGTATCATGTATATAGCATCTTTGTGCACAATTCTTTGCTCATGGTCTTCCCTATCAGACTGTGAGCTCTTTGAGGGCAGAGGCTGTTTTTTTGTTCTTGTTGTCTTTTTCTTTTTTTTCCTTTTTTTTTGGCGGGGGGGAGTTTCTTTCTTTATATACTTAGTGTTTAGCAAATGCTTATCTGCATTCTATTATCCTATGACTTCCACTGATTCAGACTACAAGACAGCCCATTCCATTTTTCAGATAGCCTTAATCATTAGGCAGTTCTTCTTCATAATATGTTAAAATCTATATCACTTGTTCCAATTCATTGGTCTGAGTTATATTCTCTGGAACTTCACAGAGTAAGGTTAATTCCTTCTCTGTGTCACAATTCTTAAAATGTTAAAGACCACAGATGTTGTTCCTGAATAACATGCATTTGTCAATATGAGTACTCAAGTGTCTTTTTCAGTTTGTACATAGTTTTGCCCTGAGTAACTTCTTGAATTTTCTAGCTAAGAATGGCTCCTGTATGTTAAATGTTATTGGTAAGAAACTAGGTTATGTTCATTGTACCATATGAGCACAAACTCTCCTGATTTGAAAAGGAAGATTTTAATAGAGTGAGTCAAGAATTTTCATAACTACTACTATGTCAGGTCTTTACAGATTTTTTTTTATCAATTACTAGTCTTTGTTGTTTCTAAGTAGAAACTTGCATGCTTAATTATATAACCACATATATACTTTGTTGGCATTTGTTAGGAAAAGAGTTCTGGGGAGTCAACGTTTTTCAGAGATAGCTATGAGTAATTATTGTTTCATTTAAATATTTTTCAGCTGAGGAGTATCAATTTCTAAGTGTTGCCATATATTTTAAAACACATTTTAAATGATATGTGTATACATGTGCATATATACATATATGCATATGTGTGATATTTTAAACTATTGAGAACCAAGAAATTAGTATGTAAAATTAATGGCATTTGTTCAACTACTTCTTAGTTATGCTTCTTTAATGAGGCCTTTCATTCTGAGAAAATTGTTGGTCCCAACAAGTTCATCTTTCCTCTATAATTGATAATGATCACCCTCCCATCTCCATCCCCTGGATTTATCCATCACTTTATTTTGGATGTCTGTCATAGTACAAGATATATTTGAAGTCTGCTTCATAAATATAAAATGTGACATAAAATATGTCATGCAATATTTGATGATGGTAGATAACATATATAAAAGGTGGTAAGTGAATATATTATGCATCTTTATGGTGCAAACCCATGGAAACCACAGTCCTAGTACACTGTCAAGGTGATAAACATTTATTATTTTTATTATATTTATGAATTTCTTTTATCAGGTAAAGTCAATTCTGATTTAATTGATTTTTATTTGTTTTAAAGAAATGATGAAAATCTGATTATGCATCTACTTTTTTAAACTTATTAGTACTAATTGCTTTTTAAAAAATTCTTTGGGCCTCTTTTTCACTGTATGACATACTGTAAAATCATATCTTACACTCTTAGTTACTTGAATTTATCCTTGAATCATTTGAAAAATTATTTAAAGGAAAATAAAAGATGATTATAGTGATTTTGTAGAATGCCATTTTATGATAGGAAAAGACTCAGGGAAGCAGCGTCACATGAATCTAACAGTGTTTAGATTAGAAGCTATGTTGGATAATGATTAAAGATAACAAGGATTACTATCCCTGACAGAACTGACTTTTGATATCTCTGGGAAGTGAGAGCCTAGGCTAGTAATTTCATAAATATGACCTTTTACCTAAATATGTGTTTAGTAATAAAGAACGTTATCATCAATGTACCATCATATCTCTGCATTGCCTTCCAAACATATCCACTTATGAATCTTTTCTGGGTTCCTATAACTTTAGGTTGAGGGAAGGATTTTTTGTTTTGGTTTTGGTTGTTGTGCTTGTTGTTGTTCACTAAGATCTATGGCCTGACATCTCAAGCTAGTGTGGTCAACTAAGAACAAGGTGTCCTATTTTCTAAACCAAGTTCTCTCTTACATGGAAACTTCATTAACTCCTAATAATGTAAATGAACTTTTAAAATAACAGAGTATATACATAATTTCCTAAAGATGGCCAAGTATTATAGGTTAGACTTAGACTTAGGAAGGTCTAGTTAAAATTCCATCTCAGATGCTTATTATTTCTACAATCCTGAGGGGGGTGGGGGGTGGTAAATCAACTCTGAGATTCATTTGTAAAATAGAGATGACCATAATATCTACTTCACAGAGTTATGTGAGATGAGAGAAATTACACACACACACACACACACACACACACACACAATGCTTTGAAAGCTTCAAACTACTATGTAAATGTTAGAAATTAGTGTTGTTGTTTAAATTGTTATTCAAACAGCTCTATGCTCAAAGCAGGAAATATCACCTTCCTATACACTGAACAGATTTCCTCGTTGTCTCAAAATTGATGATTCTGTTAGTTGGAAGTCTTCTTCTGTGTGTGTGTGTTTGTATGTGTATATATATATATATATATATATATACATATATATACATGCATATATGTATACATGTCCTTTACCCATTATGTATGGGTATGGGTGTGTGTGTATGCCCTTTACCAATATTTACACACCTGTATTACTGTTTTTGTTCTTGTTGCTGCTGCTCTTATTTTTTAAATTAAGACTTAGTTTTGAATCATAAGAACTAGCAATGGCTTCATGATTTCAGTAAATGGATGTTTTTATCTGGCAAAGGTGTAAATACAAAAAAATGACATAGTGTCTGTTAACATCTCACATTTGCATAATGCAAAAGAAACTTAAGACATTTTACTCACAACAACACAATTAGGTAGCATAGTATAAGTATTGTCAGCTCTGTTTTAAAGAAGAAATTGAAATTCAGAAAAGTAACTTGTCTGGTCACATGACGAAGTGACCATGTGTATGTGGACACATTATTAATAAGTTTCTGAAGCAGAGGTTGAATCAAGGTCTCATTACTTTGAGAAATCCATGGTTCTATCAACTAAACTACACTTAATCTTGATCTGATTTAAACTGAACCTAAAAAATCACAAGTTCCAAGAAAAAAAATAACAAAACAAAAACTCAGAATCTCCTCTGTCTTTGACTTTTCTTTTCCATTGAGAAGTAATTGAAGAACTAGAGAAACACATTCTATTTTGTGTTCTTCTTTTCCCATTCTGTCATTTCCTATAGCACAATACCATTCCACTACAATCATATAACACAGCTTCTTCAGTCATTCCTCAATTGATAGACATCCCCTTCATTCTCAATTCTTAGCTACCACAAAGAGTTGCTATAAATATTTTTCATACAATTTTTCCCCCTTTTCTCTTTTTCATAATTGCTATTGTTAACTGTTTCCCTTCTATCCTTTTCCCTTCCCCATGATATTTATTCTATTATCCATGTTCTTTCATACTATCCCCCTTCAAAAGGGATTTACTTCTGTCTGTCCCCTCCCCCAATCTATCCTTCCTTCTTTTGCCCCTCTCTCTTTATTCCCTTCCCCTCCTATTTTCCTGCAGGGTTAGAGAGATTACTCTACCCAATTGAGTGTGTATGTTATTCCCTCCTTGAGCCAATTCTGATGAGATTAAGGTCTTTGAGCCAATTCTGATGAGTGCTAGGCTCATTTACTGCCCAGATTAAATATATTACTCCACCCAATTGGGTGTGTGTGTGTTAATCCCTCCTTGAGGCAACTCTGATGAGTTTAATGTCTTTGAGCCTTTTCTGATGAGTATAAAATTCATTTACTGCCCTGCTCCTCCCCCATCTCTTCCCCCACTCCATAAGCCCTTTCCTTGTTTTTTTCATGTAGGATTTCACCTCATGCTACCTTTGTCCTTCTTCCTCGCCTGGTGCATTCCCCTTACCCCTCAATTTAACCTTAAAAATGTCATCATGGGGCAGCTAGGTGACACAGTGTACAAAGCATCCGCCCTGGACCCAGGGGGATCCCAGCCAAAACCCAGCCTCAGACACAAGACAGTCACCCACTGCACAACCTCAGGCATGTTCCCTAACTCCAACATTTTATGATTCTCTAGGGTCTTGTATTTGAAAGTCAAATTTGCCATTCAGTTCAGGTCTTTTCATCACAAACACCTGAAAGTCCTCTTTTTCTTTAAAATCCCATTTTTCCTCTGACAGATTATGCTCAGTTTTGCTGGGTAGGTGATTCTTGGTTGTAATCCCAATTCCTTTGCCTTCTGGAATATCATATTCCATGCCCTCCAGTTCTTTAATGTAGAAGCTGCTAGATCTTGTGCTATCCTGACTGTTGCTCCACAGTATTTGAATTCTTTCTTTTTGGTAGCTTGCAATATTTTCTCCTTTACCTGAGAGCTCTGGAATTTGACTATAATATTCCTAAGAGTTTTCCTTTGGGAATCTCTTTCAGGAGGTTATCTGTGGATTCTTTCAATTTATTTTTTACCTTCTGCTTCTAGAATATCAGGGCAATTTTCCCTGACAATGTCTTGGAAGATGATGTCTAAGCTCTTTCCTTGATAATGGTTTTCAGGTAGACCAGTAATTTTCAAATTATCTCTCCTGGACTTATTTTCCAGGTCAGCAGTTTTTCCAAGAAGATATTTCACATTGCCCTCTATTTTTTTATTCATTTGGATTTGCTATATTGTGTCTTGGTTTCTCATAACATCACTAGCTTCATTTGTTCAATCCTAATTCTTAGGCAATTATTTTCATCACAGAGCTTTTTTACCTCCTTTTCCATTTGACCAATTTGACTTTTCAAGCTGTTGATATTTTTCTCATGTCTTTCCTGTATCACCCTCATTTCTCTTTCCATTTTTTCCTCTACATCTCTAACTTTATCTTCAAAGACTTTTTGAGCACTTCTAATTCATATTTTTCTTGGAAGCTTTAGATATAGGGGTCCTGACGTTGACATCTTCCTCTGAGGGTGCACCTCAATCTTCCTTGTCTCTGAAGAAACTCTCTATGGTCCTCACCTTTCTCTATCTGCTCATCTTGCCTTTCTTTTACTTGACTTTTAGCTCCTTAAAGTGGGGAACTGTTTCCAGGCTGCAGTATCCCAAGCTTTAGAAGGTCCCAGGTGGTATGATTTAAGGAAGATCAGGTTCTTCACTGTCCTGGCCTGTTCCCCAGTCCATAGATGGCTCCAGACAAACTTGCTGATCAACCAGCTTTGTGTGTTCTGGTTGTCATCTCCAATGAGCCTGTGCCCCTCCCCCACCAGGGCCACTTCTACTCAAGCCTACCTCCTGGTTCCCAGCAGGGGTGAAAAACCCAAGTTCTGCCTCAGCATCAGCATAGACTCCTGTAGTCTCCCCCCTGCCAAAGGCTCAGTTCTCTCACCAGACTGTGAGCTCAGTTCCAGATGACATTGTTGCTGCAGCTGATTCAGAGGCTCTGGGGGGTTTCCTTCTCTGGTGAGGCCTTCCTGGAACTGGAGCTGTATCTGTGTCAGGGTGACTGTGAAGTTGTTCTCTACTCCTGTCTCAGCACAGCACCTCCCTCCTTCGCACCTTTCAAGCCATTCTTGGTTAGAAGATGATTTCAGCCATCCTTCTGTGGGTTTTGCTGCTACAGGCATTGTCCTATGGCATTATTTCAATGTTTTTTGGAGCAATCATGTCATGAATTCAGGAGCTCCTCCTTTTCCCATTCTGAACACTGAAGGATTCTACCTATCCCCATCCATATGGAAGAGTTATTGACTCACTTCTGTCAGGAAAATTTTAATGACCATTGGTCACTATTGCCTTTTACTAGGGGAAAAAAACAAACAAACATTTTACTTGTTTTATGTAAGTAAAAAAAAAAAGTTAAGCATTCTAATAGTTCAAATAATTAGTAGTATTTTTCTTTATAGTAAGATATTTGAGGAAATATTTTAGTTAATTTTTCATTTAGTAAATAATTTGATGGATCTTTGAGGTAATTAATACAACAGTTAATACTGCCAGCAATCCAGATTGAATGTCCTGTGTGACTTTTGCCGTATCTCCCTCTCACCCCATGATCAGACCACTGTCTTTTTCAGTTGTATATCTCTGATGGTACTTCTTTTGTACAATTCTTGGTTAATAATGTGTTTTACCTAGCATGTGTGACTCCATTGGTTTCTGTATCCCCATCAACTTTAATTCTTCAAAAATATCCAGATGGTTATTTAGTTATGCCTATCTAACATTACCTGAACTCCTGTAAAAGAAGAAGATTCTATAAGAATGGCTACTGAATTATAGACAATGGAAACCTGTAACACATTTTTGATTAGGTCCCAACTATAATGTGCCTACCAGTATCCACAGATGTAAATAATATATAAAGATGACTCCTAGTATAATAACATTACACATAAAGGATGTATTATTTATTATAAAGAAAACCCATTGGTAAAGAGAACTAGAGGATCCTCCCTAGCATATTAGGTTATATGGGAGATGTGAACAGAAGTTACATAGTATGAAATAACTAGGTGTGGCATGAAATATATATTTGGAGGGATTAGTTGCATCAAATACATGAAATATATATTATACATGCCTACATGCATATATATATATATATATATATATATATATATATGTATAAGTATATATGTATATATTTGGTGATTTCTCTTACTACTCTAGGTGTTAATAATGATTTATTTTAAAATTTTATGCTATGGAACTTCAGGGACTTTTTCTACCTCTCCTTGCCTCAGCTTCTATTGGGGGTTAGAAATATTTCCAGTATATTTACACATCTTCTCCTCTGTTCTAATTTTCTTCCATGCCAAACAAAACACATTATCCAGTCAATATTTTAGTTGCTAACAACTCTTCTTCCTTTATACCAATAAAAATAAATTATTAAGGATGACCCTGGCAATAATCTTGCTAGCGATGACGAATATCCTTCACCTGGAACATGGTCACCTACCTTAGAGCCAGTGTGGCTTCAGAAAAGGTCAAAAAATGGTCAATATGGCATTTGTTGCTTAACAACTCCAGGAGAAATGTCAAGAACAGGACAGAGTATCTGTACACAAAGTTTATAAATCTGACCAAGGCTTTTGATATTGTTGATCATGAGGGCTTATGGAAAATTATGTCAAAATTTGGCTACTGAGAGAAGGTCATGAGTATTGTATGCCAATTTCATAATAGCATACTTGGTGTTCTGGATAATAGACAACACTCTCATGTTTTCCCAGTCACCAATGGACTGAAACAAGGTTGTGTGTTTGCTCCCATGTTTTTAGCATAATGTTTTCAGCCATGTTGTCAAATGCCTCCAGTGAGGACAAACATGACATCAAGGTCAGCTACCTCACTGATGGTAACTTTTTCACCTTGAAAAGGCTACAAGTCAAGACCAAAATAGAGGGAGTATTGTATGTTTCTTTTAATTTACAGATGATTATGCATTCAATGCAGCCTCTGATGCTGACATGCTACTTGTGCTATTTTTTTTTTTTTTGGTGAGGCAACTGGGGTTAAGTGACTTGCCTAGGGTCACACAGCTAGTAATTGTTAAGTGTCTGAAGCCGGACCTGAACTCAGGTCCTCCTGAATCCAGGACCCGTGCTCTATCCACTGTGCCACCTAGCTGCCCCTGCTTGTGCTAATTTTGAACTAACAAGCAACACTAAGAAAACAGAATTTCTCCACCTGTCAGCACTACACCATCCATATGTGGAACCATTAGTTACAGCAAATGGAGATATTTTGAATACTGTGAATAAATTCACTTACCTTGACAATATACTTTCCAGGGTTGTCCACACTGATAATGAAGTTGACACATGCATTGCCATAGCTAGTTCATCATTTGGGAGGCTCTGAAGGAAAGTGTAAGAAAGAAGAGGTATTAGACTAATTACCAAACTGAAGGTCTACAGAGCCATTGTGTTGATGTCATTGTTGTATGCCTGTAAAACCTGGACAGTCTATCGGCACCATGTCAGATGACTTAATCACTTCCATTTCAGTTGTCCTAGAAAGATTTTGAAGATCACCTGGAAAGATAAGATAACAAACACTGAGATCCTTTTTTCAAATGAAATTGCCAAAAATTCTAATTGTTTCAGAGATGGCATCTCTGATGGGCTGGCCATGTTATTCAAATGCCAAATGTAAGCTTGCCTAAAAGATTATTTGACAGAGAACTCACACAACGCAAGTGCTCACATGGTGGTCAGAAAAAAAATGATACAAAGACACTTTAAAGGTCTCGCTTAAGAACTTTGGAATTGATTCCATTACATGGGAGACACACATGCTATGCTCTATGAGCAAAGTGGAATTGAAAAAGCTCAAAAGAAACACAAGATATTTAGAAAATCCATCCCAGATGTTCACATAGAATATTTGTACCTGACCTATGGCAGAACATATATTGATCTGATCAGCCACAGTCAGACACACTATAAGGTGACTCTAACATAGTGATGTCATTCTAGTCCTTTTTGAGAATAAAGGACTATAACCAGCCAAGAATAAATTAATATAACAGTGAAGATCAATAAACAATCACCGAAAAATTTTGTGGAATGCTACAGCCCTTAGGGAATAAAAGGACTTTTCCCCTCTCAATTATTGTATCCCCAGTATAGTAAGTAGGTAGTTAGGACAGTTTATGGAATGCTGATTTGCCCACCATGGGTGGAGGAAGGGTGTGATGTATACATGTGTGGCTTACAAAAATAAAAAAAAAGAACTATTCAACAAACATCTGTGAACAATTTACTATGTCCTAGGCATTGTGCTAAGTGCTAAGAATAAAAAGAGAAAAAAACCTTATCTTTCTTCAAGATGCTTATATTTTAATTGAGGAAACACCATAAATTAATTAGTACAAGATTAAAAACAAAGTATTTGGAAGGTAACCTTAATGAGAGTGGCACTGGCTGCTGGGGTGACCTGAAAAGATCTCAAATGCCTCATCTAAAGGAAAGATGACCCTTAATAACTAAAAGCTTTCCCAGAATAATACAGGCTCTGTTGTTTCCTGAGAAGCTAGACAAGCTTCAAATAGAAGCATAATGACACAGGTGATAGACTGTTGTCAGATTACTACTAAACTAGCTAAGTGATAGAAGTTTTGTCACCTGAATGTTGGCTTCCACATATTTTTTAATCATGGCAACTCATTAAGCATAGATGTTTTACAATATATGTCCTTGAAGGTAGTACCCCATTAATAAAATCCTGGATTCTTCAAAGTGTATGTGTGTATATACATATATATGTATTTATCTATACATATATGTGTATATGCATATATGCATATTAGAAGCACTGGATTAATGAGGGGAAAATAGCTAATGATTGTGGCAAAATTATAAACTAATATTAAAATGGCCATGTATAAGTGGGAGAGCATAGTTCTATTATTTTACCTCATATTAATATTTAATATAAATTATGGTAATGATATATCATTTAAATATATGATTATAATAATGAGGTTTTCATAGTTCATTTACCAAAATCATTATTTGTGAAAGTATTTTAGATAGGAATCATTGAAGTTACAGCCAACCCTTAATATTTACCAACATTGTGAATCATTTTGTGTGGTTTTTATTGAGGTTATAGTCTTTACGAATAAAAGGTTCAAAATTAATTTTATTTATTTAGATAATTAAATGTTTTATAAGAATTTAAATTTGGAGATCCTTGTAGAAATGACAGCTGAAATCTGATTATAATTTAAGTGTACATGTACTTGAGAAATGAAAGTGAATACTAATAGCCTATTATAAAAATAATTATCTTCAAAATAATTGACCCTTCCCCCTTTAATGAAATACTTCTTTAAATTAATCAAAGAAAAAAACATAAATTAATTTGAAAGCTTCATGCCACCTTACATATATTTGAGACCAATAAATAATCACTGGGGCAGTACTCTTTGGCTATGCAATTAGAGAACTGAAATCGAGAGTTAATGTGCACATACTAACACAGTGCTTTTAGTATGGTTGAGGCTTAATTTTGTTGAATTGATTTGAATGGAATTGTATTCTGTAGGATCAAAGGTGACATAGTAGGAGGGAAGTGGTGTTTCTATGGGAATTAAAACAGAATTGGGGGGCAGCTAGGTGGCGCAGTGGATAGAGCACCGACCCTGGAGCCAGGAGGACCTGAGTTCAAACCTGGCCTCAGATACTTGACACTTACTGGCTGTGTGACCCTAGGCAAGTCACTTAACCCCAGTTGCCTCACAAAAAAAACAAACAAACAAAAACAGAATTGGCATTCATAGAAATACCCCAAATCAATGTTGCAAGACCCTTTAACCAAATAATCACTTATACCTGGCAACATTTCCTTCACCCTTTCTACATTGAGTCATTAGGCAAGATTTTGTCCTTTCATAATTTACTTTCTTTTTAAAACATAAAATTCTACTTTGATGTTCATTATATATAACGAAATCTTTGAAATTAGGGACTCTCAGGTTCCCGTCCTTATCTACCTAGCTCTCACTGTATGATTTTAAGATTTAGAACTAGAAGGAGCTTTCATTGTTACCTAGTTCTATATAGATCATGAGACCTGGAATCAAGTTTGAATCCTTCCTCCAACACTTACTAGCTATGCGATTGTGGTCAAGTCACTTAATCTCTCTGTCTTAATGTCCTTATTTGTAAAATTGTGATAATAACATCTATCTCATAGGATTGTTGTGAAAATCAAATGAGATAACATGCATATATATATATATATATATATATATATATATATATATATATATATATAGTGCTATGCAAACATGAAGACACTATATAAATACTGGTTGTCCTCGTCATCATCATCCTTAAAACCCCAAAGAATGAATGACCTTTCCAAGATCAAACAAGGAAGTAGCACTGTCAGGTTTCTCTGACAATAAATCTAGAGTTCTTTTCACCAAGTAATGCTATTATGTGCCCTTGTATGCGGGCTGTTAAGCATTTACTGTATTATAGTTTTGATATCTGGTATCAGAGACTTAGACAGGAAAGAGACCTTAGAGGTTGATTTCAGGGTCACACAGATAATCAACAACAGAGCCAGGATCTGCATCCAGAGCCTTTGGCTCTGAATACAGTATGCATTTGTCTGTGTCATGCCACCTTTTGTATTTTTAGATTCCATTATTCTGGTCCAGGAAAGCAATTCCTAGAAGTGAAATGGTGATAAATTAAAGTGAATAAAAGTTAAAACCTGTTATGCTTAATGGAAGGAGAAATATTAAAATGATAAGATTTTGACAAATATAAGGACAACACAAATTTGAAATAATGGATGAAAAGTTTATAAACTATAACTTATTATATAATATAAATGATTGTTATTGTGATTGCTTGTTCCCATCCTAATGTTAGACATTGTTTTTTAAGATGAGGTTACCTTCAAAACTAATAAGTGAGTATTAATCAAGGTCTATTTAAGAGCAAATATGGAATTTAGTCTTTATTCTATTCCCTTAAAATAAGATCCTTCAAGAGTCTAGGGAAATATTTTGTTTGCATTTTGTTATACCCATGATTGATATTGTTTTATTTTGAACTTTCTGCATAAAAGACCCACTGAAGTAATATGTTGCCAACATTAATGGAGAAGGCTTATATATGAATAGCAAATATAACTTTATTGTCCCACCATATGACAGAATTTAGTTGTATTAAAAATGGCTATTTAGGCTATTAAAAACAAGTTAAATTTTGGTACTTATAGCATTCTTCAACAAATGAAGGCCATTCAGATTCATGCAAACTCTAAAATTTTAAGTCAAATTTAGATTATGGATAGTTAGCTATTGCTAGACCTCTATTCCTATTTGTTTATTTAACTTGTAGATTTCTTCTGGAATAACTAAGAATTTCAGTTGTTTATTTCACACTCCTGCCCCTAAACAAAGCACAATTTATTTCCTTCAAACTCACAACTTATATGGCAAATGCATTAGCTTCTCTTGGGCAAAATATTAACACACTATTATATGAGCTATAATGCAGGGATTTTATTTAGGGGGCAAGGAGTTGCTGTGCTAAACCTGACTCAGGGCAGGCTCCTGGTGCTTTAGGTTCAGTATTGGGAAGAAAAATGAGACATAGGTCATTCAACAGATAATGAAAAATTTACTTAGCTTTGGCAAGAGATTATTCAAGAAGGGTAGGTGCTGATTAATAAATTAATAAATTCATTCATCTTATTAAAGTTTCCTAATCTAAGTTATGGTCCATAATCCACCAGCAAAATATCAGTCCTTGGAGCTACTTATGGCTGCTTTGTATTCAGGCTACCAGAAAGTGATGTCAGCATTCTATTCCTATAGATTCTTGTGTTAACCAAGAATCTAAAGTGATCTCAAAACTGTCTAAGGAAAATCTAGTCCAACTTTCATGGGTGGAAAAATTTAAATATTGCTCCTACTGGAGATGAGATGTTTGAGGAACAGTAATAGTGATGAAGGAGGAGGAGGAATAGAAGTAGTAGTAGTAATGGTGATGGTGTTGGTGGTGATGACGTTAATCAACAGATAATGTTTTAAAATACTCAGAAGAGAGCAGAAGGAAATTCAGAAGGGGACAGACACAGTCAAGCAAGTCAGTGTTGTTACTATCACATTGAAATTGAATATGTACATATTTAAAGAGCTCTATGTAATAAATTTGTGATTTCCCATGCAATAATCTTATTCTGACCTATTTTGTATATGGAAATGTTCATTTTAGTTCATAATATGTAATATGTAACATTACAGTCAAGAAGTAAAAAACAATCCTAAGTTGCATTAAAGTACAGTATTAAACTATAAGAAGATTAAAACACACAGACACACAAAATCACACAAGAAAATTAGCCATGAAGTCAATATGTGTTGAAATGGATAGAGAAGTTGAGGTTAACCCAAAATGATCCCTCTGGAACTTTACTGATAAGGGTTAGGGGAGATACCAGACATTTCATCAAACGATTTTGAGGAAGGAATTAAAGGGCAAAAGTGATAGGCAAATGCGGAGTGCATAATTGAAAGACAGTAGAAATAAAGGGTAACATTTCACAATCATATCTGCTTTCACATAGTAAAAGCTGTTAAAACATGCATGTAAAGTGACTAAAAAGGAAGCAAAAGCTAAAAAAAGATAGTAATGTGGAATAATGAAATGTTTCTTGAGAATTAAATACACACACACACACACAGAATCTCTGGTTTGGAAGGAACTTCAGGCTGTCTAGTCCAACTATATCTGATCTTTTCTTCAATCTTTTCTACATTTACCTCTATCACATCTTTGATAATTGGTCATTCAGCCTTTGCATGACAATCTCTGGTAAACTGGAACCTACTTCCTGAGGCAGACTCTTACATTTTTTGAAAGTCCATAGCTGATAGGACATTTTCCCTCATATCTTCCTGGAATCTGGCCCTCTCTACCATTGTCCAAGTGCCTCTTGTTCTGCCCAGTGGAGCTGCAGGGAACAAGTCTAGATATAATCTGTCACCTGCTCATTACCCCTTAGCTCCTCGGCAAAGTGGTATATAGATGGCATATTTTCTCTTTTATGATGATGAAATCTTGCATTGAGAGTTTAAAGCCAGAGGGAAAATTGACACTATCAAATTTGGAAAACATTTTATAGAAGGTTCAGGTAAGGGAAGCTATAAAGACACAATTGAATTGAGTTTATTGTTCATAATCTGTTTCATGTACACTTAGGGTACACTTAGCGACACTACATGTAGCTTAAATTTTTTTCTAAAAGGAAAAATGATTTAATATTCTTGACAATAGCATTATAAAGCTATGTTGTACAATCTTGTTGTTTGTTTTTTAACAATAACAAAATTCTTATTCCAGTTTTAAACACTAGACTATGACAATATAGCCTAAATAAAGACGATTTTCTCCATAAGAACTAGCTATAGACATGTTTCAACCCTTAAAATAATTTCTGTGCTAGTGTACAGAAATATATCTCAGCGATAAATAGTATGAGAAGCAGTCAGTGCTCCAGTAACACCATAAAATGCTTCTCTAATTACAGAATGACATAAAAACCCTGAAGAAATGGATGGCAGAAGTGGATGTTTTCCTGAAGGAGGAATGGCCAGCTCTTGGGGATTCAGAAGCTCTGGAAAAACAACTGGAACAGTGCACAGTAAGAAATATTTATATAAATACCAGAATAATTGGTTTTATAAAATGAGAAATAGCCAAACCTGTATCCTTTATGCAACCTTCACTTGACCTAGATTGACTTTGTGATATATTATTTTAAAATTCATTTTAAAGTAAGAGTAAAAGTCTAAAAGAGTCATTTGTTGAATCATAAGAACAAATTATTATGAAGTAGTGAGGTGATATGAGGGATACAGTCCTGGACTTGGATTCAGGAAGACTTGAGTTCAAAATCTAGCATCAGACAAGTACTAGCTTTGCAGCTCTAGATGAGTCACTTATCTTCTAGATGCCTTAGTTTCCTTATCTATAAAATAAGGCCTAGTAAAGCCTCTACTTCCCAGGATTGTTATGAGAAACAAATGACATAATATTTGTAAAGGACTGTACAAACCTTAAAGTACTGTATAAATAATAGCTATCGTCATCTATCAGTCCTACCTCATACATACATATCTTGTCTAGTTCGCACTCTCTCCTTCTCTCCCTTTCTTCCTCCCTTCCTCCCGCTTTCATCCTCTCCCTCTGTCTCATTCTCTCTCTCTCTCTCTCTCTCTCTCTCTCTCTCTCTCTCTCTCTCTCTCTCTCTCTCCCACACACACACACACACACACACACGTGCTCATGTGTGTGTTTGTGTTTGTTAAACTTGTGTATTTTGTGCCCAAAATCTACTGGTAATTAAGATGACAGTTTCTATTGGAGGATAGGAATAGCAACATAGTATGGAAAATCCTCAGAAAAGAACTCCCCCACCCTGAATAATGCAGGTCAGCACCTTTTCTGCAATTTACAATACTTTTGTTTGTTTTGTTTTGTTTTTTCAGGGCAATGAGGGTTAAGTGACTTGCCCAGGGTCACACAGCTGGTGTCAAGTGTCTGAGGCCAGATTTGAACTCAGGTCCTCCTGAACCCAAGGCTGGTGCTTTACTGTACCATCTAGCTACCCCCAATTTATAGTGTTAAGAAATTGCCTGGAGTCTTAAGCGGTTAAGGGACTTGCCCAGTATCACACAGACAATGTGAGTTGGAAGCAGGACAGGTATTACAGATGAGAAAAATGAGGCTCAAAGAATTTAAATTATTTGTACAAAGTAGAATAGCTAATAAAGGCTCCTTGGTGGCTCATTGGATAAAGTACTGGGCCTAGAGTCAGGAAGACATGAGTTCAAATATGGCCTCAGAAACTGACTAGCTATATGACCCTTGGCAAGACACTCAACTTCTGTTTGTCTTAATACAGAAGGAAAGGTCAAACCACTCCACTATCTTTGCCAAGAAAACTCCATGATCAGCATTGGTATGCCATGGTCCATGGGGTCACAAAGAGTTGGACACAAGTAAACAACAACAACAAAACAACAACAACAACAACAACAAATACATGTCTGTGTGTCAGAAGTGAGATTTGAACCTAAATCCTCTTAACTACAAGTCTTATTATTCTTTTCACTATACTATGCTGCCTGGTTACATTTTTTTCAAGTTATGCTATACATTTTTCATTTGAGGCCTAAGAAAAAAAAAACAACCTTTTTTTTTTCTTAAGGTTTTAGTAAATGATATCCAGACAATCCATCCAAGTTTAATCAGTATCAATGAAGTTGGGGAGAAGATAAAGAATGAAGCGGAGCCACAGTTTGCTTCCAAAGTCCAGGCTGAATTAAAAGAACTTAACGCTCAGTGGGACCATATTTGCCAGCAGGTTGGTGGTCTATAATTGTGTTTTGATTTCTTTTGCTTATATTTTCATTTTCCTTTGTTTCCTCTTCAACTGTCCCTCTCTTTCAACTTTTCTCTTATTTCTTTGAATACAGTTAGACACTTTCAGTTCAGAATAATTAACCTTCTGTCTCACAAAGTTTACTTCAAATACAGAAATATGTCCAGAGTAGATATTACAAACTACATGATTTAGTCTTACTGAGCCTCAAAAATTGAATGTCAAAAATAAATATTGACTTCACAAAATGAACTGTCACTTATAGAAAAATAAACTTTCTTCATTTTTAGTCCATGTTTTCATTTAAAACCCTTTTGAATGCATAGCTATAGATAGAGCCTCTTAAAATTAGCATAGCAAAGGGGGTAAAAGAATTTTTACAAAATCAGAATTGCACATAGAAATATACGGGGGCCATTGTTATTGAACATAACCAAGATATCCCCAAATTTGACTTCTGGCCAAGAATGCTACCTGAATGGGAAGCAGACAGTTCAGATGAGTGACATCTAATATAGCAAAAACCTGATATTTGCATGAGACTGAACACTGATTAGGAATAAAATAAGAAGCTAAGACATTCCACTCTATAATTGAACAAAAAGTCAGTAAAAAGTTCAAAGGAAGTAGGAAAGGGGTCAACTAATATAGGCAAATCTAAGAGAGACAATTAAGCTAGTAGCCTCCTAGCTTGACCAGAAATGGTCCAGAAACACATGTGCCTTCCAAGGTCTGACCAAAATGATCCTTCTGGAACTTTACTTATTAGGGTTGGGGAGTTGCCAGGCATTTCATCAAAAGATTTTCAGGATGAAATTAAAGGGCAAAAGTGATGGGCAAATGTTGTCTGCATAATTGAAATAGCATGGAAGCACAGGAAAGAAGCACAATAATTTTGAAAATAAGGGTAGAATTTATTATATTCTGTTTTTAAAAGTGTTCTTTTTATGATTAAGCTCAGAATTTTAAAAAAAAAATTAAATGCATGAGAACAGATAAATGAATTGATTTAAATAGCTTTTATTAAGTGATTAGTGTCTACAAACATGCAGGATACAAATAGAAAAATAACACAGTGCCTGCTTTCAAGGACCTCTCATTGTAGTGGGGGAAACAAAATAGTATTAAATTTCAGCTGTAAATCAGATAAAAAGGACCCATTGGGTACAATAGCCTAAATGTGTGGAAGAAACTATAAAGGGAAATAAGTTAGCATAACATATTAATGAGTTATTTTTCATCTCTTTAACTCTTAGATACAGGCTTTATTAAGAGGGTGGAGTGGTGCAGTGGAAGAAGTCCTAGATTTGTAGTCAGAAAATCAGAGTTCTACTCCTAAACCTGCTGTTTATTACCTGGGTCACCTCGGGCAGGTCAGCCAATCTCTTTGGGCCTCACTTTGCTCAAATTTAAGATGAGAAAGGGAGACCAGATGATCTCTTAAGATTTATTCCATTTTAATGGTGGATCAATGGAATAGATTAGGCACAGGAGACACTGTAGTAAATGACTATAGTAATCTACTGTTTGATAAACTCAAGGACTCCAGCTTTTGGGGTAAGAACTCAGTATTTGAAAAAAAAATGGAAGATAGTATGGCAGAAACTAGGCATAGACCAATATATTATACCATATATCAAAATAAGGTCAAAATGGGTACATGATTTAGAGTTAGAGGTTATACCATAGGTTAATTAGGAGAGGAAGGAATAGTCTACCTTTCAGATCTATGGAGAGGAGAACAATTTATGACCAAACAAGAGATAGAGAATATTATGAAATGCAAAATGGATGATTTTGATTACATTTAATTAAAAGGGTTTTATACAAACAGAAGCAATGCAACCAAAATTAGAAGGGAAGCAGAAAGCTTGGAAACAATTTTTACAGCCAGTGTTTCTGATAAGGGTCTCATTTCTAAAATATATAGGGAGCTAAATCAAATTTATAAGAATGCAATCCATTCCCCAACTGACAAATGGTCAAAGGATATGAACAGGCAGTTTTCAGATGAAGAAATCAAAGCTATCTTTTGCCATTTGAAAAAAAAATTATCTAAATCACTATTGATTAGAGAAATTCACATTAAAACAACTCTGAGGTACCACCTCACATCTATCATATTGGCTAAAATGACAAAAAAGGAAGATAATAAATGTTGGAGAAGCTGTAGGAAAAATGGAACACTAATGCATTGTTGGTGAAATTGTGAACTGATCCAGCCATTCTGGAGAGCAATTTGGAACTATGCCCAAAGGGCTGTGGGACTGTACATAACCTTTGATTGAGTAATACCACTACTAGGTCTGTATCCCAAGGAGAACATAAAAAAGGGAAAAGGGACGGGGGAGGGGGGCGTAGCTAGATGGTACAGTGGATAAAGCACTGACCATGGATTCAGGAGGATGTGAGTTCAAATCCATCCTCAGACACTTGACACTTACTAGCTCTGCGACCTTGGGCAAGTCACTTAACCCTCATTGCCCCATCCCCCCAAAATAAACAAGGGAAAAGGACCCACATGTATAAAAATATTTATAGCAGCTCTCTTTGTGGTGACAAAGTATTGGAAATCGCGGAAATGCCCATCAATTGAGGAATGGTTGAACAAATTGTGGTATATGAATGTAATGGAATACTATTGTGCTGTAAGAAATAATGAGCAGTTAGATTTCAGAAAAACCTGGAAAGACTTAAGTGAGCTGATGCTGAGTGAAGTGAGCAGAACCAGGAGAACATTATACACAGTGACAGCAACATTGTGTGATGATCAAGTGTGATAGACTTAACTCTTCTCAGCAGTACAGTGGTCCAAGACAACTCCAAATGCCTCATGATGGAAAATCTCCACACACAGAAAAAAAGAACTGTGGATTCTGAATGCAGCTTGAACCATACTATTTATACTTTTTTGTTTGTTTGTTTTGAGGATTTTCCCTTTTGTTCTGATTCTTCTTTCACAACATCACCAGTGCAGAAATATGTTTAATGTGATTGAACATATATAACCTATATTAGATTTCTTTCTGTCTTGGGAAGGGGGGAGTGAAGAGAGAGAAGAAGAATTTGTAACTAAAAATCTTATGAAAACAAACAAAAAAGATTTTTCCATTTTAAAATCTCTGACTTTTAGTATCAGTTAGTTATTAATTGGGGGAGTGTTTTAAGAAGAAAAATATTAGGAAATTCATATAAAAGAGAAAAATATAAAGAATAAATACTAAAATGTATGACATTTCTTTCTATTTCAAAAATTCTGATTTATAAAGGAAATGAGTATTTAGATTGATAATTATATTGAATTATGTTGAAATATTGAATATTTATAGTCATAAAACAGATTTTAAAATTCTACTCCTTAAAGGTTGGCTAAAGAACTTGGCACCTTTGATAATGTTTTTTTTTTTTTTTCCTTTTTCAATTTGTCTGTGCTTTATAAGCAACTTTGACAAATTTTGTGGTCATGATCCACACCCTAGATTGCTTTTTTTTTGTTTTGTTTTGTTTTGTTTTTGTTTGCTTTTTTTAAGTGAGGCAATTGGGGTTAAGTGACTTGCCCAGGGTCACACAGCTAGTAAGTATTAAGTGTCTGAGACCGGATTTGAACCCAGGTACTCCTGACTTCAGGGCCGGTGCTCTATCCACTGCGCCACCTAGCTGCCCCTCCTAGATTGTCTTAATAGATGTATTTTAGAGGAAAAAATGGGCATAGCTCCCATAGCCAACGCTTCACCGAAAAGAAACCTTGACCAACACTCCTTCATAATTTTACATCTTACTCTGCCATGACCAAGCTTCATCTATTTCTGTATTCTTCATTTCACCTTCAGGCTTTTCAGTCTTGGTTGTTTAATTATCTCATTCATGGAAAAGCCCATAGTATTAACTTCTGAACTGCCAGTCACCTGACATTTTTGCTGCTCAGTGTTGTCTGTTGGCATTTGAGAATGTGTAGTCTTTGCACATAAAATCAATCATTCAATCAACAAATATCTATTAAGCATCTTATATATGCCAGGCACTGAACTAAGCACTGGGGATTCAAAAAGAGGCAAAAGACCCTATAGAAACTCATAGTCTAATTGGAGAGACGACAAACTCCCTCCCTCTCTTCAGTAATTTTACAGTCATGTCCAGCTCTCTGTCATCTCATTCTGGGTTTTTTTTGGCAAAGATACTGGAGTGATTTGCCATTTCCTTCTCCAGCTCATTTTACAGATGAGGAAATGGAGGCAAACAGCATTAAGTAATTTATCTACAGTCACACAGCTAGCAAGTATCTGAGGCTGGATTTAAACTTCTAGACTTCTTCTAGACTCCAGAGCTAACATTCTAGATGCATTTCTGTCCTGCCCTACCCCCAACATCCCATGTAGTATAGTCTCTTCTATCAATAGTCAACTTGAGGATGTGGAAGCCAGCACAGCTGGTTTTCTGATTTCCAATTAAAAAACAAAAAGATTAAAAAAAATCCCACAAAGATAAAGGTTAGCAGGCTGCTAACTAATATCAGAATTATATGGAATACTTGCAGATACAAAGGAGAACACTTGTAACACTAATCATAATTTCTATTATGATTGACCCTCTTGAAGCTGTAATACTGCATTATTGGTCTCTGTCAGGATTGATGAAGAGGATGTTCCCATAGCCTTTCATGTCTAACTTTCCCCCTCACTCCATATTCATTTCTTTTCCCATCACTTCTCTACCAGACAGACCTGGTTCCTAAGCAAACCTTATCACATGAACATTTTTCTACTCTGACTGAAATTCTTATATTTTTATCTTTCCCTTTCTACTTCTTTCTTTTCAATTCAGTTTGAAAATTTGCATGGCTCTTTTGACTTGCTGTGATTTTCTTGGTATCTTGCTTGGGTCACCTCAGCTCTTTGGTTCCATTCATATATATTCTCTTGGATTTGTTATTTCTGGTTCTCTTCCTGATTACTTCCCCATCACCTATTATAATGCTATATTAAATTCCTGTCTCCCGATTTACTTTGCTTAATGTCCCCCTGCTGACAAACAGAGCATTCACTACCTAACCATAAATTCTCCTTTAGGGCCTTTGACTTCTGGTCAATAATCTTTACCCTCCTACCATCTATTACTTAGCCTTACCTATGCATCATGTTGGCAAGAAGCTAAAAGAAGTTTTTATTAAAAATATTTGGAAAAACAATATAATTTTTCTATAGGTAAAGCCATATGGAAAAAAGTTATTGCTTACAAAGATACCATAATTATATTACCTCATAGAAGGAATAGCCCTAGGATAATAGGCTTTAAAAAAAAATAGTTCAATGCTAAAAGATGTATTCTGAAGGACTTATTATCCAGGGGCAATAGGTTAAAAATAATGATGTCTTCCTGGAAGTTGATACATTTAGGGAATACCTAATGAATTAAACAGAATGGAAAAAAAGCTCACAAAATAAAAATTTTTTATTACTATAGTGAAGTCTTGGGCTATTTTAAATGTGTTATGAAGAAGCAGTTATCTACAAACCAAATATCTACAGTCTGATTTTGGCCCCAATAAAAAATCCTTCCTTTCTCAAGGCTTGATCATTTTTTTTAAAAAAATCCATACTCATAAATGTATCTATACATAAAATGAGGTTGTTTTTTCATTATTCAATCACTTTTCCTAAGACAGATGAATTTCATCTGTATGGTGGGTTTTGTAGGTGACAGTTTTATTTTGTGTATGAATTCTTCCCCCAAAACCTCACCCCCCCAAAGAAGTTAGTTGGGCCAGATATGGCAATGTGCTATATCTCTGTTCCATCTTTCTAGTTAGAAACCCAAAATCTTGGCTTTTGTATTACTTGCATTGTTCTGGGAGCCACAGAAACCCTATTTAACTCTCCACTCAATCATACTGATAGAATCAGAATTTTTGAATTGGAAAAGAACTTTGCTGCTCAACAAGACTTATTTAATCTACTCATATCAAACTCTCTCACTCCCCCTGCTTTGTAGCAGCCTTAATAGCAAAAGACCTAGCCAGGGGAGCCTGTCTAGAAATTCTGTCTTCAAATGCCAGTTCTGGTGAATGGGTACAAGAAAGGGGACAGAATATACTCTTCTCCAGTAATAAAATGATAATAAAATGATCTTTCCCCTGTGATTCCAGATTGCAAGTTCCCTAGCTAAAACTCTTTCCCCTTATTACTTTCTCAATACCTTTTCCTCACCCACCTCAGTTCCTTGAAATCATAAACAGCTCAATACTTGGCTCAGTTCTACTCTCTATGTCCTTATATTTGGACACCTTAATATACATGTTGATGTTACTTCAAACACAGCTGCTGGTCATCTATGAAGGACAACTTCTGAAATACCAATGTCTATTCATGCTCTCCTCTCTGCTACTCTGTAGTCATCAGGAAACTTTGACAATCCTAGCAGGGCAAAACATTAGGAGAATGAAAGGTACTCTGGATTGAAGAAGCAGAAGCATGAACATGAAGTCATAACCCAAGGCACATTATCCCTTCCCAAGCTTTGCCCTCTGACTCCCCCTGCCCCATTCTTTCTGGAATAGTACATGCTTCAAGGAAGCCCCTTGAAGTGTGCCACCTTCCTCCCCAATCCCACATCCTTTAACCTGTAGCAATTTTGCTCCTACCCTTAACATTGTACTGAAACTATTTTCTCAACAACAACAACAACAACAACAACAAAACAACTATTTTTTCAAAGGTCTCCAATGACCTCTTGTCCATCAATAAAGTACCCTTTCTTCAATCCTTACCACGTTGATATATCTGCAGTATTTGAACTGTTGACCACCCTTTTCTATTTCTCATCCCTTTGCTTCAAGGATATAACGTTTTCTGGGTTCTCTTACCTCTCAAACTACTTCTAATCTATATCTTCTCAGTTCTCAAAGTAACTACATTTATTTAGACCCTCATCTCTTCTCATATAAACTAATCTATTGTAATATACTAGTAGCCAGTCATCTACCTCCATTCTTTCTCTTCTCTTGACACTGCCACCCGAGTGCTCTTTCTTTTAATATAGAAGTGGCATTGTTTCTTAGGCATGCCACTTCTATATTAAAAACAAACAAAGAGGGGCAGCTAGGTGGCGCAGTGGATAAGCATGGGCCTTGGAGTCAGGAGTACCTGAGTTCAAATCCGGCCTCAGACACTTAACACTTACTAGCTGTGTGACCCTGGGCAAGTCACTTAACCCCAATTGCCTCACTAAAAAAAAACAAAAAAAACAAAAAAAACAAACAAAGAAAAAATAACCCTTAGGGACTCCTCTTTACCTAAAAAATAAAGCAGAAATCTCTAATCTTGGTGTTCAAGCCCCTTCACGATCTGGTTGAAAAATTATTTTCTATATGATATGCCCTTTCACATACCATGTTTCATCCAAACTAGACCATTCTCACTTCCCTGTTCTCATCTTACCCTCTATTTTCTCTCCTTTTTCTGTCATGCCTCATGCCTGGTATAGAATATCCCTTCCCTCCTTACCATTTCCTCATCTTGAAATCTTTCCCTTTTCTTTTAGCCTCAATTCAGTTGCTGTTTCATTCATGAATCTTTCCAAAATCTTCCTATATTGTAAGGTGAAATTCTCCCTAAATTTCTCATAGATGCTGCCTAGACCTCTCTTTAGCACTCATTTCTCTCTTTTATGCAGGTTTTTTGTTTGTTTGTTTTTTTTGGTGAGGCAAACTGGGGTGTGATTTGCCCAGGGTCACACAGCTAGTAAGTGTTAAGTGTCTGAGGTTCAGATTTGAACTCAGGTCCCCCTGACTCCAGGGCCAGTGCTCTACCCACTATGCCACCTAGCTGCCCCTAGGTTTGTTTTTTTTTATACATATTTCTCTATCCCCCTTTAGATTGTAAGCACATTGATAACCCATATCATGTTTCCACATTAAGAACAGTGTCATGAATTGAGTAGGTTTTTAATAAATGTCTAGTGAGTGAACAAATTGATGTATATCAATGAAAAGAAATTTGATATATCTTAGCTAATTTCCTTGAGTCTTCTATAGCGAGCATTTCATGATTCACTTTTATAATCTGTACTTTCTACTATTTATACACCCTTATGCATAAATTTAGCAGAACCAGATTGGTTTTAAGACTTTTTTTTTTTTTTAAAGGCACGTGCTAAAAAGGAAGCCCTGAAAGGAGGTTTGGATAAGACTGTAAGCCTTCGAAAAGACCTGTCTGAGATGCATGAGTGGATAACACAAGCAGAAGAAGAATACCTGGAGAGGGATTTTGAGTATAAAACACCAGATGAGCTCCAAAAAGCAGTCGAGGAACTGAAGGTGAAAACATAAATGCAAAAAATTTTAAAGAACTTTTTTTAAAAGAGCTTACTTCTTTTGCCTTATGCCATTGTTTTATCCGATGCCATTACCCAAACCTATTTTGTAGTTCTTAATTTCATAGGAAAGATGACCTAAATTGTTTCAGTTTAAAGATTATTACATAATACCTAGAAATTCACAGTTTTCTTTTCTATATGTAAATGCTCAATTTTCTGTGAAAATCCCCTACCCACTGAACCTTGGGAGCTGAATTATTAGGAGATGGCTTTGTTTTCTCTTGATAGTCTAAGAAATTAAGCATATTGACAATTTAAATTTTATTTCAGTCTTGAATTTTGAAATATATAGATATTTCAAATATATATCAAATGTATAAATATATTCAAAATTCAAAACAGAAATAAAATTTAAATGACCACATATATGTATATACTCACATATACTCACATATACTCATGGAAGCAAAAGTAATTTATAAAAGATTATACTTCTGCATAGGTATTTTAAAAAATCAATGTTAGTCACACAAATTTAATCCCTTGTTTCCTTTCAGTTGTACAATAGAGCTAGAAATATGTGTGTACATCTAGAGACATCTAGTATTTTTCAGAATATTTTTATTAAATGGCAGATAAAGTAAATTTTGTTTAGCTTTACAAGGGGTAAAATTAGATTTCATGTATTTAATCATCTTATTTTATTTTTCTTAAACTGAATCATACAGTCACCCCTACATTTTATGTTTTTGGTATTATTGTTGCTAATTGTAGCCAGCCATACTTATCTAATGGGCAGCTAGATGGTTCAGTGGATAGAATGCTGGGCCTGGAGTCAGGAAGACTCATCTTCCTGAGTTTGAATCTGGCTTCAGACAAATACTAGCTGTGTGACCTTGAGCAAGCTACTTAACCCTGTTTGCCTCAGTTTCTTCATCTGTAAAATCAGCTAGAGAAGGAAATAGCAAACCTCTCCAGTATCATCACTAAGAAAACCCCAACTGGATTCACAAAAAGTAAGATATGACTGAAAAATGATTGAACAATATAGCTATCTAATAGGGATGTTGGGAGGGAAAATTACAATTTTTTTGCACAAACACTTCAAAAGTAAAATACCTACACTGATAAAAATTACTTCCTTTATTTTTCAGAGTGCTAAGGAGGAAGCCCTGCAGAAAGAAGTCAAAGTTAAACTCCTCACAGATGCTATGAATAATTTCATAGCACGTGCTCCACCTGTCGCACATGATGCCTTAAAAAAGGAACTTGACACCCTAATTACCAACTACCAACGGCTCTGCAGTAGACTTAATGGAAAATGCAAGACTTTGGAGGTCAGAAGCTTTTGTTTATATTGATAATTGTGTCTGTTGAAATTACCATAAAAAATCCCGTTAATACACCTTTCACTAGACAGGTATTTTTCTGCATTCTTAACTCTATACATCAAAGAAAATCATGTGTCCTCATATATAAAAAAGTTTTCTAAAAAGCTCCCCCTTGCAATAAAAATAAACAAACTGTTGCCTTGCATTATATGATTCTTTCATCCTTGACAGTTCCTGTAAAGAGAAAATTGTTTCTGCCATCTCCCTGTAAATATATTGTCATTTCATCATGTGTCCTTCTGTACCTTGAACTATGCATATTTGAATACACACTTGGCATGGTCAAGTGCATTTACACCTTAACAATGTCATGAATAAAAATGACCATAATATGCAACTTGGAAATTGTATTATGCCAAGAGCACAGAACATTTATCTATTGTGAAAAACCTTGTTTTTAGAGAAAGTACAGAGTGTCAAGCAGTCAAAACACTGAAGAATACATTCAACCTTTGTCCTAGTGATCTTTATGATTATAGTTCTAAATTGGATTCATACTCAAATGGAATCATGACCACATTCATTTGGAAGTTCTATCCACTGATGTATATCATCACCCATATATACCTGTCCTTACTGTGGAACTCTTGTCCATGTCCTCCCATAAGTTGCCCAAGGTGGGGGCAAGATGATGGAAGTCCACTCATCTTGCTGGAAGAGTTCTCTAACCTGACATTGTGAACATAGCAGTGGAGCTCTCTGGCTGACCATCCATGATATGCCCTGTCTACATAACCAGCCTTGTTTTTCTTCCCACTACAAAATTCTTTAATGATGTCTTTTACACCTTTTTTTAAAAAGTACCTTATTGATTACTTTTGCCTCCAGCTCACACCCACTATGCCCCTTTCCATTGTCTTCTATGTGAAATTCTTATAGAATTCTTTGAAGACGGTTGAGTTCTTTATCTCACTTCCAGAAAATAGTAGCAGAATGTTGGTATTTAAAAAAAGGCCTCTCCCCCCCTCAAGGGAAGATTGGAGTCATTAATGGAATTCATAGATTTCTAAAGATAATCCAACTCACTTTCCTCCCTCTGTTTACCTCTGAACCTAACTTGTTGTCCATCTGTACTGATTGTTGAGATACACATGTTAATAGGCCTATTCTATAAGTTTTCCAACTATATACATGCCATAATCTTGACAATAGATATTCTTTATCCATTGGGTCTTTTCTGTAAAGATCTAAATTGGAGGTATTCAATATAGAAAATCTGAGTTGGAAAAATTTTTAAATGAGAAGATTTAGGAAGTTTATCCTGCCTATTTCAATTACTTGATTTGGTGGCAAATACCTCTCTGAATGAGTAATTGATTATGTGGTAACCCAATGTCCACATTAGGGGTTTGAGAAGGAAGCAAACCATGCACCAGACTTACATGTCCAAAAGAGGATATTCTTTACATCTAGATTGAAGCAAGAGTAATATACATTAGACCTCTAAATCTGAGTCTTTATATACTGTGAAAATCATTGCCTCTAGGTTTGTCTTTTTGTAGGCCAGGTCAGGACTCAAAGCTCTTGCTCCCCTCAGTTATGACTATCTCTGATATAAAAGCTCTGAAGTGAATTCATTGCTGTTAAGTCCTTCATTCTCAAAGAGGTCCAATGACTTCAAGAGGTGATGTTTTGACTCCAGGATGAATTGGATTTCAATGAGAAAGAGTTGGGCAAAATAGTCAGCCCCATTCTGTCTTCCAGAGTCATCAAAGTCCAGTGGCAAGCAGTGGATTTAGGGGATACCTCTCATATTAATTTAAGATCCAGCATCTCCAGAATTTTAAAATTCACGAGGTGGCTTTCAAAGCTGGAAATGTCCATTTCAGAATTACTGCCTAGTCACCTTTGATCAACAAAAGAAACACGAAGCTGAAGAAACAGAAACCCAGGTTTAAGCTCACCTACCGAAGTGCTAAGCCTAGCTGCCATGTGGGAGTAATAAACAAGCTACCAAGGTAGAGGAGGACTTTTCTATTCATGAGTGGTGGAGGATTGAAGGGGTATTGAGAGACCATGGTCATCACTCCCTTTTAAAAATCAAGATAAAAACATGATAGAAAGTATTTAAGAGTTTATTTAATCTATTTAATGATTACTCCATAGCTTCTTTGATTTATCTAACATAGATACTTTAATTTTGAATTGGATAGTTCTAATCTTTACTATATTCCTACTCCAGTTCTTCATAGGGACTCAGGAGGTACTCAAAAGCTATGCAAACAGAGAATATGCTCATGAAGTTAATACCATGTTAGGCTCTGAGGATGAACTTGGGAATAAACTAAGTGTCTATTTACTGATGACTAGTTTCTTTCAGCTCAAAAGAGGTTGATTACTAGATTTGTCATAAGATGTCGTTCAGCCATTATTCATAATAAACACTACATGCAGAAATGGCAGTTTGCCTTGATGGAGGGATTAAACACACCAATAAATCAAAAAACTTGGAGAACTGAAGTATGAACTAAGGGTAAAATGAAAATCAATAAATAGTACTTATTACACACCTAAGCATTATGCTAGATATGCTACAAAAATGTAGTAGTCCCTGATTTCAAGAAATTTAAATTATATTAGAAAAAATCAAAAATATATTTTAAAAAGATAAATAAAAGGAAGAGTTTCGTGTTTGTTTTGTTTTGTTCTACAGGGAAAGGCGTTAACAACTGGAAGGGAGTAGAGAGCAGTAAAATATTGACATAAGGGAAAAATATTGTTTTAGGAACTGAGCTTTGAGGAAAGCTTTTCGAGGGATTCTAAGAGACAGAAGAAATGGATCCACTAGACTAGGAAGTGGCAAACCAGTCCAATATCTTTGCCAAGAGGGTTTCAAATGGGGTCATGAAGAGTTGGTCATGCCTGAAATGATTGATCAATAATGAATTAGACAACTAGTTTTAGGATTAGAGTAAAATCATGCACATGATATTGTTGGAAGTCTTAAAAATGTATTGTTGAGATTTAATCACTGCTGCGCATTAGTTTGAGATAATGGTGTCTAAATCCAGGCATGGCAGATAGTCTCTACAGTGATATGGAAATGAGAGATGGAAAACCAGATATTTGGACTACACAGCAAAGTCTTGTTGTTTCAAATAAGTCATTTCCAATTTAAAAAATTTTAAAATAGCAGCCTATGGAAACCTATTAATTTTAATTGATAATTACTGAGTACTCACAATATGCTTGTTACTAGGAAAGAGAGCCTCTGCCCCTAGGAGATTATATTTTAAAGAAATTATGTAAGCATTATTATTCTCATTTTATAGATGATAAACTGATTCTTGGAAATGGAAAAGGTCTTAGCAAGGGCAGTATGATCATTAATGGTAGAGGCATATTCTGATCTAGGTCCTCTGAATCTAGTTCCAGTGTTTTTTTTTCCAATTGCTAGTCTAAAGAGGTCACCTCAGCATGCATAATATCATTGGAATGATGGATGATCAAAAGGAAAAATATTTTTGAAATATTGTCATTTAAAATAAAAGTTGGCTTCCACTATCCTCCAAACTAATGAAAGATTTAGGGAAGGATTATGACTTGTCCTGGAATCAGGAATAGCTGAGTTAGAATCAAGCCTCAGATACTTTCTAGCTGTGGGGCCCTGGGCAAGTCACTTAACCTCTGATCATCTGACAAAATGGATCCACTAGACTAGGAAATGGCAAACCAGTCTGATATCTTTGGCAAGAATACTTCAAATGGAGTCATGAAGAGTTGATCATGACTTAAATGACTGAACAACAACAAATTAGACAATTTTAGGATCAGAGTAAAATCATGCATATAAATATTTTTCAAAGTCTTAAAAATGTTTTGTTGTGAGTAAATCATTTATGTTCCTTAGTTTGAAGTAATGGTGTCTGTTTATTTTTAGGAGGTCTGGGCATGCTGGTGTGAGTTACTGTCATACTTGGAGACTGAAAACAAGTGGCTAACTGAGGTAGAAATCAAACTTAAAGCAACTGAAAACATCCCAGGTGGAGCTGAGGAAATTTCTGAAGCTCTTGATGTAAGTTCAAAATCATCACACATGATATGATGAATGTACAGAATCTCAAAATAAAAAAGGAAGTGTCCTTAGACTAGTACAAGTATAAATTTTATTATTTTTTTTTGTGGGGCAATGAGGGTTAAGTGACTTGCCCAGGGTCACACAGCTAGTAAATGTCAAGTGGCTGAGTCTGGATTTGAACTCAGGTCCTCCTGAATACAGAGCTGGTGCTTTATCTACTGTGCCACCTAGCTGCCCCGCACAAGTATAAATTTTAAAACTAATTTGAAGTGATTTTCATATACATTTGGAGTTTACTGAAGGGAGGCACTGTACTATGCTTCATTCAGTTCTCTGTCTCATTGCTGATAAAGTCTCTGTAGAAGGATGTGATGGCCCACAGGCCAGAAAAAAGGAATGTCCATCTCACTGCATGGACATCTCATTCCAACCCAAATGTCCATCTCAACTTGCTTATTGTAGACAATGACCTTCTCTCAGTCTTTATCTTCCTTACATGATTTAATCTCATGGCACCCATGGGGTAGGATTCAGGAATCAAGATTCAGAAACAGATTGATTTGTGGCCAAGTTAATTGTATCAAAAGACCTCCCCTAAGAATTACTCTACCTATTCCTCACGGGCTTCTCAGACCCACTGAATAAGTGTTGACTACTTGGGGTAGGGATGGGGCTGTCTTTGAGCATGATATCATAGGGAACTGTACAAGGAAGTTGTTCTCTCCCCCTATCTCCCATCTAGTGCTAAATCTGAAGAGAGTAAGCTGATCTCTCAAACAGAAATTTGCATTTGAGTGCCTCATTACACCAAAGAAAAGAACAAATCATGGTCTCCTGTTCACAACAGATCCTATGCATATCATTTATGTACAAATTATTGCCAAATTCAGATTTCTCATTCTTGGCTCTCCTCTGAAGCTTCTAACTACTGGACATCACTACCTCCTAGAACCTAAAATTTAACACACCCCAAATTAAAAATCATTACGTTTTTGCCCCTTCTTTAGCCTACCTTGTCACCTTCTCTTTTTCTATTATTGTTACTACCATCCAAGCTTTTATTAAGCACTTACTATATACCAGACACTTGGCTAATTGCAAAAAAATACAAAGAAAGGTAAAAACCTGTTTCTGGCCCTCAAGGAACTCACGTTCTATTGGGGGAGATAATATTTAAATAGCTTTATAAGCAAGATGTATATAGTGCAAATGGAAGATAATCTCAGTAGGAAGTACAGAGTTAGGAGATAGGGTATGTGGCAGTTAGATGGTGCAGTTGGATACAGTGCTGGCCCTGGAGTACTCAGGAGGACCTGAGTTCAAATATAGACTCAGATACTGGCTGTGTGATACTAGCCTCAGATACTGACAACCTCACTAGGCAAGTCACTTCCACTGTTGGTCTCAGTTCCTTATCTGTAAAATGAGCAGGAGAAGGAAATGGTGAACTACTCCAGTATCTTTGCCAATGGGGTCATGAAGAGTCAGACACAACTGAAAGGACTCTACAGCAACAACAGTAGCAGCTGCAGTATGTGGGGTGAGTAAAGGCCAGTGTCAATGGATTGTAGAGAATATGGAAGAAAGTAAGGCATAAAAAGGCTAGAGAGATAGAGAAGTGCCAAGTTTTAAATGCTCAAAAGAGGTTTTTATCTTTTATCCTGGAGCTAATAGGGAACCACTAGAGAGTTTTCTTTTTTTGGGGGGGGAAGGAGGATTTAATGGGGGGGGTGGGGTAGCAACATGGTTAGAGTTGCATCTTAACATCATCTTGGCATCTACATGCCTTCCTTTCTAGATTCTCTACTGCTTGCGTTGTATATATCTTATGTATATAATTATTTGCATTAGGCAGTTTAATAGTGTGATGAATGAACACTTAACTTGAAGTCAGGAAGAACTAAGTTCAAATATGTCAGATGCTTATTAGCTGTGTGACCCTGGGAAAGTAACTTAACCTCTCTCAGGTAATATCTACAAAATAAATAGCAATAATACCTACCTCAAAGAATTGTTCTCAGAAAATTAAATGAGATAACATGTAGAAAGGGCTTTACATACCTTAAAGTGCAATGTAAATGCTAATTATTATTGACTTTTTACTTATTATTATATGGTTGTTGTCATCTCCATTAGAATGTAAGCTTCTTGAGGTCATGAACCATGTTGTTGCCATATTTTGTATCACTAAGGCTTAGCATTTCCTGGTACATGTAAGCACTTAATAAATATTTGCTGATCAATTTATTAGAGAGTGAATTAGAATCAGAAGAGACTTAGGCAAGGAGACTAATTGGAAGGCTATTACAAAAACCCAAGGGTGGGTGGGCAGGGAAGGTGATGAAGACCTGAACCAGAGTGACAAATTTGCAAGTAGATAGAAGGGGACATATACTAAAGATTACATAAAAGTAAAAGTAAAAGGCCTGGCAACATATTGGACATATGTAGATTGTTGTTAGAGAAGAGAGTGTCTCAGAAGATGATACCCTCAACAGTAATAGGAAAGTTTGGTCGAGGGGAGCATTTGAAAGGAATGATGAGTTCCCTCAGGGTATCTATTTTGATATGTCCAAAAGGCAGCTTGTGATGCTGTACTGGAGAACTCTTCAGGTTAAAGTGATTCATCTTAGAAACACTTTCAAAGAGTTGGTAATTGAAGCTATGAAAGCTGATGAGATCTCCAAGAGAAGATATGATAGAAGGAAAAGAAAAAAGCTCCAGGATAGACCCATGGAAGACACACTTAGTTTGTCAGCTAGATGAAGATTCATCAAGGCCATTGAGAAAGAAATAAGCTAGAAGAAGCAAGAGAGAATGTGTCACAAAACCACAAATAAGACAGTATTTAAGGGAAGAATATGATTGACAGTGTCAGTGTTACTTAACCCCGATTGCCTCACCAAAAATAAATGAATTAAAAAAATAAAGATAAATGTAAAGTTTTACATTATAGTTGAGGAAGAGGTATCTTGGAAATATAAAATTAAGAAGTTGACATAAATTTATACTCTTAGCATTTTGATGATTTCATGAGTTTATCAATGTGGATGTTCTCTCCAGCAATAAAAATGTTAACTTGTCCATGGCCTATCCTTTTACATAGTTGCTTCCATGTTCTCCTATATTTTCTCCATAGAAGGGGATGAGGGAACTTTCTTGCACCACCATGCACCTATCCCTTAACCTTTGGCTCAACTACAACTGGAATGTATACTTAGTCTTGTTAATAAGCATATAGTTCTACTGTACTCTAGACTTTTTAGGCCATATCTAGAATTCTGTATTCTCATGTGTATGCCATGAATACCATAGTATTAAAGAGAAATTAACCAATTGTAGCGCATCCAAGGCAGGTCAACAAGGATGATGAAATACCTTGAAATTAAATTCAATAAATAAGAGATTTCTGTTAATAACATTAAGTGAAAACATTGGGAAAAATAAATTGAACTTAGTCTCTGCTCTCGGTGAGCTTATAATACAGGAGATTAGAAATACATATAAGTAACTTCACTGAAAAGTATAATATTATAAGTGTATAAGAAAGGTAGAAATTAAGTTCTGTGAGAGAAAAGGAAAGAGAAATATACTTCCTGCTCTAGCAATGAGGAGGTCTTCATGGAGAAAATTCCATTAAGTTGGTAAGATATCAATAGTCAGAAACTGGTTGTGATACCATTCCAGGGATAAATTATATGGAAAAAGCCATGGAATTGGGAAAAATAGAAATATTCTGAAAATAAGGAATATATTTTTTTTGGTTGTAAAAAGTAAACCAAGGTGAGTAACTAATAAACCTTGAACAGAATAATAGGTTGTTTTCATATTTTTTAAAGTCTTGAACAATCATATGAGCAATAGGCTTAATTCAGTAAGCATTAATAAACTAGTAAAGATTTTTGAGCAATGGAGTTAAATTATCCAATCTCTATATTTGGTAAACTAATTTAACAATGTATGAAGGCAGGGAGACATTTCACCTACATCCAAGTGAGGAGTCGTAAATGTCTAAACTAGGGTAGTAGCAATAAGAATTGAAAAGAAGCAATACCACTACTAGATCTGTTTCGCAAGATAATTAGGGAAGAAGAAAAAGAATCTATATGTTCTAAAACATTTATTGCAGCTCTCTTTGGAGTGGCAAAGAACTAGAAAGTGCAGAGATGCCCTTGAATTGGGAAATGCCTGAACAAGTCATGGTATGATTGTGGTAGAATACTACTGTGGTATGGGAAAAATGAGCTTGATGATCTTAAAAACAAATGGATAGACTTGCATGGAATAATGATGAGCAAAATAAGCAGAACCAAAAGAACATTGTAACAATAATAATATTGCTTTAAGAACAATTTTGTTTTACATCCATCCATGCATATACATATTTGTGTCTAATGGTAGCCATCTCTGGGTTTGGGGATGGGGGAGGGGTGGGGAAGAGGGAGACCAAGACTAGAAAAGAAGAAGAAAAAGGAGTTACATGCTAACTTTATTGCATATTTAAAAGGAATAGCAAGTTGTATATAATAGATTTGCAGTTTCATGTGCAATCATTTTTTTTTCCCTTTTCTACTATGTTATGGAAAGGTTTGTCTTATTTCCTAAATTAAGAATAAAATAGAATTTTTAAAGAAAGAATTAAAAGGAGAAAACAGTTGAAATACATAGTTTGAGGTTGGAATCAATAGAATTTGGTGCTTATTTTGATTTGGGAGATGAGTGAAAAAGAGACTTCAAGGATAGGTGATGCGGAGAATAGCTCTTCCATTAACAGTATTAGGCATGACAGGAATGGCTGTTTTGGGATTTGTTCTATTTGTTGAGTGTTAGTAGTATGTTCAGCTATAATTAAACAATAGCTAGTTACAAATTAAGTTTAAATACTCAGGCAAGGGAAATATCTGCTACCAGCTACTACTTGAGGCACAGAAATAGAAGAGATGGAAGAAGCTTATTAGAGCAGCTTTGGGAGTATGTTAGGGAGGGAGGGAGGGAGGGAGTGAGTGAATGAATGAACGAATGAATGAGTGAATGTGTGTGTGTGTGTGTGTGTGAGAGAGAGAGAGAGAGAGAGAGAGAGAGAGAGAGAGAGTATGTATGTGTGATAGAGAGAGAGAGAGAGGGAGGGAAGGAGGAAGGTTAATAAATATTAGGGGGTCAAAAATGACCTTTTGGAGATTGGTTTCTTTAGAGTGTTAAGAATATAAGTCTATTTGCAAAAGTTAGCAAGTGAGTCATGAGAAGATGGAAGCAGATGATGGAAACCAGTATACCATGTTTCCTTTTATTATGAAAAAATAGAAAAACCCAGTAGAGAAGGGAAAATAGAGAGGGGAAAGACAGAGATCATCAATGGGGCAAAGTTTCACAGGAGATATTAAAGGATGGACCAGAGGGTGGAGTGGAATAAATGACAAGAATATGGGTACAGTTGTAGATTGCAGAGAATTGGAATTTGTGGAAAAGTCTATTTGGAAGCTATATTGTACTATTTCATCCCACTTCTAGTTAGTCTAGGGAAGGCAGTCATGTGTCTTGTGTGTGTATATGTATTTTCATAGCACCAAAATTTAGCAGAGATTTCTGGAATCATTATATCATTTTTTCAGTAAGGTTCACTTTGAACCCTTTCTTCTGAAGTGTTGAATAGCATTATCTTGGAGTTTTCCTCTACCTATGATTCCATGATTTTGATGGGGATTGAGCAGGAGGAACCTGAATAACTTTTTATTTGGTATATTTAAACATAGAGTTTTTTTGGGTTTTTTACAACCTAGTAAACTTTTGTGATAGCATAAGTGTTAAATCATATTTTGTATGAAACATATCTAATTACATAAAAAGAATAAGTCAACAGAGATACAATACATTTTATTAGTTGAATAAAAATATTTTAAGGGTTGTATCTTAACTATGTGACCCTAGATGATGTACTGAATGACATATTTAGTGTTTTTGATTACTCCTACTATATTTAAATAGAAGAAAAATTAATTAGTAATTTTTGAATGTTTTTTTCAGTCACTTGAAAGTTTAATGCGGCATCCAGAAGATAACCGAAATCAGATTCGAGAACTGGCACAGACACTAACAGATGGTGGAGTCCTAGACGAGTTGATCAATGAGAAACTTGAAAAATTTAATTCTCATTGGGAAGAGCTTAATCAAGAGGTATGATGAACATGATATTAAAGATCTCTTTGAATCAGTCATGTCAGTGCCTTCAAAAAGCCTTACTTTTTCATACATAAAATCATGTAAATATCACATATATATATACACACAACCATATAAATGCCATGTATACACATATATGTTTATTACTATACAAGAAATAATGACATTTATACATATTTCCCATTCCATTCACCAAATAGTTATGAAGTACTTATTATGTACAAAATTGCTACCCCCTCCCCCATATAAAAACCAAAATAAAACAGAACCTGCCCTCATAAGTAATTAAATACAAAGTTTATTCAAAGCAATACAAAATAATTTTAAGAGAGAGAGATGGTTAAGTGGGAATGGGAGAGGATCAGAAAAGACCTCTTTTCAAAGGTAGTTCCTGAATTATACTTAAAATGAAATTAAACATTCTACCAGATGGAAGTGAGGAAATAAAGTTCTCTAAAAGGTAGTGAAGGGGCAGCTAGGTGGCACAGTAGATAGAGCACTGGCCCTGGAGTCAGGAGGACCTGAGTTCAAATCCAGCCTCAGACACTTAATACTTGCCAGCTGTGTGACCCTAGGCAAGTCACTTAACCCCAATTGCCTCACACACAAAAAAAAAACAAAAAACAAAAACCAAAACCAAAAAGTAGTGAAGAGGAGGAATTTGGGCAAAGGCACAGAAACAGAAGACAGAATACTCCATACATCTACATTTGTGTAATATGTATATTAGTTGTTCTGCTGTCCCTAGGTAGTGTGATTATATTTATTATTTCTGGTGTAGAGATAATGAACTTCTTGCCCCTTAACACACACTTGGATAGCAACCCCTATAACAAAGAATGAACAAATGAAAAGCATTTATCAATTGTTTATTATGAACCAAACTCTTTGGTACAAATACCAAAGAGAGACAGTCCATGCTCTCAAGGATTCTATATTCTGATGGCTGACAAGATACATATATGTATTTTTACATAATTATATAGAATTATGGAAGACCAGGAAAGAAGTTGTAGTACAATTAGTCAAATATATGAGTTGAGAAATAGTGCATTAATACCTCATTTCTGGGGAGGGTAAGGTAATGTTGATTCGATTAGAGATTTCTGAGAGAGAATAGGGGGAACTCTGCTAGGGTACAATGTTCTGGTGTTAGAGCAGAAAATGGGGAGGGGTAAATAAAAGAATGGAAAAAGAATTTATATATGGAGATAGGTGCTCTTATTATCCCTGTTTTAGAGTTGAAGAAACTGAGGTAAAAAGAAATTTAAGTGACTTGCCCAGGGTCACAGTCTTGTAAGTGTTTGAGGCCAAATTTGAACTCAAGTCTTCTTCTTTTTCCTTTCTTTCTTTCTTTCTCTTTCTTTCTTTCTTTCTTTCTTTCTTTCTTTCTTTCTTTCTTTCTTTCTTTCTTTCTTTCTTTCTTTCTTTTTTGGTGAGGCAATTGGAGTTCAGTGACTTGCCCAGAGTCACACAGCTGGTAGGTATTAAGTGTCTGAGGCTGGATTTGAACTCAGGCCCTCCTGACTCCAGGGCTGGTGCTCTATCCACTGTGCCACTTAGCTGGCCCAAATTCAAGTCTTCTTGAATTCAGGCCTAGTGTTCTATCCACTTTACTAAGAGATGGCAATGGACAGGGTGAAGATGAATGTCTCAAATCACATCTTGCCTATAGCTTGGCTTTTCCCAAACCTGGATTTTTATGTTCTAGCTTTGAGTGTGGAATAATATCAGCCTAAACAAAATTTTCCTTCATCATAATCTTAACAACAACAACATCTTCTCCTTCTTTTCCTTCTTCTTATTCTACTCTTCTTCTTCTTTCCATTCTTCCCCTTCTTCCCCTCCCTTTTTCCTTCCTTTCCCCTCTACTTTCCTTTTCTATTTCCTCTTCTTCTTCTTCCTCTTCTCCTTTCTCCCTTCTCTTTTCCTTCTTCTGATAGTGTGCAGATAGTTAGTAGTTATAGTGGTGCTAGAAGATTGAGGGACAGATAATAAGACTAACCTTTTAAAGAGTTTAACTTGTTGATTTTTGTGCCAATGAAAGCACAGAAAATGAAAGGATAGAAGAGTTTGGAGGTAAATCCCACCCCTAAATTCTCCCTTATATGAACTGGTCTGTCTTTGAAAGGTATAGTAATTAAATAAAAGGGCAGCTATGTGGTATAGTGGATAGAGTGCTGGCCCTGGAATCAATTCAGATCCAGCCTCAGAATTTGGCACTTACTAGCTGTGTGACTCTGGACAAGTCACTTAACCCCAATGGCCTCAAACATCTGAGGCCATCTCCAGTCATCCTGATGTACATCTTGCCACCAGGTCCAGATGGCTCTGGAGGAGAGAGTGAGGCTGGTGACTTTGCACATCTCTCTCTCACTTAAATCCAATTCAATGCAAGTCATGATATCACCTCAGGATGTCAATGTCCTCTTTAAGAACAAAGGACAAACAACAACAGTTAAATAAAGAACAAGGTGAAGATGCTTCCATTAGTCTTCTCATTTCACAAAAGTAAAGTGATGTCACTATAGAAATAGAACCCAGAATTTTCTTTAGTTGGTTTCTTATAAAATGGTCTTCTTCTTCACTAAATAACTTTTTTTAGAAGTTTTCATTATTTCACTCTTCTGATTTCAATTGTTCAAATCATTTGAAATCAAATGATTAAGACAGGGAAATATACTATGAAATTTTAACAAAACCTGTAATTAATCAAGATAAGAGCTAAAGGTCCATAAAGAAATGCTTGACTTCCCCTAAGGATTAATTGGGTTTTCTTTTCCTTAGCAAAAAACTGATTACTAAACATGTTGTAGATGGGTCAAAGAACTGGAAGGAAAGATTTACCTTGATTAAATGTTCCCCCCTTTATAGTATGTGATCTAAGAGTTGCAGGACAACAAAACTTTTTCCCCCCAGTAGCAAAGAAATAAGCAAATGTAAAGCTTCTCTTAATCCAGATTACTTCAATGTAATGTACTCACCAAATTCCATTTTTCTGCCCTTTAATTTACTGACGTGAGAACAAAGACTGGATGTCAGATTAAAGTGATAGATTGCAGTTATCCTGTCCTGGTTCTTCAGGGCCTGTGCTGATCCATTTATCTCTTTTAAAAGAAGTACATAGTACAAAGATATAGTTATTTAGGTTAGTTCAGTTAATCATCCTGATGTTTTGACTGAATTTTAACTGAGATTACTGTTTTGATGTGAAGCAGACAGCACCAGGTTATCATGTCCTAGGACATGAATGTCCTAACCAAGGGAATTTCAGAATTGATTTTTTTAAAAAAAATGCTGTTGTAAATGATTATGTTTAAAAAAGAAAAAAAGTCCTGGATTAGTTTGAGACAATAAGATGTTTGTTTTTGGTTACTGGCTAATCCAAATAGAATAATTCTCTTTATTTTAATCCTGAATAACTTTGAGGGTGTGCCTAATCAACCAACAGACATTTAGTAATTTCATTCTTTTGTTTTTGTTTTTGTTTTTGTTTTTTTTCTTTCCTTTGGTGAGGCAATTAGGGTTAAGTGACTTGCCCAGGGTCACACAACTAGTAAGCATTAAGTGTCTGAGGCCTGATTTGAACTCTGGTCCACCTGAATCCAAGGCCAGTCCTCTATCTGCTGGGTCACCTAGCTGCCCCCTAATTTCATTCTTTCAACACATCTGTACCAGAATTGGAGATACAAATAAAAAAACAGAGTCAGACCCTGTCCTCAAGAAACCACCTCTGTTCCACGTTTAACTTTGATATTTGACATATAACTTCAGCCTCTTTCTAAGCTACTTACCCATTTCCCCCCTCACCCTCCTTACCCTATATACTACATGATTTAGTGACACTGGCTAAACTAGCCTACTTAATTGTGACTGGTACAAGTCATCCTGTCTCCTACATTTATATAAACTACCTCCCTCATGCCTGAAATGTTTTCTCCCTCACCTCAATTTCTTGGAACTCCTAGATCTCTTCAAGGCTCAATTTAGTTGTCATATCCTTGAGCAAGTCTTTTCTGGTTCCTCCAATCACTTTGAATTTTTAAGGACAGTGAGAGTGGCAGTCAAACCAAATTCCAAGTCTAGATGCAATTTATAAACATGATCCAGTGGAGTATTAGAAGATACAATGTGTAAAGATCTCTGGACTTGTGGTCAAAGGCCCTACATTCAAATCCTGGTACTGTTATTTGCTACATGAGTGATCTTGGACAATAAACACTTCTCTGAGCTACTTACTATTAAAAAACCCCAACTTGTTCTTTTTTTTTTTTTGGCGAGTCAATTGGACTTGCCCAGGGTCACACAGCTAGTTAAGTGTTAAGTGTCTGAGGCTGGATTTGAACTCAGGTCCTCCTGATTCCAGGGCCAGTGCTTTATCCACTGCACCATGTAGCTGCCCCCCCCCAACTTTTTTTTTTTTTTTTGGTAGGGCAATGAGGGTTAAGTGACTTGCCATGGGTCACAAAGCTAGTGTTAAGTGTCTAAGGCCAGATTTAAACTCAGGTCCTCCTGAATCCAGGGCCGGTTCTTTATCCACTGTGCCACCTAGCTGCCCCTCACAACTTATTCTTTAAGTGAAAGAGTAAAACTACATGATTCTTCTAGCTCTAAATCCCATGAATAAACCAACTGCATGCTATTTAAGCTTGTATTAGTCTCAGATTGCTTGTAGTAGTCCTAAGTTTGATGTAATGGTTATTTCCCCCTCAATATAGGCTATATTTACACATACTTAAATATGACATGTAAAAATACACATGTAACCTATAATATAAAACTATTCTGCTTCTATGAATTTAAGTGCATATGTATGTGTAGTGAATGTGTGCTATATCATATTTGTATATTTATGCATATTTATTGAATAATAAACCAAATTATAGATCACACAAAATTTTTATGTCAAGTATACCTAGAACATACATACCTTTATGTATAATATAAACATATATATGCATACATGCAAGCATCCATGTATCATTTTTCCTTCAAGGAGATCTCATTTTGGGAAAGAAATGTGTCCCTGCTCTAACTTACGTAGTATTTATCAACCTGGTATCCATGGGTCTAGAAAGGCAGAGACTTATGGTTTATCCCAGGAGATAGGAACCATCAAACAGAAGAGCTCTTGAGTATTGATCATGTTCTTCTGTAAGTCTCCAGGTGTGATAATTAGAGAATCATCGTCTTTAAGAATAATTAAATATTCACAATGTTGCCTCATGGCCATGAGAAGGCCTTGAAGAGTCTTAGGAAAGAAGTGATAGTAATAGGCTAGATTCAAGGCATTTTTATGAATGAAGATGTAAAACATACTTTAAAAAACCACTGATGTCCAATTTCTCTTGCTATTGAAGAAAATATTTTTTTCTGGTATAAAATACAACAGATAAGAATAACTTTGATATTGGTTTATCAATCAAGTCACTTTTTATAAACTAAGTAGAAAACTTGAAATGTTCAGTGTTTAATGGGCATTATATCATCCTTGTGAACTCTATTTGAAAATTAAAATGTCATGAAGTACTAAATTTTCCCTAAAATGATAAGTAGATAGGGATATCAAGACGGAATTTCAGATTTTACTTCTAACTTAGATCTTGAAGTATAGAATACCTGTGACTGGCAACTTAGCTCCTTTTCTTCATGAATCATGCATCTAAGAAAAACAAAACAAAACAAAATCAACTATGTGGTTGCAACACATGTTGGCATAGTTAGATATGGAAAAGACTGAAGGGTTTTAAGGAAATAACATGGAATCTAAGAAACCAAATCTAAGTTTAGGTTCCATTAATAACTTTTAAAATGGAAATAAACGGACCTAATTAGATAGAATTTGGAGAGCTGTATTCAGTGTTGGGGTCACATTTGAGGGGAGGCACTGACACGTTAAAACATATTGACAATAAAATGAGATGACTTAAAACCATGTCACATGAGTATTGAAGAATATAAAAGAATAGCTAACTGGAGATTTCTAACCAAAGGACAAGAAATCTTGGATATAACATGTTATTGGTCTTTCAGTATTTGAAAAGCTATCCTTTAGATGAAGGAATTAATTTATATTGTGTAGTTCCAGAGGCAGCACTAAAATCAGTTTATAGAAGTTAAAGGTAGTCAAATTTCAGCTTATGATAAGGAAAAAAAATGACATTAAAACTCTTTCTAACAATTAAGGCTTTCATGAACTCACCATTACTGAGTATACTCAGAGTTTAGATGGATAATTGTTGGAGATGGTATAAACTTGTAGAGGTTCTTAACCTTGGGTCCAAGGAAAATTTAAAAAGATATAAATTGATAATTATTTCAATATAATTGATTTGCTTTGTAACCCTATGAATTTTATTTTATGCATTTGAAAAATTATTCTGAAAATGGATCCACAGGCTTCTTCAAAACTATCAAAGGAATCCATGATATTCATACACAAAAAGATTAAGAACCCCTGTTATAAAGGATATTCCTATTTCAATTATAGGTCAGCTAAATGACCTCTGATGGTTCTTCTAGCTCTGATCTCTTATTTTATACTTCAAAGAGAGGACCATAGATTTAGAGTTCGAGAGAACCTTACAGGTCATCTAGTCTAATCATCTCAAAGGCAGTACAATATCATGAATCTTTGACTATATAATAAATATTTGAGCAAAAAGGTATATTTTTTAAAAAAAATTCTAATCCATTCTTCATGAGTTTAATGATGTTCCCTACAGAAATTTTCCTGCATTAATTTGTCATTCTGACTTTTCCCATACCAGTTAATTCAATATCACATCTGACTTTTCTATAGACTTTTCTTCTAGAATATTTTATTTATTTTTTTCTTGAAAATTTTCAGATTTCAGTTCAGTTAACAAAGATTGATTTCATGCTTACCCAATGAACTAAGGGAGATTACGAAGATAAAGTAAGATAAATTTCCCAAGTTCCTTTTAAATTTAAAATCCTCAAAATAAAATTATTTATCTGATATATATCTAAAAGGTACTAAATGTACAAGTAGGAGTGTATATATTACAGTTGTCTATGAATCCAAACCTGTATCAGGGAAAATCTATACAAAGAAATGATTTTAACTGAGATGCCAAAAAACAAAGTTTGAATGATTAGACAAGCAACAATTTGATTTCTAGTGGGATTCAGGGTCAACACACCTTTAGTTGCTCTTCTTTCAATCAGTGATCTATTTTTCTCTTCCTACCTTTCTATAGCTCCTGAGTTACCTTAGCTCTTTATTATGATATCCTGGGTACTTACTTTAACTAACTTAACAAAATAATAGCAACAACAATAATATTAAATATCAATTTCCACAAATAGCCATAAGGCACTGACTTTATGTAAGCTATTGCAAGAAAAAGATACCCCCCCCAAAAAAAAAAACTTTCCATCTAGAAGATGAGAGAAAGTGGTGTTGTGGAAGAACAGATATTGAAGTCTGAAGGCATAATTTCAATCCTGGATCTATAATTTATTACCCATGTCACATTTCTTTTCTTTACCTCAGCATATCTATAAAATGAAGTCCTTTGATAAGGCTTGTTCTCATTAGTGAAACGACATACCCTTGAACTATATATAATTAGATCACATGAGAGTCATGAGAACAAAAGATAAATTGGACACAAATGCTATGTACATAAATGAAAGGAAAATACTCAGGTACATAGCTAACTAATGAAAGTGTTTGAGGAGAAAAATAATGTCATCAGGCCTCTGATGCCATTATTATATCACTGAAAGTTAGAATGGTTATAGATTCTAGAAGCAAAAAAAAAAAAAAAAAAGCAGTTCAGAGAATATTTCTACTTGGTGCAGCTAGGTGGCGCAGTGGATAGAGCACTGGCCCTCGAGTCAGGAGGACCTGAGTTCAAATCTGACCTTAGACACTTAACACTTACTAGCTGTGTGACCCTGGACAAGTCACTTAACCCCAAATGCCTCACACAAAAAAAAAAAGAAAGAAAAGAAGAAAATATTCCTATTCTAGGATAAAGACAAATGTCTAAGCAGAAGAAAGGGCAGATATAAGTAATCTTGTTACTGTAGAATCAGTGAGAATTGGCAGCTAATTAGGTGTAGAAGATAAAGATGAGATTTTGAGCCTCCCTGACTTGGAAAATTGAAGCACAAACAGTAGAAGTAGGGAAGCTGTGAAGTAGGGTGTAAAGATTGGTTGGTTGGTGTACTAATTAATGAATTCATCCAAATAGACATTGTAGACAAAAAATAGAGCACATACATACATCTGCATATATATGTATGTGGGTATATATGTGTGTGTGTGTGTGTGTATATATATATATGTATATATTCTCTCCCCCCTCCCCCCCAGCTGAGGGGAAAAAAAGCCATGGGCAAAGCTGTGAAATTCAAGGACAAAATATCTTCCAAAAATGACAAGTAGTACAGTTTATCTTTAATTTTTAACGAGTTAAGGATAGAAATGGAAATTTGGCCAGAGTATATGTGTGGTGGGTAGAGGGAAACTTAGGGTGAGAATGTAATCATTTATTCAGTAGGCAATAATAAATCTAAAGGGTTTTGAGTAGAATAATTGAATTTCAAAGGCATGATTTAGGAAAATTAATCTGGTAGCAATGTATACCACTAGAATATGATAATTTTAATAACCTGGAGGCCAAGAGATAAAGTGGGAGGATGTGGAAATAGTCCAGACATAGATAATAAGAACTTAAGTGATGGTTATGGCACTGGCAATACAAAATAAAAGATAAAGTAGGAAAAAGAAGAGACAGACAGGAAGGGAAAGGAAGGGTAGATTTGCTGGCTGATTTGATATGAGGACAAAGGAGAAAAAAGGAGTCAAGGAAAAATAAGCAGTTTTGAACCTTGAAGACTGGGATAATAGTGGTGCCATTAAGAGTAACTTGAAGGTCCAGAGGGGAAGAAGGTTTTTACTTTAAGTTAAGAGTTCTGGAAGCAGAGCCAAAAATGACAAAGTAGATAGAGCACTCAACTGAGTGCTCTCAACATCCTTCTCCAAACGACTCTGAAATAATGACTCAAATTGAACTCTGGAATAGCAGAACTAGCAAAAGGTCAAAGAAAGATGTTCTTCTAATCCAAGAGAGTTATGTGACAAGGGGATGAAGGCTACTAGAGCTCATTTGAGTGAAGCACCAATAGTAGGATTAGGTTGTGTTGATAGCAGCAGCAGCTTCAGGAGCTCTCAAGTTAGATGGTAAAGATGTGGAGAGAAGTTGGTAGTTGGGCAAAAAAAGATTGCAGGTAATCCATGTGATAGCACTGGTTGCAGGGTCAGTTGCTGTTTGGCAGATCCATTTCCTATACCCACTTCTGCGTCATATCTCAAAAACAAAGAGGAGCACTTCTAGTCAAGAGGGAGCAGGAGCCCTGAGGAGTAGTAATGCTTTTGGTCACAAGGAATGAGGGACTCTGAGGGACTGTATTGATTGCATTCTCAAGGAATCAGAGGCCCTTCTTAGGTAAGGATAAGAATACAGAGCAGACAAAAAGTGACTACACCTCTTCCCAGATCATAAAATCTTAGAAGCCCACAAACACCCAGAACTAGCTCTGAAAATAGTAGTGTGAAAAATTTTGAAACATTAAGCAATACCTCTGTTTCACACCCCTTGTTGGGAATATAAATGCAATATAAATTTCAAAGTAAAGAAATAGACTAGGAAAAATAAACAAACAACAATAAAAAAAGAACCTGACCATAAGAAACTACTATGGTGACAGGGAGGATAAAAACAAAAATTCAGAAGACAACAAAGTCAAAACAGCTAAGCAAAGACTTAAAGGCTAAAAATGTGACTTGAACATATGCTCAACAAGAATTCTTAGAAGAGCTAAAAATTATTTTGAAAATCAAATAAGAGTGATAGAGGAAAAATTTGGGGAAAAATGAGAGCAAAGGAAGAAAATTATAAAAAGAAAATCAACAGCTTGGTAAAACAGGCAAGAAAAACTAATGAAGAAAATAGCTACTACCCTAAAAAAAATTGGCCAAATGGAAAAAAGATTTACAAAAGCTCACTGAAGAAAATCATTTTTTTAAATTAGAATTGAGCAAATGGAAGCTAATGACCCCATGTGACATCAAGAAACAATAAATCAAATTCAAAAGAATGGAAAAAATAGAAAAAAATGTGAAATATCACATGGGACAAACCACCAACCTGGAAAATAGGTTGAGGAGAGATAATTTTTAAAGTATTGGCCTACCTGAAAGCAATGATGAAAGATCCTAGACATCATATTTCAAGAAAGCATCAAGGAAAACTGCCCTGATATCCTATAACCTGATGATAAAAATAGAAAATTAAAAGAATTTACCAATCACCACCAGAAATAAATCCCCAAAAGAAAATTCCTAGTAATATTATAGCCAAATTCTAGAGCTTCCAGGTCAAAGAGAAATTATTTCAAGTAGACAGAAAAAACCCATTCCAATACAATGTAGACAGTAAGGATAACACAATATTTAGTGACTACCATGTTAAAGAAGTGTAAGGCTTGCGATATGATATTCCTAAAGGCAAAAGAGCTGGGAGTTTAACCGAGAATAACCTACCCAGAAAAAATGAGTATAATGCTTAAAAAGAAATTATACACACACACACACACACACACACACACATATATAGACACACACACATATGACTTTCAAGCGCTCCTAATGGAAAAACCAGAGCTAAATGAAAAATTTGACTTTCAAATAGAAGACACAAAAGAAGAATAAAAAAGTGAAATTGAAAGAGAAATCATAGGTCATTCAAGGTTAACCTGTTTATCTTTATGGGTAGATAATACATGTATATTCTAAGAACTTTATCACATTATTGGAGCAGTTAGAAGGATTGTACATATAAAGAGGCTCTGGCAATGAGTCAGTTTTGTTGGGATGTTATAAAAATGTATGGGTGAGAAAGAGGGATCAAATATAAGAAAGGGGAAGGGAAAGGAAGAATGGCAAAATCTCCCATAAAAGAGGTGTGTAATGAAGAGCTTTTACTCTTGAAGGGAAAATGGTGGAGGGGTAGACTACATTTGAACCAGACTCGGTGTGCGTGTATTCTTTTGCAACATGGTTAATATAGAAATATGTTTTGTGTGACTTCAGACGTTTAATAAATATCAAATTGCTTGCCTTCTCATGGAGGAGGAGGAGGAGCAAGAACTAAGGAGAGAATTTGGAGTGAATATTTTAAAAAATGTTTATTTTTTATATAGTGGGAAAATAATCAATGAAATATAAATATGTTTAAAACATTGATGTGCTATTCAAATGTTTGGTGGTGGGAGCAGTTTGACAGAGAAGATAATGAGTTAAATTTTAGATGCTGAATTTCAGTTGCATATGGGACATTAAGATGAAAATAGCTATCAGACGATTGAAAATATGTCTAGTAAGAAAGATAAAACTAGTGCTGTTGATATATAAATTTCAGGTCATTTACATAGCAGTAATAGTTGAAAAAAATGGAAGAAGATGAGATCACTAAGGGAGAAAATATGCCAAGAAAGAAGACAAAAGAGAGAACCACAGAAATCATTCCTTGTTCATATTCCTTATTTTAACTGTTAAGTTTTGAGGAACACTCAAATTTATTGGGAAGAAATAGAAATATTGAAAGAGATGGAGGAACAATAGTTAGAGAAATGAGAAAACTAGGAGAATGCAGTTTTAGAGAAACCAAAATAAGAATATCTGTCAAAAAGGACTAGTTGGTAACTCTATCAAATGCATCAGAGAATGAAAACTAAAAGAAATGTGCTCAAGTGCAGAACATTGGCAAGAAGTTCCATTTTATCTTCTGAGACTAGAATAAGGAAGAAAAATGACAGAAGATTAAAAGTGGCTTTTAGGTATCAAGAGATTGGCATTGAGGGAGTTTGTGTCATATGGCCTCTATCTCCCTACAAAAGAAAGAATTAAGGACTTGAGCCAAGAATAAGTGCCCTTGAGAAAGAGTTGTGGACTTCAGGGGAGTAGAAAATGTGTGATGAAATGTAATGGCAATTCAATGAGAGATGAATAAAAATAATAATGAACTTTGGTTTGATGCCTCTTCTTGTTTATATCCTCAAGTCTGTATTGACTAGTAAGTTGATCCTTTTATTTCTTTTTTGTTTGTTTTTTGTGGGGTTTTTTTGTTTTTTTTTTTTTTTTTTATTTTGGTGAGGCAGTTGGGATTAAGTGACTTTCCCAGAGTCACACAGCTAGTAACTGTATTAAGTGTCTGAGTCAAGATTTGAACTCAGGTCCTCCTGAATCCAGGGCTGTTGCTCTATCCACTGTGCTACTTAGCTGCCCCCTTTCATTTCTTAAAAAAAAAAAAAAATTTGGTTTTAATTTATTGGTATTGACCCTTAAATGTGCCTTTATCTCAGTAAACCTAGTTTTAATTCTTTCTAAGGAAAGGCAAGAATTTTTCTTTAACACAGGGAGACAAAGCTGCAAATAATTACTGAATTTTAATAATTGTCATGTCTAACTATGCAGTAAGTAGAAAGGAAAATTAACAACATTTGTCTAGTCAATCTGCTTATCCTCTGTGAGCATACTAAACAAAATATTTTATAAATGAACAATCTAATTCTACATCAAAATGAAAGTCTGTAAAACAGCAGTAGTGTCTATCCAGTAAAATCTGACATAAAAATTTCCCTGTTGAGTAGTTCCATGCAGTCATAGAATCTGAGTATTATAAGGGCACACAATTGAAAAACATTGAGTCTAGAAAAGTAAAATGGCTCAGTGCATGGGCTTTGAATTAGGAAGACCTATCTTCATCAGTTCAAATCTGACCTCAGACACTTATTGGCTGTGTGCGCCAGGCAAGTCATTTAACCCTCTTTGCCTCAGTTTCCTTATCTGCAAAATGAGCTAGAGAAAGAAATGTATCTTTGTCAAGAAAACCCCAAGTCGGGTCAAAAAGAGTCAGATATAACTGACGTGACTGAATAGCAGCAGCAGAAAGGTAATTTACCCAGTAACAGATAGTAAGTTAGCAGAGCTAGGACTTGAACACAGAATCTCTTTTTCCAAATCTAGCACTACTTACATTCCCACATGTTACTTCTCTCATATAAATCAATGGGCACAATAGAATCATCTATTTTGTAATCCGGAAACAACATCAGTGTAGCAGGATTCTAGGAACCCTCAGTGATGGAAGATTTTCCAGGTTAGATGTGTGTTAAACAGTGACAACTGCTGGCAGGTGGGCTAAAATGAAATAACAATAATCCACACAGAATGAACGGGACTGAGGTTTTATTTAAGTAAACATTCATAGACAAGGCAATTTCAAATGTAAGAAAGGTATTTGCCTGTGAATTCATGTATGTTCTAAACATTCATGAAAAGGAACAAAAATAGGAAAAAGAATGCATTCTTTGCTTGCCAATCTATTTATATTTCTTTCTGATCTCTGGTATTTAGAGACATGAACAACTTGTGGGAAAACTATAAACTGGTGGCAGAAAGGGAAGCTATGTTCCCACAAACTTCACTTTCACTGGTCTCAAGTGAGAACTCAATTATGTACCATTAAAGTAATCCCTTTGGAATTTAAATTTTTTAAAGTGTCTTTAAAAAGGCCCTTGCAATGCTTGCATTCATTTACTCCTTCAATAAATAATGGATCTTTCACAATTAAATTAAGAGATCTGTGTAATATCCTGGCTCTTATATTAACTAATTATGTGACTTTGAGCAAGTCACTAAATCTTTGATTTTTGGTTCTCTCATATGAAAAATAAAGATAATGACATATGCACTACACATTTCACATTATTGTTATGAGAAACAACTTTGTGAACCTGAAAGTACTATATGACTTGTTATCATAGAAGAGATAACTTATGCTATAATATCTTTTCCAGGTGAGTTATTATTATTATCTAGCTTGAATAATGTCTATCTGGTTATAACACATGATCTCTTATATGTTTCATTCTATAGTGAATTGGGTGGTTGCCCTAAAAACTGTGAAGGAATATATAAATAATCTGTATTTTTCTCAAAATGTGATCATTATTCTAGTACAAGATTTTTTTTTTCAGTTGTTACAAAAAATAATTATAAAGTTGTCTCAACTCCCATTTATATTATTAACTTTCACCATTTTTTCTTTCCAGTTTGTGGATACAAAATGGCTCCTTTCATTGCAAGGCCAATCCCTTCAACATCTGCCCTTCATTCTGTCACCCACTCCAATCTCCTCTAACACATTGCCCTCTCAATCATGCATTTTGACTCCCTAGTCTTTAGCTCTTCTCTGTCTACTTATTGGTCCCTGATACTTTCAGATATGCTGGCCCACTCCTTCCTAAAAACAAAGCATAGCAAAATAACAATAAAAGTAGAGTTTACCAGACTCTACCAGACTAACATATGCTTAAACTATCATTAAGCTCTCCTCTTCTCAGCCAAATTCCTTGATGAAGCTGCTTGTACTTATTTTGTCCTTTCCATTTCTTTTCACTGCTTAATCATTTTCATTGTTTCCCAAACTCATCACTCAACTGATAATTTTCTCTTCAAAGCTACCAGTGATCTCTTAAATATCAAATCTAATGGTCTTTTTAAAAAGTCCTTATATTTGTTTACCTCTCTGCTGTGCTAGACAATTTTGGATATACTGTTGTATTCATGGATACTCTTTCTTTTCCAATTCTCATGAAATCATTCTCTCCTGGTTCTTCTCCTACCTGTCTAACGAATCATTCTCAGCCTTCTTATTATTTATATCATGTCCCCCAAATATAGGTATTCATAGGTATTCTCCAAGGTTCTGTCCTCCCCCTCTTTCTCCTCTTCCTCTTCTTCCTCCTCATTTCCCCATCTTTTTGCAGATAATTTATATGTCCAGTTATAGTATCCCCCCATGAACTTCAGTGTCACATCACCAACTGCCTATTCCACATTTCACACTGGATGCTTTAGAAAAGTCTAAATCTCACTATGTCCAAGGTATCATTATCTTTCCTCTCACACCTGCCTTTATTCCAAATGTTTCTAATTGTCTAAAAAATTTGACTGTTCTTCCTGTCTCCCAGATTTGTATCCTTGCCATTTATCTATAATTCCTCACTCTCCATCACCCCATATATCCAAAGTATTACAAGGTCTTTCCATTTCTATCTCCACACCTCTTGCACGCAACACTTACTATCAGTTTACACAGTCACCACCTTAATTTAGTCCTTTATCTTCCTTTTCCTCAATTATTGTAACTCATATCTAGTTGGTTTCCCTGGTTCAAGTCTCTCTCTACTCCCAGTCCATCTTCCACAACGGTGGCAAAATTATTTTCCCTAATTCAAGTATAACAGTATCACTCTCATATTTAATCAACTTGAGTGGCTCCCTTTACCCCAGGATCAATCATAATGTTCTTAAGCCTTTAAATCCCTCACAAACTTTCCCAAACCTAACTTGCCATGCTCCTTGTATATTATTTCCCACTTTCATACTATTTATGCAGCCAAACTGATCTTCTCTCTCTTCCTCACACATGGGCTATTCATCTCTTTTCTCTGTATATTTTCACTGGATATTCCATGCCTAGAGTGTACTATTCCTTACCTTTACCTTCATCACACAACTCAAGTAGTACATGTAGCCTTTCCTTAATCCCCCAAATACTAGTACGTTACCTCCCTAATTTAGATTACTTTGTAGTCCTTTGTATGCATGTATTCATTTTTTTTCTGTTTAAATGTCTATGTATTTATTTTCTCCCCTATCAAAATGTAAACTCCTTTAGAATAGGGATTGCTTCTTTCTTTGTACTTTATCCCCTGATCCTAGCACACTAAAATATTGCATATTTAATATATACTAAGATTGATTGATTGATTCTAAGCCTATTATTTTATGGTTCCATAATTTTCTTTTGAGACTAAAAATGAGGCATTACTCTTGTCAGAGAAAAAGACCTATTTTATTTGTTTACATATAAAGAATAATGGATCCAAAGAGATTCTAGAAATGTCTGAGATATATTATTGTACATCTCATTGACCATATTTTAATAAGTTAATATAGCCTCTGATAATTTATTCAATATCCATGTCTCTTTTCTTTAGATCTCCATTTTATTATCTAGTCTCTTGTTGTTTTACTTGTGACTATTCCATTTTATTTACTTTAGCCTTTATCTTAAAGCATTCTCTTCCTGTCATCACCTATTTCCATATAGAGTTGAATCTATTTCTGCATCAAGCATATGTGTTTGTGTTTGTGTGTGTGTGTGCGTGTATTTTAGCATCCTTTCTTTGGTTCGGCTAGGAGTAAAATTTTAATTCATTCATTTCTCCATTCTGGATATTTGTGTACTCTTCTACCCCATCAAAATTATGAGAAATTATAAGTTCCTCCCCTATTTTCTCAGTTTTTAAGAGTATAATTCTTTTTCTTTTCCTTTTCTATCTTAAAACCACCAAAATATCAGTATACACTGTACTATATGGTAGGAAAAGGCCAAGTTTGTGCTTTCCTGGTATAGCCTTCGAGAAGCCAGGATCATTTCCAAGACATTGTATCACAGGTCCTAGAGATACTCTCCCAGTCTCATCTAATAAGTTCAGGCCCTAAAGCAAAATCAACTAAATGTATTTTCAGGGTTTTAGGTGAAAAGCTTATGGAGTTGTTTCTCTAATAATATAGATTACAAACACCAATGTGTTTCCCTGTATTGATTATGAGTTGATAATTGTTAGATATCCTGAAAGCTTTAAAAATGGGAATGGGGGGGGCAGCTAGGTGGTGCAGTGGATGAAGCACCGGCCCTAGATTCAGGAGGACCTAAGTTCAAATCCAGCCTCAGACACTTGACACTTACTAGCTGTGTGACCTTGGGCAAGTCACTTAACCCTCATTGCCCTGCAAAAAATCTGAAATCCTATGGTCCACCCAGTTTCTCAAGATTCTTCTTCAATCCAGGACTGGAGGAAGGACATTGAGATGATCTCTTTTTATTGTGTGATATCATTAGACTTCATCTAATGGTTTTCAACTTAAAGTATCAGTGAATTTTGGCACTTAATCTAAAGCTTATGATTGATTCAGGAAAGATGTCTAAGACTTGTGCACAATGAGCACTTATATCTGAGTGATTATTTTCAAAGGACATATGTCAGAACGTGGCATTTTGTGATTTATTTTAAGTGGGGTGGGAAAAGTGATTATTAACTCAGTGGACCCCACCCTTAAATGATGATGAGCATTGAATGTGTCAGATGAAAAAAACTTCACATTATGTATAAGAACCTGTCATTTTATTAAATTGGTGAGCATAATTTAAAAATCTGAGTTCATATAAATTTAGTTTCCATTAGTAGGCAAAGTATTATTTTGTTGTAACAGTAATCAAATTGCAAAATTATGTGACATTGCTTAGGCAGGTAATTGAAAACTTTTTTAACTTAGGGAATTACTTAGCAACAACATAGGCCTATATTTCTGATATATCTCAGCCCCCAGGATCCTTCTCTCCATCTTTATCCCTAATCCTTCACAATTGTAAGCCCACGCATTATCCTCCAATTATCATTCGTTTTGGTGAGTAATGCAGGAGCACATATGTATTCCTTATTATATCAGCATCACAAATGGATAATGATGAGCAGTTCCTTGTATTAGCAAATACTAATTTTTGTTCATCATCTGAATAAAAATGGCACCAAATATGTATAAATATCATCCCCCTTCAATAATCATTAGAGATCTCAGTGCAGATACTCCTCAGTTCTACTTCTGCTATCCTGCAAAGAAACTTTTCATTTTAGAAAAAAAAAATAAAGACTGCTTTTATACTGTTGAAACTGAGGTTCTTGAATATTTAAAAGAAACCCCAACTTTTTTCCCCAACAAGGTCAGAATCCTTGAAGCTTAAAAAAAAGAAAGATAAAAATTCTGTGAAAGGCTTCCACTTGCAAAACCAGCTCTAGGAACATGTTTAAAGGAAGTGAATTTTGTACTTAGCATCATCAATTAATCTAAAAGCTTTTGTTTATTAAGATCCAACAATATATCCTACAATAGCCTTGTACTAGGGGTACAAACTATAAAGCATTAAATAATTCTTATTCAAGTAGTTTATATTCGAAAAAGGATGACAAGGAGATATGTAAGCAGAACAAATATTAGCAAAATAAAGTATTTAAATATAAGCTAGTTTGAGAGGGAAGGCACTAATAGTTGAAGTACTCTATTAAGGTTTCCTATTAACTAAAGTTCTTGAGTTGTATCTTCAAGGAAGAAAAAGATTCTCAAGGCAGAGCTGAATAGGTAGTCCCTTCTAAGTATTAGAAGATAGTCCATGTAAAGACAGGAAGTTAGGAAATAGAGTTCGATGTACAAGAAATAGAGATAAAACCAATTTGCTTGGATGGCAAGAATGTAAGATGTAGACCAATATGCAATGAAGTTAGAAATTTTGGCTGCACCAGGTTGGGTAGGGCCTTAAAAGCTAAACAGATTGCTTTTATGAGAACCTTTTCTTTACTTAGAAAAGAACTACTTAGAATGTTCAGAATGGATGATCTCAATTAAGTTACAGTGTGAATGACTTATACCCTTTCATCCTTCCCAGTATTTGCATTTTCTGACAAAGGGACTTGCTAGCTAAAATAAATCCCAATTGCTGTAATTTCAGGCAGCATAATCTGGGGAAAAAAATCTTTCCAGAAGCTCTAAAATCATACTATCACAGACTCAAATCATACCTGATAAGTTTATTCTTTTTTTTTTCTTTTTTAGTGAGGCAATTGGGGTTAAGTGACTTGCCCAGGGTCACACAGCTAGTAAATCTTAAATGTCTGAGGCCGGCTTTGAACTCAGGTACTCCTGACTCTAGGGCCGGTGCTCTATCTACTGCACCATCTAGCTGCCCCTATAACTGATAAGTTTAAATATTATTTCAATAATGGCGAGTGTTACATGATATCAATGTTATATACAGAAGTGGTTTTTTACTGAATTGCAGTCGTATTACAAATTTATATTTATAATCCAGCATTTAATTTTTAAAAGACATTTAATTTAAGATTTCCATTAGAAATAACACAATATTTCCACAGCCAGAGAAATGCACAGGGTCATATTTTTTTTCTCTTCTTTGTTAATAGATTGTAAATTATTTGTGAACAAGTAAATAGTATTTTTTATCTAATAAAGGTAGCTCAATGTGTAGTGGGTAGGGTGTTTGTCATGGAGTCAGGGAAACCTGAGTTCAAATACAACCTTACACACTTTCAGGCTGTGTGACCCTGGGTGAGTTACTTAACTCCCTCAGTTTTCTCACCTGTAAAATGGGAATAATAATAGTGCCTACCTTGCAGGGTTGTTATGAAGGCTAATGTGATTTCTCTAAAAAAAAAAGTAATAACAACAAAAAAGTGTTTAGCACAATAAAAGGCACATAGTAAGTGTTTGACATATGTCTATTCCCTTTCTATATCCCTTTTAAAAGTTTTGATGCATTCCACATAGTGGTACTTAATAAATGTAAACTGAATGTTACTGTTCTCAATACTTTTCTAAACAGCATTAATAACCGCTAGCCAGCCTGAGGCAATGGATACAAATGTGACCTGAAAATCAAGATTCAGTAATACCTGGCTTCTAGTCATGTCACATACTAGTGATAAAGCCACTTAAATTCTCAGTTTCCCAGGCATCTCTCTAGGACTATGAATTGCTGAGAAGATTCAAACCTTTATTAGGATAGTAGAGGAAGCTCCAACCAACCTAGAATTCCTCTCATAAAACCACAGGAAGTTAAAAGAAAAAGAATCAAATAACATTTGCATGTTTCAGCCCTTTAATTGCAATGCTTCTATAATTTGGTGTAATGTCTCCTGTATAGTATATAGTTGTTGTTGTTGCTTTTTGTTCTTCATTCTCAAAGAAGACCATGATGCTGGGGTGATGTCATGACTTGCCTTGAATTGGATTTAAGTGAGGGAGGGCTGTGCAAGTTCACCAACCTCACTCCTCCAGACCCATCTGGGTCCAGTGGCAAGGTATATATCAGGACTACTAGAGATAGCCCCAGATGTTTAAGGCATTTAGGGTTAAGTGACTTGCCCAGGGTCACAGAGCTATCAAGTGTCCAGTGCCACTACACCCCCTAGCTGCTTAGCTGCTCCATAATAGATAGTAGATACCCAATAAATATTTATGGAGGATTAGAAAGTTTATATTGAAAAGGAAGATCACTTAATTTCCATTCAGTAATCATTTGTTTCGTAGTCACTCATTGCTAGATACCTTGTCAAATCATGGGGTGGGACCAGGGGAGGGAGAGAGAAGCACATGTTTACCAAAGGAAAAACATACCCATTTTTCTGAGACTAATTGAAATCTGAACTTGCCCGTCAACTCAAGAATTAAATCAAAACTGCTCCATGCTACAGTAACTTTTATTTTTTCAGGAGGCATAATTCCTTTAAAGACTGTTAAATTAAAATATGGCATTCTTGTCATATTATTCCAATTTGTTCGATGGATAGCAAATAATTTTCCATGGTTTTTTTCTGTGTCTTATCCTTCGTTGATAACTCTGTTAGGTATGTTATGCTTTGAATTAGCTGTTTTCATGTTACATGTGCGGGCAATTTTGACAGAATTACAGTGTTATTCTATAAATTTATATTTATAATCCAGGTTTTTTTCCCAAAACATTTCATCCAAAATTTCCATTGGCATTATTATAACACTATAATATTTCCATTGCTAAAGAAATATAGGCAGTTCGAAAAGTTTTAGTGAAATTTAAAAATTCACTAAAGCTTTTTTGGACCCCCTCCCCCAAAAAACCCAAAACAAAACCTTAGGAAGTATCATATTAAATTGTCATCACAGTGGTCATGGTAACTTAATCTAATATAAAAGATTTCATTTTGAACATTTTTTAAAAATTCCTATTTCAGCATCTTTATACTATATGTCTTAATTCTCATTTTTTACCATTTTGTTCTGAATTAAAATATTGATGCCAATTTTCCCTCCTATTATCCCTTGGTAGATATTAGTATAATTAAATTTAGCACTTTCAAAATGCTTATTTTGGCTGCCAAAATGTTAATATTTTTATCCTTTCTCCAAATATATCAGTTGTAATAGGCTGTGTGATTAATTTTACTAACAGAAAACAAAGGAAAGATAAAACTGTAAGAATGTTTTTAGAATAACATTTGTATTATTTCTGCATTAAAAAAAATTGTTTCACATCTCAAACCTTTCTACTAACTCCAACTTTAATGAGATAGTTGCTAACAGTTAGGTGGTATAATGGATGGATTACTGGACTTGGAGTCAGTAGGACCTAAGTTAAACTCCTGCCTAAGACATTTATTATTTGACTGGGGGAAAATCATTTAACTTCTTGTAGCCTCAGATCCCTTATCTATAAAATGGGGATCATAATAACTCCCACTTCACACAGGGTTGTTGTGAGAATAAAATGAATTAATATCCGTAAAGCACTTGCAACCTTTAAATCAGTATATAATTGCTATCTATTGTTAGCTAGTGCTTAGTCCACTGCCTGGAACATTCTAGGAACTTAATAAATGTTAGTTTACTGACTACATGGGTCACATTCCCAAAGAAAAATCCATAGAATTGGCTGTGCAATAAGATCTACCTAATAGCATGGAAATAACATAAAGCAGATTAATAGAGTGAACACCTCAAAAGTGTTCTTTAGTCCTGAATTTTCTAAGTACTCTGGCCTTTCACTAACTGAGGTCGTCAAAGTATTGACATACATGAATCTCCCTTATTGGATGACACAGTGGTGAATTGAATAACCCATTCACAGTAACCATTTTTATAATCTCTGATGTCAATACTATTTCACTGCACTGATGAGTCTGTTTGGATCTTTAATACCCCTCCAATCTCTAAAGCTCATTGGTCATTAAACCTATGTTCCAAGAATCAAGGATGTCATGATCTTGAAAATAGTGTTTCGAGGCCAAGTCTGTGATACAAAGCATACTATGTAACATTCAATTAGAGTCCTTAATGTTAAAGTTAAAAGCAGTTTGGAGCTATCCGTTCTTATGGGAAGAAGGACTGGTTTATGAAGAAGGGCCATAAATAGTGTGATTTAGGAGGTTCTGTGAAGGTTCTGATACATAAAATGATTTCATAGTTGCCCATATTTTTACATTATGATACATTCCTTTAGGAAGTATGGGAAGAAGCCATTCTTGTGCTTTTACTATGAGTCAGGCACTGTGCTAAGCACTTTATAAATCTTATCTCATTTGATCCTCACCACAACTTAGGTAGTTAAGTGCAATTATTATTCCATTTTGAATTTGGGGTAACTGAGAGAGATAGTGGCTAATTGTCTTTCCCAAGGTCACATAGCTATTATGTGGCTGAGGCTGGATTTGAACTAGTTCTTCTGACTTTCAGTCTAGTTCTCCATGCATTGTGCTCTAGATTGTTGGTTTCAAGTGTCCCTATTTAAAAACGCAAGTCCCCCCCCCAAAAAAAAAAAAAAAAAAAAATCTTAGGAAGTATCATATTAAATTGCGATCACAGTGGACATTTTGATGTAACTTAATCTAATATAATTTTCATATTCTAGAATATCTAACTATAGACCAGATGACAAAGGGAAAACTTAGTTATGCCCAATTTTAAAATTTATTTAGGAAGTTCAGAGCAGAGATAAATTCTGTTGGATGCACAATATTCAACTTCATTGAAAAGGGACAATTTCAAAGCCAGCTTCTTTGTATTCAGAATTATATTCAAGTGTATTCTTGCAAATTTAAGGCAGTTGCCAATATAATGAATGAATATTTTGTAGGGCAAGCTACATTCTAAGAATACTCAAGAACCAGCATTCAAAAAGGGGGGTCAAGGGGCGGCTAGGTGGCGCAGTGGATAGAGCACCGGCCCTGGTGTCAGGAGTACCTGAGTTCAAATCCGGCCTCAGACACTTAACACTTACTAGCTGTGTGACCCTGGGCAAGTCACTTAACCCCAATTGCCTCACTAAAAAAAAAAAAGGGGGGGAGGTCAAGGCAGCAAAAACACCCCATATTGATATTAAAAAAATGAGAAAGAGCAGATTTTGTTGCGGACTATCATCATTTGCTAAGGAACCATCATCAGAGTAAACCAGTCTCCACCAGAAGACCAAAGAAACCCAGAAACTGCCTACTCAGTAAATATCTTCTTGAGCAAAGAAATATGGCTTCTGACCTATATTAGACTATATTAGACTATAAATACATTCAACATTGTAAAAAAAACTATGGCCCTCATAAAACATCAAGAAATGGTGGCAGGAAGAAAAATTTGCAGAAAACTTGGTGAGAGACACACTTTAGTAAGGCTATTCCAATATTATTTAAAGATGAAACTGGAAGAAAGTGGGAGTGGGGAAGAGCAAACATGAAACAGCAATTTGTCAAAATTTCTATAACAAATTCCTTTTGCTATAAAGATACGACATCATTTTCAAGTGGGGAAAACAGCTGTACTAGACTTAACATATATAGAAGGGGCAGCTAGTTGGTGCAGTGGATAGAGCATCGGCCCTGGAGTCAGGAGTACCTGAGTTCAAATCCAGCCTCAGACACTTAACACTTACTAGCTGTGTGACCCTGGGCAAGTCACTTAACCCCAATTGCCTCACACACACAAAAAAAAAACATATATAGAAAATACCTATCTTGAAGATAATTTTTTTAGAACATTAAAACATTGTCTCAAAATTTATGAAAGAGGGGAAGATACTAAAAGCTTATAAAGATAAAGGACATTATTGTTTAGGGAAAATACAGTCAAGAAAATATCAATATAAATTAGCTTATGTACCTTTTTTCCTATTTCTATAAAATTTGCATGAAAATGATCTATATGTACACAAGGGTATGTGATAGAAGTATGAGAAGCAAATAGGTAAGTTTTCGGTATTGATATTGTGTCATTTAAAATACTGGGGGACTAACCTGGGTTTTTGTCAAAATTATTGCAAAATAAGGCTGAGGTTTGATAAAATATTGCTACTTATAAATTAATGGCTATTACAGCAGTTTTGGCAGTATGAATTTATTCACTTATTTATTTATTTGCTTATTTATCTATTTATTTTTTGGTGGGGGCAATGGGGGTTAAGTGACTTGCCCAGGGTCACTGACCTAGTAAGTATCAAGTGTCTGAGATCGGATTTGAACTCAGGTCCTCCTGAATCCAGGGCCAGTGCTTTATCACTGTGCCACCTAGCTGCCCCAGTAAGAATTTGTTATTAATTAAGATCACATATATTTCTAACGTATTGATCATGTGTCTGAATGACCTCTCCACTAGTTACAGGCCTGAAAAATTATATACCCAGCATGAAGATTTTCAGAAAAAGAGATAAGAGGGTATGTGGCTAATTATAGAGCATTTCTGGTGAAAAAGAGAGAGCATTGACCGAATTTAACACAAGCCAACCCCCCCCCCCCCAGCCCAGCATCATATTTTCTCTAAGAAAGCACATAGCCCCAAGCAGAGTTCAGAAACTCTACATCATCTAAAGAGCCAGCTACCAGACAGCGTTCCTCACCTAGCCTGTGTCCCAGAATGGTGTTCACCTCGTAATCTCAGTCTATTTTCCTCTTCTGATAGAGGTGGCTCTTACACACTGATCGAAGTTAATTGGCTAGCATCATTCAGTTCCATTGGTTGATATGACCTGAGGGTGGTCCATATTAAAATGAGCTGTACTGTGCTGACATCAGGGCCTACTGCAAAGACAAACCCTCTTAGGGCAAAGGCACTTTCAAATTAGTGTGGTTTCTGTCTCTACTGATCTCTATTGTCTCTAAAAGAGATCAGCTAAAGTTCCTTCAAGTGGGGTGAAGAGAAAGCTAACTAAGACTGGGTCCCTGTGTCCCCCCCAAAATCCATTATTAATAATTATTTTCTCACAATATTCTACAGCAGTTTAAAATCTTTATCTACACAATGTACTGAACGATTCAATAAATACAAGAGATCACAGTGCTTTTTAATAGTTGACTATAAAAAACAACATTTATTTTTTTAGAGCAAAATGTTGCCTTCAGGTTTTTCTTACAATATAGCGTCTCCCATGTTTATGCTAAAATCGTACTGGATTCCTTGAAAGATAAAACTACAGAAATAATTTTGTTCAAAAACACTCTGATGATTACTAAGTAGGGCATAAAAAAAAGGAATTACAAGTTTGTCAGGTGTGTTTGCTATTTTCATAGTGGATGTTTATATATCATGAGACTGAATCAGAGGTATTCCAGGGGTGTGCTGATAAATTTTCAACACCCAGCTTACCGAGAAAAACAAAAAGTATGCATGACACGCTTCTAAGTTTAACTTACATTATTAACATTTTCTCCATCACTGTCTTAAATTTAGAAAATCAATAAAGCAATAAATCAAGTCCTAATTTGTAGTATTTACTGACTTCCAAGGTGCCTTCAGTGTCCACACTGAAAATTTAACAATCAGCTCCCCAGAGTCAGTACAAGCTAGCTCCTATAAAGGGCAAATTCTGTTCAATGTGCCTCTTTGAATTTAGCATTGGCCTAATTAATCAAAACCTAGAACATACCAAAACCTCCTGAATAATACGTACTGGTTTAACACAGTAAAAAAATTTTTGTACCTGTAAAGTTAGTTGGACTATCTATAGACTGATAACATCTGTGTGTGTATCCTTTTTCATCTATGTATTTATGAGATGCATAAGAATAGAGAGGGCTGGAAAGCTTTTGGGAAATTGTGTGGTAAGTTTAATAAATGCAGATTTCTCCCTGAAATGGTCTCATCATTTTTAAAATTACCTTTTTGATGACTTTCATCTGTATATCTCATTCTCCCCTTCTCACTTTGATTGAACCTTCCATTTAATAAAGAAAAAAAAAAGCATATATATCTAATATAAAAACACAATATCTTGCCCATGACCTTCATTAAGTTTTCTATTACTCAGAGTACTACTTCCTTTTGATGGTTCTTCCCTTTACATTGTTGTATTCTTGTAAAAATTGTTGTATTTTTTCTTAACTTCCTTGAACTCTGTAACCAGTTGTGAAATTCATGGGTCAAAATGTTGAAATGGGGGCGGCTAGGTGGTGGAGTGGATAAAGCACCCGCCCTGGATTCAGGAGTACCTGAGTTCAAATCCAGCCTCAGACACTTGATGCTTGCTGGCTGTGTGACCCTGGGCAAGTCACTTGACCCCCATTGTCCCACAAAAACAAAAACAAAAACAAAACAAAACAAAAACATGTTGAAACAGTTTAATAACTTTTCTTGCAGAATTTCAATTTGAAATCCAGAACAGTTGATATCTCTCTATCCTCCAGTTCCTCCCCTATTTTCATCTTTCTCAATATGAATGGAGCAAGGCAAAACAAAATAAAATTGATTAAGAAAGAATTAGAAAAGAAAAGATAGCTTGAGTGAAATTTTTGTATCAAATATCATCCATTAAATTCTGATTCCTCAAATGTAGAGAATTGACACAATTATAACACCAAAATCCTTTGCCAAAAGTGGTCAAAGGATACATACAACTTAAAAATATGTTCAAGTTGTAAATAACCACATGAAAAGATTATCGAAATTGTTAATACTAAGTGAAAAACACATTTAAGCAACCCCAAGGTTTTAATTACCTCTATTCCTTCTCTTCTAACATATTAAAAGAGGAGTTTGAGGGCAAAGAAAAAAGATTTTTATAGACTATGATAGAAATAAATAGGAGCTTAACAATTTTAACCATAACCAGAATGGAATGAACATATAAAATGGAATGGGGAATTGTTGAAAAGAATAGAAAACAATTCAGTAACACGTGTATTGTTATGGAAGCAGAAATTAGTTGACCAATATATATTCCTTTCTTCTTTTTCCCTTATGGAAAAGGACATAATTGAATTCTTCTAGTCCATACTTATCTCCTTATAGAGGTCTGATTCAGAGCATTACTCTCTCTTTGGTTACCACATGTCCTTTCTTTCTGCCCCTACTCCTTCTTCTTGCTTCTCTCCCCCCACCCCACCCCCACGCTGCCACATCTGTCTATGTCTGTCTCTCTCATTTAAAAATTAACATACAGTATTTGAGTCTACATTTATGTTTTAGCAGATAAATTTGGGTCATGACCTAAAATGTGGTATTTTAAAGAAATTGGGTACTTATTTTGCTGCAGAAAATAAATATTATTGTATCACTGAGGGAAAGAAATATATTGCAAATTGCAGAATAGCCTCTGTATTCATCTTTTTAAAAATTTTTTACTACTCTTCTTTCAAAGTAAAAGCATCCTTAAAAGGATTCCGTATATTTTGTTCAGTATGCTATTTGTATTAGAAAAAAAAAGTTGAATCACACCTATAATAATGAGGAAAATTAATTATATCTTTATTAGGATCATATTGCTTATACTACTTGAACAATATTGCTGATGAAATTAAAAAGAACAGGCTCAATCCCAAGTCTCAATTGAAAGCAGCAATAAACACTACCAACTCAGTGGTGGGTAGAATATTGTCAAAGAAAAGGAGCCAGATGCCCATCCAGACAGCTATTTAAAATTCCCTGTGGAAAAGGAGCTGATTCTCAACAGTGTGTTTCCCTCTGCTTGTCAGTGGTTGAAATGGATTATCTATCTTGGATGGGATTGTGATGACGGTGACCCTATTCTAAGTAAACCAAATCTCTTGAACTACATAATAAGATCACAAGGAACCTAAGGTCTCAGAATAACAGATTGCATTTAGCAGGAGGTTTTTGCTATCTTCAAGCTACTACAGAATTTCACAATGTGTATTTCTGTTTTGGAAAGCTGTGAAAAGTCCTAATATCTGAGACTTCTACTGTGCAATTTCCTTCTAATTATTCACTTCTTTTTGGAAGCAGAGCTGAATGAGTGGAAGCAGGCTGAGAAATTTATCTTACAAAAAGGTGGCTGTGGTAGTCAGAAACATTCATTGATGTTGCAATCATATTGGAGAGAAGACAAACCTGAGTTTTACCTTTGTGATAGCTTATTTTTATTTCTCCTTTTCTTTTAGGCTGTGAGAAGACAGAAATTTCTGGAACAGAGCATACAGTCTGCCCAGGAAATTGACAAAACTCTTCGTCTGATTCAAGAGTCTCTGGCATTCATTGATAGACAGTTAACAGCTTATATTACAGACAGAGTAGATGCAGCTCGAGTTCCCCAGGAAGCTCAGGTATGCTGGGTAGGGGGATGTCATTTCACTTTGCTTTTGTTTGTTGAGACTTCCTAACCGGATGAAGATGCATCCTGATGTTCTGGAATTCATTTGTATTTGTTTTACTTTTGGTGGTTTAAAAAAGAATTTTAGCTTATTTCCTGTGGCTTTAAAAGAAAAGTCTGTATGAAATGGATTTCTTAAATAAGCTTACAGGTAAAAGCACCATTGCTGTGAAACCTAACTTGACTTTACCATTATATTCCAACTGCATCAGTTCTGAGGTCACAATAGCAAAGTGAGGATACTAAGTTTGTTGTTCAGTCATTTCAGTCATATCTGATTCTTTCTGATCATGAACCTTTTTTGGGTTAACTTGCCAGTGATACCGGAGTGGTTTGCTATTTCCTTCTCCAGCTCATTTTAGAGATGAGGAGACTGTAGCCAACAGGGTGAAGTGACTTGCCCACCTTCACTTGGCTAGTAAGTGTCTGAAATCTGATTTGAACTCAGGAAAATGAATTTTCCTGACTAGAGGGTAGGCATTATATTCAATGCACCACCAAGCTGCTCCTAAGACAACTGTTAAAAATATAACCATAAAGCACTGCTCTGACCAAGTTACTGTCTCATCAGAATGGGGCCAGAGTCAGATGTTATGTTCCTATTTTTGTACATGTTGTCTCCCCTGACAAAATGCCAATTTCTTGAGTGCATTTGCACACCTAGTGTGGCGAGGTCAGGTAAACTTGTATGAATATATTTGTAGATGACATTATTTTTGTAGTGTCTATATCCTTAGTCACCTGAAGTACATAAATATCAATGGAAATTATGATGATTTGATATTCTACAACTATATCATAAAGAAAGAAAGCAGAGACCTAAATTAAAAAATGTACTATTCAGTCTTAGGTCCTCACAACTGAGCCATTCCAGTGACATCTATTCTGGCACCCCAACCAGACAGAGCAACCTATGCAGCCATTTTCATAATTTCTTGAACAAGTACCAAAATGAAGACAAACATAAGTAAATAAATTAGAGCTGAGGGAGCCCAGTTAAAGCTCAATCTTTATTTCAGCTAGACATTTGGGATTTTTATTTTAAATGTAATAATGAAAGTAGTAATTGAAAAATGTTAATCTTTTAAAGTATGATTTTAAACCAGGATATTCAATTATAATTGTTAGATATTCAAAGGAATAGATGTTGAAGTAGCAAGGTAATATTTGAATGGGTTTACCAACTCATTTTTAGACCATGCTTGTAGCCCTTGATTTCTTTTTTCCATTTGTTTTTAGTATACTTTTTTTTTCTTATCAGTCAGTAGTGATCACTGAGGTTTTTGATCTTTGCTGTAGATTACAACTTCTGGTATGTGGGTGGGTGTGTCTTCGTGTATAAGTATGATTAAATTAATACACACACAAATGTATGATGAAGGACAGCCCTAGTCATACTTGATGTAATATGAGAATTGCTGAAAGGTCTACCTGCCCTCAAATATATTAACAAATTAAGCTACCCATGTCTTGAAATCCCTGTATTAGATCTAATCATTCTGTGTTAAAGAATACCTTCAGAAAGCTCCTGCTTTGGGGCATAGTAGAAAAAGTCAGATGACATGGGTTGAAATTTTACCTTTGCTATTGACTACCTTTATAGTCACGTTCTTCAATTTAAATTCGTTTCTGTGTCATTTGAGTGTAGGGGTTAGATTAAATGATGTCTAAGGTAACTTTTCTTTCCCATAGTTTGTGATTCCTTGAACCTGATCATTGAAAATAGTTAAGAGTGTTTCAAATGAAGGCATTGTATTTGAGAAGTAAGATAAAGCAATAATATTTATGGCAGGAATTTGTTCATCACATTATTTAGGTGGGGGTAAGTCACCATGGTGTAGTGGATAGCATGCTGGCCTTGGAATCTGGAGACTGGGTTTAAAATCTGACTCAAATAATGATCAGCTATATATGACCATAAAAAAGTATTTCAACTTCTCAGTCTCAGTTTATTCATGGGTAAAATGGTATAATGATGCTGTAGTAACATGTACTTCACAAGAGGTAATTGAGAAGAAAGATCTTATATTGCAAAAACGTACAGCATATTTATAGGAGATAAAGGACTGATAAGTTTTGATAGGTAGATATGGAGAAGGGAAAACTTCCAAGGAGGTTCTGGGCTGAGATGAAGAAGAAGGTAACAATAATGGCATACATTTGATTATTGTTTACAAAGCATTAATTTGATTTTCACAATAACTCTCCATGGTGACTAGTTCATATTATCATACTCATTTAATAGACACAGATACTGAACATCAAGGAGGTTAACTGAGTGATTCTTAGAATCAATCCCTTGTTGATTTTAGAGGAGCAGCATAAGGGAGTAAATAAGACATTTAACCTAAAATCAGGAAGACCTGGCTTCAAAATCTACCTCAGGTGCTTACTTCATTGTATGACTCTGGTCAAGTCTCTTAACTGTTATGTGCCTCAGTTTTCTCGTCTGTAAAATTAGGGAGATGATCTAAGGCCCCATGCAGTCTATGACCTTATCAGTCTACAAAACAATCATTTCAAGCTCTTCTTTCTACATGAAGTGTTTCTGATCTCCCTAGCTTTTAGTGCCTTCTCCTTCAAAATTACTTTGCATTTAAAGGTAGAGATAAAGATGATAGAGATAGAGATGTTGCTATGTATGTATATGTTGTCTCCCCTAATGGGATGTAAGTTCCTTAAATATTACCGTTTCTTTTGTATCTTGAGAGCCTAACACAGTGCCTAGTACATCTTATTGTTCAGTCATTTTTCAGTTATGTCTGACTCTTCAAGACCCCATTTATGGGTTTCTTGACAAAGATACTGGAATGGTTTGCCATTTTGTTATCGAACTCATTTTACCAAAGAGGAAATGAGGCAAACAGGGTTAAGTGACTTGCCTAGGGTCACACAGCTAAGTAAGTACCTGAGACTGAATTTGAATTCATTAAGATAAGTATTCTCATTTCCAAACCCAGTGTTCTATTTATTGCTCTAACTAGTTGCTAACTTGGCACATAGTAGATGCTTAATAAGTGCTTGTTAATTGATTGATTTGTTGTTGATTGACTATGAGACTCCATGGTAAGAGAGGGTCTTGAAGGTAAAATTAAATTTTTCATTTTGCCTTGAATAAGCATGCACACACCTAGTATTGGAAGGGCAGGTGAACTAATAGGAATATATTGGTAGAACCTGATATTTTCATAGTGTAAATATCCTTAGTCATCTAAGATATATAGATATATATATATATAGATAGATAGCTATATATATATATAATCATCATTATGACATAATTAATATATTCATGGTCACAAATAAAGATATATAGACAAAAATGTCTATATAGACAAATATGTACATACAAGTATATATTCTATATGAAATATACTGTAAGGTCTAAAATTCTAGCTGTGATGTCTAAAATCTAATGAGTGGTTACCTTAAATTAGAAATGTATAGCACCAATCTTTGGGCATTAAGTATTGATTAAAGTATATTGGGGTTAGTAAAGAGAAACATGTGGATAAAGAATGAGATCTGTCTACTCTCCCTATTCTGCCTCCCCTGCCACCAAGCCGAAGTCCAGAAATGAAACGACCTAGCTTTTTGGTGGCTTCTCCCAGAAGCCCCCTGTGAAACAGGAAGCAGGGCCGTCTAAACACAACTCCAAGCTAATTGGCTGGTAACACTGATTGACAGGACCCACAGGTGGCAGACACAACTTCTGGACACCAAAGTCACATGTTTTGTTTTCAGGCCAGAGCTCACAATGTCCTTCCCAGCAGGGGTTGTCATTCCAATTCTCACAATACTATTCTAGAAAATACATATACATATATATTTCTAGATACATAGACATGTATCTATGTATATAGATATTGATATTTATAGACTTAATTGAGGAAAACTAAATGACTTGTTGGTGAATACAGAACAGATAGCATTGCTTTATAGGCTGTGTTGAGAAGAGCACTAGATTTAGGGTCAAACAGAAGACCTGAATTGAAATCCCAATTGTCTACCTATGAGTAGACAAGAAAGCCATTTGACTTCTCTGGGTTTCAGTTTCTTTTTGTGTAAAATGAAAGCTTTGGACTAAATGTTAACTATTGTCCTTTTTAGATTTGTCTTCTTTTTTTTTTCTTTTTCAACATTCAAGTCATTGCGGAAATATTGAAAAAGATAAATATCAAGTGAAATACGTGACAGCTCTCAAATTCTGGGTTTACACAAACAAGGTCCAATCTTTGTAAACTGTTCTCCCAAATCATATTACCTTGATGTATTTTCCCCATCTAGATTTTCCTATAGAAACTGCAAAATATTTTTGTCTTGGCCTCCATAGATGGAAGTAATTGCATTCTCATGTAAGCACTTAAGGAAATAATGGATATAAGATAACAGGGCAGACTTCATTCCTCCCACCCCTCCCCACTCTCTTAAGAGCCTAACACAGTGCCTAGTACATCTACCCAACACAGAAAAAGAAGAGCAACACAAAGGCAGTGAGTCTAATATTCTACTCTAATGGACTGGGACTCTAGCTTTATAATTCTTCCCTAAGGCCTTGAATCCCCTTTGGGAGGGAAATGAATTGATTATTGTTCAGGAAGTAACTCCTTAACTTTTAGATGAGTCTCACCTTCACCTCAGGGTCCTGTAACTGTCCTGCTGATACAAAGGCTTGATTGAACTTCCCCAAGAAAGAATAGAAGTTTGAGGTCTTCAGTTGAAGGGCCCTTACTGAAAAATACACAGGATTAGTGTAGCACTAAGGGCAGGTTTTCTGTTCCTCTGTGTCATAATGTTTTCTCTTTCTACTTCTCCAGCTCTGGGACCACGTGCTCCATTGTATTCTGTCCTAGGGACTAGCACAGTCCAGGAACTCCCTCTTCTACCCCTGAAAGACTGGGTCCAGAAATTCTCTAGAAAGTAAACATTGCCTAGGATAGTAGTTCTCTAAATGCAATAAGGGATCCATGAGATCAAAACTATTTTCATAAAAATACTGAGGTATTATTTGCCCATTCAAATACTCATATCTGGGGCAGTTAGGTGGCCCAGTGGATAGAGCACCGGCCCTGGAGTCAGGAGTACCTGGGTTCAAATCCGGCCTCAGACACTTAACACTTACTAGCTATGTGACCCTGGGCAAGTCACTTAACCCCAATTGCCTCACTAAAAAACAAAAACAAAAAAACAAAAAACAAATACTCATATCTTTTTGAACTATATATCAATTTAGGGCTGGATTTTATTCATATGCTTCAATCAAAACAACTTATAACAGATTGATTACAGAAGCAGATGAGAATCTAGGTGTCTTCTAGTAAGCCAGACATTAAAGGAAATTGCAAAAATATATAAATTAATGCTATTCTTCTCATTAATTTATTTTTTGAAAATAATTATTTTTTATAAGTTTTAAAAAATTTTTTCATTCATAGCATTTATTTATTTGTTGTTATTTATTATTATTTTTTAAATTTATCAGCTTTAGTTTCTAATAAATTTTGATAGCTATATCAGACATAAACAAAAGCTCTTTGGGGTATGCAGTTTTTAAGAGTCTAAAGAGGCTCTGAGACAAGAAAGTTTGAGAACTGTTTTGTCTAAGAAATCCCTAAATCTCCTCTTCAGAGGAAGCTGGGTCATGTATTTCCATTACCTCCACGGGCTATATGATTAAGAGGTTATGCCCTTGCCTCTAGTAGCTGCTTCTAAGAGATCATGTGCAATTTTAAAGTTCTTTTGTCCTTGCATCTATAAGGATGTCAGTAGGAGCTACCCCAGGGAAGTTATAGAGATGCACAGACTTTTTCCAACTCTAGGTCTTTCCTTACCTCTACTACCCTTCTCTCTTTCTCTTCCTATCTGACTCAGCCTTTCAATATTACTTTTTTTATAAACCAGTACAAAGGAGTGACTGTAATCCACAATAGCCTGAGTCAATCATCTCAGTCCCTGATGCTTAGACATAATAATTGGTATTGAATGAAGCCTGAATCTATCTATGATTATGCAAGTCCAGGACATGACCCTTAGTCTTTTCAACATGGTTTCAATGGGCATGTCCATAACCTCCATAAGGTGATTCCAAGAAAGTCCCAAAAAATTGTCTCCTCCCTTTAACCTCACCAACTTAATCCAATCCTCCATCTACTTAAATATAGCTTAATGTAAACAAAATAAGTCAGCTTTAAAAAAAAAAATTGAAATTGCATTTTTTTCTCAACTTAGACTCCCAACAGTAATTAAATTAGTGGCCATGAACTTTCTTTTTTTTTAAACAACATTTTGTTAATTGCATCACAGTATAATTGGCTTTATTTATATTTCTTTGTTTCATATGTCCTGGCTGCAAAAGGAGTCCATGACACACCAAAAAAGTTCAAGAGCCACTTCAGAGTTAAGATGTGTCATTTTATATAACAATATAATATGAAAATTGTACCATCCATATCCATTTGGGAATCTAAAATTTCCTTCAACTAGCAAACTTTAGAAAGCTTGATTTGGTATTTTCTGCAGTTCTTGCTGTACCTGCATTTACGAAATTGCATCTGACATTGAAGTCCCCTAATAGTAATATATCATATTGGAAAATGCAGGCAGCCTAAAAAAACTACTGAAACATTCTTCTTCTTGAAGATTTTATTTTAAGATGACTTCAAGTAAATTGTTTTTTGGAACAGAGTTATCAGCTGTGCAGATTTTCTTCAAATTTGGGGTTTTCTAAAGCTCAATCTAAAGTTTGGTAGTTCAAGTCCCTTTGGGAGAAATTACTGTCTATGGTAACAAGATAAAGGATATGAAATAAGCTCTTGAGTGCATATAGCACGTGCTAGTAGGGGCTACCAAGATATCATAACAGTATTTTCCAGTCATTACAGATGTGAATATATTTTTTTTTAAATGTTCATGACATACTATCAATGCATAAATATGAGTTGAATGTATGTCCTTAGTTGAAGGAAATTAAGGGGTATTGATGATGTTTTAAATAAAGTAATTAGATTAACTCATTAAGGTGAAGGATGTCAGAGAAGTGGCACTATCTTTTTTCTTTGCTCTCTTCTATTTTAAACCTATATTTGGATTTTCTGTTAAATAGAATCAGTTCCTCCGGTATCTGCCTCCACCAAGTGGTGATATGAGGGTTGTTCTGCTACAGAATTTAAATAATCTGACAGGTTCCTTTCCTCTCTCTCTTTGAGGATTACTTGTCCCTTTAAATTCATTTAAATTAAGTTAAACCCCACTAATTACAGAAATTAATGTCTCAAACTTTCTTCCAGAGGTAATCTTAATATTTTTCAAGGTTAGTATGGACTATAATGTTTTCCTTGAGTTGGTATTTGTAACCACTTCCCGGTAACAATATATAAGCATTGATTTTCTAGCAAGATTAGAAAATATGTGATTCTGATTAATCAAGACAATATATTATACAATAAAATACCTAGGACAAGAGAGAAATCCTGTTTCAAGTAGAAGGATGTAGGTATCTATTTCTGAAATTATATACATACAAAGGAAAAAGAGAATCCTATAAACTCCCTGCATAATTTTTTCCTCAATTGTCAGCATTTTGTTTTGCATCCTTTTAATGCAATAACTATGTAATACTGTGAGCCATAGTTACCTCTGTAGGCATTTTGTCTTTTTAGAATCCCTGGGATCAAACATATCATCTCCTGAGTTCAACTTCAGTGTTCTTTCTCCCAAACCAGTTGCCCTTCTGAAATTTTAATTATTATTTTTATCATTATTATTATTATTGTTCCTTCATGTATGTTTTAGAAAGGAAGTGGGCTTTGTAGGTGTCATGGGGTGCAGAGCACCCCAGAATTTCTCTGGGGCACACTGAGGAATCTTCTCCTTGAGAAACTAAACCAGAGGACAGATAGAGAGATAAGCGGAACCAAATCAGACTGAGCTAGCTTCGGATTCCCACCCTTCATTATGGTCTCCCTTGGGTGTGGCTGCGGCCCGAATTCCTCTAGTCACTACTAGTGGGGGATGGTCCTCCACTCCTCACCCAATTCCCCCAGCTACCCCCAGTGGGGATGGTCCTCCCTCACTAAAGGAACTTTTCGAAGGCAGATGGTCCACCCCCATCAGTCCTCTATAAAAGTACCTTCCAGTCTCCTGTTCGAGGAGATTTGGTACCTCTGAGACATGTGCTTTGTGCCTATCTCCCCATGAGAAGTCCAAGGATTCCTGTCATGGTTTCCCTTCTCCCCACCCTTCCCTTCCCTTGCTCCTAAATAAACTACCACCTTATTCTAACTACTTTTTGTGTGCAAGAGGGTGTAATTCTTTAAAGAGGAATTCCTAAGAACCCCTACCCTAAACTGTACCCCATTTCCCCCATTACATAGGGAAGAAGAAGGTGTAAAGCTCACATTGCAGGCTAGGTTTGAACATAGATATTTGAATATAGATTTTCTTCATCTTTCTAAATTTGAGTATTATTCTTGTTAACCTGTAAATTAAGGAAACAATCAATATAGGAGAAAATAAGATCTTTAATGGAGTCAGAGGAACTATAGCTCATGGTATCACAAAGCAAGAAGCTAAGAATTCCCAAAGATGGGAACTGAGGGCAGGGTTTTTATGGGGTAGCAGAACAAAAGGGAACCAAAAGATTGCTCCAGAGTCACATACAATTGTTTAATGTAAATGAATATAGACACTACTTAACTCTAAATAGAAACTACTTAATGTAGGTGGACCTTTTTACATAATAACAGGAGAGGAATGATTGGGAGAGGATAGTTTTCTTGGGGGGGGGGGGATCCATAAGTGAATCAAGAGTCTGGAACTGACAATGATTGGTTAGCCCCAGGCAATTCACCTTCCTGGGAAGGGGGTACTGGGTGGGGTATCAGTTCTCAGCAAATTTTGTAGTTATCATTGTCTACTTTTGCTTTTGTGCTTTTTTGTGTGTGTTTATTTTCATTATATGTGAAATAGGGCAAAATATTAACATGTAGTTGGCTCAGTGAATAGAGCACTGGACCAGAAGACCTGAGATCAGCTCCATCCTCAGATACTTACTAATTTTCTGATCTTGGTCAAGTTACTTGATCTTTCTGTACCTCAGTGTAAAGTGAGAATAATAGCATTTATTGTGATGAGGATAAAATGATATCATATTTGTAAAGTACTATGTAAACATTATAGCACAATGTAAATTCTATTATGTTTGACAAATTGCTTTTTAAAATCAGTAAAAATATGCCTAAAATTAAGAATCAAGGAATAAAGAGACTAACCTAAGCAAATTTTTTTTTTGTCTCACCTTGGATATACACATTTTTATATTTGATATCTTAGGAGATATGTAAATATTCATTTATTTGCTAAGCTTTCGCTTTTCAGACTTGGAAAAGCTTCCCCTCCCTATACCTTCCTTACCATCAATTTCTTTATGCTCCAGGATAAGTAGGGGGGAAAAAAAGGAATTTGTATATTGTATCCTAGAGTGTTGATTATGATATAATATAGAGAGAATAAGTAGAAGAAATATTTGTGCTTAACTATCTAAAATGAGCTGTTAGGTAGCAAAGTGGATAGAGTACCAGTTCTGGAGGGTCTAGTGTTCCTAGCTATTCAGTTAAATTCCAAAGCTGGACCCTAGGCTGGCTCTGCATAGGGGTAACTACATTAGTGGAAGATAGTGTTGCTGAAGAGAGGAAAATCTTCTCAAGTTCCCCTATTCCTTACTGAATTCTGAAAGATTCACAAAAGTGAAGGCAAAGAATGATTCTCAAGAGTTGGATTATTCTTCTATAACTGATTCTTTTCTCTACTATAGGGCTTACATTTTTCAACCAACTTTCTTAGAGAAAGTTTTCAGAACTGACATGCCTGGCAAGTGTGCAGACTTATAATTTCCAGACTCTATTTTCTTCCCTGAGAAGTAGATAGATAACTTTTGGAAATATGGATTAGGGAAAATTCTAAAACAAAGAAGTCATAGAGGAGACCATTAATTTCAAAATTTTGATTATACAGAATTAACATAATTTTTTACTAAAAGGTAATTAATAAAAATAGAATAAGAAGAGAAATTATGGAAATATTTGCATCAAATATCACCAATTAAATTAAAATAAAAACATTAAAATAGGAGTTTTAATAAATATATTATTACCAAGAATGATAAAGATCAAAGAAGGAGAGCCATTTTCAAAAGGAGATTTATGAATTACAAATAACCATTTGAAAACAGAAGCACAAATTAAACTCTGAGGATTTAGTTCATACTGTATAAGATGTGAAAATGACAAAAACCAGAAACTCAATTTTTGAGGTGCCATGGGAAGAAAGGCATACTGATACATTGTTAATAGAGTTGTCAGTTATTCTAATTGTTCTCAATAATAATTTGATATCATTTTTAAAAAGTTACTTAACAGCCCATACCTTATGACTCAACAATTCTACAGCTGAATTTATTGTATATTTGAAGAAAATATAAAACACATTTTAAAAATATCCAGCACATATCAAAGTATTTGTAGCAGTGCTTTTTTGTGTTAGCCAAGAAGTAGAAACAAAGTATATGTATATTAGTTGAGAAATAGATTAAAAAAAAAAAACTATGAAGAGGTAGGGATGGGGAATTCCTACCCCATCCCTCCCCAATTACTGTTGATGTCAAGACAAAAGACATCAATTAAAATGTAAATATATACACCCCTAGAGATGTGTAAATGTGTAAATTAAATGAATACTGCTCTATGGTGACTGCCAAAAGACTAATTATTATGTTTTCCTCCCAATAGAAAATCCAATCTGATTTGACAAGCCATGAGATTAGCCTAGAAGAAATGAAGAAACGTAACCAAGGAAAGGATACCGCCAAGAGGGTTCTTACTCAGATTGAAGTAGCACAGGTATGTCAATGATCCCAGACTTCAGATATAATTTTAGAATATAATAAAATATTTTTACTCTGTCAACATGATGGTTCATGTTAGATAAGTGATTTTACATGCACACACAAATATTTTAAAAACATGAGCATGGCATCTCAGTAAAACAATACTACTTTATATCTGATCTACTCTAGGACTGGCTGTATAAATAATTCAGCTAAGAATAGCTAAAAATTATATAGCACTTTAAATATAATTAGCTGCTTTACATGTATTGTCCCACTGGAGCCTCACAACCATCCTATGACATAGGAGCTATCTAGAGGCAGATCCACAGGACCTGGATTCAGGAAGACCTTAATTCAGATCCAGCCTCATTTCCTTCTTAAATGTGTGCCCTTGAGCAAGTAATTTAATATTCTATCTGCCTCAATTTCTTCATCTGTAAAATGGAGATAATAGTAGCAGCTACCACAAAGAATTGTGAGGATTAAATGAGATTATGTTTATAAGATTATAGGCAGCTGGGTGATAGGGTATGCCTGGCCTGAAGTCAATCTCATCTTTATGAGTTCAAATTTTGCTTCAGACACTTACTAGCTGTGTGACCCTGGACAAGTCACTTAATCCTGTTTGCTTCAGTTTCTTCATCTGTAAAATGAGCGGGAGAAGGAAATGGCAAACCACTCTAGTATCTCTGCCAAGAAAACAACAAGTGGGGTAATGAAGAGTTGGAGATAGCTGAGAGATGACTGAACAACAACATGTTTATAAAGTGCTATTATGATTGTCATTAGAATCTCTATTTTACAGATGAAGAAATGGATGTTAAGTGTTAATTAAGATGTTAATTTCCTATAGAAATATTGCTAGTAACTGAGGCAAAGTTCAAAGCTAAATAAATCTCCCTAACTCGAATTCCATCACTCAATACACTGTGCCATGTAATCTTTCTTGTATTAATAAGTGGTATTTTAAATATGAAGATAACTGATTCTGTTATATTGCCATGTGTATATAATTTTCTTAAGAAGTGAAAAGGAAAGAATCCAGAAGGAAAGAGTAGTGTAATGGAAATTGAGAAGTAGATAACCTGGGTTTCCATTCCAGTCTTTCTTCTAAATAACTCGTTTACCTTGGACAAGTAATTTCCCTTTGCTGAGCCTGTTTTTTCCTAATCAGTAAAATGAAGGAGTTGTGTCAGATATTCTTTAAAGTTTCCTCTAGCTTCACATCCTAAGAGGCTATCATTTTTACTCATGTTAATGCCTATGGGTTTTTTGTTTTTTGTTTTTTTTGTGTGAGGAAATGAGGGTTAAGTGACTTGCCCAGAGTCACACAGCTAGTAAGTCTCAAGTGTCTGAGACCAGATTTGAACTCAGATCCTCCTGTTTCCACTGTGCCACCTAGCTGCTCCAATGCCTATGTATTTTTGCATTGGATTTGAACCCCAAAACAACTGGATATGAGTTGCATTAAGCTAGGGGCGGACTGGAGCCAGATCTAATTAGATTAGATGTCAGGAGCCATTAAATTTTCAGGGTGAACATATACTTAAGATATTAGCAATTGTTACAGATCAGGACTCAAATTATTATTTTGTTGAATGTCTAGACTTAAGAAAAAGGTTAATAATTTAGATTATATTTAAAATTGTATGTTTATTCTTCCTCTCCCCAAGAACCCCATCATTAAACTTTTTCCAACACATCCCTACATTAAGTAGTGATCCTGCTAATAGCTGCATAATTTTAGATATATCACTCATCTGTGTGACCATTTCCTCATTTGGAAAATGAAGATTGATTCAATATCCAACAGATGTTTATTAATCAAACCACTCCAATGTCTTTGCCAAGAAAATCCCAAAAGAGGTCCCAAAAAGTCAGACACAACTGAAAAACAACTGAACAACAACAAAATAAATCATTGTGCTAGGGGAGAAAAAGATGAGATACTGTGTTTATAAACTCAATACAAAGTTACTCTGTAAACATGTGTTGTTGTTTGATCACGTCTGACTCTTCATGACCCCATGGACCATACTGTCCATGAGGTTTTTTTGGAAAAGAAACTGGGGTGGTTTGTCATTTCTTTCTCCAGTGGATTAAGGCAAACAGAAGTGTGACTTGCCCAGGGTCACACAACTAGTAAGTATCTGATCCCAGATTTGAATCCAGATCTTCCTGACTCCAGGCCTAGCATTCTATCCACTGAGCCATCTAGCTGCCCCTGTAAACATATAGTACTACATAAATGCAAGGTCGTAACAGTTTTGATAAGAAAGAACATTCAGGAAGAATGCAAAAGGTAAGGATTGGGATACAACAAGCTTAATAACTTTTGAAGTGGTTTCATAAATTGATAATATTTATAGATATAAGTTTGAACATGTTTTTTACTTCAGAATATTTCCTAGTAATTTACTTTGCCTTTACAGAAAAAATTGCAGGATGTTTCTGTGAAGTTTCGCTTATTCCAAAAGCCAGCCAATTTTGAGCAGCGTCTAGAGGAAAGTAAGAGAGTGTTAGATGAAGTGAAAACGCAATTCCCTGTATTGGAAATGAAGAGTATTGAGCAAGAAGTAGTACAATCACAGCTGGATCATTGCATGGTATGTATATCTAGTAACAAATGTCAGCAACTTTTAAGAAATGCAAAGATGCTTTTGATTATATAAATGTTTGGGGGGAAGTCTGATCATTCAGCTACTTTATTGCATATTTTGAAAAAAAAGGTGTCAGTGGCTTGTAAGAGATTTTGTCAGCCTTTTTGCTGAAATTCCAGTTACTCAAGTCATTTATTAAATGCATATATTTAAAACCTATGGATAAGCAGTCTTTTTTTCCTCTCTATATTTAAATATTGGAAATGAATCTTTCTTTTAGGTAAAATTATTCACTCTTATATAAGTGGAAAAGTAGTTTTGTGCTTTACAATATTCAATAATCTAAAAAGATTTATTAATAGTTCTAAGAATGTTTCCTTAACAAAAAATCTTCATCTTTTCAGGTCACACTTTTGGTGCTGTTGCTACATTTACTGAAAAACACAGTATTGCATACAGTGACATATGCTTCTTGATTTTTCTCATATTTAAAAAATAATATAGATAGAATTTTTTAATACATCTTAGTCCTTACATTTCTCCTTGGCTAATAAAATCAAAGGAGACTTTTTTTCCTACTGGCCTGAGAACTTCCAAGCTCAAGAGATCTGTTATCCTCTGCCCCGTTTGTGTGCCACTGTACCCAACTCAACATTAATTTTAAAAATCTAAAGCAAAAAAAATACAGTCTTAAAGTTACTTCAATGTTTAAATTCTGACTGGTTCCAGACAGTGCTACAGTGGTGATTACCACCACAGAAGCCTGCCACTGTTATTTTGCTTATTTGCTAGCATTCATTATTTTTTGACGTCTTTACTGTACATTGTTTCTTGTGTATCTTGGCCTAGAAATTGTACAAAAGCCTCAGTGAGGTGAAGTCCGAAGTGGAAAACGTGATAAAAACTGGTCGGCAGATTGTACAGAAACAACAGACAGAAAATCCCAAAGAACTTGATGAAAGACTAACTGCTTTGAAGTTGCATTATAATGAGTTAGGTGCGAAGGTAGGTGTTTTTTAATTTTTTTTCTTTGGGCTTTAACACGAACTTCAGCTTTATTTCTGATTTGTAGAGCTATGTTTTGTGTTGAGTGATAATTATTTGCCTGTGCTTTTTTTATGCTTCTGAAATTATTCCCATCTATTTCTCCCCTAAAGAACAATTCTTATTGAAAAGCTTATTGAAAGCACTCAGTTAGATTTATTTCTGTGTGTGCTATGGAAGGATTTAAAGTCCATGGATATTTTAAATTAATCTATCTTGTAGTCTTATTTGCATTGAAATCTTTTGTTTTTACATTACCTATATTGCCTGATATCCTATTCCAAATTTCCCTAAGAAAGTCGTCCCTTATAATAAAGAATAAAAAAAGGGGGGGAAACGTTTAGCAAAACTAACCAACACATTGAGTCCAACACTTTATGAAATGTTCACTACCCATAGTTTTCTGCCTCTACAAGAAAGGGAGAGAGCTACATTCTCAAGTCTTTTCTTCTTCATTATAATTTCACATCAAGCAGTTTGTTTTTGTTTTTGTTTTTGTGTGGCAATGAAGATTAAGTGACTTGCCCAGGGTTACACAGCTAGTAAGTATCAAGTGTCTGAGGCTGGATTTGAACTCAGGTCCTCCTGAATCCAGGGCTGGTGCTTTATCCACTGTGCCACCTAGCTGCCCCCTCATCAAGCAGTTTTAATTATTTTTTCTATCCTTTTGTGTGGCCATAGTTACTATGGATATTGATTTCCTGTTTCTATGAACTCTTTATCAGTTTATAGAATTCTTTCCTGCATCTCTATCATCATCATATCATTTCTTAGAAAGGAGTAATATTCTGTTACATTTATGTAGGACAATTTATTTAACTATACCCCAATTAATGAACATCTGTTTTGTTTTCAGTTCTTTGCCACTATGAAATGTGTTGCTATAAGTAATTTGCTACACAGGAGAATTTTCTTTTTATTATTGTCTTCTTTGGGGCATACAACTAGAAGTAGAAATTCTGCATCAAAGAGTATGAGCATTTTAGCCACATTTTTTTAGTGTAATTCAAAAATGCCTTTCTGTTTGGCAAGCATAATATTCTTTCTCACAGCTTATACCCATTTACCTGGGCAGGGCCAATTTCACATCTGTTAGGCAAGTACTTCCCAACTTAACCCAGTTCTCTCTTATTTCCCTAGGAAAGTTGTTAGTATCTTCAGAAATTGTGTCTGAGGGAGGTGATTTTATGGTCACTTTCCATGTACCCCATTCCCAATAATTACTCTCGTACCTCTCTATGAAAGTCATAAGGTTCTGAGCCATTAGAAAACTCACACAAGCTATCGATTACATTGTCTTCCCTACTAAATCTTTCTTTCCCAGTATTCCATACATGCCCAGAGACTACAAAACATATGTAAATACAGATTTTTCTATATATAAACATATACACATACACTTGACAAACACATGCACATGCACACGGACACACATATACACACAGCCCTTACCTCAGAGACTTTTTTTTGATACAAAGGGCCTAGGTACTTTTTAGGGTTTTTTCTCACACTCTTATTTACGAGCCCTAGTTCAGAAAGCCTATGCAACTATGTACTCTTTTAATAATATATGTGTATGTACATTTTGTCTTTACCAAGCACTGGCCTGGCTGGCCAACAAATATAGACTTTGAGGAAATAGTGATTAGTAGTGTGTGGAAAAAAAAGATAGACAGACCCTCTCTGTCTGAGAGTTGGCGTAAAAGTGGAGGGGAAGGGAAGAAAGGGAACAAGCCTTTATTAAGTGCCTATGTGCCAGGCACTGTGTTCAGTACTTTACAAATGTTATCTCATTTGATCCTTACAAATAACCCTGAAAGGTATTATTATCTGTTATCTTCATTTTAGAATTGAAGAAACTATAAGGAGGGAGAAAAGTTATGTGACTTGCCAAGGGTTACAAAGCTTTTAAGTGTCAGAGGTCAGATTTGAATTTGGGGCTTCCTGAATTTGTGCTCGATGTTCTATCCACTGTGCTAAATAACTACATCTCCTTCTCCACCCCACTTTACCTACAATAGGGACTCAGGAACTAAATGACAGAGAATCTAAGTGACACATTTATTATTTTTATAAATGTCCCAAAGTGGACCAAATTTGGATATAGTGTGCCTAGAAGAGCTAAAATAGAGGTTTGTCATCTGGTGAGGGGGTTAGGGTGCTAATGAGTCCCATTGCCCTCTCTATTGTTTTCCCTTAGATATTCAGAGAAATATCTCTGCAGGGGTAAAGCTGAGGGCAGTGACTAAAGAGAATATCCCACATGGTCAAATAAAAAACTTTCTATACCCTTTTTGTAGGTCATTTTCTTATCCAATGCATAAACTTCTTGAGCTATCATTTAGCTCCATTCAATGGACATAGAATCTCTCTCAAACTCAAAAGGTTGCATTCAAATCAGGATATATCCTACCTGAAACTGATGTTTACTCGCATACTTGGGAAAGTAAGCACAAAGAGTGAAAGGCAGCCAGGAACCTGGGCTCAAGTTTGTCAAGTCTGCCATATGGGAGCAGTTGCAAGGATGCTTGAGTAGGGGAAGGGCACCACCCAACCCACCTTTCGAAATGTAGGAGCCAGCTAAGCTAGCTTCTTGTTTATTGCCAATCAAATAAATCTTTAAAGACTCACAGCCACTTGGCTCTACTTGTAAACTCATCAGGGATCAGGAAGGACAGCGTTGCACATGCCCTGTTCAACCCATGGTTAAACATGCATTATGTTTGTTGAATTAGGTAGAAGAATAGTAAAGTTAATTTTTATATTGCTACCAGAAACATTTACAGGAGCACAAAATTGTCATCATATGGGAAATGAAAGTCTGCTTGCAGTATGTGTTAGGATTGAAATATACTTCCCTAATACCAATTTCTTGATGATAATGCATTTTAATGTATTCATAATCTTATTGATGTTGATATTTCCTGCATTGGCAAAGCTCTTAACCCATTTATATGTTCTCATACTGTACAATTCTTTTTTACCTGTTTCTACTCATAAAATTCTCCACAAAGAGGACTCAAACCAACAAGCTACAGGTTTTTCTCTAAAATATTTTAGCATTTCATGGGAACTACTATAACTCCCAGGCTGTCGATCTGTTATTTCTTGCTCTTGTTACATGACTAACCCACCTTCTTTTCTTATCCATTGTACATTTCCTAGATATATTATTCCTATTTTTGTGGGCAAGTCACTGTTGACAATATGCTACAATATATTTGTTGCCACCATGCATCTCTCCCTGTAGCTTAAATCACTTTCACTTTTGATCCTGTGTCATTCATTGTACTATGAATCAAGGTCATATGGCATCGTCACTAATATATTATGCTAAAAGAGATGTAATTTTGTGTAAAAGTGTAACTGAAGATCATTACAAGCATTGCACAGTTTTCCAAATACAATCCAGTGTGCTTTCTTCAAATCTGGACCAAGACTACTGTCAATGTGCAACATCTACCCAAATCATATGATGGATAAATTAATCTTTCTTGTTCATTTAATTGGGTGTCTATATTTAATAATCTATATTAAGAAATATAGAAATTACTCTTTATCCTTGTGTGTGTTGTTGTTTTCCTACATGAATTGTAGGTAAATGATATATAAGTGAGGCAACTAGGTCCGTGGATAGAATACTGGACCTAGAATTAGGAAGACCTGAGTTTAAATTCAGACACTAGCTGTGTAACCCTGGGTGAGTCATTTAACATCTTTTTACCTCAGTTTCCTCAACTATACAATGGGGTAATAACATCACCTACCTCCTAGAGTTATTATGAAGATCAAATGAGAAGATATTTTTCTAAAGTGCTTAGCACAGTTCACAGAATATAGTAGATGCTTTATAGATGCTACCTGTTATTATTGTTGTGATTAATTGAAGGATCATCTGGAATACTGGTTTTCCACTCTAATTCTATGCAAGACATCCTCCATGACAGATCAAACGCTGCAGGCAAGCATGCATGTCTCACTTTATGCCTTTTTTTGCTATTGTTAATAAGTTCATTCAACAAAGTTATTTCACAAGTTGTCTTTATGAAGAAAGGTTACATATGATCTTACCATTTGCAAGAGAAACAACTTGTTGAAGAGAACTTTTAAGCCACTTTTTTGTTCTACCAATACAACAGCTTTTGTTTTGCTTTTGTTTTTTGTTGTTTTTGTTATCAGTGAATAGTAAACAGTGGGCAGGGCTGTTATATGCCCTACACATTCAGTCACTTCTGTGAGTGCAACAATGGTGGTCTGCTATAAAACCTCAAGTGAAAGTGTCCCAGTACTTTTATTATCAACAAGGAAAATCTTAATATAAGTATAGATCATTCTCATTAATATTTTATTAAAAATGAGTATGTATAAAACTTAAAATGAATGATAGCAGGTGATTTTGTTCATCTCTGCTTTCAGGAAAGATCATACTTGACACCCTGTCAAGAGATTCTTTGTCTACTCAAGGAAATGCCTTAATTGTACTCATTCTAATATTTATCAACCTTCATTGTCAGGAAATTCATAGCATTATAGAATAACATTTTCTAATAGATTACTTTCTTATGTGCACAACTTAGAGAATATCTATAATTTCATATAGAAATGCTGAGACTGAATTTATCCAGAAAAACCATATCCTTCTATTTCTATCTGACAGCCTAAGTGTTGTGTGGAGATTTTTATATTAACTATACAGGACAATGAATGCTTTTTGTTGAGAAAATATGCATTTTATAGGGTTCATTTACACTTTGTATTTCTTGAACATTACCTTTTCTTGGATATTTTCTATTCAATAAATTGACTGATAACAACATTGTCATTGAAAGAGAAAATTAAATGTAAAACATGATGTAGTCATTCACTTACAGTAAAGAAAAGGGAAAAACACTTTATGTCAGCTTATCATTAATGTCCCTAAGTGGACAATATTTTTTTTTGAGTGAGGCAATTGAGGTTAAGTGACTTGCCCAGGGTCACACAGCTAGTTAAGTATTAAGTGTCTGAGGCCGGATTTGAACTCAGGTACTCCTGACTCCAGGGCCAGTGCTCTATCCACTGCGCCATCTAGCTACCCCCCCCCCCCAAGTGGACAATATAACAGATAATTATGTCTTAGAAAGAATTAATATTCTATTTATTCTTGTTAATAGAGACATATTATTTGTTTTAGCTTGTCATCCAATAATGATATTAAAAGGAAACACTGTAGGCAGTCATCAAGGATATTGCATGCTCATAAAAAATGTAGCAATAAAATGAAAATCAAGGAATTATTTTTTCAGTAAAAATAACTATTAAAAAAGTGATTGTAGAATATATGAATATTCATCTTGTTAAAAAGTTCTGTGCATTAGAGTTTTGTTTTTCACTTGTAGAGAAGCTGGCATTTGGACCTTCAGGGAATCTTCAGCCTCAGAATTTACTTATTATGAAAGTAATGCTAATGGCAACAGTAGATGATTTTTGAAGATAAAAACAAAAACATAGCTGTATAAAAGAACAAAGCATTTGTGACACTCTTTTATATAATCATCATATTATGCTTTTGTGTTTTCAGTTTCACTTTAGTACTTAGCTGTTGTTTCTATCATTCATTAAAAATATTTCCCAGTTCACAAGAATTCCTCTTTGAAGCATCATTTTAAACATTGTCTGTGTATAAAAATGTATTTATAGTAGAAATCTAATCAGATTCAATTTTATTGGGTAACATGTCTCCTTCTACCATAACAAAATTTAATGCTTTTGATCTCTGACTTTTATTCTAGTAGAACCACCCCAATAAAAATATTTCTTTTACTTCAAGTATAACTTTTTCATTAACCAGTGAATACTGAAGAACTATACTGCAGGTGGCACTCTTTAAACGGATCTCTTCAGAAAAAAGAAAAATACACAGTGTCAAAACTATAAGTTCCTAAAGATGGCAGTCTTTCCTGTTTTTTTAAGGAAAAAAGATAGCTTGATAGAGACAAAATAAAAATAAAGAGAATCAATAAGACAGCCTCTGGAAAGATAGGATTCCTTTGAAATATGAAATCTGGTGTTCCTTTTATACCAGTTGTGAAGAAGAATATGTTGCAAATGATTAGAGGCATGAAAAATAGAAGATTTTGCATCACCTAACTTTTTTTAATTGACTTTATTGTTGATGATAGTTTCTTGACTCTACTGAATGAGAATTCAGAGTACAGTTACATAGGTTCACAACCTTAGAAAAGTAGTTTCTATTTCAATATTAATCTTCTAACAAGGGAACAAATGAATTTCAGAATATTAGTGACTCATAGAGTCTCTATTCTTTGTCATGCCTTTTTAAGATCTGTGGAGTATTTCTTCATTTTTTGGTCTTGTTTCACCCTTATGTATTGATTATGAACATAATTGCAGGAAAGTAGTATGCTAGTTATTGTGGTCAGGCTTTTCTGTACAAATATATAGTCCTTCAGGTACTCTGGATGGTTGGAATCTGAATGGATTTTTAATATAGTTTACTTTTCAACATGGTCTTACTCAGGAAATTTAATATAAATGTAGATTTCTTAAATAAAATTCAGAACCTATATTGTCCTATCCCTATGTGATAGGACACTGACTTCATATTATACACATGGTATGCCTGTTGATGTAGATGTAATATGATTCTTTAGCTCTAGAGAGAGGAAAGGGTATCTTTCAACTCAACATGTATTGATTAAAAGCCTGTCTTTTGCTAGACACTGTTCAAGGCATTGGAGATACAAAATGATAAATAAATAGCACCTGGTTTTTTGGAGCTTCCATTCTACAAAGGAGAAACAATAGATGCATACATTGGTCAATACAAAAATAGAATGCTCTCCCTCTTCACCTTTACTTTGTAGTAAACTCAGATCAAATGCCTCTTCCTACATGATTTATTTCCTGATTTCTTCAGTTATTAGAGGTTTTCTTCCCCAAAAGCATTTTGTATATATTTTGCCAGTGGCTTCATTTTTGTTTCTGTATCACATAGGGGTATCATAATATAGGTGCTTGAATTTAATTTAGTATGCTGACTTCCCCTCATGCCTGGAATGCTCTCTTCTCATCCCTTCCTCTTGAAATCCCTGACTTCTTTGAATACTCAGTTCAAATACTAATTTCTGCATGAGGGCCTTCTGACTGCCTGACCTCAAGCCAGTCAGTGTCACCCCCCCCAAGGTTACCTTCTTCATACTACATATATATTCTATATGTACTCAGCTATTTACATGTCATCTCCTTCACTAGCATATGAGCTCCTTGAGGGCAAGACTCTTTTGTGTTTTTGCTTTTTGTGTAGCACGTGCTTTAGAAGTACTATACAGACTCCTACTCATACTGACAAGTCAGGTTCCCATATTTATTATATATTCTGGTTTTTTTTTTTTGTTTTGTGGGGCAATGGGGGTTAAGTGACTTGCCCAAGGTCACACAGCTAGTAAGTGTCAAGTGTCTGAGGCTGGATTTGAACTCCAGGGCTGGTGCTTTATCCACTGCGCCACCTAACTGCCCCCTTATTATATATTCTTAAGGCTCCAGAGTTAGTACTAAGGAGATGGTAAGGTTTTAGGGGAGATCCTTCCAATGATATAGTCAATAAGCCATTGCCAGTGTGTTCTCCCGCCATGATTATATGATTCAGTAAGACTTAACTAGTTTTGAGAAATGGGTATTTTACCATTGGAATATAGTTGAGATACTTAGGAGAGAACATTCTCCTCTAAAAGGGTATCCTGCCACTAAAGCATAGAGACTCCCAAGGAAGAGGGACCAAGGCTGTAATTTATCTTTTAGATCTTTTCTTAGAGTCCTCAAGATGTTCCCCTTGGCTACAGTAAGTTTTTCTACTGGGCTTTTTGTAGACCCTTGAATTCTTTGTGTCCTTGGCTCCTTGTGGAAATGCTGGTATCATCCATTTTGGGGATGCTTCTAGGACACTAAGAAAAAAACTCCAAATCCTCTGGACCCTTGAAAGTTCAGGAAGCTCCTCTGTCAAGTTGGTAGCAGAAGAGACAGAAGCCAAGGACTAGAGCTTTTCTTCTCTCACCCAATCAATTCATTCACAGGTATTTAACTGGAATGCTCTCTTCTCTTGACTGCAAGCTGCTGGAAGTTTCAATTCCAGCTAGATCTACGGTTTTATGCCAGAGAATGTAACCAAGTCCATCAGCCGACCCGAAATAGATTTCTTGTTACATGGTGTCTGAGCCATATTCAGACCTAGTGAACAACTGAGATGTTTTCTCACCAAATAAATGTTTCAGGCATAATAATATCATTTACTTTAGATCAAATGTGGTGATTTAGTAGATTTACCCAAATGGTCTCCACTCTTATATTTGCATCCTCATGAGCATAATGTCAGGGAGTAGAAAGCACTTCATTCATGCTTTTTGATTGGTTGATTAATTGATTGAATCAGACTTAGACATAGTCTCTAGGAACATGTCCTTGAAAGGGTTAGTGGATACATTCTTAGCAAACTCTTTCCAGAGATCACTAATTATACATGTTGATCTTGAAGTCTTCATTACATTATAGAAAACATCTTTTAATTCAATTATTTCTGTAAAAACCAAGATGAATTTTTTTTAAATATTGCCACTGCAGAAGGGATCCTGTTCACTTTAGACTGTTGTTACTCTCTATGTATAATAAGCCATTAATTTAAATTATTATGAAACTGATAACAAGAAAAATTATAAATGATAAAATATGTGAAAATAGAAATTACTTGGTTCCAATAAAAAGATTACTGAAAATATGCTTATTTATATATGCTCTTTTTTCCCCTAGGTAACAGAAAAGAAGCAACAGTTGGAGAAATGTTTGAAATTGTCGAGGAAGTTGCGGAAGGAAATGAACGCCTTAACAGAGTGGCTGGCAGCCACAGATACAGAATTGACAAAGAGATCAGCTGTTGAAGGAATGCCTGCTAATTTGGATGCTGAGATTGCTTGGGGAAAGGTAAAAACATGTTGTTGTGTGTATGTTTTAACATATATGCAAATATTTTTTTCCATAGAAAACTGTGAATACATTATTTGTCCTCTATTCTCTTTTCCCCAAAGCTCTAAAACTGTCACTGTATATATCATAGTACCACTCCAGGTCACTATCACATAGCTAGATAGGCTATATTCATTTGTCATAGTTCTAGGTTACCAAGAGAGGTTTGTGAGTATCTTTTCATGATGACCTTTGGCTTGAACCACTACTAGTTTTATTCTCACCATTGTTAGGCAACAGTGACTAGCATCCCAGTTTCATTTAACCACCCAACACTGAACAGCTTTTACAAAGTAATATTTATTTTGATGATAAAGTAAGGACAAAGTATAAACATTTACTCCATACCCTCAGGGCACAATTTCCCCTGTACCAACTGAGGATCTGAGAAAAATAGATTCAACTTAGCTCAGTGTCTACATAGTAATTGTCCCACTAAGCTTGTCTAAAGTGCTGCCAACTGAGTCCTTGTCGCAGGTACCACTGGGATTGGGTCCTGGAGGACACCCAGGCTCTGGAATGCCAGGAAGCTAAAGTGTCCTCATGATCTTTCTAAAGTCACAAGTCTTATATTCAAGTCTCCCTCATCTAAAATGGAAAAGAACAATACAGAGACTAAGGACCAAACACCTTTCATAGGAACAAATGGCCTCAGAGAATAAGAAAACTCTATGCTCTTTCTCCTCATAGCATCTTCTCTCCCTGAATAAAGTGAACAAATGAATCTCTGAGATCCCAGGGAACACAGAAAATCTTCAAAAGGGCCTGAACTGAAGCTGACACACTTTTTGAATGCCTCCTCAGCTAATCTAAGAGCCTTTTCATCACAGCATTGTTTTATTATTTTTTTTAAGTGAGGTAATTGGGGTTAAGTGACTTGCCCAGGGTCACACAGATAGCAAGTGTTAAGTGTCTGAGGTTGGATTTGAACCCAGGTACTCCTGACTCTAGGACCAGTGCTCTATCCACTTCGCCACCTAGCTGCCCCTTCATCACTCCATTGTTAGCCAACTAGATTCAGCTTTAAAAGTTTGCTTTATGACCTCTCCAAGCCACATTCTCATGATATCATGATTTTCCTGGAAGCAGAGTACATAGCCTCTCCATGTGAACTATGCTATTAGAGGGACTTAGTGCCTGAGCCAGACACCCCCCCCCCCGCCACACACACACACTTCTTTAATTTTCATTTATATAGCACTTTAAATTTTTTCAAAGCACTTTATTCACAGTAATCCTCTGAAATAGGCAATTCATGCATCATTATCCTTATTTTAAAGATAAGGTCATTTGGGCTCAGAAACAACAGGAGGAACATGAGAAGTTAAATAGCTTTGACTACCTCAAACGTGCATACTCTTTTCAGTATTCCTCATAAATGGTCATCAGTATTTTTCTTGAAATAATAGTAAGAAACTTGCTAGTTGATTGATTTAAGATTTTCTCTACATCAGGCAAAAAAAAATCTATCTTCTGGTAAATGTCTCTTCTGGAAAATGTCATCAATTAGTTTCAGTTCTGCCCTCTGGGGCAGTGTAGAATAGGTCTGATCTCTCTTGTATATGACGACCCCATAGAATCCTGTCTATTAGAAACCTCCTTCTAGGTTTATATGACATCACAAATCACTAATCATTTGACTTATTCCAAAATCTTCTATCTTTATTATTGAGTGGCTCACAGTTTTCATTGCTTCATTAAAGATATTATAAGAGATTTTATTTCAGAAGGGACAAAAGAATAAAGTAAACCAATCACTTAAGAACAAAAATGGACTATTACATTATATTGGGTGTTATCACAGAACATTAGAGCATAGCATGGCAGCATTCCAGTTAGAGAGGGAGAAGGCACATGTATACCTCTTTCTGGATTCTGTTCTCTAATATCTGTCCAGAAGCTACTTCTTTTGAACTTTCAGGGGATATATGGTTGGTCAGGTCACCTTTTGACTTCCAGCCAACTTGGCTCACTATAATTTCCCCAAATGGACTAGACTATCATGTTTATAGCCTTTTGTCCCTTTTGGCAGAATGAACCCAAAGTTCTGTTGACAGGAGGCCAGTAACATGAACTTCAAATACAAATGAAAGCAAATCATGTTCAAAGTAAAATGACAACTTGGATTTAGTTATTTCCTCTCTTTGAAGGCCTAGGAAGAAACATGTACAGAATGTGAAAAGAATTCATTAAGAGCATTTTAGGCCCAATTTTCATTCAACTCCTACCTTTTGTTACTCCAGGTAATCTCTCTGATTATCTCAAGTTAATGAGGTCTATGTGTAAATATAATGGAACTCCATATCATGAAGGTGAGGACAACAGTGAAATAGGGCACCAATGGAAACTTAAGGGGGAAAATGTTTATCATTCACCAAATCAGAATAGTAGAATCTTTAAACTATGCTGGCCTTGTCCTTTTCTAAATATCATCTAGATTATTTCATATTCCCCCACAATCAGCAGGTCGGCTCTCGTTTTTTAATATTTTAAGATTTATAAATCACTTTTCCCTCCTCAAAATGACCCTTTGAGCTAGGTAGTCCAGATATCATTCCATTTTTAAAGAAGAGAGATCAATGTCAAAAGGATCAAGTGACTTGTCCAAAGTCACAGAGTATTAGGTATCCTTACTCAAAACCTATTCCAATTCTTTCCACTCTGTCAGTCTTAGTATTTAGTGAATCCCTGGAAATAGTATTGTTAACTCAAACATAAAAATACTGAAATCTCTCGACTGTGATCTTTACAAAAGAATACTAGGTTATGTTTTTTTTTTCTTTTTCCTTCTGGTACAGAACTATGATTTCATTGATGTATGAAAATCCCTAAAAGGATATTCTCTCTACCAATGTAATATTGCAGTTTTTCAGCATTTTTAAGTTTTCCTAGGGCAATGTGAGATTTAACAATTTTCCTAGGGCCATATAATCATTAAGCCTGAGAAATAGGAGTTAAACTCAGGGCATCCTAACTCTAAAACTAGATTTCTCTCCACTAAACCACATGATCTCTAGATTAGCCTTTGTCATATAAAATTCTTCAGTGGGCTGAAAAACATACATCCAGTTATATAAAGATATTATCCAAGATAGCAAATGAAAGTAGTTGAATATAGTTAGTAGTATACTTTTTGAGGCCAGTATATTTTGTCTTTGTGACACCATCTTCTAGCACAGTACTTTCCACATAGTTGGTACTTCAAAAAATGATTTTTATTTAAAAAAAAAACAGTTTGAAAAGTAAAGTAATACATAACAAGAAAAGGTTTCAGAAAAGTAGATTTTTTTCACTTTTCCTACTTTCCATTCTTAAACATTAGATTTTGTGATCTGTACTCTTTATTCATTTAGTTAGCTATTTTTATCAATTAAAAAGTTTAATTATGTACTCTTAGATACCTGACTAGTCACAAGAAACATGAAGTTATATATCAATATTGTATCATAACTTTTATGAATTTATACAATAACTGATATCACTCTAACAGTGATATATCCTGAATATTTATATCAGGACATATTTATGAATATAATCCTTGTTATTTATAATTAATAATAATAAAATAATAACAAAGTAGTAGTAATAAAAGTAGTGGTAATGGTGGTAGTATTAGTAGTGACAGTCGTAGTACAATTAAAACAGTCTTTATTATGAACAACTCTATGGATTCTAGATTTTTTTTTCATTTACATTCTATACCTTAGTAGATGGTAAAATGTACATAACATATTAGGCTGCATTAACATTTTCTTAATATGATTGTATTGTCTTTAATGAATTTGACAAATACTTATTAAGTGTCTACAATGTTTGTGCTACATTCTAGGGATACAAATATGAAAAATAACCCCAAAACATTCCAGATCTACCATCTTTATTAAAGTACACACATGCATTTCTTTTCATTTAGCTAATGCACTTTATTAATAGCATTCACAGAATTTCCAAGGTTGCTTAGAAGCCAGTAAAATCCTAAAGTTTAATTATTGAGCAATTACATAGTTAATTTATTTACAAAGAAAAAGTCATATTTTCAAAGAACTAAATTGTTTATTTATCTTGATTTCAAAAATTAGAGTAAATTTGACAACTACTTAGAGGATTTTCAACTTTAATTTTTAATACAATATTGTTTTCTGATTATTTATGTTAAAATGCATGGTCTTAACTCCTTAAGTCTTCTGAAGACCTGTTCAGTGATCTTTCTGTTCATCACATTTAGTATACGTATTTTTATAGTAAGTACATTAAGATATTTGAATTGTTCAAAATTATACCAAAGTGTTGATCACCTACATCTAAATTAAAATATAAGTATAGCATGCCATATTCACATCTCAGTAGTTCAGATGATTGGATTCCTTAAATGTTCTACATCTCCAAATGACTCTGGCTATTCAAATGTCCATTTGAATTCCTGGCAACTTTTCAATCAGTCATAAGTACTATAGCATATTAATTTAATGTAAAACTATAATAACAATGATATGAATTAAAATACTTCTAAGATGATATGAAATATACAGTTCATGTTTATGATATTTATAATATGTATGAATAAGATAAACTTTAAAATAGTTCAATAGACAAAATAGTTATTTTTACATAATTCTACAATTTAGATTTAACTTTGCACTTTGTGAAGTTATATTTCATTGGTTGAAAATTTCAGATGAAAAATAGCCTGCCTCTCTCTAATGTTCTTTAAGGCATTTTTTAAAAAAATTCTTAAAATACATATTGCAAAATTAGTTCTGTGACTCATGAAAAATATTTTGTTCATGAACTTTTTGAGCTTTCATGTGCATTTCTTCACAATTTTGCTAATGTAATATAAAAATGTTGACAATATTCAGTACTTCTTAGAAGATTTGATAAAACAAAGTTTAACTTATATCATACAATGGGAAGTTGGTGATATGTCAGGAAAATATCTGGTATAAAAGATCATATAGACTCAATTATATATCATGGATCATTTTTAAAAGCAAAATAATAATTCCTATATCTGTTGAATTTTAAGATTAACATAAAACTTTGCTCAAACCAGGCCTCTACAGGTTAGGGAGTAGAACTGTTATTGCAGTCATTTTATAGATGAGGAAATTGAAGCTCACAATGAATTCCCCTAATCATAACATTTAAGTGTCAGTTACAGGCTTTGAACTATATCTTTCAATTCTCAGTAACAAAAGCAAAGGAAAAAATGAGTGTCATAATTTACAAAAAAGATGTACAGAGGCCTTTTGTCACAAAATACCTGTAATGCAGGTAATACAAATATTATAGCCATATAACAGGTGAGGAAACTAAGATTCAAAGGAGGTATTTTTTTCACATTTCCCAATCTAATAACTTTTAAAGCCAGGACACAAAGATTTCCTATCTCCAATTCAGTATGTTTTATCTATAGTATGGCTGTTTCCATGTTCAAGACAAGGAAGAGAAATTAACACACATGTATTACTCTTGCCATCACTTAAATTTGAAAATATTATTCTTTTAGTACATACATGCATGTATGTATGTATGAATGTATACACATATAGTGTGTATACACACATTCATGGTTATACTTATAATTTAAGGCAAAAGTAACATTTTAAAATAATCTCAATTTTTTTTAATTGAAGGAGGAAAGAGAGCCATCCATTTGACTCATTCAGTAGATCTGGCAATTTTAAGTGTCAAAAAATTTAGTTCTTTTACATATATTATATGTGTGTGTGTGTGTGTGTGCATGCAGATAGAGAATCCCAAGTGTTAGTGAAATATTAAGCGTTAAGTCCAAAAGATTTTTAGGACACCTATGTGTTCACCAGAAGACCAAATTCTCTTGGAATACTTCTCTCTCTCTCTCTCTCTCTCTCTCTCTCTCTCTCTCTCTCTCTCTCTCTGTCTCTCTCTCTCTCTCTCTCTCTCTCTCTCTCACACACACACACATGTATATACATATATATGCATATGTATGATTCTTGCTATTCAATTACACGTATGCAATGTAAGAATAGTTTTATATATGGTGCTCATCAATTCAGACATCTTTATTTTAAAAAAGTAGAAGAAAAAGAAAGTATCTTTCAAAACTCAAATTCTACTGAAAGCTCACAGGAGCAATCTTTGTGAAATTGCTTCAACTCTCTACTCTGCTTGCTTTGTATAGGCACAGGAAATATTAGTTCAAAAGTATATCATCCTATAACAAGTATAACTTGATTTTCTTTCTTTTATTCTGATAAAGTTACATATCCCCATTTTTAAAAGTAAGCATAGTCATTTATCTGTGAAGTGAAATAAAACCAGCAGATCATTAACTTGATACAATGAATGCATCAAGCAGCTGTTACTTAAAAAATGGAACATCTGTTAAATGCCATTGGAGCCACCATTCACTGTCATTGGAATTATGGCAATAATAACTGTTCCTTACTTTTTGCTTTCACCAAAATTCTACTGTATTAATTATTAATAAAAAGTTTAACATGCATTGCTGCACAATGCAATTTAGTTATGTATGACTCTTGTAGGTTTTGTTTTATTCCTCTTTTAAATCATATTAACAATTTAAAATATACCCTAAAATCACCAGTTATAATGTAAGGTAAAAATAGCAATTTAAAAAATAATCACAATTTTTTAAGTTGCCGGATGAAAGAAAGCAATCTCCTTGATTCATTTACTAGGTCTGTAGAAAAATTTACTTCCTCTTGGTACTTTGTATCAAATTCCTACCTATCAGTGGACAACTGCCTTCCATGATTATGATCTTTTGTGTGTAAGAAAGATTCCAAGAAATTGTTCAAATATAACTTTTAATAAAATCAGTTAAAGTGATCAATGTTAGTATAGACACTAAAGTCCAAATCTCACTCATTATACCATCTAATCAATGGGTTAAGTTTATCTCTGAATTTAATTGTGGCCTGAAAATCCTTCTACTACTACTTAGGTAGACTCATTTTTTTTTTAATAGATAAAGGGAATACAATGATTTTCCATTGAGCGTGTCTACTCCCAGGTAGTTGTAAAGGGTTCTTTTCTATTCTTACATGAACCTACAGTGTTTTCTAAAGTATTGTGCTATTTTGGGGACAACATAATTTAAGGACATCAATAAATGAGAGAATATTGATAATAGCACAGAACCTAGAATATGTGTCACATGAACAAGTGAAGGAATTAAGGATCAGATGGAAGAAGGGAAGACTCGAAAGTGAGAAGATAGCTACCTGCTTCTAATTGAAGGGCTGACATAGGAAAGAGCAATTAGACTCAGTTTTAACATTTTTGGCCTTGGAAGGCAAAAGCAGGAGCAATAGATATAAATTGATTCTGTGTAAATCTTCCTAACAATCACAACTACCCATATGTGGGAGGTAGCAGATTCCTCATTGGGAGACTTCAAACAATAATATGTGTCATCACTTTGGGGGAATGCAATAGAAGGAATTGTTTATAATCAAAATGGACTGAAAGATACAAAAAATTTTTAAAAAATCTTCCATGTTTATTGTTTGTAGATTATAAAAAAGAATATGACTTCTTAAGGCAAAATTAATTTCTCGTTTTAAATAAATTTCTAATACAGATATGTTGAGATCCTTGATAATTGCAAACAGAAATAACAGTTCAACAATCTGTATTATTTAGTGAATCATTAAACAAGGGGATTCATGCTTGTCAAAGAACTACATGTGCCATGTTGGTGGTAAAATTACATATTTTGGCTAATTTCCTATGCATTACAGTTGCATTATTGTGAGCATCATTAGTCTTTCCCATACACATGACCAAAACATGGAATTGTGCATTGCTACAAACATAGTAAGAGATCAAAAAACTTTTCATAAATGCTTGAGTCTTTGAATTCTTGTGGCCAGTAGATAGAAACAGTAAAGCAGAAACAATTCTACTTTGGCTAGGGATATGTTGTTTTTTTGTTTATTTCAGGTCATTGTTAATAAATCTATTTGTTTTGAATAGGTCTATTTTTCTACATAGACTGAGCATATCTTCTATTTTCTAGCAGCACTTACATTCAATTAATATTTTTGAAAAAGAATAACAATTCTTCATTCTTAATGGAACTGTAATCAAGATTCTCATCTATTAATAGCTGTTTATAGTTTACAGACATAGTCTAGGATTTCTGTTTTAACATTATGTCTATATACATATGGAGCAGTTGCATTACATATGCAGGAAAAAATATGAAAATATACAAACTGACATCATACCAGAGGAAGCAGCTACTTCTCTGAAGAAGACAGTAACGGTCCTGATGTTTGCATAAGCATTCAGTCAGAGAAACTTTCCTATTAGCAAGGAAAGCTTCAGGAGGTGCTATACACTTAGAATTGCCTTTAGAACCCACATTGAGTGAACACAACTCAGAAAGACTGGAGAATAACAATCATTCCTGGCTGTCATAGGGGGAACACACCCAGTATCAAGTGTTTTTTGGTGAATTCATGATTTTAAGATCTCAGATCCCCAAAAAACTCCATTGTAATTTGGGTTTGTCATAAAGTTAAAGTGATATTTTTAAAGTTTTATCAACTCTCAAATTACTTGCTTTCTCAAGGCTAGGGGATTGGCAGGATGGAACAAGAGATTTGGGAACTCGAAATATTTTTTAAAAGATGGTTAAAATATTTTACATGTAATTGGGAAAGCATTTAACAGAAAATAATAAAACATATTTAAAAAATAAAGTATTAGCAACAAGTGTTCCTTATAAAATAAAGAAAATGCCTTTTATTTTCAAACATCTTAACATATGCTTATGTACACACATTAAATATAAATATATAATCATAATAAAATAGATAATAATAATAAAATAGATTAGATATTTATGGTAAATTTTTCATGTTAGAAAGAATTTACTTTGTTGTAGTTGTAGATTTAACCTCTGGAAACTTTCCTGTGTCAATAGTTTGCAATTTCATTTACATTAAAATTCAAGACTACTGTGAGGCTAACATGGACTGATTTTTCCCCCCTATAGGCTACTCAGAAAGAGATTGAGAAAAGGCAGCCTCAGCTAAAGATCATCACTGATTTAGGAACATCCTTAAAGACAGTGCTGGGCAAAAAGGAAAATCTGGTAGATGATAAACTCAGTCTTCTAAAGAGTAACTGGATAGCAGTAACATCTCGAGCAGAAGAATGGTTGAATCTACTGTTGGTAATGAAAGTTTTCTTGCCCTATAATGAAAAAACCACTGAGGTTTTTTTCCCCCAAATATGAAAATGTTATTTGATTCTGAAGATTCAGTCCAACTCCATATTTATCTTCTAAGCATTGGGATTATGTTGTTAGATATAATTCTAAATTTTCCCCTCTGTATATATTTGACATTGTATGTATAAAAATATATTCCCCTTGTAAATCAATGAGAATTTAATTCTGCCACTTTTTATACCAGCAAATTATAATGGTTCCTTTAAAAAGCACTTTTTAGAACCTTAATAATGTGCCATTCTTTTTTCTCTTTGACTACAGGAATACCAGAAACACATGGAAACATTTGATGAAAATGTATCTCACATCACATCCTGGATCTATCATGCTGAAATATTATTGGATGAATCTGAGAAAAAGAAAACTCAGCAGAAAGAAGATGTGCTTAAGGTAGCAAATTATATATTCTGAACAGCATTTTTCATTCATCACAATGGTTTGTGTCAAGTTTATTTGTCTTTGATCCTATAAAGGATAAACAAATTGAAAAAAGCTTTCTCTCTGGATGGATTAATGACACTGAAGTCATGCAGAAATACATGTCTGGATAGCATCCAGAGAGGTCATTTACCTCTTGACAGATCTGCAGACAAACCATCCTTAAAAATTTGCAGAGAAAGAACCTCTATGATCTTTCTTGATAGTATGTTCCACCATTCAGAAGCCTCTACCCGGTCTTTAGTAAAAGCAGAAAGCAACTGTCCACTCACTGGATGTCTGCATAATTCTAAATTATAGTAAAATGAAAAAGAAACCAAACGATTAGTTCAGACAGATGTTTTTACCTAATCCCAGTAATCTAGAACTTTGAAATCACATAGACAAATCATCTGAATGAATGGCTGGATTTTTAAAATTTTCATTCAAAGTTCCAGGTATCCAATAGATATGGCCACAGGTGTTATTTTATATATTTCAAAATATCCTGAACTTCTTTTTACAAACTAAACACATTTTAAAAATATATGTTTCTAAAGGTCAGAAAAGACAGCCTTCTCTGCTGAAATAGAAGAGTATATTTGTTTGACTTCGCTGATATCTACAATTAATCCATTTTTAAGGAATTTCAATCATGCTCAAGCTTCGTTGATGAAAATTTCCTTCAGAGAATACCAAAATCCTTTTTTAAAAAAATGAAGCAAGTTCTAGATTCCACAGAGCCTACTTGAAGGTTTTCATTTTAACAAGGAACATCATAAACATTGAAATAGAAATATCCTTGGGCTAAGAGAAAACCAGGTGTGATGTGTAGTCTTCATTAAGAGTAAATCCCTTTTCACTGGATATTCCATATTTGTAGTAATGATACATATACATATGGATATATGTAATATATATATACATATATATGTATATATATATATACATGTTTACTTATCCTGTAAGCCTTTGCAATTTTAAACATTTAACTTGTTGCAACTCTTTGACCCATCTAATCCATCAGAGCCTATCCTGCTATCTCTTTAGTTGATACAGATTCTCCATCAGATAAGGAAAACAAATTATTACTTGGCATTCAATATGATAAAACAAAGAAGAACTAAGCACCAATGCCAAAAAGAAATGGGAATTTGCACTTTAGTCTCCTTCCCTCCTGTGAACGTAATAGAATTCTGGTGACTTCACAACTGTGATATTCAGTAAGGATTAGATTCCCATCATACTCAAAATATTACGTTTACCACTGACATTGTTCCAAGTAATAGATTACTTAGATGGAAAGGTCCAAAACATCTTGTCTTTCCCTGGCATAAATAAACTTTTTGAATAGACAGGTTTATAAAACTGAAATGTTGAATATAACTTGTTTTTCTGTGATATTTCATGTCTCACCCTTTATTCCTATTTTTTTTAAGTTGGGTTATTTTTCTTGCTCTCTATTCCTTTGCATGTTCTCTCCCTTTCCTCTATCCATTTATTACTAACTTCAAGCCCTGTCTCTTGCTCACGGACTGTAGTGCTTAAAGGCTGAACTGAATGATATGCGTCCAAAGGTGGACTCTACGCATGACCAGGCTATAAACTTGATGACAAATCGTGGCGACCACTGCAGGAAAGTAATAGAGCCCAAACTGTCAGAGCTCACCCATCGATTTGCAGCTATTTCTCAAAGAATTAAGACTGGAAAGGTAGGAAGATCTGCTCCACGGTGGAAAGTAGTTCTAAGTGGTCTTTTACGAAGGTTATGCCGTGCACTGGGGGGTCCATTTAACCCTCAAAGCAAAGGTTTCCCAAGAAAAATAAAGGCCCAAATGTATCTGAGCAAACTTTACCACTGAATCTCTCACATTCTAGATGCTCGATAAATATTTGCTGATTTGAATGAACACATGAGAAAAAAAAAACATATTTTGTCATGACTCTCATAGGATTCTATATAAACTACTTCTGCACTGGTTTACATACATATTTTCAGGGATCATTTGCAGGATGAATGCACAAAAACAAAAGCATGCTTTAAGCTAAAACAGAGCACAAAACTGTCTAAAAGATATTTATTTATTTTGCCAAATATGATAGTGTCCATTTGTACATATATTTAAATCATTATGAAATGAGGCTTTGTACATTTGCATGAACGAAGGTATCCAGTGTTACACTTTGTATGTTGTGTATGTGTTCATGTTTGACTCTCCTACCCGCCCAATTTCAGCTCCAAACTGTGATATGTAAGCATTTTGTCATGAAATGCTCAAGCCATAAAAAGAAATTCCTGCAAAGCTTATACTTCATAATTTTGTAACTTTTACATGCATGTTTGTATTTATTCTATAATGGAGAGCCAGAGAATATGGAGCAACTGCATGTCAGAGTTTCAAACTCCTGGTTCAATTAAAGAAAATGTGCCTATTTCAAAGTGAAATCTTATGTGTTAAGCATATTATAAAACAAATTAATGCAAGTAATGTATTAGAGTGTTTTAATGAATGTACGTATTTTGTAATTTGGAATGCAAATATCACAAATAATATTTAGTCTGATATATTTTTCAAATAATTTATAAACTATCATTAAAAGCACAAACTAGAAATAAAACTTGTTTATGTAGATATAAGTAAATTTAAATAGGTAGAAATTGCAACTTGGGAAGAATAATTCCTAGAAACACTAAAAGATAAAATATTGAACAGTAACATGTGAGGCAAATGATAAATTTATAAAAAATAATTAATAATTTTTTGGAAAGTGGTTAAAGTAAATAATACCTAAAAATGGTATGACTTGCAATTAATGGTCATATTTCCTGAGGTGTGTGAAAAGAGAATTTTATTACGTGTATAATTACATTTTTAAAAGTGTTTTAAAAATTTGATCATGATTTCCCAAAAGAATTTTACTATCATTGCTATTAATAATAATATATTATTGCCATATATAAATATATGATATATTACTATTATACTACTATTTTTTACTACATGTATGTGATACTGTACCACATTAAACTGATGGAGTACTCCCTTGACTTGCCTACTCAAAACAAAAAACTACTCATTCACTGTTACAAAAATTAACATGTGAAAAAATATGATATTTTTATTCTGGATTTATCTTTTTAAGTTATTCTTATCTTTAAAAAAATTATCACTTTTATTGATCCATGTGATGATTTCTCCATGGCATTATCATATTCAAAGAAAATGTACTCTGCCTAGGCAATTGATTTCATTTCTGGAAAAATGCTTCTCTGAAATATGACAAATAATTGAAAGTTGCTTTATGCAATACATTATTAAAAATGCATACCACCATTTTATTATCATTAAAATTGAGAGTTTTCATGGTTTGCTTAGTACATACGAACTTCTGTTATGATATAAGCCATACTAAAATTTACAAGGAAAAGTTATAAGAATGAGATTTTTTTCAACCTATAAGGGTGGTTCCCATCAAATTAATTATATGAGAATTCAACTGTCATTCTAAAACAGTGACTTTCAGCATGCCTCGACAGTTCATGGGATTTATAAGTCCCAGAAGAAAGTAAACATATCTCAAAACATTTCCATAGGGATAATAAATCCTTGATCCCAGGTAGTAGATTAATATTTTTCCATCTTTTAGGGAAATAATAAATGTTATAATTAACACATCATTCATAACATGAATATCATCATCCCATTTCACATGGATCAGGTGACCTCATTTTGATTTTGCAAAATATTTCCTTCTCATTAATATAGAAAAGCTTCTTAAGAGCAGAGTTACTTATATTATATCTAGGCAATAGGTAACTCTACTTCATGTGGAGAGATATACTATATGAGCAATATACTATGAAGACTGAAGATACATAAACATTCACTCAATTATCCAACAGTTTATTTTAAGACTAACATGTTCAGGATGATGTTTATGGCATAGGTTTATAAGACTTGTACTGACTTGAAAAGAAGGGTCTGTAATGCTGACAATTCAGCTCTTTTTTGCTCCTACCTCAGCTTCCAACAGTCAAATTCCTTGGAGTTTTGGAGACTTTTGGGGGTGACAGACAGAAAAGGAGCAAATAGTTTTGGTAGAAGTAGTTAGCTTTCTGGGCCTTATTCAAATAGTGAAGTAGTGTTCTAAATCTAAGGAAACCAGAAGATTTATAGACTCTGCACTGCTGAAAATAATTCATAATTAGTAGAGGTCACTGAGGTGTTAGGAGGAGGAGAGGAGCATTTAACTGAGCAGAAAGCTGGTCTGAGACTCCTCCAAAGACCTCTGGAATCATAATTGATAGAGACCGAGATGTTTTGATTACCTCACTTCTCTAGCAGGGAACTCTGGGAAGATCTGAGAGGGGGAGTGTAATTGGATCATATAACTGTCCCAGAAGGTAGCATGAGGGCATAGGTCTTGGGATTGGGAAGAAAAGGCCCCAGGAGTCAACAGAGCATTGAGGAGGGAGGGAGTCAGAATCTCTCAAATTTAAAGTTTGATCACATAGCAATGTTACTGAAGAAGGTAGAAAGAATATCTAGGAGGTGAGATGCAGAAAGCTACAGACGTTTTAGGGAGATGAGTCCAGTTTTAGCCAAGGACAGCAAACAGAAGATTCAGAAGAAGAACATTTATTGAAGACAATATGTTGATGGAGCTGCATATGACACAAAGATGAAAAGATAGGATAGTGACCTGAGAGAGGAGAGAGGACAGTTGACTGTGTGTTGCCAGTTATTGAAATGAAGCTTACTAGTAACTAATGTTAGAAATTCAGTGGTTAAATTTCAGGGAATGTGTCCTTTAAGTAAGAAGTAATTTTAGGCTTAAAATTTATTTGATTTTTCAAATTACAGTATTTTGCCTCTCAGTGTTTTGTTTTGTTTTTGGTAATTTACAGGTTTAGTTACAAAATCTATCCAGTTTTCCCTTTAATTATAAGAATAACATAAAACAGATAAATTATGAAAATATAGTTCACTGACTTTTTAGTAGTCTTATATTAGTAAAAAAAATCCTTTTGATGTATTCCGTTGGAGTTTATGATACATATCTTTCACCCAGTGCCCTGTTATAATGGACCTATTATATAAATGTTTTCATTGTTACATGTTATAATGAAATTGATATTAATAATTTGCATACTGAATCATATTTTATGTAGGTTATAATCATTATTTTTCTATATAAATCATGAAATATTAAATAATTGGCCTTGCAAGGTGACACTAGCAACCAAGAAACATTTTTTCCCATTTGGCTCTCTTATACAAGTTTATATTCTATATGATATATACACTATATGTTCTTTAATTTCCATGAGGGGTTTTGAACACATTATTAAAATTCATGGACAAATATCAAAAAAGGAAAAATATAAAAGTTAGCAAATCTTGCATTTGCATGTCAATATTCATATCTTTGATGGTTACGTAATACAGACAACTTCAGATTATTATGAATATATGAACTATAGTATTTGTTAGATGGTAAAACCACATAATGCGGGTATTTCCATTATACTCTGTTTCAAATTCCTAAGGAAAATATTGGGCATTTTACAATGTAAACATAAATGTATCATTAATTTATCACTTCACATATATAGATACCTTAACTTTACCATTTGGAAGCAACACATTAATCTCTTCGTTGTACTTACATATAAACATATGTTATGGGAGATAGCATTAAGAGGCATTTAGTTGAAAAGTATTTTTACATTTTATGTAATCTGTTGGTGATCACTAATGAGTTTTCTAATAAAAGATCTACTTTTGAATAGATTATATAGACAAAGAATGCCTTTAAGTTTCTTTAAAAAAGGTAGAGGAAATACTTCAATGTTAATGCACATATATATGTTTATATATACATATATATATTTGTTCCATATGTACCTATTCCTTCAAAATAACATTATTTTTGTCAAATTTTGGAAAAATATATACTTGCCCCATTTATTGAAAATATGCACTCAAAATGTCGGATCAATTTAAGGTCATTTTAGAAGTTACAGCACAAGTAAATATTAGGGTTTCATTCTTGTTTTGTAAATAAAACCTAGTATATATTTGTTCAATATAAATATTGATATGTATCGAACATAAATTAGAAACAATACTTTGGGGCAGCTAGGTGGCGAAGTGGATAAAGCACTGGCCTTGGATTCAGGAGGACCTGAGTTCAAATCCAGCCTTAAACACTTGACAATTACTAGCTGTGTGACCCTGGGCAAGTCACTTAACCCCAATTGCCTCCCTTAAAAAAAAAAAAGAAACAATACTTTGAGCTTCTTAGAATGCTTACTTGTAGCACATAATTAAAGTACACTGTGATAAAATTAGAACATCCTTTTGGTTAACCAGATCTTAGGTAAATAGGATCATTTAATTAAAACATTTTACCGATGAGTAAACTGAGACCCATTTCTGTGAAAGGAACAACCAAATTCATGCCGAAGTCATGGTAGCAAAGACAGGCCTTTTGACCCCTTCCTTGGTTCAATACTCTTTCACTTACTCCCTAATGACTCTCCAAACTGCCTCTTTGAATTTAAACTAACCCTGTTTGTATCATAAACATGTCCATCTCCATCTCTTCTTAATAATAATGTCAATGCACACAAGATAGAGAGAGAATGGACATGGGAAAAGGACAAAGCTCAGGAAACCAGGACAGTGAAGAGCCTAACGAAGGGCACAGAACAAAGTATGACTTTCCTAGAATGTAGTTTGTCTAAGATTCTAAATTGCTTTCTGTAAGAGGCACATTGGTGGCTATAACAGAGGCAGTGTATAGTGGATGGAGCATTGGCCTTGATACCAGAAAGACTGGTTCAAGTCCTGTTTCCCCCCGATCCCCACAATATTGGCTCTGTGATCCCAGGCAAGTTATTTAACTTCTCACAATACTAACCCACAATCACAAAGGGAGTTTCCTCACCTAGGAATTCACTATACCAAAGATATCTAGTCCCCATGCCTCTAATCATAATCTATATCTCTGATGGATATAATGCTGGTATTTTATTTTCAGGATGACAAGAAAAATGTATTTATATTCTCAAACAGTTTTTAAGGGGCCCAGTATATTTTAAAGTTAGATACTCTTACTACCCTATTAAGTCTTCTTTCATTAACTTTAGAGGTGACTTACTAGAATGCAAACCATTTTGGGCATTAGAACAACATAAATATTATAGAAAGAAATTGCTACTATACACAATTGTTATATGTTTTGAGCTATTGGCCCATGTAGCAGGTAGTAAATTTGTGATATGATTTATCATGCCCAGTATAACATAATGATGAAAAATTAAAAATACATTTCATCTGACTTAAAAAAGTAAGAAACATAATTGACTTTGTGTTTATCTTCACAAATCTCCATTATTAAAAACAAAATGGAACTCCAAAGATAGTTATCTAGAATAGATATCATAGCTGATGCTACTAGTCAATGTAATATTAAGAGTGATGTCAAACAAAAGTACATGCAGAGTTCAGATTTTGACTTAACTCTGTGCTATAAGGTACTTTTCATTATCTGGTATTGTGATTTCAGCTTTAAATAATTTAGCGAATAAGGCTACTTTTAAATTACTTTGGTTACTATGTCAAATTTTTCCACCATAGATAGGGCTCTTCCCAATACATTTCCTGTTTGGGAAACCAAAAACAAAACAAAAAGACAACAACCCTTCCATCTTTAGCTGTTAGATCAGTAAGGTTCTTCAATTTATATCAGATGTCTCTCTTTTAAGTCTTTTTTTTCTTCTGTTCCTTCTCTGTCTTTATTTTCCTTTATACGTTTCCTCCTTCCTCTCCCTTCTCCCACAACTCCCTTTTTGATTTGTATTTTAATATTTTAAGTTTTTGCCTGACAAATATGCTTCATGTTTTGCTAGCATTATTTGTAAAAAAAAAAAGTTAGTTTTATGGGAAACTTTAGAATCTTTCACAGAAAAATAATAGTGTGCTGGCAGAATTAATGGAAATTAGACCAATCTCAAGTAGTTATGTGTTTTTAAGAGTAATAAATTTCATATTTTAATTTTTTTGTGGTTTGTTTTACTTGGCAATATTCTTTTCAATTTATGGTGAATTACTTCAAAATGGATTTCAGTTCTCCTAAGATTCAGACATTCTTTTGGGAACTGTTAACATAAGAATGTTAGGTATCACCTTTGACTCACAATTTTGAATATGCCTTTCCAACACATTAATACTTATTTAACCCTAGATAGCAAAATAAATATTAACGGACTTGAAATTCACAAATAATAGACATTAAAAGAAAATCAGTTTCTTTCTCACTTTCTCTGTCCCTCTTTTCCTTTTGTGTCAAATTCCCTTTCCTGATTTTTAGTACATGCTACATGCAATGTGTGTTTTTGTAACTATATATTCATACATAAAATTCATGTTGAAACTATAACTTGGTAAATTGTTTTTGAAGATCCTGGTTGTAGTATATAAATATAGATATTCTAATTTTCAAATGATTTTATTTTATTAATATTTGTAAACTCTCAAAATGTCTTGTATGTTTTCTTAATATGTGGTATTTAATTGCAATTCTAAGTCTCTTGTGTTCATGTTCTTGCCATTTAAAAAAACCTTTAGAAGGAAATTCACAGTACATAAAGATAATTCATCAATTAGTTTTCTGTTTCTTTAATTTTCCTTCTGCATCTCAAAGTAGTTCTGACTTTCTAAGTTAAATCAGGAAAAGCACAATGTTCTTAATTATTTAATTTTTTGTGACTAACTTCAAAAGTGATGACTTATTGTGTATGTGCATTTATACATTTATTTTCTACATCATGAAAGCATAAAGAAACCCTGTAAAAATTGTATATTAATAAAGGAATGGAGTCCACATAATGACCTATGGAGATTTAAGTTAACCAAAAAGTGTTTCCTGTGTCATGATTGCATGTTTAATCAGTCCATCATCTTAATAATCAAACCAGTTTTTTCAATTCATTATGCTTAATAACTTCCCTCACTCAGATTGGCAAATGACTAATCTGATCTGGTTGCAAAGATAAGCAAAATAATTTCCTTGATGATTTTTTATTCTGTTGGCAATAAGATGACATCATTTAATTTATAACTTGGCAATTTCATATTAAGTGCAATTAGTCTACTGTAATCAAAATGTATGAAATATGTATTCTATATGGGCTGAACCCTATGAAGGATAATTACTTATAACTATTTGAGCACATAGGGTGAAATCTTTAAATATGTTAAAAGAGGAAATGTTACAGATACAATGCAAAATTAAATACAATAAAAATCAATACAAAATTAAAGGAACATTATGAAGTAGTTTTTTTTTTAATTAATGGCTAAAGGAATAGAGTAGACAATGAATACTGTGACTTCAAGGGAGGGAAGAGGACACTTTGGAATAGTTTATTGTTTGAAAAGCTTATGATCACAAAATCTTAAAGTTGGTAGGGACCACAGAGGTCATTTAAGTAAACCAATTCTAGTAAACCTAGAATTTCTTCTAGTATACTCCTAAGGAATAATGGGCAGGCAGCCTTTACTTTAACACTTCTGGTAACTAGAAGCCTTAGAGAACCATCATTGCCAGAGATCATGTCATCCCAAGACATCCATTCTCCAAGCCCTGGATCCCAGTTCTATCAATTGTTTTATATAAACGTGGTCAAGCTTTTACCATCCTGCCTGCCCTTTGCTGAATGCACTCCAGTTTATTGATGCCCTTTAAAAAATCTCATCAACAAAATTTAAAATAATACTCCAATGCTTCAAATACACCATGATAGTGAACATTATAAAAGAAAAAAAGGTGCTATGAAAACATTATGAAGTCTCCATTAACCATATTAGCTACAGACTATAGAGGAAGAAAAAAAGAAGCACGATGGAACCTGTCCTCTGCTACCAGAGCCTACTTTCCATGATTTGTTTTGTAGCTGACATTGTTCTTTCATATCATAGTTAAGAACACTGAAGCTAGCAGATCATTTCCAAAAGAACTGTTTCCAATTCTGTACTTTCCTATCCAGTGTTTATGTAATTGATTTTTTTGGATCTCAGTTCAGTACTTTACATTTGTCTCTATTAAATTTAATCTTGTTAGTTTCTGCCCATGTGTTCCACCTGAAATAAATCTTTTAAAATCTTGATTGTGACTTAAGACTTGTCTAGTCACTCTTTCTCCTATCTTTATATCATCTACATACCTTTTTATATCTTCATTCAAGCTGTTGATAAAATTTCTGAGCAAGAAAAGTGCAAAGCTCAGAGACATTCAGCTGGAGATTTCCCTTCACCTAATCAACGTGTTGGGTAAGAATGTTTCAACAGTTGCAAATCAAGTTATTCCATCCTTTAGTCTAGACAGTTCTATCTTATTCAAAAGCACATCATGCAAGACTTTTTTTTTCAAGTGATTTGCTAAATTAGTTAAGTTCTGTTTTTTTAATGAGAAAGAGAAGGATTTGGTTGGGGAATAAAGTGATGTTAAATATCAGAAAATAAATAATTTGGAGGGACAAGATTTTAGGGATTTGAGAGAATATTCTCTCTGTCTCTGTCTCTGTCTCTCTGTCTCTCTTTCTGTCTATATCTCTTCTCTGTCTCTCTATGTCTGTCTCTCTGTCTTTCTCTCATAAGCATTTATATAATTACTACTATGTGTCGGACAGCATGCTATTTTCTTGTTGCTGTTTACAAATTTTGTTTCCTTTGATCTTCACAACAACCCAGTGAGACAGGTGCTATTATTATCTTCATTTTATAGTGTGTGAAACTTAAGCAGAAATTAAGTGAATTGTCCAGTCACCTATCAACTGGATCTGAACTGAGGTCTTGCTAACAGCAGGTTTAGCACTATATCCACTATGCTACCAGTAGCCTGCCTTCCTCTTTAACCCTCCCTCTCCCTATTTCCCCTTCCCCTCCCTCCTTTCCTTCTTTCTTTTTCTTTCTTCCTGCTCCCCTCCCTCCTCTCTGTTCCTCTCCCTGTCCCTCTCCTCCCACCCTTTCCTTACTTTCTCTCCTCCTCTTCTCCTCTCCTCACTCTTCCCTCTTCACCCCTTCCCCCACACTATATGGAAAATAAATCCTTCAGTAATGTATTTCATTATTGAACCAGTAAGTTTATGAAGCAGTAATTTACCAAAGAATGTTCAAGTAGTTTGAGAGGTACAAGGAAGATAAGTTATGGTACAGAAGTCTGGTTTAAATAACAAGTTGGAAAATTTTAGGTAATTTTCCATTGAATTTCCACCACAAAAATCACTTTTATATTAAATAAACACATATATGCATATGTTCAATGAATAATTACTTGTGTGCTTCAAATGAAGAGTGTATATTCGTATTCACAGACACATCATCTCATTTGCATATATATTTAGATACCACCTATGTTATTAATTAGTCATTTTAAGGAGTCGGGATATTGCAAGATTGTTATTTATTTAATTAAAGCCGTGCTCATTAGAAAAAGTTAAGTGCAATATTTTTTTGATCTATTTTATTAAAGGAGGAAGGGTTTGAGCTGGGTTATACAAAATACAGCAAGACCTAATTATTAGTTCATTAAAATTTAAGTTGTGATATTACCACATTATTATTACATTTTACATAATCACATAGAAGAGTAAATTTATTACCAAAATATTAGCAAATGTGAAAATCCATTCAATAACATATGAATGCCTAATATTAACAACTCACTATAATCTTATGACTTTTTAGTAATCTGCAAATAGATCACTTTATGAAAGCTCAATTAAATGAACTTTAAGTACTTATAGAATCATGCCTGATCAAATTTTAAATTCTAATTTGGGATTTTAGTATATATGATATTATTAGTAATATACTTAATTTTAAATTAAGCCCTAAAAAATATAGCAGAGACGATTCAAAAATCACTTCCTGCATATTATATCTTAGAAGATGTCAAGGTATCATTGCTGCATCTTAGTATCACCAAATATTCTGAATGAACTTGAATAATATCTTTTCTGACAGAATGCTTATGGACATTTGTGCCTAATTTCATGTATCAGACAGTATCCAAATTTATTTTAACCTTCTAGCACCAGAGCATGGCAACATCCTCTATTTTCCTGGAGGAAAGAAATTTTTTACTAAGGGATGGGTGGGTAGGTTAAAAGCAGGTAAGAGAAAAGCTGATGACCCATTATAAAATTATTTTTAAAAAAACTATAGCTTTACAACCACACATATTTTCACTAATGTCATAGAACTATGGCAACCATATTTTGTCTTATAAATCCACAAAGCATAAAAAACTTTTCCAAAGCTCATTTTACGTGAAGGACTTTTAATAAGATGAAAAATGTTTACAGAGCTAAGCCGCCAAAAAACACTCTATTAATCTTTTGGATTTTTATTTTATAATGAAGTCTTAGAATACACTTATGAATTTATATTAAATTGTAAATACAAACCCATTCATCAAATTTCCCATGTGGTATTTAGCAAAATGAGAGAGTTATCCTGTTATTGTTTATAAGTAGTAGCCTCTAGTTATTGACAAAAATGCAAAATTAAAGAAACTGAAATGAAATTAAGTATGCAAATTGTTAAAGGCCAGTAAACATGTCTTAGTATGTGTTCATTAAATTGTGTATGGGGGAAACAAGTTGGGGAGTAATCTGGGTTTATTTTTTATGTGCCAACAAAAAGAGTTTGCCTAAGTTTCCTTAATTATTTCTATCTTACAAGTGCATGCTGGGCAATTTACAATAGTACAGGTTCCATGTAAGGCATTAAAGCAGATTTCCACACAATTCTTTTAAATACATGGTGACAATCCTCTATTTTCACCTAATTTTACTGTTTATTGATGTATAAAGTAAATGCCAATAGTCTATAAAATGCACATAATTTTTCCATTGGAATATTTCAACTTATATGTAGAGAAAACATTTATCTGCAGAATACTGAAAATTAGAACATGGCAAAATGTTGAAACTGGCATTTTGGTTATTATGACAGAATAATGCCTCATCTTCAGCTCTGATGATATTATTTATCCCTATTTTCATCTACAGGTAGTTCCATCACTCATATTTCAGAAATCTTGCAAAGTAGAAAATAATTCATGCATTTATAAAGCAACAGGGGGTTGGTACCAAATGTATTTTTGTTTATGTTTCTAATAAAAATTTATTTTGATTTAAATTAGCACTATCTTTTTTTTTAGGCCTCCATTCCTTTGAAGGAATTGGAGCAGTTTAACTCAGATATACAAAAATTGCTTGAACCACTGGAGGCTGAAATTCAGCAGGGGGTGAATCTGAAAGAGGAAGACTTCAATAAAGATATGGTAAATTGGTTGTGACAGAAGTGTGAATGAACTAGGAGTGGGAATGAATAAATGCTTGAGTAGAAATTAGAATTTGAATTTTTAGCTATAACCTCCATATTATAGGATTCTAATGATGAATGCAAAGTACCCATGTGGCCACTTTATAATGAACATCAGATTATAATATGATCATTTAAGGAGTCTTATGTATTGTTCAGCAACTTGGTTTTAACCTGTACTATTTTTAATATGAAAGAGGAAAAATGCAACTTTGAGAAAAAGATGAGTCAAATCAGGAAACAAACCTACAGATTAATACATAACTCAGATATCTAATATAACTGGTATTTGTCACCAGCAGTTTTTCTCTAGTGTTATCAAATACAGCCGGTGGCTATGGCCAGCAATTCATCTCCAGTGCAATGATTCAGAGAAGGGAAACGTGCTCACAAATAATTTAGAGAAATAATTACAATGATAAACTGTCAAAGGGGACCCAGCCTAGCTAAGTTCAGAAAAATTCATGGCCAGAAGATTAGCTAGGAGGTGACATTATTTGGGGGGGGGGTGTCTTATAACAACTCAATGAATCTCTTTGCTTCTTAGATTGGTTATGAACTACATAAGGCAATGGGATGGTCCACACTCATGAATTAATAGGACATTTTTCAACTATGTATATGTATGTATATATATATGTATATATATATGCATGTATATATGTATATGTACATATATATAGTCACAAAACTAAATAAAAACAAAAATACTGGAATTACAGTCATCTAAAGCCTGTTGTCATGTGAGGAATAAAAGATGATGGGCCACTTTCACCATAACAGCACTTCCAACAATTTCAAAATTCTCTGTGGTTTGACAAATCCTCCAGCTTATTTCACAGCCTGTTTTTTCCCTGTTCCATCACCCTTTCCACATTTTATGTTTTCTACTCTCAACAGCTATCACTATCTATAGCTCTTTCTGTCTTGCCATATACCTTATTATAGACCTCTGCCTCATCATACAGAGCTCTCAAACATGTCAGCAGGTGATGCTGGAGGCAACAGTTCAAAGAGACTATGTCACTAGCCAAGGCATAAATAACTAAGGCATGGTAATTTGAAGAAAAAAGACAGATTCTTCCACCAAAATTAGTTCTCATTGGTGTCTGACCTACTGGAGCTACCTGTATTCAAGCTCCTTGTGTAGCTGGTTTGGTGGTATTGCCGCCTCACCTAGAGGGAAGACAAGTAAGAAGAGGTACCAAGGCTTTCCCAGATGCTCAGCTACAGGTACTTCTTTCCATCAGCAATGAAGCAACCAATCAACCAGAGCTTACCAAGGTGAAAGAAAAGAACTATGGTAATAAATAATCATAATAACAATCATAACTCACATTTTGTAGCACTTTAAGATTTGCAAAGAACTATGCTACCTACCTTATTTCATTTGATCCGCACAAGCACTTTGTGAGGCAGGTACTACTCATTTTACAGATGAAGAAATTGAGGCTTAGAGATATTAAGTGACTTGCCCAGGGTCACATAGTGAATGTCTTATGTAGGATTGAACCCTAGTCATCTTCACCAGCGCCCCACACACAACACTGTGTCATCTTGCTAATGCAACTGATTAGCCATCTGACTTGTCTATCTTGGCACGTGACCATCATGTAGTTAAGGAAAACTCCTTTTTACCTCTGAAAAGTACTGTATGGTTAGAGGGTGCCAAAATAAGTAAAATATCCTATATCCAAGAGATGAATATTATATCCATGTGACATTAATCTATCAGTAATATTAAGAGAAACAGCCAATAAATACTTGATATTTTTCTTTTACAAAAAAAAATCAGTATTCCTCCATTTAGTATTGAAATAAAAGCATTTTTTATTTTAACCCCCAAAATTACAGTCCTTATAATTTCAGACTTTTTGTTTATTTTTTTTTTCATTTTCTTTTCCATTTTTAACTCACCAAAGGAACCCTAGATATTAGTGTAGAAATTGTCCTCATGTCAGTAGAATTCCTGCACTGATGAGTTCAGAAAATAAAAAATGATTACAAAAATTTGTTGCAAATATCACGTCAACACATATAAGTATGCTAACCAAAAAATGTTTTGGTGTATATAATTTTAAGGTAATCAAAACAAACCATAATTATTCTATGCAATAAAATAAACATGAATAATAGAGTATTTTCACTGTCTGTTTTGTGTACCATTTTACATAGCACAATATACAAATACATGTACAAAGATATTCATTCACTGAGCATTTTAATTTTCCATTGAAATTAGTTGGTTAAAAAAGATGTATATGAGACTTAGAATTTACCTAATTGACAGTTAAGCTTATTTTTTTTAAAAAATAGAACTGTCAGTTGCATAAAGCCAACACGAAAACTAAACCATATGTTTAGGTTTAAGATAATTACTAGAGCCTTAAAATAATATTTAAATCAATAAATGCAATATTTTAAAAACTATTTCAAAGATTGAAATATGTAGCATTTGCTAAAACAACCAGACCAAATCAA